>NC_081321.1:96199683-96811433 GCF_026419965.1 Kogia breviceps
GGGGCTGGGCGTGCTGTGGATGTGCTCTCAGTAGTTCTGGCCTTGTTCCTTTCTTCCACCCTTTCATCTTTTTGGAAGAAGCTAGTGGGTCATTCTGCTCCTGTGGGCTTCTATTTTTTTTTTCTTTTTGGAGGAGAGAGAGGTTTATTGCAGGCCCGTGCAAAGAGAACGGGGACTCATGCCCCCAAACCCTGAACTCCCCGAAGGGTTTCAGCAAAGCATTTTTAAAGGCAAGGTGAGGGAGGAAGGTTGCAGGGTATGCAGTCAGCTCGTGCACAGTTCTCTGATTGGTTGATCTCCTGTGGGCTTCTTGAGAAAGGACCTTCCAGATCTTTCTCTGCTCATTCTCTGGGAATATTTGGAAAATTAAAAAAAAAAAAATTATTGTGACAAGCTCCAGTGTCAGGAATGCCTGGGTTTGTTCTGAGCTTAGTCACTAATTATGCAACCTTGGGCAGTCACCTAGCCTCTATGAGCCTTTGGTTCCTCATAGGGAAAATAATAGTGCGTACCTGATTTAGGGTTGATTCAAAAATAACCGTAGATGTAGAATGCCACAGGATGCTTGGCACAGAGTAGGCCTTCATTGGGTACAATCCATGTATCTTCATTTTTCCTGGCACAAGCTCAGTTTTCCACCTCACCCCACAGCTGACTCAGGATCTGATGATCCAGTCACAGTTCTCTAGGCCTCTTTTCTACCCATACTTCAAACCTCTCAGGACCTTTTATTGCTCATTAATGCGGTCACTAGTCCATAGGCAGTACCCTCAGGAAGATTTGTTGAGGTAAGGTTGAAATTAATAGGAGAAATGGTGTGTCTTCAGTACCTGTGTACTGTCAGGTCCTCTGGCCACAGGTGAGGATGTTTTTTTTCCCTGCCTGGAGCCCAAGACTCCTCACGAGATGATCAGTGTCCAGCTCAAAAAGAGCCTCCAGGCCTGACCTGGAGCTGGTCATCGCCTCCCTATCTTATCAGGTTAAGGGTGATGCTCAGCTGGAAGGGAGGTCTGTGTGTGACAAAAACAGCCATCAAAAGGGCCTCTAGGGAATGGACTTGAGGACACGGGGAGGGGAAAGGGTAAGCTGGGACAAAGTGAGAGAGTGGCAGGGACATATATACAGTACCAAATGTAAAATAGATAGCTAGTGGGAAGCAGCCACATAGCACAGGGAGATCAACTCGGTGCTTTGTGACCACCTAGAGGGGTGGGATAGGGCGGGTGGGAGGAAGACACAAGAGGGAGGAGATATGGGGATATATGTATATGTATAGCTGATTCACTTTGTTATAAAGCAGAAACTAGCACACCATTGTAAAGAGTTATACTCCAGAGCTTCCCTGGTGGCTCAGTGGTTGAGAGTCCGCCTGCCGATGCAGGGGACGTGGGTTCGTGCCCCGGTCTGGGAGGATCCCGCATGCCGCGGAGTGGCTGGGCCCGTGAGCCATGGCCGCTGAGCCTGCGCGTCCGGAGCCTGTGCTCCACAATGGGAGAGGCTACAGAAGTGAGAGGCCTGCGTACCACAAAAAAAAAAAGAAAAAAAAGAATTATACTCCAGTAAAGATGTTAAAAAAAAAAAAAAAGCAGTAATCTACTAAAAAAAAAAAAAAGGGCCTCTAGGGAATTCCCTGGTTGTCCAGTGGTTAGGGCTTCACAGTTACACTGCATGCAGGGGGCATGGGTTTGATCCCTGGTTGGGAAACTAAGATCCCACAAGCCATACAGTACAGCCAAATAAATAAATAAATAAATAGAAAGGGCATCTAACAGGGAGAAATAACAGGCTGAAACATACACGTGAAATGAATATACATTTACGTATAACCCTTGAGTACTTTTATTTGAGAGCATTGAGGGTAGAGGACTGTAGTTCACGGGTGAGGGTATGGTTGGGGGGCCCTCTTATCTGGTTGACCACAAGCCAAGTAAAGTCAAGTGTGCTGTGGCTGCCAAAAAAGTGAATGGTAGGGCAGACAGCAGAAGCAAGAAGAACTACAGTCCTGCAGCCTGTGGATCAAAAACCACATTCACAGAAAGATAGACAAGATGAAAAGGCAAAGGGCTATGTACCAGATGAAGGAACAAGATAAAACCCCAGAAAAACAACTAAATGAAGTGGAGATAGGCAACCTTCCAGAAAAAGAATTCAGAATAATGATAGTGAAGATGATCCAGGACCTCAGAAAAAGAATGGAGGCAAAGGTCGAGAAGATGCAAGAAATGTTTAACAAAGACCTAGAAGAATTAAAGAACAAACAGAGATGAACAATACAATAACTGAAATGAAAAATACACTAGAAGGAATCAATAGCAGAATAACTGAGGCAGAAGAACGGATAAGTGACCTGGAAGACAGAATGGTGGAATTCACTGCCATGAAACAGAATAAAGAAAAAAGAGTGAAAAGAAATGAAGACAGCCTAAGAGACCTCTAGGACAACATTAAACGCAACAACATTCACATTATAGGGGTCCCAGAAGGAGAAGAGAGAGAGAAAGGACCCGAGGAAATATTTGAAGAGATTATAGTCGAAAACTTCCCTAACATGGGAAAGGAAATAGCCACCCAAGTCCAGGAAGCACAGAGAGTCCCATACAGCATAAACCCAAGGAGAAACATGCCGAGACACATGGTAATCAAACTGGCAAAAATTAAAGACAAAGAAAAGTTATTGAAAGCAGCAAGGGAAAAACGACAAATAACATACAAGGGAACTCCCATAAGGTTAACAGCTGATTTCTCAGCAGAAACTCTACAATCCAGAAGGGAATGGCATGATATACTTAATAAAGTGATGAAAGGGAAGAACCTAAAACCAAGATTACTCTACCCAGCAAAGATCTCATTCAGATTTGATGGAGAAATCAAAAGCTTTACAGACAAGCAAAAGCTAAGAGAATTCAGCACCACCAAACCAGCTCTACAACAAATGCTAAAGGAACTTCCCTAACTGGGAAACACGAGAAGAAAAGGAGCTACAAAAACAAACCCAAAACAATTAAGAAAATGGTCACAGGAACATACATATTGATAATTACCTTAAACGTTAATGGATTAAATGCTCCAACCAAAAGATACAGGCTTGCTGAATGGATACAAAAACAAGACCCATATATATGCTGTCTATAAGAGACCCACTTCAGACCTAGGGACACATACAGACTGAAAGTGAGGGGATGGAAAAAGATATTCCATGCAAATGGAAATCAAAAGAAAGCTGGAGTAGCAATACTCATATCAGATAAAATAGACTTTAAAATAAAGAGTGTTACAAGAGACAAGGGAGGACACTATATAATGATCAAGGGATCAATCCAAGAAGATATAACAATTATAAATATATATGCACCCAACATAGGAGCACTTCAATACATAAGGCAACTACTAACAGCTATAAGAGAGGAAATCAACAGTAACACAATAATAGTGGGGGGACTTTAACACCTCACACCAATGGACAGGTCATCCAAAATGAAAATAAATAAGGAAACAGAAGCTTTAAATGACACAGTAGATCAGATAGATTTAATTGATATTTATAGGATATTCCATCCCCAAACAGCAGATTACACTTTCTTCTCAAGTGTACATGGAACATTCTCCAGGATAGATCACATCTTGGGTCACAAATCAAGCCTCAGTAAATTTAAGAAAAGTGAACTCATACCAAGCTTCTTTTCTGACCACAATGCTATGAGATGGGAAATCAATTACAGGGGAAAAAAAACGTAAAACACACAAACACATGGAGGCTAGACAATATGTTACTAAATAACCAAGAGATCACTGAAGATATCAAAGAGGAAATAAAAAAATACCTAGAGACAAATGACAGTGAAAACACTATGATCCAAAACCTATGGGATGCAGCAAAACCAGTTCTAAGAGGGAAGTTTACAGCTATACAAGCCTACCTCAAGAAACAAGAGGGCTTCCCTGGTAGTGCAGTGGTTGAGAGTCTGCCTGCCAATGCGGGGGACATGGGTTCGGACCCTGGTCTTCAGGGATCCCACATGCCATGGAGCAACTGGGACCATGAGCCACAACTGCTGAGCCTGTGCGTCTGGAGCCTGTGCTCCACAACAAGAGAGGCCGTGATAGTGAGAGGCCTGCGTACTGTGATGAAGAGTGGCCCCCGCTTGCCGCAACTAGAGAAAGCCCTCGCACAGAAACGAAGACCCAACACAGCCATAAATAAATAAATAAATAAATTTAAAAAGAAACAAGAAAAATCTCAAACAATCTAATTGGGCTTCCCTGGTGGTTCAGTGGTTGAGGGTCTGCCTGCCAAGGCAGGGGACACGGGTTCGTGCCCCGGTTCAGGAAGATCCCACATGCCGCTGAGTGGCTGGCCCTGTGAGCCATGGCCGCTGAGCCTGTGCCTCCGGAGCCTGTGCTCCGTAACGGCAGAGGCCACAGCAGAGAGATGCCTGCGTACCGGAAAAAAAATAAAAAATAAACAATCTAACCTTACACCTAAAGGAACTAGAGAAAGAAGAACAAACAAAACCCAAAGTTAGCAGAAGGAAAGAAATCATAAAGATCAGAGCAGAAATAAATGAAATAGAAACAAAGAAAACAATAGCAAATATCAATAAGACTAAAAGCTGGTTCTTTGAGAAGATAAACAAAATTGATAAACCATTAGTCAGACTCATCAAGAAAAAGAGTGAGAGGATTCAAATCAATAAAATTAGAAATGAAAAAGGAAAAGTTACAACAGACACCTCAGAAATACAAAGCATCCTAAGAGACTACTACAAGCAACTCTATGCCAATAAAATGGACAACCTGGAAGAATTGGACAAATTCTTAGAAATGTATAACCTTTCAAGACTGAACCAGGAAGAAATAGAAAATATGAACAGACCAATCACAAGTAATGAAACTGTGATTAAAAATCTTCCAACAAACAAAAGTCCAGGACCAGATGGCTTCACAGGTGAATTCTGTCAGCCATTTAGAGAAGAGCTAACACCCATCCTTCTCAAACTCTTCCAAAAAATTGCAGAGGAAGGAACACTCCCAAACTCATTCTATGAGGCCTCCATCACCCTGATACCCAAACCAGACAAAGATACGACAAAAAAAAAATTACAGACCAATATCACTGATGAATATAGATGCAGAAATCCTCAACAAGATACTAGCAAACAGAATCCAACAACACGTTAAAAGGATCATACACCATGATCAAGTGGGTTTTATCCCAGGGATGCAAGGATTCTTCAATATACGCAAATCAATCTATGTGATACACCATATTAACAAATTGAAGAATAAAAACCATATGATCATCTCAATAGATGCAGAAAAAGCTTTTGACAAAATTCAACACCCATTTATGAAAAAACTCTCCAGAAAGTGGGCATAGAGGGAACCTACCTCAACATAATAAAGGCCATATACGACAGACCCACAGCAAACATCAGTTTCAATGGTGAAAAACTGAAAGCATTTCCTCTAAGATCAGGAATAAGACAAGGATGTCCACTGTCACCACTATTATTCAACATAGTTTTGGAAGTCCTAGCCACGGCAATCAGAGAAGAAAAAGAAATAAAAGGAATACAAATTGGAAAAGAAGAAGTAAAACTGTCGCTGTTTGCAGATGACATAATGCTATACATAGAGAATCCTAAAAATGCCACCAGAAAACTACTAGAGCTAATCAATGAATTTGGTAAAGTTGCAGGATTTAAAATTAATGCACAGAAATCTCTTGCATTCCTATACACTAATGATGAAAAATCTGAAAGAGAAATTAAGGAAACACGCCCATTTACCATTGCAACGAAAAGAATAAAATACCTAGGAATAAAACTACCTAGGGAGACAAAAGACCTGTATGCAGAAAACTATAAGACACTGATGAAAGAAATTAAAGATGATACTAACAGATGGAGATATACACCATGTTCTTGGATTGGAAGAATCAACATTGTGAAAATGACTATACTACCCAAAGCAATCTACAGATGCAGTGCAATCCCTATCAAATTACCAATGGCATTTTTTTATGGAACTAGAAGAAAAAAATCTTAAAATTTGTGTGGAGCCACAAAAGACCCCGAATAGCCAAAGCAGTCTTGAGGGAAAAAAATGGAGCTGGAGGAATCAGACTCCCTGACTTCAGACTATACTACAGAGCTACAGTAATCAAGACAATATGGTACTGGCACAAAAACAGGAACGTAGATCAATGGAACAAGATAGAAAGCCCAGAGATAAACCCACACACCTATGGTCAACCAAGCTATGACAAAGGAGGCAAGGATATACAATGGAGAAAAGACAGTCTTTTCAATAAGTGGTGCTGGGAAAACTGGACAGCTACATGTAAAAGAATGAAATTAGAACAATCCCTAACACCGTACACAAAAATAAACTCAAAATGGATTTGAGACCTAAATGTAAGACCGGACACTATAAAACTCTTAGAGGAAAACATAGGAAGAACACTCTTTGACATAAATCACAGCAAGATCTTTTTTGATCCACCTCCTAGAGTAATGGAAATAAAAATAAGCAAATGGGACCTAATGAAACTTCAAAGCTTTTGCACAGCAAAGGAAACCATAAACAAGATGAAAAGACAACCCTCAGAATGGGAGAAAATATTTGGAAATGAGTCAATGGACAAAAGATTAATTTCCAAAATATATAAACAGCTCATGCAGCTCAATATTAAAGAAACAAACAACCCAATCCAAAAATGGGCAGAAGACCTAAATAGATATTTCTCCAAAGACCTACAGATGGCCAAGAAGCACATGAAAAGCTGCTCAATATCACTAATTATTAGAGAAATGCAAATCAAAACTACAATGAGGTATCACCTCACAACAGTTAGAATGGGCATCATCAGAAAATCTACAAACAGCAAATGCTGGAGAGGGTGTGGAGAAAAGCGAACCCTCTTGCACTGTTGGTGGGAATGTAAATTGATACAGCCACTGTGGAGAACAGTATGGAGGTTCCTTAAAAAACTAAAAATAGAACTACCATATGATCCATCAATTCCACTACTGGGCATATACCCAGAGAAAACCATAATTCAAAAAGACACATGCACCCCAATGTTCATTGCAGCACTATTTACAATAGCCAGGTCATGGAAGCAACCTAAATGCCCATCAACAGAAGAATGGATAAAGAAGTTGTGTTACATATATACAATGGAATATTACTCAAACATAAAATGGAACGAAATTGGGTCATTTGTTGAGACATGGATGGATCTAGAGACTGTCATACAGAGTGAAGTAAGTCAGAAAGAGAAAAACAAATATTGTATATTAACGCGTGTATGTGGAACCTAGAAAAATGGTACAGATGAACTGGTTTGCAGGGTAGAAGTTGAGACACAGATGTAGAGAACAAACACACGGACACCAAGGGGTGAAAGCCGCGGAGGGGTGGGGATGGTGGTGTGATGAATTGGGCGATTGGGATTGACATGGATACACTGATGTGTATAAAATTGATGACCAATAAAAACCTGCTGTATAAAAAAATAAATAAAATTTAAAAATTAAAAAAAGAAAAACTAATACTAAACTTTCTTTGGGTTATTTGTATGGAAATATGTAAATATAAATGTTTCAGACATTACATGAAATTCCTAAAAATCTTATGTGTTCTGGTGTAATAAGTCATAATTCTAGTTATTATTTTAAAATGTGTATCTCAGAAATAACTAAATTTCCTTGTCAATTGCATCATTATGGACTTTCATCAAATCTTTAACCATGGTCATTTTTAAGTCTTCTGTCATTTACAGACAGTTCTGGGTATACTCTGATGCTTTTGCAAAAATGTTCCTATAAAAGGGTTTCTTCTTCAAGGAATTCATGGAAAAGACTCTGACAAGTACAGGTTTCTGGTAACTGACTCTACTGCTGAAGTGAATGAATAAGCATTTTCAGAACTCTAATGTAAAACTGATTAACTCATAAAAGTGCTAACAAAAGATCAAGATGAAAAAAAATTACATGGGACTGAGTGAACTGATGAGGATGATTATAATTTTTTTGACTTTCTGTTTGAATTTTTTAAAAAAAGGAAATGGAGACTTAGATAGCTTTCATATCTAGGACGGTGGAGGGCAGGGGAGCAAGGAGTGGTAATTCCCAAGAGGAAAGGGATGTGCTCTGTAAATGTCTGCTCTACAGTGTGGTAACTGCTTGCTGAGGGCTGGCAGAGCATGAAGAGGCGTTAGCTTCATGAGGGAGGTGAACTTAGAGCTGAATCTTGATTGGTGAGTAGGAGGAAAGGAGTTAGCCAGATGGAGGTGATGTGAGAGAGAGAATACGGCAAGTTTAGGGAACTGCGCGTTGACGGTTACAGAGCTCCCCTGGGAAGGTGGTGAGTGCCCTGTTGCTGGAAGAATTCAGAGACTGGATCTTCTTTCTGCTGATGGTGGCAGGTTGGCCTATGTGACCTCTGCAGACTCTCTAACCTGGAGTCTGTGCTGGCATGAGCGCTGTCATAGGTTACCTTTTGACCACTTACACTTGTGCAGTCTGTTCTAATGTGCAGCTGTGGCCTGCTTGCCTGATGTTTGTTGAGATGGAGGGTGTGAACATATCTTTGGGTTTGTCACTGTTTCTTTCCATTGGCCGTAATATCAGGGGTGCTTAGTTTGTGCTTGGTCCCGAAGACTGACATCTGAAATTAGCCAGTTGAGGGCCACTAGCTGTAAGAAGTGTGAGTGCTGGTGTGTGCTAAAGCCATGGAGCGCTGAGCACTGGGGCTCCAGGGCACTCTCATCTCTTGCAGTGAGCAAGCTGTGTGGGAAATGCAGTCCCACTGACACGGACATCCTGCAGCCCTCCTTCAACTTCCTGTATTGGAGCCTTCATCAGACCACGCTGGGCAGTCAGAAAAGAGGTGCTGGGGCCCGGGCTGGCATAGTGAAGAGGAAGGGTGCTGGGCAGTGTCTATGGCCCTTGCTGCCCTCAGTTTTTCCATCTAAAAAAAATTAAAAAGGGGGTGTGTGGCTGGATCGGATGGTCCTAAGGTCCTTTCTCGTTCCAGTAACCTGTGGTTCCGAAATGAAACTTAGAGCCTTAAGCTGATCCTTTTGTTCATTCACCATGTGTGTGTGAAGCACCCATCGGGTGCCAACTAAACACCGCATGCCGTGCTCAACCTCCTACAGCTGCTGCAGTGCTCCTGAGCAGCACGGCCCTGATAGAGCTTCTAGAGAAGACGCTGTCCCTCACCTGGGCTGAGGAGGGCTCTCCCGGGCCCGAGCTCCTCTGCTCCGCCTGGCTGCTCACTGCCTCCTTCTCTGCCCAGCAGCACGATGGCAATCTGCAGGTTAGTTTCTAACCCCTGTTGCTTTGGGGCATGGGTGGCACTCAAGGAGTGACAAGATCTTGAGTTCTGATCCCAGATCTGTGGCTTATTAGTTGTGTAACCTTGGCAAGGTATTTAACTCTCTGAGCTTCAGTTTCCTTGCCTACGAAACGGAAAAAACATTCAAGGCTGTTGTCAAGTTGGTTTACATTAATCCATTTAGCACACATGGATCACCTGCATGCCAGGCTGTATTCTAGGCACAGAGGAATAAAAAATGAATACAGTATATACCCCAGACTTGGGGAACTTGTGTTGTAATCTTTAAGCAAAGCCCTGGAAGGTAAGCAAGACTGTACCAGGCTAAAATAGTGGGGGAAGGGTGCTCCAGGCAAAGAGAATGATATGAGCACAGGCCTGAAGCTGCACAAATGTAAGACTTGGTATATATATTTGAAGAGTGGTGAGGTACTATGTGGCTGGAGTGTAGGGAATGGACTGTCAGAATGGACAAGAAGGCAGAATCCAGCCTGTGACCTTGAAGTTGTGGGTGGCAAAGCTGTGAGTGCCATACTGTGTAAGCTGTCGTGTGACTGTTTGAGAAGGTGATGCAGGGAACAGGAGAGCCATGGACATATCCACAGAGCACCCCATTTCCTCTCAGCCCCTCCCTCTTGTACGACCTTGTCATCCTAGTGCCCTGCATGAGCTCCTCTGTGGGCTGCTTCACATTCAGGTGTTTCCTCCCTAAGGCTGGCTGCCCCTAGTGGACAGAAACCATCTCCTAGCCTTTGAGGTATCCTCACACTGTGCCCAGCTCTGTGCCAATCTAATGCCAGGCACACACTCATTTGTGTAGAAGTGAAGTGAGTTTTCCAGTTTGGCCTCTAGGGTTTCAGTAAGCTGTGGCACATCTACGCTATAGCAGATCCTCAGGTAGGTGCCAGTGGGGTTGATTTGGGACAGGAACCTCTCCTACTTTTCTATGTGAGGCTATTGGGCCCACCCCTACCCCTGCAGTCACCTGCCTGGATGGAAGCCTGCACCTTGTCGTTGGTTCTGCCCTGGCCCTCAGCTCATAACTAGCCAATTACATAACTACCTCTACTCTAAGTCTTCCCCTCTGCCCTAGTTCAGGCCCGATCATTCATCCTCACCACTAATATGGCCTATTCACAATGTTCCGGCCTCCAGCCTCTCCCTTGCTCCACCTCCTATCCCTATGGCCACGGTCTGTCCACACTTCCCCTCTGCTCTCTGTCCGTCAGCAGCCTTTCTGTTCTCCTCATGGCTGCTGAGACCCTTCCTGCCAGGCCCCTCTGCAGCCTTACTTTCTGCCATTCTCCCCTCCTTTCCTGTCTTCTGACCAAGTGTTTGCTCTTCTCCCAGTCAACTGTGCTCTTTCACATCTCAGTATTTTTTTTGTTTGTTTTTGGTTGATTTTTAATAGGTGTTACTTTTAGGACAGTTTTAGATTTACAAAAAAATTGAGCAGATAGCACAGAGTTCCCATATAACCTCCACACACAGCTTCCTCTGTTTACATCTTAGATTAGTATGGCATCTCCATACTTTTGTACAAATTGGTTTTTCTGCCTGGAACCTGCCAATTCCACCAGCTAACAAGCATTTTTTTTTTTTTTTCTGGCTGTGTTGGGTCTTCGTTGATGTGCGCGGGCTTTCTCTAGTTGCAGAGAGCGAGGGCTACTCTTTGTTGTGGTGCGCGGGCTTCTCATTGCGGTGGCTTCTCGTTGTGGAGCACGGGCTCTAGGTGCGCGGGCTTCAGTAGTTGTGGCATGCAGGCTAAGTAGTTGTGGCTCGCGGGCTCTAGGGCGCAGGCTCAGTAGTTGTGGTGCACAGGCTTAGTTGCTCCGTGGCGTGTGGGATCTTCCCATACCAGGGCTCGAACTCGTGTCCCCTGCATTGATAGGCGGATTCTTAACCGCTGTGCCACAAGGGAAGCCCTAACAAGCATTTTTGAGGCACTTGTAGATCCAAGTAGAGGAAAAACTGCCTTCAGGAAGCTTATGTTCTGGGTAAGGAGAGCAGAGAAGACTCACAGCTTTGAACCTGTCACCCAAACTAACCCCTAGTATGGTCATTGCTTTGACATTAAGGAGCACATTCATGATGCTGATCCCCAGCTGTTCTTCACGAGAGCTCTGGGGAGAGTGAAAGCAAGTGGCACTGTTCCCTTTTCGTAGGTGAAGGATGTAAGGCAGGCTGAGAGAGGTGCAGTGCGGTGACTTGCCCACGGCCATACAGCTGGCAAGTGGCAGAGCCAGGATTTTGATTCCGGGCCATTGGACTCCAGATCTGAGTTAGGTGGTTGGTGGGCTGAAGAGGAGACTGGCCCACAGCTAAGGCTGGGAAAGACTCCCTGGTGCAGGAGCTCTCTGAGGATGGGGGAAATTTGGGAGAAGCAGGGTTCTCCGGGTCTGGGCTTGATTTTCCCCCTCAAGCTCCTGAATCCAGGATTGGTGAGGCTCACAAAACTCTGTGTGGCCTCCTCTGTCCTTCTGGATGCAGTGGGTGTGTGTAGCGGGGGTAAAAGAGACATTGTAGCAGGTGGTTTTCTGCCCAAGCTCCCAGAATGTGGGGGTTTTCCCTTTACCCTCTGCCCTGCCAGGTTCATCAGACACTGTCTGTGGAACTGGACCAAGTATTGAAGGCCCTCAGCTTTCCGAAGAAAAAGCCTGCGCTGCTCTCAGGTGTGGGACCAAGGGCCTCTAGCAGGAGAAGAAAAACCTTTCCCCTAGATTCTGAGATGAGACCACCCCACCCAGACCAGCCTGCGGTCACCCCTTTATTATCCCCGTGGTCTTCCCCCTGTGACAGCACTGGTGGGGAGGTGGGGAATGAGGCAAGAACTGGGTGTAAGGAGTTTTCTACTTTCAGCTGCCATCTTACGCTTCCTGCGGACAGCCCTGCAACAAAGCTTTTCCTCTGCCCTGGTTGCTCTGCTGCCCTCAGGGGCCCAGCCACCGCCAGCCCCTGAAGACACTGTCCTGGCTCCACTGGGAACATCACAAGTGCTGTCCCTGGTCATCAGACTGCAGAACCTCCTGGTTCAGGTAAGGCCTTTGTGGAGTGGGACCCTGGCAGTGGAGCCTGCTTCTCCCAGGATGACAGCAGGAAGAGGTGGCTGCCTGTCAAGATCCGGGTATTCCCACTAAGGCCTAGAGAGAGGATTGACTGGTTTTAAAGTTACAGTGACAGAAATGAAACTCAAATTGTCTCGTAACTGAGAAGTCCAGGGGTCAAAACTGGCTTCAGGCACAGCCTGGATCCCAGAGGCTCAGACAGTGTCATCAGAACTCTGTCTCCATCTCTTGGCTCTGCATTTCTCGGTCAGCTTTATTCTCATGGGATGGTAGGATGACCAGCAGCAGCTCCTGGCTTATGTCCTTCCAGCAGAAAGAAAGTTTCTCTCTCCTAGTAGTCCCCAGAGTTGAGTCTCATTAGCCTGGCTTGGTAATGTGGCAGTCACTATGCCCAAAACATGGGGTGCTCTGATTGACCTGGCTTGGGTGAGTGTCCTCTCCTGGAGGCTGGGGCATATGGTCAGCTCTCCCTAACTCACATGGACTAAACATAAAAGAGGAATGGTTCTGCAAGAGAAAACTGTTCTTAGAAGAAGGAGGAATGGATCCTGGACAAGCAAAAACAGCAGATGTCCACCTCAGAGGGGAAAACTGTTCTTAGAAGAAGGAGAAATGGATCCTGGACAAGCAAAAACAGTAGATGTCCACCTCAGAGGGGTTTGCGTTTTACAGCTTAGAGGATTCTTGGAGATCATTGTTTATCTAGCAGTCACATACTGTGAAGGGTGGTGGGAGCATGGAGATCGATCAGATTCCCACCTTTTGAGAAGTTAACAGTTTCAGGGGCAGTGGATGGTGCCATGTGGATAAGAGGTGCTAATACAGAGTGGGCAGTGCTGGGTTGAAGGCAAGCACTGCACAGTCGGGGGACAGGACACACATTACAGGCTGGTGTAGGGTGACTGTGAGGCTGGCTGTCAGAGAAGGCTTTCTGGGGGAGGTGCTTGAGCTGGGCTGGAAATATCAAGTGACTTGTCCTAGGTCCCCGAGTGTAGGGGGCATCAGAGATGGGATTGATTTTAATGGCAGCACAATTTCGTTCTCTGATATGGACTCATTCCCTGTCCTTGGCCCTCTGGCCCGTTCCCACCCATGATTCTCTGAGACTTTCTTCTCATTCAAGGAGCTTATTGTCTGTTATTTTCCAATATAAGCTGGTCACTATAGGGTGACCAAGGCCCCAGATGTTTATGCTGTTTTAATTAGACTTGGACTCTCTTTTCCTGCTCCTTAAAGCTTGCCCAAGACCGATGGTCACAGATCCACGTGGTCTGGTCTGATGGCAAGGCATCGTGGGCAAGAAGAGGGAGGTGGGGGCAGCCAGCAAATAGGTGAGAGGAGTTGCAGAGACTTCCTCGGGGGAGGGGCGGGGCCTTGATTTGAGTGATCTCCGCTGGTCCCCCAGATAATGACAGACATATTTGATATGGCTGTTGATTGTGGGAGATTATGTTCAAGGATTGATCCTCACTGGGCCTGTGCACAGGTTGGAGGAAGTGGGGAAATGTGAGGATGTAGAGGAGGCTCCAGAAGTGGGCCCTGCGTGGGCTGTGCGGAGGCCGAGTCTTGTGCTGCCGGCACATCTGTTCAAAGGCTCGTGCTCTTCATGGATCAGACCTCTGTCACGTATAGCACTTATCTCTCTCTGTTGTGAGTTCCCATTTTCATATCCTCAAAGGTAGGGAGCTCACAGCCTGTGTGTCTGGTTAATCTTTGTGTCTCCTTCCCCTTGTGGGTTCAAATCCAGTTGGGAAATCAGGAATCAAATGAGAACCAAAGCATCATCTTTATTGCTGATAAACACCATAGCAGAATGTAGCTGGGACTTAAGGTCAGAACGGGCTGTTTTTTAGTCTGAGATATTTCAAACATACAGCAAAGACGAAAGAATTTTACAGTGAACACTCATATACCCACCATGTACATTCTACCATTAACATTTTACTGTGCTTGCTTTACCATATCTTATCCAAAAGGATTTTTTAACTACTCTCCTTCCCTTGGGCCAGACCAGGAGTCCATAGGCAGGTGAATTGTGTTTGCATTTCCATAATGTCCATGTTGGACACTTAGCCAGCTGGCCAAGATCTTAAGAGTTTGAGTTCATGGGCGCATGACCTTTAATACCTTAGTCCTGCCCTGATGGCTCAGTAGGTGTTAAGCTAGCATCTCACTTGTTAGATAAATCTCTCATTGGGTGAGGAGGAGCCAGTTAGAGATGGGAGGAAGGGCAAATGCTTTCTCTCCAATGTTTCTGAAAGGGCTGAAGTTCCTGTTTTAATATTCAGAACATAGAGAGGGGGAAAATGATTCCCTTATACTCAATACCCAGCATAAAGCCTCCCACAAAATTGGCATTCAGTAATGTTTGTTGAATGAGTGAATGAGGACGCAGAAATGAATATGATGCCGTTTCAGCCATTTAAGCACTCACAGATTGTAGGAAACACAAGAAATTATAATTAATGGCAAAATGACCTATTTTTTTTTTTTTTTTTTTTTTGCGGTATGCGGGCCTCTCACTGTTGTGGCCTCTCCCTTTGCGGAGCACAGGCTCCGGACGCGCAGGCCTAGCGGCCATGGCTCACAGACTTAGTTGCTCCGCGGCATGTGGGATCTTCCCGGACCAGGGCACGAACCCGTGTCTCCTGCATCGGCAGGCGGATTCTCAACCACTGCGCCACCAGGGAAGCCCTGACCTATTATTTGAATCAAGGAAGGCTCCACAGGAGAGGCTGCATTTGAACTGGCTAATCTTGGGTACCTGGGAAAAGGGTGGAAGTGCCCACCGGTTAAGAGTTAATTTTAGATTGGAGAAGGAGAAAAGGCACAAGGTCTAGGATTTGTTTCTAGACCTGCCACCTATCACCCAGGTGTCCTCAGGTCAAGTATTTTCTCTCTGGACTGCAGTTTCCTCAGCTGTAAAATGAGGTTAGTGAATTAGCTCAACCACTTCAAACTGTAGGTCTTAAAGACCTTAGGGATCCTGTGAAGGAGACTTAGTGGTTGTTAAAGAGCGAGAGTGTTTCCCCTATTATACGTTTCACTAAGATATTCATCATTTAAAAAATATATATAACAGAATTATTTTATTAGAGGATCTTAGTAGAATCTTAAACAGTGGGAAGAATATTTATCCTATGATTTACCTGTATAGTAGAAATACATAAATAAACAACCATTTTTTGAGTGTTAACTGTGCCAAGCACTGGTTAAACCCTCTGTCTGCATTGCTCATCTTACCCTCTCGGCAGCCCAAGTAATCTTTTTTTTTTTTTTTTTTTTGCGGTACGCGGGCCTCTCACTGCTGTGGCCTCTCCCATTGCGGAGCACAGGCTCAGCGGCCATGGCTCACAGGCCTAGCCGCTCCACGGCATGTGGGATCTTCCCGGACCAGGGCACGAACCCGTGTCCCCTGCATCGGCAGGCGGACTCTCAGCCATTGCACCACCAGGGAAGCCCCCAAGTAATCTTTTTATCCCCACTTAACAAAATCAGGTAACCTTGGCCAGGATCACACAGATGGTAAGTGACCAAGCAAGGCTTCAAACCCAAGTCTGCCCCATACCTTAACCTCCAGGTTGCTGCCTTCCAAAGAATAGCATGAGGAGAGCATTGGATTTTTGTTATTGTTGTTAGCTAGTTTTTTTTAAAAATTAATTAATTAATTTATTTTTGGTTGCATTGGGTCTTCATTGCTGCACTTGGGCTTTAGTTGCATCAAGCGAGGATACTCTTCGTTGCGGTGCGTGGCCTTCTCATTGTGGTGGCTTCTCTTGTTGTGGAGCACGGGCTCTAGGCACGCGGGTTTCAGTAGTTGTAGCATGTGGGCTCTAGAGTACAGGCTCAGTAGTTGTGGCACACAGCCTTAGTTGCTCTGCGGCATGTGGGATCTTCCCAGACCAGGGCTCGAACCCATGTCCCCTGCATTGGCAGGCGGATTCTTAACCACTGTGCCACCAGGGAAGCCCGTTAGTTTGTTTTTACATTAAAAAAAATCAGTTTTATTGAGATATAACTTACATGCAATAAAATTCACTGATTTTAAATGTACAACTAGATGAGTTTTGACAAACTATTATACAGTTTTGTAAACACCACCACAATCCTGGTATAGATTTCCATCACCACAAAAAGTTCCCTTGGACCCCTGTTTAGTCAGTCCCCTCTCCCCATCCCTGACCCTTGGCAAACACTGATCTGCTTTCTGGCACTACAGTTTTACTATTTCTAGAATTCCATATAAATGAAATCATATAGTATGTGGTCTTATGTGTCTATCTTCTTTCACTTAGCTTAATGCTTTTGAGATTCATTTATATTGTTATCAGTACTTCATTTCTTTTTATTGGTGAGTAGTAGCCCATTATGTGGCTATTCCACAATTTGTAGATCCATTCACCTATCGATAGATATTTGGGACTTCAAGATTTTTGGCTATCATGAATAAAGACTGAAGTACAAGTCTTTGTGAATATCCATTTTTATTTCTCTTGGATAAATACCTAGGAGTGGGATTGGTGGGTCAAATGACATGTTAGTTTTCTATTGCTGTGTAACTACATATCACAAATGTAATGGCTTAACACAACACCCATTTATTATCTGACAATTCTCTATGTCAGAAGTCGGGTGGGCTCGACCTGGTTCTTTGCTTAGGGTCTCACAAAGCTGAAATCAAGGTATTGGTCAGGCTGGGTGCTTATTTGGGAGAGCTGGGAAAGAATCCACCTCATCCTCCTGTTGTGGGTGGGTGGGTCTTTCAGCTCTTTAAGGCTACACACATTTTTTCCCACACAGCCCCTCCATTTTCAAACCAGCAATGCATGTTAAGTCCTTCTCACACTTCTGGACTCTCTGGTTCTTCTTCTGCTACCAGCCAGAGAAAACTGTGCTTTTAAAGGACTGGTGTAATTAGATTGGACCCACCCAAACAATCTCCCTCTTGCCATGTATTGTAACCTAATCACAGGAGTAACATCTGGGAGCAAAGGTCATGGAACCATCTTAAAATTCTGCCTACCACATATGGTAAGTGTATGTTTATAAGAAACCATCAGACTGGGACTTCCCTGGTGGCACAGTGGTTGGGAATCCTCCTGACAATGCAGGGGACACGGGTTCAATCCTTGGTCCAGGAAGAACCACATGCCACGGAGCAACAGAGCCTGTCACCACAGCTGCTGAGCCTGAGCTCTAGAGCCCGTGAGCCTCAACTACTGAAGCCCGCGTGCCTAGAGCCCATGCTCCGCAACAAGAGAAGCCACCACAATGAGAAGCCTGCGCACCGCAATGAGGAGTGGCCCCTGCTCGCCGCAACTGGAGAAAGCCCGTGTGCAGCAAGGACGACTGAACACAGCTAGATAGATAACTAACTGACTAACTAACCATCAGACTGTTTTCCAAAGTGGCTGCACCATTTTTCCTTCCCACCAGGAGTGCATGAGAGTTCCAGCTGCTTCACATTCTTGCCAACACGGTACTGTCAGTCAGGTTTAGCTGTTGATGAGTGCGTAGTGGTATCTCAAGGTGGTTTTAATTTGCATCTCCCTAACCCTAAGTTCTTTTCTTATGCTTAGAGCATAAAATTTTGTTTGATGAAAGGTTCTGCTGCTTTACCAAAAGATTTACATGCATTGGCTTAGATAAACTGTGTGGCTTTTACAGAATCTGTAATCTGTGAATCTGTTAATGGGGCCCAGGGCCCATCCTTTTCTGAAGCAAAACAGTCTCTCAAATGTAGGTAAATCATCAGTATAAGCACTGTGCTTTGTGTGTGGGTGAGAGATGAAACCAACAAACATTTCTTGATTATCTACAGAGCCACAATCCCAAATGTGAAATTCTGAAATCTAAATTGTTTTGAAAACCAAATGTTTTTTTCTTGGTTGGCACCAAAATCCACTGGTAGCAAAACCGGAGGTGAACTTCTGTGGGGTTTTTGTTTTTGTTGTTTTCTTGCAGAAGGACCCTCTGTTGTTCCACGCTTGTGTTGGCTGCCTGGAGGCCTTGTTTGACTACCTGCATGCCCGGAGTCCAGACATGGGTAGAAACCCTCCCCATTCTCTGATGTTCCCATGGGGGAGATTGGACAGGGCCAGCACCTGCCACCCTCCCACCCCAGACTCCCATCCTCTGTTCTGCGATTCACACTCAGTTTTATTGGCCAAGCCACGTGGCTTGCAGGATCTCAGTTCCCCAACCAGGGATTGAACCCAGGCCATGGCAGTGAAAGCCCAGAATCCTAACCATTAGGCAACGAGGGAGCTCCCTGATTCACACTCATTTTGTTTTAATTCTTTTAACAATACTGCAAGGGCACTGCCATGCCCATCATACAGATGAGGACACTGAGGTTCAGGGAGGTTAAGCAACTTGCCCCAACCAAGGTCACATAGCTGTTAAGTGGCAGAGCTCTTCCTGTTGTCTGCCTCCCACATTAGTGGGATATGTGGTCTCCCTGTGCCAGGCAGCAAGGGTGGATAGAAGCCCAGGAGAAAGAAACGCCCTGGGGTCAGCTTGTCCAGTGTCCTGCCTTTGCTGAGCAACCCTTTTTTGAGCCAATAGGAGAAAGTTTTCATTAGCAATGTTCCAAGGCCTTTGGAAAAGCAGCATTAACAATACATGGTTGACTGGTGTTTCCCATAGCACTCCATGTGGCCTCCCAGCCCTGGAATCGGTTTTTGCTATTTACCCTCCTGGATACTGGAGAGAATTCCTTCCTCAGAGCTGAGATCTTGAGGCTCATGACCCTGGTAAGTGCAGAAAGGATGGTCCTGTGTTCTGAAGAATCTCATCCTCCAAGAAGGTAGAGGGGCTGGATGAGCCTTTACCCTACAAGAAGCCTGCCTAGAGAATTCCTCTGAATGCCCACATCTCCTCTGCCCAGACATTCTTTCTCATTCACTTATGAAATATTGACCAGGCCTGCCCACCACCTGCCAGATCCTGTGCTAGGTACTAAAGATGTCCGGGAGCCAAATGTTCTGACTTAAAGGTCTCTCAGACTAGAGAAGGAGATAGACAAGGAAATTAATAGTTAAAATATGATGTTATTAATGGAAGAGTAGAAGATAATGCTAAGTGCCTAGAACATGGTAAGTGCCCACTGAATAAACAATGCAGCAAGCTTGTGAATGATAATGAAGTGGATCAATGAATAATAAATCAATGGTTGGTGTAGGAACCCAGAGAAAAGAGTAATTGCTTCTGCCAGAGCTGTGAGGGAGAAGTAAGAATATAGTAAGCACCCAGTTAATGCCTGTATTTCTTTAATAAAATGAAAACATTCAGCAGTGAAGGTAACATTTTAGCTGAGGCTTGAAGGATTAATAGGCAAAGAGAAGGAAAAGTATTGCAGGTACAGTATTGAAGTGAGAACAGCAGGTATATGAGAATGTGGTGGTGTGTCTGGGTAACCACACATAGTCTAGTGTGAGGGGCAGGGTAGGAGTGGCGGGGCTGAAGGGGTCAGCAGAGCAAAACTCTCAGGATCTTGCAATCCTCATTACCTCACTCTCCTGTGACACGACCCCACCCCTGCCTACCAACACTGACCTCTTGAAGGCAGAGTTCGGTGGGCTTCAGATCCATGCCCCCAGCCCAGTGCTGAGCCCAGCAGGGCACAGCAAATATCTGTGAATGAAGGAGATGCCGAATCACTACATGTCTGGGGCTTCTCTCCCTGGGCCAGTTTGTGCGGTTCCGGAGCAGCAGCATCCTCTCTCATGAAGAGGTGGGCCGTGTTCTGCAAGGCGCAGCTTTGGCTGACCTCTCTACCCTCTCCAGCACCACAGTCCAGGCTCTGCGTGGCTTCTTCCTGCAGGTGGGTGGAAAGGGAATGCTATTAGCCACTGTGAGGCCAGACCCTCTGTACCATCTTCCCTGTGGAGGTGGGGAGCTCTAGCCACAGCAGCCAACGGGAGGTCAGGAGTGCAGGGGGTGGAAGGTAGAGAGGGCCTCTGTGGAGTGGGCACTGAGAAAGCCTGTCTTCCCTACCATCTTCTCCCCCTAGGTCCAGAGCATGGGCCTCCTGGCTGATCATAGCATGGCCCAGACCCTGCAGGCCTCCTTGGAGGGTCTTTCCCCCAGGGCCTCCACGGCCCAGCTGCCCCTACAGGACATGATGTATCCTTTCTTGCATCTGGGAGCTTTGGCCTGGGCAGGGTCACCCAGGCAATGGGAAGCTATAGTGTCATGCTTCAGGACAGAGAGTTGCACTGTCTACAGCCCTGTCTTCTAAGGCAAGCAGGGGTCAGTGAGAATAATTAACAGTGGTAGCAATGACAATGACTTGCTCTGTTTATTAAGTTCCTACCGAGGGCCAGACATGTTACATGCACTGTATCTAATCCTCACAGTAGCTAGGAGTGTTAACACAGTTGTAACTTAGAGAGGTTAAATGACATGCCCAGAATCACACAGTGATAGCATCAGGATTTGACCCCAGACATGATCATCTCCAAAGTCATATCACCAAACTCAGAAGGGCGCTAGTCCTTCCCCAGGAGCTTTGGAGAAAGTTGCCCAAGCCCAGTTGGCATAGATGCTGCCCTAAGCACAACAGGGTGGGGGAGGGTGCTGGGTGACTGGCACGTCCCTGAGAAAGCCTGGGGCTGTGGGCAGTGCTCACTGGCCCTCTGAGGGGTTGCTGTGGTGTTCCAGAGACACTGGTCTGGAGGTGTATGTGTGGCCTCCCTGGCTCTCCCCCTAACCCTTTCCATGGAACGTTCCCTGATGTACAGCAACTACCTAGCCCAGGTGTTCAGTGTCAGGTCCTAACCTGACAAGTTTTAGAATCCATCCCACTCTTCTCAGGTGCACTTCTGCTCTTGTCTGTTTTTGCCTTTTGGGGCCCTGGAAATGTGGTTCTCCCATGGCTGGCCCCACCTCTCTGCTGTTCTCCTCTCATGTTTACTGCCAGCTGCCTGGGAGGAGTGGCTGTATCCCTGTCCCACATCAGAGACTGATCCTCAGGACCTGAAGGCCCAGAAACAGAACTGAGACCTGGAGAAGACAAAGTCAGGGCACACTGGTTTGGGGGAAATGGATGACAACTGCAGCCGTTCATCTGGAGCCATTTACTCCATTGTTGAAATAGAATCAGGAAATAGTGATATACTCACATGCCTGTGTGGGCTCTCCAAAAACATTTCACTTTGGACTTACTTGGCTCCCTCCAGCTGGTTCCTCAGCCAGGATGGATGGCATTCTCAGGGAGAGAGGGGGAGGGATTTGTTCTGCTAACGCCAGCTGGTTACCTCAGTTGAAGACATCAGTCAGGCCATCCTTGGGGCAGAAGGGGCAGAGAAAGGCCATGTATTTGGTGCTGCTGTGGTCCAGGTGCTCTGGGAAGTACTTTACCTGCTGCTTCACCTCAGGTGAAAGTGGAGAGAGGTACAATTTCCAGGCAAGGAAGGTGAGCAGGTCAAAACCTTCTCAGCCTTCCTAGCTGAGGGAAACTGCCCCAGCTCAGCTCTTCCCTGGCTAAAGTAGGTCGCCTGTGTTCCTTTCTCTCCTGGCCCTCCTCAGAGCATGTATTTGTGCACACACGTGTGCAGTTCTTTCAATGTCTGCCCTCCACAACTGCCTGCGCGTGTTCTGAGCTCAGCTCACCAGGGCCTTTAACTCTCTTCCCGCCTGTCTGCCAGGGCCCCGGTGCCTGTAACTGGCTAGCCCTTGGGTCTGGCTGGACTGTCCCTACGCAAAACTGGGCTGAACTCCGTCCTAATGATAGGACAGGGAAGGACCCCACGAATTTGGGTTAGAACTTGGTGGATCCGAGGGGCGAGCAGGGTATGCCCCAACTCTGCATTGCACGTTACTTAAAAAGAAAAAAGTGTTAGCCACGATCCACTAAACTGATCTTGACAACTGCAGTTTAAAAAACACTCAGCTGGTACCTCCCTGGTGGTCCAGTGTCTAAGACTCCCCGCTCCCAATGCAGGGTGCCGGGGTTTGATCCTTGGTCAGGGAAGTAGATTCTCACATGCCGCAACTAAAGATCCCGCGCGCCGCAGCTGAGACCCGGTGCAGCCAAATAAATATTTTTTTAAAAACCCACAAAACACTCAGCTAACGAAACAGTTTCGGGGAGGGCGCTGGGGAGGCCGCCCGGCCGGCAGGGGTCAGAGCCTCATTATTGCTAACGCGTCCTTTACTTTAAACACACACCGCAGGCTGACTGTTTCCTCCAACCCGACCTTAACGCGGCAAGTGCGCAAGCCGCCACGCAGGGTGGGCGGGACCGAACTCCCACGGACCTCGGGCAGGGCTAGCGCCGGAGCCTACTGGGCGGGGCCGGAAGTTAGGTCAAGGAGCGGCAGTCGCGGCCCGCGATCTTTGGGCGGGGGCGGCGCTCGGCAGTTCCTGCGTGGCTGCTCTGGGACGCTGTGAGGTTCCGCGCCTCTGCCGCTCGTCTGCGGACCCTCGAGGCGAGGTGCATGCTGACTCCTGTCGGCCCGCCGGGCCTGGTAGGTGGGGGCGAGGGGGCCGGGCGGGCAGGCTCCCGGGGTGGGGCGGGGGAGGAACCGAGGGCCCAGAACTGGCTGCACAGGGTGGGGGGTGGGATTCGCGGATCCGGACGCCTTTCCTCATTAGAAAGACTTTATCTTTCTGGAGCTCTAAAGGCTAGGGGCAGCGACCCTGGTCTCCGAGCCCGGGTTGCCGGCTCAGGATCCACCACCAAGCCACCTCTGCAGAATGGCCTCGGAGTTGCACGCCCAGCCGGGAAGAGCTCTGGGGACTCATGGGGCAGGGAGCAGGATTGAGAGACGGATACGTGGGAGTAGCAGTAGAGACAGCAGTATCTGCCCCACGCAGTCCGCTTTTTCGGCTTTCTCTTCCCACTTCTTCCTGCTTCAGTCATTACCGGCTGTCTGATTTCCCCTGACCCCAAGTTCTGCCTTAACCAGTGTTTGGTTCCCTTGAGTCTGGAGCGTGACGGTGGAAGGTAAGGGTTCTGGGTGAGCTTGAACTATTTTTTCCCATTCTCTAGGCTTCAGTTGTCTCATCAGCGTGGGGTGGGGGCGGTTCTCTGGTTGATCTGTGTGGGGTCTCACTGTCAATAACTGAGCATCTCTAGGACACACCTAGGTGTCCTAATAGAACAGTGGCCAGCTCTGAGATAGCCTGTGCTCATTAAGACTCTTGGTTTAGCCTGAGAATCCATGAGTGACTTTGGACAGTCCCCTCATTTTTCTGTGCTTTGGTCTCCACGTTGGTAAAATTGGGCAGCTATCATCTGAGTAGAGGCTGCCTCTGACTACTGTATTTAATATTGCACTTTGCTAACTCCCTCTCATCTTTCTGTGCTTGTTTTACAGCTTTATTGGTTGTCTCTTAACCCTACTAGGAATGAAAGTACCAGTGTGCAGGGAATTTTGTTTGTCACTGCCATATTCCCGCCTCTAGAACAGTGCTTAGAACATGACAGGTACTCAGTAGGTAATTGGGGAGTGTTGCCTAGACAGGAACAGGTGTTGCTTGTGGTGCCTATGGTTCCTAAGAGAATAACAGCCGTCTTATCCCAAGACTGTCTTGCCTGCCTTCCCACCCTGCACCCCTTCTTCCTTTCTGATGACAGAAGTCAGGAAAGGTGGGAAACCCCAGAAGTTGCACATCTCTGACTGCCTGGGCCTCCTGAGAGGCCAGGATGGGGAATTGAGAAGCAGTGATATCGACCAGGCCCTCCTTCCTCAGGCACAGTGCCTCACCCAGCCTTCTGTCTGCAACAGGGAGATGACTTCCTTATCCACATTTTGCAGTGAGGAAGATGAAGCTCAGAGAGGCTGAGCAATTTGCCCGAGGTCCCGAAGTCAGGCAGAGCCAGAGCTCCAGTGCAGGGTTCCAGGCGTTGATCTCTGTTCTCTAAGCATCCCTACCTTGCTGACTTTATCTTTCTCCCTCCCTTCTATCATCCCATGTCTTTATTTTGTGTCTGTTGGCCACTGGCCCTGGGCTAGGAATTGGGGCTCCAGGGCTTCCCAAAGCTGGGTTCTTAGTATTTGGAGGCTGTGTCATGTCACGGGAAGTTGCTGTTCAACTCACTTTCTGTTTCATATAACACCAAGCTCTGGATCTCACCTTTTTTTTTTTTTGGGTTACTCCCCTAGCTCCAGAGTCTTGGATATGGACCTTCTTCAGTTCCTGGCCTTCCTCTCTGTCCTGCTACTGTCTGGGACAGGAGTCACAGACACCCTGAGGACCTCCCTGGACCCGAGCCTGGAGATCTGTATCCTTTGGGGTTGGAGGTGTTTTTGAGGGGTCTATAAATGAGGTTTCTCTATACCCACAACCCCTTGGGAGATTCCAGGGATGGAGCAGATCCCCCTAAGAGGAACAGGGGAGAAAAAGTAAGGTGCTCTAACCAGACCTTGATCAAGTCAGTTCTGTTCTGAGCCTCAGTTTCCCCATATGTTAAATTGAGAAGGCAAGGCATATATCTCAGAGCC
Source organism: Kogia breviceps (assembly GCF_026419965.1). Classification (NCBI taxonomy): domain Eukaryota; kingdom Metazoa; phylum Chordata; class Mammalia; order Artiodactyla; family Physeteridae; genus Kogia; species Kogia breviceps. The sequence goes on from NC_081321.1 coordinate 96,224,546, forward strand.
ATGAGGACTCTTGAGGATTGTACATGTGCCTCGTTCTTTTTGGGTGAGACCCTGGCAGGAGACCAAGCCCTGGCATACTGGGCTGCCTACCCAAGGGCTGGGTCTTGAAAGAATAGAAACTCATAGAGAAGGGTGGCGGGCACCGCAGGCAGAGTGTACAGTGTGAGCAGAGGGGTGGAGGTTCCGGGAGTGACGAGTGGCTGTGGGAGACTGGGGAAAGACCGCGGGGAGGGGAGGGCAGGAGCCAGGTCCTGAGGGTTGTATTCAGGTTGTCAGGTGTGGAATTCTCTGTGAAGTTGATGAATGATATGTTGCAGGATTCATATGCTTCTCAGAGAGTGTGTTCATTCCCTGGGGAGTCCCAGGCATGCACATCTACGCCCCTAGCAGAGACTGGCTGGCCAGGGTGGGCCCTCTCGATCGGGACCACTGCATTATCCAGGCAGGAGAACTGGTGCCAGTTCCTTAACTTAATGCTGCTCAGACAAGAAGATGTTTGAGGTGAAGCGGCGGGAGCAGCTGTTGGCGCTGAAAAACCTAGCACAGCTGAACGATGTCCACCAGCAGTACAAGATCCTTGATGTCATGCTCAAGGGGCTCTTTAAGGTGCATGCAGGCAGGGGGCAGCTCATGGCAGGCCTGGTCTTTGATCTGGGCACTGTTGGATGCGTAGGAGTTCCCCAAGGGGATGGTGTTCAGTGAGGGGGAAGTGCATGCACAGAAGATTTTTTTTATATATAATTAATTTATTTTTATTATTTATTTATTTATTTTGGGGTATGTTGCGTCTTCGTTGCTATGCGCGGGCTTTCTCTAGTCGCGGCGAGCAGGGGCTGCTCTTCATTGTGGCGTGCAAGCTTCTCATTGTGGTGGCTTCTCTTGTTGCGGAGCAGGGGCTCTAGGTGCACGGGCTTCAGTAGTTGTGGTGTGCGGGCTCAGTAGTTGTGGCTCGTGGGCTCTGGAGCGCAGGCTCAGTAGTTGTGGCGCACGGGCTTAGTTGCTCTGCGGCATGTGGGATCTTCCCGGACCAGGGCTCGAACCCGTGTCCGCTGTGTTGGCAGGCAGATTCTTAACCACTGCGCCACCAGGGAAGCCCCTCACAGAAGATTTGAAGTAGGGTTGAAGTAAATGGGGCTGGGTCCGGTCTGGGAAGACCTTTTCAAAGCCACTCAGCCCAGGTGGGGTTCCCTCAGGTGCTGGAGGACTCCCGGACAGTGCTCATTGCTGCAGATGTGCTCCCAGATGGGCCCTTCCCCCAGGACGAGAAACTGAAGGATGGTATGGTCTTCCCAATCTCTCCCTCTCCTCTTCCCCCCTCCATCCTTGATCTTCTCTAGCTGCTCCTTCCCTCTTGTTCTTGTCACTCTTTATTCTCTCTCTGGAAGTACCCTCTTGTGGCACCTTCCAAGGAGTCTCTTTGGGTAGTTAGGCACTTAGTATATGATTCTCCGAGTGTTTCTCGGCTTGTTTCAGAGCCAGTTTCTGTGTCCCTGACACAGATATATTCTGTCGTGTGGTTAGGTGTTTGAGACGGGGGATTAGGGAGGAGCCTTTGCCCACTTCCACTCCAGAAATCCTTACCTGCACTACCCTGACCCTCCTGGTAGAGATGGCAAGGGTTGTTCCCATTTATAGGAGAAAAAACTGAGGCCTGTTGAAGTGACTGGCCCATGGGAGCAGTTACCATCACTCTTTACTACTGTTCTAAAAATCTCAGCTCCCTTAAATCCTTTTTGAGACAAGGTAAGACCAACATAGATAAATAAAAGAATATTTTGAATCCCTTCATCTCCTCTTCCAAGAATTTCTCTCCAGTGGTAATTTCTCCCCATTAAATGGTTACATTCTAACAGTAGAGTTTGTTAGGTCTCACTGTCTGAGACAGGACGGAAGGAGCTTTTACATATTGAGTGTTGGGCACGTTACAAATATCATCTCTAATCTCCACTATAACTGAGGAAGGCACTATTACCTCCAGTTTCCACATGAAAGAGGATAGGTGGTTTGCCTGGCTCTTACCTGTAAACCAAGCGAACTCCTGAGTTCTTTGCGGTTCAAGATTGTTCTGAAGCCCGGTGGTCCCTGCCCCACTTGTCTCAGACCCAACCTGGCATATCTTTGTAGGAGTCTGCTTATCTCTGTGTGGCCTGGCCAGTGCTGGTGAGAGCTGCCTGGGCCTTATCTATAGGGGTCACTCAAACAGGGGCTGCCACCAGGGCTGGGTGTATAGTTACTATTCTTCATGCTAGCGTGGGTTGGGGGACGTGCCACCATAATGGACACTAAAACTCAGTCTAAACTGATTTGTTGACTAGAGGAGGGATATTGGTGGGAAAACTGACCAAATTCAGATTAGGTTTGTGAGTTGATTAATAGTATTGTATCAATGTTAGTTTCCTGGTTTAGATAGTTGTGCAATGGTTATATAAGATGATAACATTAGAGGAAGCCCAGTGAAGGAATTTTGTGGTGTATTATGTAAGTCTAAAATTATTTCAAAATAAGAACTTAAACATTTAAAATAAAATAAAATTGGGCATACACTAAAAAGAAAACAAACCCTGATGTGTTCCCTGGCCATCCTAACGGAACTGACCCCTCACAGACACTGTAGTTGTGTTAACACCAGGGCCCAGCTCTGCACATTAGGATACCAAGTTGGTGAGGTTAGGCCCTGCAAAGCCTCATGGGATGCATATGCCTCCATGTGCAAAAGGACACCCACCTCTCTGGTCCCCATGGCAAACGAGTCTTCTGAGCTGTGAGATACAGGGGAAAGAGCATGTCCTTTGGAGTCAGACAGCCCTGGGTTTGCAGCCCAGGTTTGCTACTCACGAGCCGTCAGCTTCAGTTTCTCATGTGAGAAATGGGAATAGCAAACACATCTCTCTCTAAAGGTGGTTTTGATGATTCAGTGACCTGGTAGACATAAAGCCCTTAGCATGTACTGTACATGTGGTCAGCAGCCTTTGGGCCTCAGGCACCGTTCCCCTTCTCTGATTAGTGGGCTTGCCTCTGTTCTCTGGAGGGTGCGTAGGGCTGGCCAGGAGGGCTGTAGAAGGGCATCTCCCCTGGCCACTCATCAGGGTCATTTCACCAGCTTTCTCCCAAGTGGTGGAGAACACGGCCTTCTTCGGTGATGTGGTGCTGCGCTTCCCAAGGATCGTGCACCACTGCTTTGACCACAACTCCAACTGGAACCTCCTCATCCGCTGGGGCATCAGCTTCTGCAACCAGTCGGGCGTCTTTGACCGGGGCCCCCATTCGCCCATCCTCAGCCTGGTAAGGACTGGGGCGGAGGAGGTCCGGGAGCCCTCTGTCTGGTGGTACGCTGTGAGCCACGCATCTGCCTTTAGTGAGGCCTGAATGTCAGCCCTTGGCTGCGTTATCTGTGATAAGCCTTGGGCCACCTTGAGGTGCCCTTTCATGGGGTTCTATGCCGACCTGGGTCCCTAGGGGTCACCACCTGGCCCACATCTGTTCAGGCCTCGGAGGGAGTGGCCCTTGGGTGAGCAGGAGGCAGGAGAAGGCAGAGGATGACTAGCTTTTCCTCATCCGCAGATGGCCCAGGAGCTGGGAATCAGCGAGAAAGACTCTGACTTCCAGAACCCATTTAAAGTAGACCACACAGAGGTGAGCTGCTGGGACCTGTGGCCATGTCTGCTTGGCCTCTGCTGAGCCCTGGGAGGCCAGGGCCTGCAGGGGCTGGGGCACCTAGAGTGGAGTGTGAGGGCTTTGGACTTGGAGCCAGAAGTGCCTGGGTCTGGGCCTGAGTATCACTCGCTCACTGGTACCTTCGGGCAAGCTGCTGGCCCTGTCTTAGCCTCAGCTCCCTGTCTGTCCTTGCGGTGTGGACCTCAGCTGTGAGGGCCAGTCAGAGGCTATGAACACATCCATCTCAGTGCACGGTAGGCACTGTGCCCATCAGGCGAATGTCAGGGAAGCCATGGGAGGTCAGGTCAGGCTTCTCTGCCCTTGAGCCTCTGAGCCCCCAGCCAGGCTTCTGTCCCACATTCCTGCACATGTTCTCCTCCTAGGGGCTGAGGTGGGCTCTGAGAGCTGGAGGCTGCAGGGGAAGCACGACAGATGCGGGCACACAGTAGAGGGGAGGAAGAGATCAGAGGTGGCAGGGCAGGGCCAGAGTGGCAGGGAGGAAGGGCCAGAGCACTGTACTCCTCAGATCGCAGGCTCTCCTATGGTGTAGGGAGGGACCTCTGAAGGTTTAGGATTTTGCTGCTGTTTCATGGATGCTGACAGGTTAGAGACATCACAGTTTATTGCAGCAAAAGCATTTGCTGTTGGCCTGGTCATGTGGGTTTCCCTTATTCCCCAAGTCCCAGGAGGGTGACACAGAAGGGCCCAGGCAAATGCCATGCATACAGTGGGTTTGCATCAGTCTAGGAGCACCAGGCTTGGGAAATTCACCACCTTTATAATGAACAGAGGAAGCTAAGTCTTTGTTTGCAGGCAGACATCACCTCATCCTTCATGGTTGCTTTCTGCAAACACCTCCTGAGAAATGGCCCAGGTACAGAGTGGTCTGGTGTACCAGCAAGAATGTGCGGGGCGATGGAGATTGCCTCCCCACAGTGTGTCCGTCAGCCCTACGTGTCTTGGCTTAACTCACATTTCTTCATGAATGTGCTATTCCGTGATTAATCTGATCAGTAGAGACTAGGACCACATTTGTTCAGCTTGTCTCAGACTGCTATCAGTAGGACTCTAAGCAGCAGGATGAGACCACGCACACGCAGTGTTGATCTCAACCGCATGCTCCAGGGTCCTGGACTTAGCCAGCTCTGGTAAGTCCTGGGGGCGGTGGCGGGGACATTAGAAAATCAGCACGCAGTCTAAGATCAGTCTGTTACCTGTTACCACCCATACAAGGGTTTAGACTGAGCTGCTGGTCTTTGATGTCATTGCCAGTGATTACAGGGGCCAATAGATAGACCCAAAGCAACGCTCATCCCCAGTGGAGAGGCATTCTGTGGCCCACTGTCTCCTTTGTGTTTCCACTTGATTTGAGTCACCATTGCATTGTTTGGCTGAGCCCTGGAGGCAGTGTTGCTGCTGAGTTGCAGCCTCAGTTGCCCTACATGGCATAACCAGGGTCGCTCAGGGATCAGGAGAAGCAGGTGAAACAAGGTTGTACTGGTCTGTGTGTCTGTACAGGGTTACTTTGGGAGCTGCCTTTGATGGTATCAGGCACAGCAGAATAGTTCAGGACTGACTGCGTCTATGTGAATTTTCCTGTCACGTGGTTGAGAATAACACACTGGACAGCTGGTCTGACTCTCAACTGCAGCTGCCACTTGGCTTGGGTGGACCCTAGGATTGTTTTGCCAGGTGGCAGTGCTGGATCTAAAGGACAAAGAAGATTAATTGTTCCACACACCTCCTGGGATCTCAGGTACTCCCTCCCCAGGTTATTGGTACAAAATCAACATGTCACATCCCAGGACCTATAATTTCACTTTTCTCCGATTTTTCCCTACTTTAACCTAAACTTTTTGTTCAGAGGGTCAGATGTGAGTGGGACAAGCGAATTTTTGCAAGATTTCCACAGACATATATCTCCCATCTTGGCCCACATGGGCCACTACAGGGGGACTTGGCAAGGAGCATACTCAACCAAGAGGTCATTCTTTTTTTTGGCTGTGCCACGCAGCATGCAGTATCTTAGTTCCCCGACCAGGGATCAAACCCGTGCCCCCTGCAGTGGAAGCGTGGAGTCTTAGCCACTGGACTGCCAGGGAAAGTCCCCCAAGTGGTCATTATCCTAATGAACTCGGGCCATACTATTCCAACCAGGGACTCTAGGTCGCTGGACCAGAACCACAGAGTCCTCTGCTTTGTGTCAGTCCCTGGTGGTGAGTGTATTGCCGCGTTTAGTACCGTGATGCGTGTAGGTGGCAGTGCCAGTCAACGGGGCTGTGTAGGCTTGATCAGCCTTTTGATTCTGGTTGGTCTCATCAGAGAATTGGCTATGAGCACCTTAGCGAGTGACCCAGACTGTCCCATTGTCAACCACAGTTTGTTTCCACAGTTCATGGCCCTCAAGAGGGATGGCCATCTTTGATCTGCCAGTTTAGCCTGCGCATCTGGCAGACCAGATGGCTAGGACACTGACAACAGTCAGTAAGAATACAGCATGCCTGGTCATTAGGAATATTGTCTAGGCAAGAGTGACGGCTTTTGATTCAGATTGTTGTCTTACTAGCCTTTATGGCAGTTGGTCTTCCAGTGTCACCCCTGAGGCTAGATGGCTGCTGCTACCCATGGTCACCTGTGCCGAGGGTTCCCAAAGCCGCCCCAAGGTTGATGATTTGCTAGGAGGATTCACAGGACTCAGTGTGTACTTGTACTCGAGGCTATGATTTATTACAGTGAAAGGATCCACAGTAAAATCAGCAAAGGGAAAATGCTCCTTGGGTGAAGTCTAAGGGAAACCAGACACAAGCTTCTACGAGTCTCTCCCAGTGAAGTCACACAGGACACGATTTATTCCCCCAGCAACAGGTTATAAAAATATGTGTGAAAAGTTGTTTATCAGGAGAGCCTGTTAAAGACTAAGTGCCCAGAGTTTTTACTAGGAACTGGTCACGTAGGCACCCTCTGCCTAGCACATACCAAAATTCCAGACTCCAGAAGGAAAGTGAGTGTTTAGCATAAACCACATTTTTGCACAGTTTAGGTGCAATGAGCCACTCTTATCAGTTAGGGTGATGGGAATCTCTCCCAGAAACCCAAGTTCCCAGATACCAGCTAAGGACCAACGTTGGAAGCAAGCCTTCTAAAAGATAGCAGTGAGGCCAGCTATGTTAACTCTTCTGCACAGCACCATTAGCTCTTAATTTAGGTGAACAGTCAGAGGACAGGCCTGAGTATTCAGAGGAACCTCTGACTCGAGGGCCTTGTTGATCTAGTGGCTTTGCTTCAGGTGACAGAGTGGGGGATATTGTTTTCCACGCTGGCGTAGCTGCCTCCCCTTCATGTAAAACCAAGATGACACATCCTTCAAGGTTGCTTGCTGCAGTCACAACCCTGATAAATGGCCTGGGTAAGAACAGTCAGGGCTGGGTCCTTGGTGTACGCGGCGAGAACGTGCAGGGATGCTCAAGGCCGTGGCAGATTGCCTTTCCCAATGAGGCAGCTCCCATGGAGAATTTTTTTTTTTTTTTTTTTTGCTGTGTCACTGGCTCTCCTTGCCCTGCAGATCGTGAGTGCCTCGCACACACGAGGAAGGTGAGAGCATGGGGCACAGAGAGAATGGGCTTCAGGATAGATGTAATTTAGCTTCATGTGCTCTGCTTGGGCATACCGCAGAAGCAACATACTTTCCTTACTTTTATTGGCTGGAGATGGTCCCAAGATTTTACTCACTTTTTGGTATCCCGTGTGGACGTGTCCACCAGCAACAGCCCACGTTTGCTCCGCTCACCTTGGACACTCTCTCCATACCAGTGGGTGTTCCGGGAGTCCCCTCCTACTACATACCCATCGCTAGAGCCAACTTGTATCAGGCTTTGTGCTGGCCACTGTCCCAGTCCAGAGGGAGCTGGCCCTCTCCCTGCTCTGAAGATGCTCACCATCTGTTGGAGAAGGTAGCAGAGAAACACAGTCCCAATCTAGCGTGATCTCTGTACCAGTGCAAGAGGGAAGGACCCGTGTGAGGGAGCCTAAGGAAGTAGAGGGTGGAGGCTCTGGGATAAGTAAGAAGTGCGGGGTTGACCAGCTCAGGGAAGACCTTCCCAGACAGAGGGACCAGCTTGCACAAAGGCTCAGAGGCATAGCACATGCATTTGTTCAACGTTTAGTGAGCATCTACTGAATCCCAGCCACTAGAGAAGCGTTCTAGCTCTGCCCTCCTGAGAATGGCATTCTAGTTGGAGGAGATAGACAGTCAATAAAAAATATATGATAGGTGGTGATAAGGGCTACGGAGAAAAAAAGCAGAGGAATGTGGTTAAGGGATTCCTGGGATACTGTGGGAATACAGTTGCTATTTCACATGACTTGGGCACAGAAGGTTCTTACTGCAAAGACGTGAAACAGCAAGGGAGCCAGCTTTGTCTCTGGGGGAAGAATATTCCAGGCTGAAGGAGCAGCAAGTGCAAAGGCCCTGAATTGGAAGCGTATTTGGAAGGGTGGGGAGTGTGAGAGGGGGTGAGGTCAGAGTTGTAGGCCAGAGCACAGGACCCTTGCATGTCTTCTCAAGGGCTTTGGCTCCAAGACACATAGGAGCAGGGTGAGGGTCTCTGACTTATCCTTTTAAAGGATCAGCCTGGCTGCTGTGTGGGGAATAGTAAGGGGGACCAGGGAGGAGATGGATACTAGTAAGGAGGATGCTGTGCTCGTCTATTTGGGAGTTAATGGTGGCTTGAACCAGGGTGATAACAATGACACTGGCGAGGAATGGTGAGATTTTGGTTCTGTTTTGAAGGCAGAGCCAATAAAATTCACTAAGGAAGCAGATCTGGAGTGAAAGAGCTGCATTAAGGATGACTGAACGATTTTTTACCTGAGTGTGTGGAGGAATGGGGCTGCCATTTCTAAAATGGGCAAACGGGTGGGACAAGTTCGAGGGCTGGATCGGGGATCAAGACCTCGTTTCTGGACCTGATGGGCATCTGAATGAAGATGTCAAGGAGGCGACTGGGTATATGACTGGATTTCAGGGAAGAGCTTAAAGCTAGAGCTACAAATGTGAGAGTAGCAGAGGGGCAGGGCAGATATAGCAGTGGTCTGAGGCCTGAGGCCTGAGATGTGCCTGCACTTAGAAATGGGAGAATGAGGAGAAACTAGCGCAGCACCTCAAGACGGATCAGTCAGTGCTAGTGTAGCAAACCCAAGAGGGAATAATTCCCAGAGGCCATGTGAGGAAAGTGACAAGAAGGAGGAAGTGATCTTCTTGTCAGATGCTGCTGGAGGGTCAAGGGAGATGGGGCTGAGAATCAGCCACTGGATTTAGCAGCATGGAGACATGCCATCTGAGGTCTCAGTAAAAGCTGGTTTGCTTGAGTGGTGGGGGCAAAAGACTGAGTTTGGAGAAAATGAGAGGAAAGGAAGTGGACGCATCCCATCAAGTACAGGTGACGGTTTTGAAGAGTTGTTTTTTTTTTTTTTTTATGTTTCAGGTGTACAGCATAGTGATTCAGTTTTTTAAAAAATTTATTTTATTTATTTTTGTTTTTGGCTGTGTTGGGTCTTTGTTGCTGCATGTGGGCTTTCTCTAGTTGCGACGAGCAGGGGCTACGCTTGGTTGTGTGCAGGCTTCTCACGGCGGTGGCTTCTCTTGTTGCGGAGCACGGGCTCTAGGCATGCGGGCTTCAGTAGTTGTGGCACACGGGCTCCAGAGCACAGGCTCAGTAGTTGGAGCGCACGGGCGTAGTTGTTCCACGGCATGTGGGATCTTCCCGGACCAGGGCTCGAACCTGCGTCCCCTGCATTGGCAGGTGGATTCTTAACCACTGCGCCACCAGGGAAGCCTGTGATTCAGTGTTTTTACAGACTATACTCCATTAAAAGTTATTACAAGATGATGGCTATAATTCTCAATGTTGTACAGTATATCCTTGTCGTTTATCATAAAGGTTTTGTTTTCAAGGGGAGCAGATCAACGGAAGACTAGCTGGAGGAGGGTGTGGGTTCCAGGGGAAAGTTTAGTGTGATGGGAGAGACTACAGCACGTTTGCATGTTGATGGGACCCCCCAACCTATTAGGGAGGAAGAACCGATGGTGCAGGGTTAGGAGAGTTGCTGGAGCCTCATCCCTGAGGAAAGGAGTGGGGAGAGGAGAGCTGGTGCCTGGGGGGAGGTGTGGCCTAGCCTGGAAGAGCAGTGTGGGCACAGCAGCAAGTGGGTTGGTGGGTATGGTGGTGGGAGCTTGCGGAAGTTGTCTTCTGGGTGTTTCCGTTCCCTTTGGAATGGGAAGCAAGGTCATGGGCTGCAAGTGAGGAGGGGAGGCGTGATGGAGCTTCGAGGAGAAGGTGTGTCTAGGAGAGCAGGAGAGTGAGTAGACAAGGGAAACATTCTGGATTGTCGGGCAGCACGAAGGGTCCACTCGAGGTTAGCATCAGAATTTAAAGTAGGCATTAGCCAGACCTAGCGGGGAGGAGATCCAGGAAAGGGATAGGCATTGTTTCTCTTCTGACCCACCTAGCTGGGGCTGGTGGGGCCAGGATCTCTTGACTTGTCCTTCCCCAAGCCAGAGCCAAGAGTGTGGAGTCCTCTGTGGCTTGAGGGGTCTCCCAGCTCCTCCTTCCTCCCAAGAGGATCAGAATTAACTTGTAGGGGTAGGAAGCAGAGTGTGATAGGGAAAGCACTGGTCAGGGAAGTGGGAGGCCTGGGGGCTAGCCCCAGTTGGAACTAGCTGTGTGACTTGAGCAGATCACTTACCCTCTCTGGGCTGCACTTCTCTGACTTCACCCCATCTTCCAGACTTGTGGTTCAGTCTAACATGGTAGGTGGATTACTCCACAAGGTGGAGCCCCTAATTTGTTTTTAACGTCTACCTTGATCAAACATTTATCAGATTTATCGTATGAACAAATAAAATGGGTGTACTTCACAACAAAGTTACCTAAGTTTTGGGTACTATTGTATCTCATATTCTAATGTGATTCATTCATTCATTAAAAAATACATGCTAAGTGCCATCTATAAGCCCGGCAGGCCCTGCACTGGGGGCTTGTGGCTCAGTGAGCAGCATCCGACATGATCCGCCTGTCCTTGTGGAGAGTATGGTCCAGTGGGGGCAACGGGCACGAAACGGGGTCACAGAGGCAGGTGGTGGCAGGGGAGAAGCACTGAAAAGGAAGCAGAGGAGGCAGCCCCAGCCAGGTGCCAGGGCAGGTCCCCAAGGACGGTGACAGCTGAGCTGGAGCTAATGTGGCAAAGGGGGTGGGGGCTGGGAAGAGCCACAGCACGTGCAGAGGCCTGGAAGTGGGAGCGAAGGAACCCAGGGACCAGAAGTGAGGGAGGAGGAGGCGGTGGCAGGGGGGGCCTGCAGATGCAGCTGTGTGGAACCTTGTCCTGAGAGTAATGGAGAGTCGTGGAAGGGTTTAAGCAGGAGTCAGACTTCCATTATGAAAGTAGCTCACTGCAGCGAGGAGAATGGCTTAAGAGGGGCCAAAGAGGGTGTGGAGAGACCCTGGGAGATGCCCAGATTTACCAGGAGGGCGGTGGGGGAGATGATGGGGGTAGCAGTAGGGTAGACGAGGCAGAGAGAAGTAGACAGGTTTGAGACTTAGGGGGTAAAATGGGCCAGGTCTTGGCAATGGACTGTGAAGCGTAGGGGTGGGAGTGGGGGAGTGCTTGGTCTCTGCCCTACTTGCCTCGACTGGGTTGTGGGGCACCGCTGTTCATGAGGACAGAGGCTCTAGAAGGGGACTGGGTTTTGGGGAGATGGAGCCATGCTGGGCTTGGGGCACGTTTGCACATTAGTGGAGGTGTCAGGCAGGCATTTAGATAGGGAGATGCACATTTGAGTGGTAACTGACCATAGAGGTGGAACGGAAGCCCTGGGATCAGATGAGCCAGTCTGGAGAGTGGGGGAAGAAGAGCAGAGGGCCTGGGGATGACCCCGGCTGAAGTCCTCATCCTCCTACCCAGCTCGCCCTGTGTTTCCATCTCCTCACTGGGTACCACCGTGCGTCCACTGTGGAAGCCACGAGTCTGGGCACCACTGTTGTCGTCTTTCCACTTGTTTCAGGGTCTGCCGGTTTGACCTCTGGCCCACCTGCTTCCTGTACACTCCCTTGCTTAGACGTTGCAACTTGTTCGCAAGCGGCAGGACCCCTGTTGTCTTACTCTTGCTGGCTGCTGTCTCCTCCTCAGGGTTCTGGGGGTCTGTGATGGTCTTCGGCACTCAGCCCCTTCACCCTGAGCGGAGTCTTTCTGTTGTTTCTCAGATGCGCCATGCAGGTTCAGCACCTGTCCCTCTGCCTGGAATGTCCTCTTCCCTAGCCCTGTTTGCTTGGCAAGCTCCTGCTTATCTTTCAAGACCCGCTCAGCAGTTTCCCCAAGCCCATTTAACTATCTCCATGTCTGTGGGCTTCCTGAGGGCAGGGCCTGTGTCTGAGTGACCTTCCTGTCCCCACAGCAGCCTAGCTCAGAGGGAACTCTTTGCTGCCAGCAGACTTAATCAGACCACTCTGCTCTTCCCCTCAGTTCATCACCAGCAGTGACCCTTTCCAGAAGGCCCTGAGAGGAGAGGAGAAACGCCGGAAGAAAGAGGAGAAACGGAAAGAGATCCGAAAAGGCCCTCGGATCTCAAGATCCCAGTCCGAGTTATAGCCCTGGAGCATCCCAGGGTTCAAGGGGCCAGGAGGAGGCCAGTCGGGAGGAAGAGGAGAACGCAGCGGTATGACTGGTGGTGAGAGCTGGCCCCTGTGAGAGGGGAGGCCGAGTTTGCTCAGCCCCTTGGAGCCGGCTCTGAGCCCCAGCCGAAGGGACTGGGCCGCAGAGGGCTGCATTTCTTCCCAGAGACCTCCCTGGAGGGGTGCCAAGGGAGCCTTCAGAGGGCGCTATGCTGCAGACCTAACCCTGTAGAGACGCTGCGGGGAGCAGGAGGGATCCTGGGCTGGACTCTCCCGTTGGGTTAGGACCACTGGCCGGCTGGCTGCTGCCCTTCCTGGCGAGGCAGCAGAACTAGGCTCTGAGCCATGTGTGGAGGTGTCATGCCTGCTGCTGGCCCCACTGTGTCACTGAGTTGCCTGGCACAGTTGTCCCCTGCAGAGACAATAAAAGCCAGCAAATGCTCTGGGCTAGCAGGTTGGTTTGGGCCCCAGGGAGCTGTGAGCCTCTCCATGGGGCAGGTGAGAGGGGCCTGGGTCCGGGGATAGGGGGCCCTCAGAGGAGCCTCAAGCCCTGGCGGGGCAGCAAAGTAGGGGCTTGGCTCTGACCTCCAGTTCCCTTCTCAGCACTGTCATGGACAAGGGATCAGTGTTGAGAAGGGACCAGAAGTATCCTGGGAGTGTGTTTAGCCCAAGACAGCCTTGGAGCAGCATGATCTCTGTCCTCAGATATCCAGGGACAGTCGTTGCACAGGCTTGGGGAAGAATCAACTTGTCCTCTTTGGCAGCGCAGGGAGACCGCAGCCTGCGGGTGGGGGCTTTTGGGGGACAGGCTGCAGCTCTGCAGGAGGCTGTGCTTTGTAATGGTAGGGCTGCTCCAGGCTGGATTGATCAGACAGCAAGCTCCCTGTGTCAGGACGTGTGTAAGAAAAGGCCAGGGCCATCGAGCAGGGAAGCTGCAGAGGGAGTTAGGCCCTGAGTGGGCAGCCGCCCTTGTCATATCCCTTCCAGGCAGAGAAGGGAGGGGCTCTGGGGGTAATTCTAGCTCTGTCTCTTTGACTTTGCCAAGCCAGGGGAGAGACACACAACTATCCCTAACCCTCTACCACTAACAGTGCCCAAGGGAGACCCAGGGTCTCAGCCCATCAGACTTGCTGAGTGACCCTGGCCCACCCCTTTCCTGTGCTGTGACTTCATTGGTGTAATGAATTTGATAATGTCTGAACCCTCTGGCCAGCCCTAAACTGCTTCTCTGAGGTTGGGGCCTGGCTTCTCAGTGACAAGAGCCCTTCTCTGATGGTTCTTCGGTCGTCCCGTAGATTTGCTGAGCACCCACTACATGCACAGCCAAAGAGAGGAGCCCAGTCTTGTGTTCACCTCTGTCCCATTCAGCATCTTTATCCTCCTGGGTTCTTCCTTCTACACCTTCACTTCTCACCATCTTGGTTGATCCCTTCCTCTCCACCCTCCAGTGGGCCCAAGTTTTCCCATCTGACACCTTCAGTGGTACAAACAGAACCACTCTGCTGTCTTCCCTGGGCAGCTCCAGCTGGGAGCTGTGGGAACAGCTGCAGAGTGGGAGGCACTGTGCCCATTTACCTGACCTCCTGGTACTCAGCTAGTCCTCTGCAGAGGGTTACTGAGGCTCTGGGACAGGAAGGCATTGGACCAAAGTGAAAGTGAGTCATATGGTATGCCAGCAAACAGTCACCCCCCACTGTGGGGAGCCCTGTGAGAGCCACTGAATGGTGGAGTTGCAGGTGGCACTGTCCAGCTCAGTACCTGGTCCAGAGCAGGGCAGGAGGGTTTGGTTTTCTGTTCAGGGTGAGACTAGTATAATCTATACCAACCCTCCTGCATGTAAACAATGAAAAGAACTTTGTCTTTTTTCCCCCCAAATAAGTTACTTTATTATGTTATACATGTTAGTTATAAAAAGTAAGTAATACTGAAATAACAAGAAGAAAGTAAAATTCACCCTAAATCCCACCATTCCCATAACCATCACTGACACTCAGCTCTTGGGCCTTCCATCCTTTTTGTCCTTCATGTGACACACTGATCACATGTAACTTTTCAATTACAGTAGCTACCTTGTATGGGCACTGTGTGTCAGGACTTATTCCAAGTGCTGGCTTGCATCAGCTCCTTCTGCCTCGGGGCCTTTGTCCGTGTTGTTTGTTCCCCTAGCTATGCCAGATGCAGTTCTCTCATAATTTTAGGTTTTGTCTTAAATACCAATGTCTGTTTTCTTCACCAGACTGGAAGCTCTCAGAGGGCAGGAACTGTCTCTTTGCCTGCCACAGAAATGTTCAATAAATATTGTCAAATGAGTGTTCAGATGATTTTCACCACTACAAGGGTGCACTGTTACCCCCGTTTTAGAGGTGAAAAAACTGAGAAAAAAAAAAGTTATTTAACCAGCCCAAACTCACACGGTTTGTAAGTGAATCCACATGGCTGCCTCCACCCAGCCTTTGAACTCAAAATTTTAAGTCTTGACCACAAAGCAACTGCTACCTCTCACAGACTAGCAGGAAACATAGTGTTCCCTTTTAACAGTGTATCGTGGAAGTCTTTGTCAACAGGTATATTCATCAGGTTCTTATTGGGCTTCCCAATTTTTCCCAGTTACAGCGGACTCTGATGAGCTCCTTTGAGGGCGCACTTCTCTGAGCACTCATACGTTTATTCCTTAGTATAAATTCCTAGAAACCTGCAGTTGTTTACATCGTGACCAACTGCAACACTGGAAGTGCCGTGGCTGAAGGAGTGGGAATCCGTGGGTGGGTTGCGCCTCAGAATCCCTGCGGAACTTTGTCAAGATGTGCTCGGAACCCACCTCAGAATGCCTGTGGTGGTTCCGGGCACTGGCATTATTTTAAAGGACTGCAGGAGATTCTGAGGTACCCGGGGTGAGGCAGCTGGAGTAAGCGCGTGGTTGCGGCAGGTGCAAGGGCGCAGGGTTTGTAAAATACGCTCCGTACTTGGGCTGTTCGCGAGCTTCGGTAGTCGCCTTTGTAAGGGGCTTGGGAGAAACGCGACGTGAACGATCTCCATACTCCTCCGGGCCCCAGTGCTGAGGTCCACTTTTGATTCTACCCGCCTCCCAAGCGGGCTGTGGGGCAGGGGGGGCGGGGGCTAGGGTGAGGGAGAGACAGCTGGGACGATGAAGTAATGTGCTCAAGGCTTACTCTGGGGGCGCCCGGCGGGCGGGTGGTGGAAGGTGTTAACTCTTCATTCCCCAGCGGGTGGATGGAGCAGCTTGTGGAGCCGAACCAAGAGAAAAGGGAGCGGTTCCTTTAAACGAGGGGAAGGAGGTTGGGCTGAGGACCTGGAGGCTTCTCTTCGCATTCGCTAGGAGGCCGCCAGGGGAGGGGCCTCGATATGCAAATCTGAGCTGCTGATCGTTGACGCGCCATCACCCCACGCGCCGCTTCGCGCGCCGATTGGCCAGGATAAGCCTGGTCCCATTGACAACAAACAAGGGGGCGCGCGCGGCCTGGGGGCGGGGCCACAGAGGGCGCGGGTTGGGGCGGGGTAATCCTGCCCCGCCCCGCCCGCGCGGCGCAAACATGGCGGCGGCTGGCACCGGCCGGTGAGGCGGTACCCGGCGGGGGCTGTTGGGTGTCATGGGCGGTGACGGCGGCACCGCCCCCGCGTCTCCCTGAGTGGGACGGCAGGGGTTCCTCTGCATCGAGCCGGGCGATGGACGGGAGCGGAGAGCTGGGCGGTCTGGAGACCATGGAGACGCTCACGGAGCTGGGCGACGAGCTGACCCTGGGGGACATCGACGGTGAGTGGTGGGTGGGTGGGTGGTAGTGCGGGGGCGCGCGGGGAGGAAGGGGTTACGGCGGAGCGCGCGGGTGCGCGTGCGCCCACCCCCCGGCAGCCCCGTCTCGCGCGGGAAGACCCGGCAGGCGCGGTCGACCCGGCTGTCCCCAACCCTTCCGGGCGCTGTGGGTTTGAGCCCCGCCCGACCGTTCCGCCCGGGCAGGCCGCGGAA
Source organism: Kogia breviceps (assembly GCF_026419965.1). Classification (NCBI taxonomy): domain Eukaryota; kingdom Metazoa; phylum Chordata; class Mammalia; order Artiodactyla; family Physeteridae; genus Kogia; species Kogia breviceps. Next base: position 96,240,848 of record NC_081321.1, read on the forward strand.
TCTGCTTTGGGGCGCCTCGTGTCCGGAAGCTCAGCGAGGGTCGTGGGGCCGGGAACGCGGAGCCGGGGGCGTCGCGGGGGCCTGGCGGGAGCAGCCAGAGGAGAGCGCGTGGCCGCTGCCTCCTTCGCTCTCCTACATGCGCGGTGCGAGTTCACGCTTGCCCGCCCGGTGGCTCCGCGTCGCACCTGTCACTCCACTCCCGGCCGCGTGGGCGGCTTTGGGATTCCCCGGGCCGGGTCCCCAGGCTCCGCGCCCTCACCCCTGGTCTTCCCGGGGTTGAAACAGGGCCGAGTCTCCTGGCGCTTGGGAAAACTTTGGGCAGCGAGCGGCTGCAGAAGCAAGTTGCTGATGAAGCGAGCGGTGGCGGCGGAGTGTGGACGCATCTCTCCGGGATAAGAGACCCGGGCGCTCCTGCTGTCGCGCTGCAAAGGGAGTTGAGCAGCAGGAATTTTGAGTTGTGGCCCCTCGGGGACAGGCTGGGGAGCGGGTGGCCTTTGTTCCGGCGACTTTAACAGCGGAGAGGAAGAGCTGGTAGGAGCACAGGGATCACGGAACCCAAAGTTTGGAGAGGGTCAGCGACTTGCCCAAGGTCACCCAGCTGGTTACGGAGCACAGTTCCTGGGCCAGTGTTGGTGTCGCTGCACCATCAAGCTTTCACCTGCTCCTTGCGGGCGAGGAGTCCAGTGAATAGGTTAGTCATCATAATAATAACTCTTAATAGGTGGGCTCTTCTGATATTCTAGGCCCCAAACGCTTAAATTGTTTCACTTATTCCTTAACTACAGTCCCTTGAGGTAGCTACTCTTTTTGCTCCCATTTTTCAGGACAGTGAGGCCAGAAGATGTTAACTTGTTTAAGGTCACTCATTTTAGATTGTCCAGAACTCATACTCATAATCAGTAACTCAGGTGCATTGTGTTCTTGAGTTTACAAAGTGCTTTCACGTCCAAGATCTCAGTATAGCCTTGCAGGCAGGTATGATGACTACAATCTCATTATACAGATGGGGAAACCGAGGCAGCAGAAGATTCTCTTCCAGGGGAAGAGATAGTGGCAACAGCGAATTGAAAAGAATCCGTTTCCCATTTTGCTTCTGTAACATTTCACCCCTTGGCCTGACTTTACTTTCTGATTTTGGTCATCCAGACAGTTTGGTAAGACCCTTAAATGACGCCCCAAGTCTAACTACAGGCTTTTCCACTGAGTGCTGAGAAGTACAGAAATGTGTTGACAAATGGGGGAGGGAGGTTCTTGGAAACCTGTTTTGAGTACTTATGTGCCAGGCACCGTGTTAAGCAGTCATTGCACATTAATGTTCTCAATCCGTAACAAGTTCCATCAGGTAGAGACTGCTTGTTATACTACATTCATCCCCTCTTCATAGATCCTGAAATTGAGGCTCAAGGCAGTTCATTAACTTACCCAAGGTTACACAGCCAGTAAGGAGCATGTCCAAAGCTGCCTACTAGCAACCTCACACAAAGAAATTCATGTGCATTTTGCATTCCCATTCCAAAACTGATACTTATTTGTCTTAATTTGTAATGTGTTAAAGTACCTGGTGGTTAAGTAATAACCTTATCCCTGTAGATTTCTGAGTAATATGTATGTTGTGGAAACTACCACAGTGGTTCCGTGGCTTCACAGGGCTCCTTACTAGATTTGGGGGAAAATGGCTCCCTGTCTTCACTGGTCAACAAATATTCAAGTGCCAGCTGTAGTTTCTGAGCTGTAGGGAACATGAAAAGATAGGAAAGATAGAATTTTATGGCTTTGTGGAGCTTGAGATGAATAATAATAAAACTGTAGTGCTGATTATAGAACAGCTCGCAATTATGCAGAGCAGTTAGTGAAAGTAAGCATGGAGGGAACTTGGTAAAGGCTGGCTTACCAGGAAGACCACACCAAGGAGATGGCCCTGGACCTGGGTCTTAGAGGAAAGAAGGGTTGGGTGGGCTGAAGGCTAGTGGTCTGCAGGCACAAATATCCCTGAAAACTTACCCATCCATCTCCCTCCAGAACATCAGCCCCATGAGGGCCAGGGCCTTCATTTTGTTTCTTTCACCTAGGATTAAATATTTGTGGAATGCCTGAATGAATCCAGGGACCTTGAGCTAGGCAGCATTCTAAGTTATACTAGACTCAGCCCTTGGTGTTGGGTTAGGTCAGAGCTGGCCAGCCCAGATGCTTCTAGGAGCTGGTTGGGTGAGGAAGAAGAGACACTGTGGGTAGTGGGGGAGAGAGGGTATGTGCCACCTCGAGAGGGCATGCCAGCCTCTAGGAGGCAGCCATGTGGGTGTGAGGTGATGATCCTAAGAGGGTGATGGAATGGGGATAAGAAGCGGCCATTGTGCAAGTGCTGGATGTGACAGGACATGGCCTCAGTGAAACTTAGCCCTGAAGGCAGAGCAGAGGTGGAATTCTAAGATCCCATTAAGGCTTTGATCCTGGGCATTGGGAGGGCTCAGAAGCCAGCAGGAAGAGCTGGTTTGGGGAGGTGATGAAAATTTGTCTTAAATGGACTGAAATGGAGGTGCTAGTAGGAAATGGGAGGCAGATAGGAGAAGGTTAAAATGGGATGGAGATTGAGGCCTAGTCACCCACTCACATTGATGAGTTGAGGATAGAGGTGAGAGGAGAAGATGGAACCGAAGATCAAATCAAGTGAGGGAAACATAATAACCTAAGGGGAAGTGAACTTTTTGAGGAGCAGTTAGTGGATGATGGAGATTGTGCTGTAGAAGACAGCAAGGATGACACGGCCATGAAAGGACTCATGGGATTTGGCAATTAGGAGATCCACCTCTGACACAGCAGTCAGATGAGGTGGTCCAAGGCCAGGTAAACCAGAACAAAGTAAGGAGTGAGTGGGTGGTGGACAAGTAGAGGCAGCTGTTCTCCGTGGAGAAGGTTGAAGAAACTTTTCAGTGAGCTAATTTACTTTCTGTCCTCATGGATTTGCCTATTCTGGACATTTCATATAAACGCAATCATACAATATTCACTTAGCATAATGTTCAAGTTCATCCGTGTTGCAGCACCGTGTTCCCTTATATGGATACACCATGTCTTGTTTATCCATTCATCAGTTGTTGGACGTTTAGGTGGTTTCCACTTTTTGGCTATTATAAATGAAGCTGCTGTGAGCATTTGGTACAGGTTTTTCTGTGGAAGTATGTTTTCTTTTCTCTAGGGTAGATCCTCTACGGTTTTTGTTGCTGTTTGTTTTTTCCTAGTGCTCATAGTAGCCCCATTTATTCACTCGCTTACTTTCCATGTTCCCGTAACTAATGCAGCCTTAAATCTTGTGACAGAAACTCAATTTGGTGGTCAGTTCCTTTTATCGCCCTTGTTGATGTCTCTCCTGGAGCCTTCCCTCTTTTTGCCCCATTTGATTGTCTAGGTCTGCTGTTTCGCACTTATCCTGTGTCTACCCTTAACCATCACCCGGGGTCGGGGGAGATATTGAAGCCCTTGTTCCCTAGTTCTTGTTTTTTTTTTTTTTTTTTTTACTCCCTTGTTTTGATGGAGCACATCCTCCAGTAGCTTCCTAAGGAAGTGTACTTTAGAGGTAAATTTGGGGGGCTTTACCTCTCTAAAAATATCTTTATTCTGACGTCTCCAATTTGATAGTTTGGGTGGGTTTAGAATTTTAGGATGAAGGCATTGCCTCATTGTTTTCTAGCTTCCCAGTAGTTGAGAAATCTGATACCATTTTGATTCCTGACCCTCTGTATGTGACATGTTTTCTCTGAAAACTTGTGGGCTCTTGTCTTTGTCGTTGGTGCTCTGAACTCCACGATGATGTACACTGATGGGCTGGGCTGGCAGTCACTGTCCCTGCTTGGTGGGCTCTGAAGGGCTCACAAAGTCAGATACCTACATTCATGCAGTCCTCCTGCTGGTAGCCCAGGCTGTACCCTAGGCTGCAGAGTAACTTGCTGTTCCTGAGCCTTTGGGTGGCACTGTCTTGGGCCTCTGCTGGCTTCTCCCAGCAGTCAGTTCCATCTGGCACTGAAGAGGCACTCTGTAAAGGTGTGTCTAACGAGGAAAGGAAGGCACTTCAGGTTGAGGTGTTGGGTGGGCCCCTAGTCGAGGTGTCCACTGGGAAGATCGGAGTGGCCAGCCTGTGTCGGGGACGGTGTGGCCAGCACACCGCTGGCAGGGAGGTGAGGAGATGGGTAGGAAGTGGCTTCATGTTTCTCCAGTGAGTCATACTTCGGAAAAACTGCTCTGTGAGGTGAAGCATAGGTCTACTTTTTACCCCTTTTTGAAGATGTAAGCTTTCTCTTGACACTAGAATATATATCACTGTTGCTAGTGTTTGGCTTGAAAGAGCTGCTGCTGCTCTTAGCTTATTTATTTTCTACCAGTTTTTAGCGCCTGGTCTTATCCATTTCCATTTCGTGGGATGCATCTTCTAGGGGTGCTCAGACCACTGAACCAGTCTCCTGGGGTTTCTCCTTCTTCCTGAGTCTGTTTGGTTTCGCCCTTGACAAACGTTGTTGCATTCACACCCGGGCCTTTGGCCCAACGTTCTTGAGCGCTGCCTGCCTCTCATGTCAGTCTTTTCTGTCATTCTCATACTCAGCTCAGGTCTTGGCATTTTTTCTTGGCATTTTTTAAAAAGTGTATTTTTGCTCCTATAGCGAATAGATCTTTTCTTTCCTCAATTTCATAATTTAAAAAAGAAGTTCTTAAGCAACTTTATTCAAATAGCGCTCCCTGAATATCAAATTGTCTATCCTGCTGGATTCTTATCTGAACTGTATTAACGTGCACATGAAATGTTACAGCATTTTCACTTACAGGTTGCTGTATGTTGAAACAGTTGAGGTGTAATTCCCTGTGATCCAGTGTAATTCATCTGAGGGGGCAAATACCTCTCCATGTCCCTGTGGAACATTTGCATCATTTGCAGTTTTTCATTAACATAAGTACTGTTGCCCTGAACACAGATGAGCAGATCACTTTGGAGGTAGTTCGTTGGTGTGTGTTTCTGGTCAAGGACTCTTCAAGTGAAGAGCTGGGTGACAGCTCTTACACACTGCCAGCTGTAGCCCTTTCATTTTTTAAAACTTTTCCAGTGTAATAAATTACTGTGGTGATTGGAACTTGCTACTTGGAAAATATTTTAATTTTTTCAAAAAGGTGATACATTCACGTGGCAAAATAAAAAGTATGAAAGGGTACTGTGAGAAGTCTTGCCCCCAGCCCTGTCACCATCTGCTTAGGGCCCACAACCCCAAGTTATGAATTTTTTAGTTTCTTTTACATCCTTCAAAACTTAATGCAAATAGAAGCAAATAACAAGTATGGATTTTCATTTTTGCCCCCCTTTTTATTTTTCACAAATAGCATGCTATAAGCTGTGTTCTTCTGCAGTTTACCCTTTTTTTTTTTCACTTAACAGTGTATCTTAGAGATCTTTCCAGTCTTTTTCACTGTTGTATGGTTTTCCATTGTATGGATGCACTGTAATTAATTCATCCAGTCCCTTTTTTTTTTTTTTTCGATACGTGGGTCTCTCACTGCTGTGGCCTCTCCCGTTGCGGAGCACAGACTCCGGACGCGCAGGCTCAGCGGCCATGGCTCACGGGCCCAGCCGCTCCGCGGCACGTGGGATCCTCCCAGACCGGGGCACGAACCTGTGTCCCCTGCATCGGCAGGCGGACCCTCAACCACTGCGCCACCAGGGAAGCCCCATCCAGTCCCTTTTTGATGGACATTTGAGGGTGTTTCCAGTCTCACTGTGAAAAACATGCTGTTTTTCATAGCTGTGTAAATTTATCATTTCACACATGTGAAGGTGTTGGAGCAGGATAAATGACCAGAAGTGGGTTTGCTGTGTCAGGGTGGGGTGGTGATGTCTACACCATAGGTGCTGTAAGAGTCAAATGAGATAAAACATATGAAAGGAAGGGGCAGGAACTAACATTCTCTTCTGGCTCATTTGTGGGTTTTTTGGTTTTTTTTTTTTTTTTCCCCGGTGCGCGGGCCTCTCACTGCTGTGGCCTCTCGCGCTGCGGAGCACAGGCTCCGGACGCGCAGGCTCAGCCGCTCCGTGGCATGTGGGATCTTCCCGGACCGGGGCACGAACCCGCGTCCCCTGCATCGCATCGGCAGGCGGACTCTCAACCACTGCGCCACCAGGGAAGCCCCTCATTTGTGGTTTTGATAGATCCTGTCAAACTGCTCTCTGCACTGGATGTACAAGTTTACTCCCCCACCAGTGTGGAGGAGAGAGCCTGTCCTTCTCAGCTTCCGGCTAGAGTCTGGAACTCTAGTCCCTTATTCTGCCTGTCTCTTTGCCACATGTATGCCAGTTAAGGGCTGATGCTGCCCCAGCCCCTCCCCAACAATGCACATGTATAGACCCCTCTGTCCTGGCTTCCTGGTTCCTCATGTTTCTTTTCTATACTTGAGACCACTGGACAGTTAGTGGGCAGCCACCAACTTTCTGAGCAATCCCTTCCTGTGCGACTCTTTTACTCCTCTCCTGCCTTTGGTTTCTTGGAGTGATCCTTTGTCTGGTTTGCTTGGTCTCGATACTTTTAAAATTACTCCTGAAGGTACAGCAGTTCCTTATTTTCAGCCCTCTGCCTTGGGGGACTTGAAAAATGACTTCTTGCTTTACATTGTTTCAGTGGGACTCTCTTCTGTCTGGGTTCCTTTTCTTGGTGTCTTGGTGGCAGCCCTTGCTGCCCCAGAATTTCAGTGCATCCTCCATCCTCACTTAAAAATTCTTTGGGGCTCTCCATTCCTATAAATAGTGTTCTGGAAGTTGCTTCCTTTCATTCTAATTCTCTTCAGACCACCTTTCACCAACATCTGCAGACGTTTTAGGAAATGCCCTTTTGTTATGAATAGCCTCACTTCTCACAGTACTTTCCTTTGAACTTTTAAAAGTCAAGCGTGGTAGTTTTTCTGAGCTAGTTGGGTGGGCCTTCTGTGGTTATTTGTTGGGCAGGGCTGAAATTGACTTGTGATTGCTGTTTTCCATTGTGTGATTCTTCTTACAGACACACACTATTCAATAACGAATATGGGACCGTTTCATCTTGATCCTACAGGTGTATTGTCATTTATCCTGAGGTGCATCAGTTCTCTAGGTGAAGGTGACTGTCTCATTCTTTATTAATTACTGACTGTCTCTGCAGTCACCGCTACTTTTCCATCCTTCATCAGGTTTTGAAATCACACTGTAGGCAGCGCCCACTGCGTGCCCAGCACCGTGTCTGGTTAAACCTGCAGTTAAGACCCTTACAGAGGGCCTGTTTTGTGCTGGGCTCTGGGTACAGCACTAGCAGGGTAAGCAAGGCCCCTATCCTCACACAGTGTGTATGGCCCTTTACCTACATTGTCTTCTACTCTTAATTTTTTCTTCAATTCCACGGTGTGTTACAGATGAAGAAACTGAGACCCAGATCACAACTAGTAAGTCATAAAATGGTGACCTCGGTCCACACGAGTCCAACTCCAAAACCCATGTACTTTCCCTCTACTCCGTGCCAAATTGCCATCTGATGTAGCGGGCTTCAGAGTTGTGAACACAAGGTGGAGTGGTGGGCTGAGGCTGGAGAGACGCAGGATCCTCTGCTCAGGTACACATTCAGACCACATGTGTTTATCAGGAAGGGTCTGCCCTGTGCTGGGCACTTCAAGTGACTTCCCCTGGGTCCTGCAGCACTTCTCTAAGCCTTAGTTTCTGCTGTGGGGTGGGGAGTGGGGATGTCTGCATCACAGGTGTTGTAAGACTTGAGTGAGCTACAGCACATAAAAGGAAGAGGGCAGAAAATAACATTCTCTTTGACTCTATCTGAGAATGAATGAGGAACTACAATTTGCAAGTTGACTCTTAGGACCAAGGGCCCTTTTTTAGAACACAGTTTTGGAATGTTTGTTCTTTTCCTTTTGAAAGGGCTTTCGTGGGGTGGTGGGTGGGACACAAAGGAGCAGTCACAGAACAGGGTAAAGTGTTCCACTTCTGGACCACAAGCCTCAAGGGTTAAACTTTGTTGACATGATGGAATTTTTTAAAGAGTGGCAGATCCCAGAGCCTGGGGCCTCAAAGTAAGGCTCTCTGGGGAACCTCTGTTTAGAAACGAATCCTAAACCATTGAAGGGCTTGGAGACTGGACAACAGAACTCTTTCTGCATCTCTCAGGCCTTTGGAATTGCTAATGAATACATGTCTAAATGTCCCTTATAATCTGGCTTCTGCATCTGGTCTGTTGGGTTCAGGGTCTGGCTTGGAACAGTGATGAAATTCCTCCGGCTGCTGAACCAGATGTGGAACTGCCTTGTTAAACTGGTGTCTTCTTGGCTCAGGCCCTTACCATCCCATAGCAACAAGTGGAAATAATGCTTCTTCCTAAGTGTGAACATTCCTACGAGGCCTTACACTTTACAGAAGTCCTTCTGATACATTTGTCTTCCTAACGGTGCTGTGAGGCGCTTGATTTTTATATCCATTTGTATCCATTTTGCAGATGAAGACATAGAGACAGATAAAATGATTTGCCCAAGGTTTACTGGGCTCATGAAGTGAAGTCAGGAGTTGAACTTGGGCCTTCTGACATGGGCTCCTGTACTCTTCCCTTCCCTGTGGGAATGAGGTGGGAGATGCCCTGACTCAGGAAGCCTGTCTAGGAGCCCCTGTTCTGGTCAGAAGTTGTTTTAAAATTTTTTAATTTAATTTAAAAAATTGTGCTCATTCCAGTTCAGCGTTGAGTATCTACTATATTCGCAGCACGTCACTAGACTCTGGGGTGTTAGAGATGAACGAAACAGTACCAACTTTCACAGAGCTGACATCTAAGCAGCCAGTCAGAATACAAAGCAAAATGCAGAAGAGGCCAGAACAGAGAAATAAGCTCCATGTTTTTGGAGCACTAAGGAAAGGAAGTAGGAACATCTTCACAGAGACTTTGGCATTTGAGCTGAGTTGTGAAGGGTGAGTGAACGGCATTTTAGAAAGGAGAATTTGGAAAGGCAAGATGTTCATTTTGACAGAGCTGGACCAAAGTTGGGAATGATTTGGCGTGTTCTGGGCATATGTGATTCAGCGTGGCCATAGTACAGTGTAGAACAGAGGGTCTGCAGCTGTACTCTTGATGACTGTTGTTTGTTGTCTTCCTCAAACCCAGCTTTGATCGGGTCCCTGTCCTGCGTCAGTGTGTCCTGTGTCAGTCAGGAGGCTTGGTGATAAGCAGCAGAAGCTCCCTCTGGCTAGCTCACACAGAAAAGGAGTTTATTGGAAGGATGGTGCACGGACTGATCAGAAAACCTGGAGAGTCAGACTTGGAAAATGGGCTGGAGCCAAGGGCAGCTCAGCAGCAGGGTCCAGCTGAGGATAGCCTGGAGCAGCCTGTTTAGGACCATGCTGCCTCAGTGATCTCTGCCTGGTCTCTGCTTCCTGGGGTCATTCCTGCAAGACTCATGTTCCTGGTGGGATCATGCATGCATCAGAGCCGACTGGCAGGAAGCCTTACCACCAAGACCACCCAGTGGGCGTTCTCCAAAAGGAAGATCAGGGTGCTGATGGGAGGGTTGGGTCGAAGGATGACAGACAAAACAAAAGTTGCAGATGTCCACTATGTTTTCTGTGCCATGCCGTATGGCGCCGTTAAGGCCTTTCACAACTCAAGTGAAAGCAGCTCCACCTCTCCACTCTGTTCCACGTGCTGTCCGCTGCATCTCCTTCCAGGACATTTCCTGGTGCTGTGGTTTTGCTCAGACTGTTTCCTTTGCCTGCAATACGTGTCCCTCTCTAACTCATGAACGTCTCTTCACCCTTCTAGGCTCCGCTTTCACTGCTTGCTAGGATGGGTCAGTCCTCTCTCTGCCCTCGGACAGCCTTTTCTTTGTGAGACACCTGTCTGTTCTCGCCCTTGTCATCGTTTGTGGAGTTGGTGGGATTTCTCCGTCTTCCCTGTGAGGTTGGGGGTTGGGAAGGGAAACAACACTTCGGAGTCCTTCCTCTATGCTGGGTCCCACTCCGGCACTGCAGTGCACAGTGTATGCGCGTGCTGGGTGGCTGTTTGTAGTATGATTTAATAACCTGCTTTGCAAGTATTATTTTTGTCCTTAGTCTGAGGGAGATTTGGGGGTGTGGTAGTGAATGGAAGGGTATATTGGTGAGTTGTTGGGGGTCTTTCACTTTTGCCTGAGTTGCTTTAAGGACTGAAACGGTTGAGGTCCCCAGCTCCGGAGACTCTTCCCCCAGGAGGACAGTTCAGGTGAAGAAGTGGCTTTTGCCAGACTTGTGGACCCTCGGTCACCCGGCATTGTGCGGCTCCAGGCCTTCGAACAGGATTGTGCGGGAGCGTTCCTTGGAGTCTTACTCTCTGTCTGTTGCCCAGCTTTTAGTCTCTTGTTCCAGGAGAGTGAAAGAGAGGACAGTGCGATGCGGGTGGAAGCAGACGAAGCGTTGGGAGCTACAGGACACCCGGGATGACGCTCCTTCCCTTCCCCAGCTGGGGGCCTTCGTTCTCATTCGAGAGCGAGGCTCTTACTGAGCATCTGTCTGATGCCAGGCTCTGTCTGGTGACATCTATGCAAAAATAGAAACGAAGCATCTGTCCAGTGTGGTGGCTAAGAGCCTGACTGTAAATCCCGGCTCCGCCACCTGCTGACTGCCTGGCACGAGACAAGTTACTTAAGCTCTCTGTGCCCCGTCTTCCTTGTGTGTCAAGTGGAGGTGACGATGGCATCCATCTCAGAGTGTTGTGGAGATTAAGTGATGAAATCTGTGTGAAGTGCTTAATACAATTGCTGGCACATGGTAAGAGCTCAGGAAACATGAACAATTACTGTACTATTTTTATTATTACTGCTAGTAATTGGCTTGAGTTTTTTCTTCTTAATTGTTGTTCTCAAAGTCTGTTCTTGACCGCTTTCTAAAAGCAAGCATTTCAAAGTAGTAAATGGAATAAGACGGACAGCCTTTCAAATGGGGAGTGTCAGCAAATCGGATGCTTTCAATTTGGTGTTGGGTAAGGGCTGGAGGCCTGGGTTTCTGGCCAGAACACAGGGTGGGACTGTCGCATGGGTGGGGACATTCTAGAGCCCAGTTGCTGTGAGGTAGGGCAGCCCCAGGGGTGGAGGGACTCCTGAGAGGAAGCCCCCCAATGTGCTTGTTGGGGCGACTTCTGGAGCAGGGTGCCTGCAAAAAGAGCACCGGGCCTGGGTGAGGGTGGAGGAAGCTTCCGCCCCAGCCTGCCGCTCGCTGACTCACCTGCCTCGTACCCCCTCTTTGGACTTGGACTTGTTTCTTCCTGTGTAACAAGCCCCACCACCATCACCACTTTCAGGCACTTCTGTGCCAGGCACTGTTCTAAGTGCTGTGCATAGAGTAGCTCATTTAAAAGAGTGCTCGAAGCTACATCACAAGGTGGTTTGAATTGTATACCACGATGTGTGGAACTGCTAGCAAGGTGTTAGAAGCAGAAACAACTGGGGACTTCCCCGGCGGTCCAGTGGTTAAGACTCCGTCCTTCTAATACAGGGCTCAGGTTCAATCCCTAGTCTGGGAACTAAGATCCCGCATGCCACGTGGCACGACTTACAACTGGGTGACAATGAAGTTCTTTCCTAGTAAAGAAAAAGAAATCACCTTTAAACTTGGTCTATAAATACACCCGTACTCACACACAAACATGAGGTAAATCGCAGGAAAAATCAACAACAGGAGCTTCCTAAGCAACATACTCCCAACAGGTTCCTCATGCATCATGCGCCGTTTTTCATCGCCACACTCAAGAGCTGGCCCTGGCAAGTGTTTACACAGGGTTTCTTTGCCAGAACATGTGCCTCTTGAAGGTGTTCAGTTTTGTGTCTGGCACATGGTAGGCTAAGTTAATGTGTGTTGAATGCATGTCTTAAGGGATGTGTCTTTATTGATTTGTTATTTATTTGAAGAAAGAGAGGTGTTCTAGAAAGGAGCATCTTGTCAAGGCAGAAGGTCTCATTTGGAGAATAATTTAATAATTTGGGAGGAACGTATACTTGCTTGCAACATGCAGTCAGGCAAAAATCTCTCTCCTCTACTCCCCCATGAGTCAGTTACATGGGTGTTGCCCTAAGATGAATCTTCTTCCATTAACATTGAACTTACTATTGAGAGTAATGAGATGGATTACATTAAGTGCCCCCCTCCACACACACACCCAGATTCCCTGTACTTTACTGTCACTCCAGGTCTGTCTTGCATCTTTCTCCCAAGTTGTAAAATCCAAGAAATGTTTGTTTTGTAGGAGAAAACAGAGTGCATAGAGGGGAGACCGAGACAAACCTAAATACAGATATAAATTCAGATCTCAGCTCAGCCCCTTTGTAGCTTACATGAGAGGCTTGTGGAAGTAGTTTAACTTCTCTGAACCTTATTTTCCTCACTTGTAAAGTAGAATAATACTACTAGCATCTGGGTTTGTGTAAAGTACTAAGTAGGTATCAGTGATAGCCATTATCATGTTGTTCACATAGAATCAATATGAAATTAATTTAATTTTAGTCTTAACCACCTTCTGTGCATTTAAATAAAACATGAACTATAAATTTGATTTCTAATTAGAAAATAAGTTTTATTAGCTTTGTCACTGAGTTGTTTTTGCTTTTAAACATCAGTAATGTGACCATTGGCTTTTATTCAGAGGTTAAATTGGAGTCTAACCTGGAGATGTCCCTTTTTCAAATGTTATTATAAAAAAGAAACTGAAAAAGTCAAATACGTTTTATTACATGCTGGACATATTTCTGTATATTAATATGCATCCATTGGAGTTTGGATTATTCCCATATTGATAAGTAAAGAAGCGGTCTCAGAGAGAGTAATAAATTTTCCAAAGGCAGCACAACAATTACATTACTAGATTCATAACCCAGTGCTGCTGATTCCACAGCCGGTTCTCTTTGAATTTAAACTTGGGAAGCCCCATGCTGTTTGGTCTTCCAGTTAAGTCTTGGTTTACCTTTTTGACCTCCTGCTTTTCTTCTTCAATATGATTCTTTGCCGCACTTCCTTCACACAGTCCCTAAGAGACAGGTGGCCTGTTTCCCAGTTTTCATACATAACCAGAACTGTTCATTGATTTTCAGAAGAGTCTCTCCCTCAGTTGATGAAGTTATCCTAGTTTTTGTTTTAGCTACTTTGATATTCTCCTCTCAAGTCAGAATTTAGCCCTGAGTTTTGGTTCAGAATGAGTCTGAATGAGCTCATGATGTCTGGGGACTCTGGACAGGTCAGCAGCCCCTGTACAAACCAGAGTGAGCAGCTGCTGAGCTGCAGGGCTCCCCTTCCTAGAGCATTGTTGGACAACTCGCTGTGACCTTTCCTTCTTTAAAAAGGAGAAAGACCAAGTCCATTACCATGAGCCGCAGATCCCTTCATGTTTGGTTCCGACTACCTGCCTGGCCTGGCGCACTCCAGCTGCCCGTCACGCAGCTCAGGCCCTCCGGCCTTGGCTTATGGGAGGCCCTGGGCCTGGAACTCACCCTGCATCCTGATCCGCCTTCAGTCCAGCTTCTTCAGGAACCTGCGCGACCTGCTGGAGTCAGTGATTTTCTCGTATCCCCTCTGTCCTCCTTGTCTGCTGTGACTGTCACCACAGACCAGATTTGTCACTTTCACAAACTCCTTGTGGCCAAGGGGTGTTTTATCACCTCTGTGGGTCAGCACACAGTAGGTGTTCAACACATTTAAAACCTCTTGCATTTACACACCTACTTCACCAAAAGTGGAAGCTTTGCAGAAATTGCATAAATTTGTCCAGATTTTCCAGGGTAATCTAAATTTCAAAAATATCTTGTCCCAGTGTGAGGTGGTGTCCCTTCCAGTTTTGGTTCGGAAAGCATGTTTGCCATTTTTATAGATTGCGTGAAGGTTGCATTTGAGGGCATCTCAGTGAATTAATGCCAATTTTTTTAACTATCAGAGTGCTTAGTGCCTGGAGAGGTGCAGGGGAGTGGAAGATTTTGTCTAGGTGCTTGTAGAACACAAGATATAAGAAAAGCATTAAAAGGCTTCCCTGGTGGCGCACTGGTTGAGAATCCGCCTGCCAAGGCAGGGGACATGGGTTCGAGCCCTGCTCCGGGAAGATCCCACATGCCACGGAGCAGCTAAGCCCGTGGGCCACAACTACTGAACCTGTGCTCTAGAGCCCACGAGCCATAACTACTGAGCCTGCGTGCCACAACTACTGAAGCCCACTTGCCTAGAGCCTGTGCTCTGCAACAAGAGAAGCCATCGCAATGAGAAGCCCATGCACCGCAACAAAGAGTAGCCCACGCTGTCGCAACTAGAGGAAGCCCGCGTGCAGCAATGAAGACCCAATGCAGCCAAAAATAAATAAATAAATAAATTTTTAAAAAGAGCATTAAAAAATATATCTTACTGTATGTAATATGGCAAAATAAAATTTTTTAAGGTTAAAAACATACTCTTATACTAATATATCATCAGCACATACCAAAGATTTATTAACATTATTGAGAAAACCAGCAGGATGACCAGGCTGGATTCAAGGGGAATGCAAGAAACTGATATTTACATAGTTGGAGAGAAATAAGATTGCAAATTTAGATGCATATCTGGTTAACGTCCTACAGGGCGATAAAAACAAAGCTTTCAAGGTTATCTTTTTTACCAGAGAGAATTCATTTGCAACTTGTTTATTTTTTACATGAGAACATCTAATTTTACAGAATGTGTGCCTAATCAGTAGTAAATAGGAAGTCAGACAACTTTATGTTTCTGTAGAGCATCAGATGACCTTTAGAACATTGTCTAAACCAGAGTTTAGACAATGCTCTGGTATGACTTTAAAGAGAACTGTACTGTTTTTTTCTTTCTTTTTTTTTTTTTTTTTTTTTTTTTTTTCTTTTTTTTGGCTGTGTTGGGTCTTAATTGCTGTGCTGGGGCTTCCTCTTTTTGCCGCGACTGAGGGCTACTCTTGGTTGTGGTGCGCGGGCTTCTCATTGCAGTGGCTTCTCTTGTTGCGGAGCACGTGCTCTAGGCGCGTGGGCCTCAGTAGTTGTGGTGCATGGGCGTAGTTGCTCTGCAGCATGTGGGATCTTCCCGGACCAGGGCTTGAACCTGTGTCCCCTCCATTGGCAGGCGGATTCTTAACCACTGCGCCACCAGGGGAGCCCAGAACTGTACTTTTTAAATTTTCCCATATTTTCAAGTTTTAGACTTTTTTTTTTTAACAGAAATCACAGTTGGGTTCAAGAGCTAAAAGATGGCTGGATCTGAGGTAGAAAAGAGTCCTTGGTGAAAGAAATTGTAAGTCATTTTGAAATGGAATTGTGCAGTAAAAGGAAGAGGGCTGTAACAAGCAGAAAGGGTAAGGCACCCCTCCCCCACCCCCCAAAGGCATGTGCCAAAAAGGAAGGGAGTGGGTATTTTTCCAGGCTGGATGATGAGCTAAGGTGAGTGGGAAGTGAAATCCCCTGGAGTAGGAGGGAGCAATTGGTAGGAAGCTATGAAGCTCATGTTCAAGAAGTTTGATTAGCTTTGAAAGACTGTTGGACCAACAAGATACTCAAAGAAGACGATTGTCACTGGGTTGAAGGCTGCGGTTGAAATCAAGGCAGGGTATGGAAGTGGAGCAAAGAGATAACTGTGATACTACGGAAGGAGACCTGCCAGGAATTCATAGTGAACTCACGGCAGAGGAAAGAAGAAGAAAGAGCAATTGAAGGCAGTGCCGAGGATCACTCTCCTTTTGATTGAAACTCAAGAGCTGGCTCGGGTCTCCTCCTGTGTTGGACCAGAGAAGCCAGGACAGGCCAGCCGAGCTGGGGCCCTCTGGGGCTGCCCCTGATACCCAGCCTGGGCAGGTGGCGAGAGAGCCAGACAGAGCAGACCAGAGGCCGTTTGAGAATAACTTGGCTTCTCTTTGTGTTTTCTTTTTCTCTTAATTTACAAATGTTTTATTTTATTATGTAATACTTGATATGTGCAAAGGAATATATGACACATTGGTGTGTGTTGTGGAACACAAGCACTTAAGAACACCAGCTCCCCACCCAATTTCCCTTTGTGGTTTCTTTGCCAGTAAAAATAGTTCACTCATCCCTCGCTTAAAATATAGGATGCCCACCCAGGTCACTAGTTTGTCATCCTGTGTCATTCGGTGTCTCCTCCAGACTCCCTTTCCCCAGCGTGGTGACCCAGAATTCCCTTGAAGTACACAATTCTGTCCCTGTGCTCTGAGCTTCTTACCAAATGGATGTGCCTCTTGGTGTTTGAGTGGAACAATTTTAAGGCAGCAGTTTGCCTGCTGTAACTGTCCCTCTGCTCGTGCTGTTATTGCTTGCATTTCAGGGCTTCTGGGTTGAAGGGTGTGGTTGACAGCCCAGCTCCTTAACTGCCCCTTCTGGGTGACTTGAATGGGGATAACTGGTATCTTAGGTCCTGGGAAAGCAGTGGTGATCACGAACAGCAAAGTGGTGGGAAAATGAAGTTAGTTGTCTTACCAGTGACCCTCAGGCTTGATATGGGTCTACATTTTCTTTTCTTTTTTTAAATTTTAAGATTCTTTAATTATTAGAAAAAATCATCCTAGGAGGGGAGACAGGATCATCAGCTTGAAAGCAGGATACTTGTTGCTCAAGAAGGATTCTTGCTGGGTATTAGATTTTGTGTTTACCTCCCTCTCCCCCACTGCTTGTCCATCTCACTCCCAACAGCCTTACACACATATCACACACCAGGCTTCTGTGTTCTTAGGTTTGTGGGGCAGACCTAATGTGAAAGATGAAATGAACAAAAAAGTAACTGAAGAAAGTTTAGGTCAATATCCTTACGATCTTCGGGGATGAGGATCAGAAACCATGTAATTTTACTACACAGGATTGAAATTGTTCTTCTGTAATGCAACATACACGTTCCTAAAAATTACCGCACTGTGCAAAATTACACAGTAAAAACCACAGGGCTTATGGGGAAAGTGGGGTTAGGGTCGTAACACTCAAAAACTTCATAGGTGACCAGAAAAGAGAGAGATAAAATAAGCAGGCATTCTAAAAAAAAGATAGGGAGGTACAAACTACCATGTATAAAATAAATAAACTACAAGGATATATTTATTGTACAGCACAGGGACTATAGCCAATATTTCATAATAACTTTAAATAGAGTATAATCTATAAAGATTTTGAATCACTGTGTTGTACATCTGAAACTAACATTGTAAATCAACTATAGCCCAATAAAAATATTAAAATTAAACGGTAAAAATAAATAATAAGATAGGACCCCCTAAACAGCACAGTTTTACAGATGTTAAGTGGCTAAGAAATGTATAACTACCACAATAAATGTAGCACTCTACCTTTAAAAAGACCTGAGGTTTGCTTGTGGAAGTGGGTGTTGGAAGGTTATAGCTTGCAAGTTATTGTGAAGTGATGGAAGGAAGGCTTTCTGAAGTCGGATGGAAATTTCTGATCCCAGATGTGGAGGATTATAGCTCATAACGCATGCACGTGATCTGACAGCTGGTGGATATTTGAAGTGTGTGCATTTTTTGTTTTCCTGTGTGGCTCATTTCATTTGGGTATGGTTTTTTGCATTTTTTAGTGTTTCTTTCATGCATAAGTAAACACAAAATTTATGTTATGCCCAAATTATTCCCTAATATATCCGATGCATTGGAACAAATCTGAATTTTCCCCCAAAAAAGTAAAAATAAAACTGTCAGAAACCACTGTGTATAACACGTACTAGCTAATACTAAGTGCCAGGCACCGTGCTGTAGATTCTATGTGAATTATTTCTCAACAACGTGATGAGTTAGATATAATTGTTAGCCACATTTTATAGGTGAGGAAACTGTGGCTCAGAGAGGTAAAATTTGCCCCAGGTTACAGCACTAGGCCAGGGTAGCTCTCAGTGACTATGCCATTCTCTTTCCTGAGCAAAAAAAACAAAACAACAAAAAAAAACCCCAACAAAGTGGGGCAAATATTTGCAAATATATAAGAACGAGCAAATATCCATAATATATGAAAGTTTTTAAAATCACTAAAAAGAGACAAATAGACCAGTAGAAAAATGAACAGAGGTCAAGAGCAGGCAATTTACAAAGGAGTACAAATGGCCAATAAAATGGGGGTGGGTGATGTTTGACCTCATTTAATATGCATTCATGTAAATTAGAACAATTAGATGTTGTTTTTTCCCACTATCAAATGGACAGAAATATTGGGTTGGCCAAGAAGTTCGTTCGAGTTTTTCCATAAGACATTACAGAAAAACTTGAACTTTTTGGCCAACCCATTAAATGTGGGGAAACACTGGCAAGTGTATAGATTGTTGTAACCTTTCCAAAGTATATATACCTGTCATTTGACCCAGCCATCTAATTTCTAGAAATTTATCCTAAGAAAATAATCAGATTAATTGGGAAAAGATGCTTGTTCAAAGATTTTTGTCAGAGTTGTTAATAATGCTGAAAAGATGAAAGCACTCATCCATCATCACTAAGTGGTTAAAGTCTGGTGCATTAATATAATACAATACAATGTATTGTTCCCAAAGGGAACAGGGACAAAATAGCATCTTCAGCGTGATCCCATTTTTGTAAAACCATCCCACGCATGTGCACACTTGTGTTTGCAAGCAAGCCTTGTATAGGAAGAAGTCTGGAAGGATACACATCAAAACATTGGTGGTAGATGTCTCAAGGTGGTGGAATTGCTAGGTGATTTTTTTTTTTTTTGGCTGCATTGGGTCTTCGTTCCTGCACGTGGGCTTTCTCTAGTTGCAGTGGGTGGGGGCTACTCCTTGTTGCGGTGTGCAGGCTTGTCATTGCGGTGGCTCCTCTTGTTGCAGAGCACGGGCTCTAGGCGCACGGGCTTCCGTAGTTGTGGCTCACGGGCTCTAGAGCGCGGGCTTCAGTAGTTGGGGCGCACAGGCTCAGTTGCTCTGCGGCAGGTGGGATCTTCCCAGACCAGGGCTCGAACCTGTGTCCCCTGCATTGGCAGGCAGATTCTCAACCACTGCGCCACCAGGGAAGCCCTGCTGGATGATTTTTATATTTTATTTTTTCATTTAATGTTTTTCTAAATTTTTTGGTAGCGAATGTTACTTTTATGGCTTAAAAAAGAAAATTATTTTAAAATGTTGTCTAACACAAGATCCATAATAAATTCAAAATATAAGAATAAATGACTTCTGTAAAAGTAGTTCTTCTAGCACCTAACAGGGCTAGGTAACAAATACCCATTGAAAGAATTTTTGACTGACTGCAGTTTGGAGACAACGTTACCCCATTTGGGGCTTCCGATTCTTTATTCTTGACCAGAATTAATCTGACAAGATTTCGAGTTACCTCATTCTGAGGTAGATGCCGCTAGACTGAGCCAGACACAGTGGCTTATGTTACCTCTAGGTCACGAGCTCTGTAAAGTACAAGTGAACTTGGGGTCTCCTTGGATGAAGCCTGAGACTCTCAGGCACAGGACAGCCGGAGCCTCTAATTTTGGTTACATGATCAAAACCCAGATATAGTTCCTTGGGGCCCAGCCTACTTTATCAAGCAACTTAAATCTTAGTTTATGAAGCAGCTAAACACAGGAGTGTGGCTTGGTGGGGGAGGGTGGCTGACAGGAGCGCCCTCTCGAGGTGAGCTGGGGTTTGCAGGCCCGGGCGGCCGACCCAGCTCCGAGGAGGCGCGTTGTCTGGCCTTCCACGTCTAGCCAAACTTCCTTTTCAAACCTCCATAAAAACTGCCTTCTCCCAGGCCTCCTTCTCTAGGTTTCATGGCTCTCTGCGGACACGAGAGCCTGTGTGTCCATAGCACACGAATGATTGAAATGGGAGCAGGGAAGAGCCAGGAGACGTGGGGAGCTCCCGAGGTGTAGCCCCCAGGTACAGAGCAGATCTGCGCCTGGGTGGGCCTCTTTCCAGTTACCGGGGCCTCCCCTTCTCTGTCACCGCAGGCCAGACGGGTCCCCGGGAGGCCCAGCGTGCCTGCTGCAGCAGTGGCTCAAAGAACCTCTTCATTACTTCTTCCTTCAAATGCTCAGTCTTAACGGCTCCTCTGTGCCCCTCAGCCCCGTGCCCATCTGCCTGGCTGGAGATAGTTCCCTGGAGCTCCCCGTGTGGTTCGAAAAGGATTTTTTTTAAGTTTAAGCAGTCGCATTCCATCTGCCTACACACCCTTAACCTGCTTTGTGAACTAAGCTTTGTGACCTCTGTACATGACTTCACCAGCCAGCCCGTGTCTCCCCGGCAAAAGGTTCTAGAGAGCACTCGACAGGGTAAGTGGAGCCGAGTGCCTGTTTAGTGGGGCTTCAGAAGCACCACTGATAGGGACCTTTGTGAGGGTCTGCCCCCACCAAGCACTTTGCATCAATTTTCTTATTAATCCTCACCACAAAGAAGCCAAGTGAGTCTTCTTGTGGCGGCCTCTCCTGTAAGGAAACGGGGGTGTAGAAAGAAGTGACTTGCCCACGTTCACACAGCTGATTATATGGGCCCTTTGAGACCCTCCTAGTGCCAAAGCCTGTGCCGTGCCCATCTACCCTCTGGCCTCTTTTGCCCTCCTTAGCTTTCCATGGCTTAGAACAATCAGCCAGGGAGTGATGCTCTTTTGGCGCACAAAGCAGTCCTCTGTGTTGATTCCCCGGAGTCAGGGTTGTATGGGAGGCCTGGAAAGCTCAACGAATTATTCGGTTTCTCTTCATTTCTTCAAGCATTTTATAATGCTGTGTTGTGCTTGGAATATGTCAGCACCAAGTTGTGTTGTGTTTAAATTTTGTGCTGAGTTTGAGGGTATTGCCTGGTTTAGTCATGTACAAGGAATTGGAATTTGTTGCTACAGGTTACAATATCTGTGGCATTCTGCCCATTTCTCCCTCCCACAGACGACAGGCTGCATGGGGACAGAGCAGAGTGTCAAGGTGTTGGTAAATAACGCCACTGTGTAGTCATTTAATCTTGTGAGACGCGGTTTTGCCAGCAGGTTGCACTGACTGAACACTGAACGTGCTGAACTGCTAAGCTCCAGTTATCCTGTGTGGAGGTCACGCTAGAAACCACTGGTAGCTTTCTGCTTGCCTCACATAAGACTCTTTATAGGCCAGCTTCCTCTCTCTCTCTCTCTCTCTCTCTCTCTCTCTCTCTCTCTCTCTCTCTCTCTCTCTCTCTCTCTCACACACACACACACACACACACACTGCTAGAAACCTGGGAGGGACTTGCTGGTGGAGGTTTGACGAATGAATGGAGACAGTGTTTGGGGGCTTTTGTTTGTGTTTTGTTTTTGTTTGTTTTTTTCTTTTTGGTGACCAAATGAGAGCATCCTGCAGCCTTGAGGGTTTTGAGAGGAGGGTTCCAGAGTTTCGGAACAAGCAGTAGCTTTTTGGGAATGTGTTGGAGAGGAAAGGGGAGAGAATGTGGACAGGGGAGAGAACTGTAGATCCGAACATACCTGGGTCAAAGTTGAGGCCCCAGACTGCTAATGGAGAGCAGCCCTGTGGGGAGGAAGGAGTCATGAGAGATGAGTTGTTAGTCGTGGATTAAGTTCGATCTGGGTAAACCATTGGGAGGATGAAGCAGGGGAAGAGGCCCTCTGGGCTGGGAGTTTAGGGGTCCCGGATACTTGGAGCATCATCTGTCAGTAGAAGGCGGCATGGTCTCCAGCGGACACATCCCCTTGGCTCCACAGGCTCCCTGCCCAGAGGAAAGGGGCACTGCCAGAGGGGTCCAGGGCCCAGCTGTTCTGCCCTGACCTTCTGACAGTGAAGGCGCTGGGGTGCAGTCGAAGAAGGCGAAGCTGGGAGGCAGAGAACTGGTTCTAATCCTTGCTGTGCCCTGATGAGCTGTGTGACCTTGGCTGAGTTATTTCCCTGGCCTGGACTTCGTGTATGATCCTTCCATCCATTCCACCTCTAAAGTTCCATGACTTGGAGGCCATCAACTTCATCATCCCCGAGTGTTCCTGAGGGTACCATGCCCAGGGATATGCCCATCTTGGAGAGAAGGCCCAGAGCCTGCCTGTGGTGAGGAGAGTTGGGGTCTGGGGACTCCCCTGCCATGGGGAGCAGTGCTGAGACTGGAGGTGGCCTCACAGCGCAAGGCTACTGAGCTCCAAAGACTCAGGACAGCGACTCCCCTGCCCCAACCATAAAATGCGACCCGCCGTCCCTCCAAGAGGAGCAGTCACCCTAGCTCCTATTAGGCCCGGTACAGACAATGAGGAAAGTGGGTCGAACAAGCCTGGAGGTGGTGAGGAGGGAGAAGAACATCAACCAAGTGAAGTCCTGTCCCACTCTCCCTTGGTGGGCCGTCTTGGCCCAGTTGATTCCCCACGAGAGAGAGGCGACCGATCTCTGCAGTGTCTTGGGAAAGCTATTGGATTTTCATGTCTAGGTTTCTTAAGCAAATTTGAAAGTTAATAGATATTTTGGTTGGCAGTAGAATTACTCCTTTCCGTTTGCTCACAGAGATGCTGCAGTTCGTCAGCAATCAAGTGGGAGAGTTCCCTGACTTGTTCTCAGAGCAGCTGTGCAGCTCCTTCCCTGGCGGCGGTGCAAGTGGCAACAGCGCCAGCAGCAATGGCGGCAGCGGCGGTGGCGGAGCCGGAGCCGGGGACCCCTCGGTGCAGCGGTCCTTCAGCCAGGTCCCGTTACCTTCCTTCTCGCCCTCGGCTCCCTCCCCCCAGGCTCCAGCCCTACAAGTCAAGGCTCCCCCCACCGCGGTTCCCCCTCCGCCAAGGGCAACTCCCGTTCTTCAGCCCCGCCCCCAGCCCCAGCCCCAGCCTCCAGCTCAGCTGCAGCAGCAGACAGTAATGATCACCCCGACATTCAGCACCGCTCCCCAGACGAGGATCATCCAGCAGCCTTTGATATACCAGAATGCAGCTACCAGCTTTCAAGGTGACTCCGAACTCACATGTGATAGCGATTGGTTGGTTCAGAAGTTTTTGTGCCAGTTTGCAGACCCTTCCGAGGCTGACTGTAAATAGTTCTGTCCTCTCTGGGGGTGACACAGCCTATCAGCCTGGCCCCGTGTGAACGAGGTTTCAGGAGCTGGCCGTAAGCATAGTGGTGCAGGAGCACATTCGGTCTCCTCAAATACCTTAGTGTCTACTGTGGCTGTTTCAGGGATGCGCGGTCAAAGACTCCAGCGGGCACAGACAGTAACCACAGGGCCGTCCTGGTAACTAGAGGTGGGGGCGTGAATAAAACCAGTCTTGAAACTCAGCCAGGCACCAGGAAGATCTCAGCACCTGCAGGTTGAGAACCATTCATCCAGGAGACATCTCCTGAGCATCCGCTGCAGAGAAGAGTACACCTTTTA
Source organism: Kogia breviceps (assembly GCF_026419965.1). Classification (NCBI taxonomy): domain Eukaryota; kingdom Metazoa; phylum Chordata; class Mammalia; order Artiodactyla; family Physeteridae; genus Kogia; species Kogia breviceps. The sequence goes on from NC_081321.1 coordinate 96,264,156, forward strand.
ACATCGGGGTACTATTTTAACATAGGTGCCGTGTCTCCGAGTGGCAGGCCCCACAGTAGGCCCTCGGTGTGTGCTGACTGCATGAGTGACTTTCTGTGTTGTGCTGTGTCCCGGCACCTTTTCATCAGGTTGCTCTCTGAGCCTGTGGGGACCCCTGGGTGGGATTAATATTGCTCTACTGGTTTCACAGGATCTGACAGGTCTTCAATGGGCTTCAAGGGTTTAGAGGCTGGGGGGAGGCCACAAGGCAAAAAGCTGAGACCGTCATCCCAAAGTGCACCTTCCATTCATCTCACGGGGGGAAATGCAGCCCCGGGGAGTTGGTTCTCAACGCCTGTGAACTCCCTTACTGGGTGCAGTCACTTGCTGATTAGCTTCCCTCACCTCCACCCCAACATCCGGAGTGATGGAGTAATTGGTTCTCGTTCCCTCAGAAATTGATGCAGCCCTTATGGGATGTTCTTGTCACCTAGACCAGCTTGTAAATGGCTGTGCACATCTTCTTCAGCCACAGGTGGGGAGTCGGGATCGTTAGGAGGCACTCCAGCCTCGGTTATTGCCACAGCTACGGTGACCAGAATGCATTCCTCGCCCACGTGACTTTTTTTCTCCTCTTTCCCCAAGTCCTTCAGCCTCAAGTCCAAAGCCTAGTGACATCGTCCCAGGTGCAGCCGGTCACCATCCAGCAGCAGGTGCAGACGGTGCAGGCCCAGCGGGTGCTGACGCAGACAGCCAATGGCACGCTGCAGACCCTCGCCCCGGCCACGGTGCAGACAGTTGCCGCGCCCCAGGTGCAGCAGGTCCCGGTAGGTGGCTGACAGAAATTCAGGGAGGCCCTGGTTGGGGCTCTCGGCCGGCCTGTGGTTGAAGATGTGGTCTAAATGCTAAGCAGGACCAGCGGAGTGTGAGGGTGCAGCTTGCAGGGCAGGTAGGGGCACCTGGACCTTCAGAGGCACGCGTGAGACCTGGCAGAGAAGACGTCTGTAGATGCACACTGGCACCCACCTAAACTCAGTAAATGCTGGTGTATTAACTCATTTACACATGTAATGGGTATAAAACTGAAAAGAAATGTGCCAGAATGTTCTTAAGCCGTGTATCATAGTGGACTGTATTTCTAACTAATGAAGTAAGTTAGCTTTAAAAAACAATCCAGGTTTACCATTTTTGCTTCCCAGCCGTTTTCCTCACATTCCTAAGTTTGTCCACGATCAGGTCTCTCTCCCTTCCGCTGTCCACCCAAGCCATGCTTGCTCTGCCCCCACTAGGCCGCTGGCACTGCTCTCCTCAAAGCCTTTCAGCCTTCCAACCCAGAACCCTCTTTAGCTGTACGCCTTCTCCCCGGCAACCCAGTAATCAAGCTACATTCTCAGTTTTATGAAAATTTTATTTTATTCTTTTCTGGAGGGTCTATGCAGGAAGAAGTAATGCAGAATAGAAAAGTAATGCTACTTTCCTTTTCCTTTTCTTCCTTTTCCATCCAGGTCCTGGTACAGCCTCAGATCATCAAGACAGATTCCCTTGTTTTGACCACACTGAAGACAGATGGCAGCCCTGTGATGGCCGCAGTCCAGAACCCAGCCCTCACTGCCCTCACCACCCCCATCCAGACAGCTGCCCTTCAAGTTCCGGTAAGAGCTGCCCCCCAGCCCACCCCCGCTCCTTGGGGGTTTTAGGCCTCAGAGATGGTAATGAAGCCTCCAGATACTGAATAGATGCGGCAGCTCTATGCAGTGTGTCATGTCAGTCATATTGCAAAATTACCCCATTTTAGGTTTTTTTTCCCCTTAAGAAGTACCAGCACCGAGTGTTATGTGGGAGTACTAGGGTATATGAGGGGCAAGAGAGGAACAGCAGAGGAGCCCCAGTTTCTGGGCAACAGTTCCACACAGGACCATCTGCCTCTTAGGTCCTACTGATGGAGGTTTAGTTTCTGAAGGACCCTAGGCCTCCCAGGCAGGGAGGGGGGCTCCAAGATGGGGGACATTAAAGGCACCCATACTTCAGTTGTAGGGTCTTGGCCACTGTCTCATCTTGTGGCAAGAGAGTCTGAGAGAAAAAAAAGTGATCAAAATTGAAAAGCAAGCCTTACTCATAAAAGCCAAGAACTGGAAACAACCCAACTATCCATCCAAAAAGCACTATTGATACATACAACGACATGGCTAAACCTCAAAAAGTAGTACACTGAGCAAAAGATGCGTATCACGGAAGAGTTCGCGCTGATGGCTCCGTTCATAGAAAGTTCAAGGAGATGGTGCCAGAAGTCAGAGCAGTGACTACTGCTCTGGGGGAAGGGGCATGAGGGAGCTTTCTAGGGGGATAGAAATGGTCTGTGTCTTGGTCAGGGTTACCTTGGTTACACACATTGTATACATGCGTCACAATTCCATTAAGCTGTACACTTAAAATGTGTGCTTTCTACTATGTGTGAATTATTTCTTGATGACTAATGAAGTTAAGAAGCTTTTTCTGTGTTCATTGGCCATTTGGATATTGAGGCCGTTTGTTGAAGAAAATAAAACTAACATTAGTGAAAACAGAAACAAAGAGCAGGAAAAGCAGATTTGAGGGGGAAACAAGGGGAGGCCTCTCTAGTTGGCCTGTTTAATAAAATGGCTCTGATTGTCACTTCTGCCCTTGAGCTTTTTGATGGGCAAATCGTATAAGGAAATGCAGTAAGTTAACTTCACCGTCATGTGAGAGGAAAATACGTGTCATACACCAGGGAAAGTTTCGTGGTCGGTGCATTGTATGCAAGCTCAGAGGCGGCTAATGGGTGGACAGCAAAGCAGGAATCACGTGATGTGTTTCTGGCATCCCTACATCCCAGGTCGGTGTTTATCCACATTAATGCTGTTGTGGCACATGACGAACCAGCAGTGATTCTGAAAGGGGCAGAGTGCCTGGGGTACCGTGGCTCCTAAGGCTTCTGGACTTAATTAACCCGGGAGGGGTGTCAGACTACACAAAGCATCTTCAGGTGGTGCCACGTGGCCAGGGCCAGTGGGTTTGTGTTGCGAGGTTGCTTTACTCAGACTAACCAAGTAGTCATTCTGCCCTTGTGCTGTTCTAGACCCTGGTGGGCAGCAATGGGACCATTCTGACCACAATGCCTGTGATGATGGGACAAGAGAAAGTGCCCATTAAGCAGGTACCTGGGGGAGTCAAGCAGCTCGAGCCCCCCAAGGAAGGAGAAAGGAGGACGACACACAACATCATTGAGAAGCGGTATCGCTCCTCCATCAATGACAAAATCATTGAGTTGAAGGACCTGGTCATGGGAACAGATGCCAAGGTAGGTGCCAAGCAAAATGGTGTTTCATGCCCCATCATCTCCCCTCTATCTGTCTTTGCTGCAAGAACTTAGGGAAGACCCAGGCCCAGGCTGAGTGAATGCAAGAAGAGTTAAAGGTGCTCTCTTACTGAAGCATCCTGGTGTTTTGAAATTCCAGGGTTATAAAATATTACCTGTTGGGTGCTGGTAAGGCAGTGGCCTGCCTGGACCTTTGAGTCTGCTCTGCAGTGGTGGTGGCCACCCTCCCCCGCTCACTACCACCACCACCGTGTCGCAGACACCTGCTGCTCACTGACGGCCAGGTACACGACTGTGTGTACATCTGAGGCAGCTGATGGCATTTCTGGCGTGTGTTTTCAGGGATGGCTAACAATATTTTAACCTTCTAGGGAGGAGCAAAAATGGAGATTGGGTCTTTGACAAAGAACAAATAGAGGAAGTCAATTTTTCATAAATTTCGGGTGTTTCAATGAATGTATCTTTTGGCTTTGGCACATAGGAGATTTTTTTTACCTGTTATCTGTTTATCTTTACCTCTATTTTGAAAGAAAATATAATTTTCCTTGTAGCCTACAAATCTGAAAGGTACTAATATACCTTTACTTAAGATAACCAGCCAACAGTACTCTGGTTTTTTGTTTGTCATTTGTTTTCCTTAAGGTTTGTTTTGATGCTAGGATTATCATAGGAAGGAGGAGTAACAGCTCATATATAATGTTACTGTGTGCCAGGCCAGAGGCTAAACTCTTTACACATATTAGCTCATTCAACCCTCATGGCAAGCCTATGACTCATTCACTATCATTATCCCTATTTAATGGAGGAGGAAAGTGAGGTTCAGAGTTGTTCAGTAACTTGTCCTGGGTTGCACAGCTAAGTAGTGGGAGAGTCAGCATCTGAACTCAGCACCTCCCACTCCAGAGCCTGAGCTCTGGGCCTCTGCTCTCTTCACTGTGCAAGCTGGTCTGATGCCACCGTGTTTTTCACCCGTCTTCCTTCCCAGATGCACAAGTCTGGCGTTCTGAGGAAGGCCATTGACTACATCAAATACTTACAGCAGGTCAATCATAAACTGCGCCAGGAGAACATGGTGCTGAAACTGGCAAACCAGAAGAACAGTAAGTGTGCTCGTTGAGAAAAGGGTTTCAGACTTCCCGGTTATAGTAGAAGTCCTGTGCTGGGCACCGGGGAGGGTCCACTGAGGTGTACGAGGTGCCTTCAGGGGTGAAGCAGGAGCAGGGGCTGTGCATCCCTCACCTAGCCCAGCTCCAGCCCAGGTGGGGTGCTATAAAACGGACCATTTGCCAGGTAGGGTTTTCTTTACAGAGCTCTTGAAGGGCATTGACCTAGGCAGCCTGGTGGACAATGACGTGGACCTGAAAATTGATGACTTTAATCAGAACGTCCTTCTGATGTCGCCTCCGGCCTCCGACTCAGGGTCCCAGGCAGGCTTCTCCCCCTACTCCATCGATTCTGAGCCAGGAAGCCCTCTATTGGATGATGCAAAGGTAATGAGCTTTTGAAATCCCCTGACCCCTGGAATCTCTCCCATCTCCCCGAACTTAACAGTGGGGAGGCTGCAGACAGCGGTCCAGGTCAGGTGTTCAGAGGCCCCGGGCTGGAGAGGAACGAGAATTCTGTGAAATTAGCCACGTACTGGAGAATAAAGAAAAAGAAAGCTGACTCTGTATGGGGATACAACCTCTGGTTTTACTGGTCCTTGCTGAAGGGGCCCATCAGAGGGCAATAATGGCCAAATCCAGCATGGGGACACACAGCGGCTGTGGCTGTCGTGCGGAGCTAGGAGTTGCTGGAGGCGCCTCATCGCTTCCCTCGCCCCTAATGAGCCTGGCAAGACCACTTCGTGAGGTTGATCAGTTGGGTTAGGATGAGGCTGCCTCTGGGTCCTCTTCAGGAAATGATTACAGTTTGCAGTCTAACAGATAACATTCCTACCAAGGGCCTTTAATTGTGGCAGAAAGCCCCTGGCAATTCTTGTTTAATGGAATTCGTTAAAAGAGGCTCAAGCCAAATGATCTTCCCAGGAACCTGTGGAGACCACTGGGGTTTGTGCTGTATTTTGACATTGGCAGTTTCTGGCTTCAAAAGCAGAGTTCCCTTCTAGCATAAGTTGTTTTTTTAAAATTTATTTATTTTATTTGTTTATTTTTGGCTGCGTTGGGTCTTCATTGCTACGCGAGGGCCTTCTCTAGTTGCGGCGAGCGGGGGCCACTCCTTGTCGCGGTGCACAGGCCCCCCACCACAGTGGCTTCTCTTTTTGCGGAGCACACAACTAGAGAGAAACCCACACGCCACAACGGAGAGCCCGCGCACCACAACAAAAAGATTCTGTGCCACAACTAAGTGTCACAACTAAGACCCGACACAGCTAAAAATAAAAATAAATTAAGAAAAAAAAAAAGAGTAGATGGATGTAACCGTAAGAAAAAAACAAAAGAAAAACCTTTTGCACAGCAAAGGAAACTACCAACAAAACTAAAAGGCTACCTACTGAATAGAAAAAGGTGTTTGCAAACAATATATCTAATAAGGGGTTAGTATCCAAAATTTTCAAAGAACTCGTACAACTCAACATCAGAAAAACCCCCAAACAAAGAACAATTTTAAAATGGGCAGAAGACATGAATGGACATTTTTGCGAGACATACAAATGGCCAACAGGCACATGAAAAGATGCTCAACATCAGGAATTCCCTGGTGGTCCAGTGGTCAGGACTCCAAGCTTCCATTGTAGGGGGCGTGGGTTTGATCCCTTGTCAGGGGACTAGATCCTGCCTGCCACACTAAGGTTTCTCATGCTGCAACTAAAAAGATCCCACACGCAGCAACGAAGATCCTGCATGCCACAACTAAGACCCGGCACAGCCAAAGAAATAAATATTAAAAAAAAAAAAAAAAGATATATGCACCCCTGTGTTCGTTGCAGCTTTACTTACAGTAGCCAAGATAAGGAAGCAACCTGAGTGCCCAGAAATAGATGAATGGATAAAGAAGATGTGGTATATATGCAATGAAATATTAGCCATAAGAAGAGTGAAATCTTGCCATTTGTGACAACGTGGATGGACCTAGAGGGTATTATGCTAAGTGTAACAAAAGAGACAGAGAATGATAGGTGTTGGTGAGGATGTGGAGAAAAGGGGACCCTCATGCACTATTGGTGGAAATGAAAATTGATGCAGCCACTATGGAAAACAGTAGGAAGTTTCCTCAAAAAATTTGAAATAGGGCTTCCCTGGTGGCGCAGTGGTTGAGAATCCGCCTGCCGATGCAGGGGACACGGGTTCGTGCCCCGGTCCGGGAAGATCCCACATGCCGTGGAGCGGCTGGGCCCGTGAGCCATGGCTGCTGAGCTTGCGCGTCCAGAGCCTGTGCTCCGCAACGGGAGAGGCCACAACAGTGAGAGGCCCGCGTACCACAAAAAAACAAAAACAAACAAACAAAAAAAAACAGACTGGTAGATACAGAGAACAAATGGGTGATTGCCAGAGGGGAGGGAGTTGGGAGGGTGAGTGAAATAGGTGAGGGAGGTTGAGAGATACTACAAACTAAAAAAAAAATTAATAAAAAAGATACTACAAACTTCCAGTTACAAAATAAATGTCACAAGGGTGAAATATATAATATGGGGAATATAGTCAATAATATTGTAGTGCTTTTGTATGGTGACACATGGTAACTAGACTTATCGTGGAGCTGATGTAATGTATGAAAATATCGAGTCACTCTGTTGTGTACCTTGAACCAACATAGTGTTGTAGGTCAATTATACTTGAATTAAAAGATAACAATAGGGAATTCCCTGGAGGTCCAGTGGTTGGGACTCCACTCTTTCACTGCTGAGGGCCCAGGTTTGATCCCTGGTCAGGGAACTAAGATCTTATCAGGTGCGTGGTGCAGCCAAAAAAACCAAACCAAAACAAAAAATAATAAATGGGGCTTCCCCAGTGGCGCAGTGATTAAGAAGAGTCCACCTGCCAGTGCAGCGGACACAGGTTCAAGCCCTGGTCCGGAAAGATCCCACATGCCGTGGAGCAACTAAGCCCGTGCACCACAACTACTGAGCCTGCGCTCTAGAGCCCGGGAGCCACACCTACTGAGCCCACGTGCCGCTACTACTGAAGCTTGCGTGCCTAGAGCCCGTGCTCCGCAACAAGAGAAGCCACCGCAGTGAGAAGCCCGTGCACCGCAACAAAGAGTAGCCCCCGCTCACCGCAACTAGAGAAAGCCCGCACGCAGCAACAAGGACCCAACGCAGCCAAAAATAAATAAAATAAAAATAAATAAATTTATAAAAAACAAAACAAAATGATAAATGAATAAATCTCTTCTAGTTTAGAACAAAATGATATAGAACATTTTTATCTCCCATGAACTTACACCTTTGCAGGAAGTACACACACGTCTCTCCAGCCTGAGACAACTTCTGATCTGCCTTCTGTCGCTTTAGATTAGCTTGCCTGTTGTGCAATTGCACAGAAACAGAATCCTGCAGAGTGTTCTCTTTTGTGATGGAGCTCTGCTGTAAAAGCAGAGCCCATGTCCCTCTGGTCTTTAGAACATGTTCTTCCCCCAGGTGGCAAGAAGGCAAGTGCTTTATTCCCATCTGACTTAATGGTCTTGAATTTAAATCTCACAATCTGATCCCGATATATATAAAAGTAAAATGCTATAAAAATCCACGCAGTATCCGTTCTAACCTTGCGGCCCCCTGTTTTGAAGGTCAAAGATGAGCCAGATTCTCCTCCTGTGGCACTTGGCATGGTGGACCGCTCGCGAATCCTGCTGTGTGTCCTCACCTTCCTGTGCCTCTCCTTTAACCCCCTGACCTCCCTGCTGCGATGGGGAGGGGCCCACGACTCGGACCAGCATCCCCACTCAGGCTCTGGCCGCAGCATGCTGTCTGTTGAGTCAGGTAGGTGGCGGGCCCCTTGTGCCACCCGGGCCTGGGTGGGCTGCTGTGGCAGGAGAAGGCCCTGCATGCAGCCACTCGGCTTGTCCGCCAGGTCCCAAAGGGCTTTCGTGGGGGGCCCCCACCTGCTCGCTTCTGATAGGGACCGGCATAAGTCGCGTTTCGGAAGTAACGGCACGCCCAAGTTCAGTCAGAAAGAGCCAGACAAGTCAGGAAAAGTCAGTGCTGCCGTAATTGGGGGTTTGAGGGTGTGGCTGTTTGAAGGAGGATGTGGTCTTCTTACTGCCCGAGTCATTAAACCAGTGGCCTAACCCTGCCTTGACTAACGAAGATTTTTGTGGCATCCTGCCCCATAGTGACAAGGGCTACAGGGTTCCTACTTAGGCTGTAGAACTGTCCCAAACTTGCTATAGTGTGGATTAAGGTGCATGTGTTTTTCCTCCCCTATGCACTTCGACATTGTTACTAAGCGAAGCGATCGCATTTGTTCCAAAAATGAGGTAGGAGGCCCTTTGCTCTCACGGTGAGGGGTCAGTCAGGTGCCCTGCAGTCTCCCAGGGCCGCTTCAGGAGGCGCTTCCTCACGGGCTCAGCGGAGACGCGTCTCCTTAGGTTCTGGGGGCTGGTTTGACTGGATGATGCCAACGCTCCTCTTGTGGCTGGTGAACGGTGTGATTGTCCTGAGCGTCTTTGTGAAGCTGCTGGTCCACGGGGAGCCGGTGATCCGGCCGCATTCGCGCTCCTCAGTCACCTTCTGGAGGCACCGGAAGCAGGCAGACCTGGACCTGGCCCGGGTGAGTCCTGCCGCCTGCCTTTCCCCTTCCTGCCCCAGGCTCGGCCCACAACTCAGCAACTTATTCCAACACCCCAGCGTATAAAATACCCAGGGGGCAAGAGGAGGAGGGGACCCTCGCCCCAACAGTTACAGGGCAGCGGAGGAGAGGGCACCTAGGCAGAAGTGATTCCACGGACACGAGCTGAGCTCTCGTCTGTAATATGACGGGAGAGTCAAGTGCTCTGGGAGTGGTTCAAGAGCAGGAAGGCCCTTCCAAGGGGAGAGGACGGCAGGAATAGGTGGGCTTCTGGGGGACTGGCAAGTAGATGGGTATGTCTGGAGTGTAGGATATGTCAGGAGAGACGAGGGCTAAGGCTGGTCGTGTAGCTAGGGGGCCCAAGTTGGAGACGTATTTGACTAGTAACTGATTTGAGGTTTTTGTCCCAGTTCTCTGGAGAACCAGGAAGGGTTTTGAGCAGGAAAATTCGCTGCAAGTCCTCTTTTGAAATCAACAAAGGAGTTTATGGGAAGGATTCTGGGGCAAACTTACGGCACGGAAGGAAGAGTTAAACACCCGTGTCTCGGGAGGAACAAGGACCAGGACAGCCAACAGCAGCAGGTAGCCATGGGCTTGCTCTCCCCGCCTGCAAGCTGCAGAGCCCACGAGAGAGAATTTGGCCAGACAGTCCGTCAGTGGACCTGTCAGCCATGTCCAGGGCTGCGGCTACTGGAATATAGGTGTGGTTGTTGGCGCTACCCCTAACGCAGGATGACACGTACCCCTAGATGTTTATCCTAGAGACAGGCTCAGGGCTGTGTTTTACAAACGTCATTCTGGTGGCTGTATGAAGGGTGGGTTGGAGGGGGGAGACACAAGATGCATGGAAGCAAGTGAGGGTGCTCTTAGAAGAGGCTGGGTGAGAGGTGACAAGGACCTGGAAATTGAAAGGAAAGGCATGAATTCAAGAAGTACTTGAGATGTGAAATGGAAGGAAAGTGGCAGTGACAGTGTCTCAGAGATGAGGGAGGCTGGAAGCTGTGGTGGGCTCCGTCTAACCGTGTTGCTTGGAAGTGCTGTGAGAGGGCTCTGAGGATGAGAAGCTTCCCGACCAGGAGGCAGGCCGTGGGGGGCAAGATGGGTCGGGACCAGGGTGTGTTGGAAGCTGTGCGTCTGCCAGGGGAGGGCGCTCAAGGGTGAGTTGGATTGGTGAGTTGGAAGAGACAAGAGCCAAAGCCCGAGCCTTGGAAACAGCCAACCTTCCTGGGAAAGACGGGTAAGAGGAGCCAGGAGACACAGAGAAAGGCCCACTTCCTTTGGAATCTGTAAACACAGGTGCTTCTCCTGGCTGGAAGGATGGCAGCACCACCTCAGAGGTTGTCATCCTCAGAGCATTGGCATCCACTTTCCCCTTGTAAGGATCCTCTTTTCTGTAATGGTGCAGGAAAGAAAGTACAGGTATCATAGCCACTGAGTGATGGGAAAGGAGAAGAGCGTTAACTCCAGTTTCTCAAGACTGTGTCGCCTCCGGTAATGAGAAAAACAGAGAAAAAGGCCTTCAATACAGGGCAGTAGACTCCCCGCTAGACCCTCTCAGGTTGGCAAAGAGTTGTTCAGATCCTTGGTTAGAGTAGTTTAGCTGTGTATTTGCCTAAAACTGTGGTTCTCAAACGTCAGCAGACATTAGGATCACCTGGAGGCCCCGACCCCAGGGGAGGGTTAGGGTGGGGCACCAAGAATTCACATTTCCCACAAGATTCCCAGAAACCAGTAGCATCTAACAAGATGCTACTGGTCTCTGGGAACCACACTTTGAGAACCTAAAAGTCTAAAAGATCACATCGTTCATCATCTAAATCCATGTCTTCACCTTATGTATGAAAGCTACGGTGCGAAATTTTGAATAGTATTTGCTTGAAGATATAACACAGTACCATCCCAATTTAGTAAAAATCTGGGAGGAAATATATCAAAATGTCAGCAGTCATTCTTTCTGTGATTTCTTTTTACTTTTTTGTAGCTTTCTAAATTTTCCCAGATTTTCTTCAGTGAGCATGTTATTACTCTGATAATCTGGAGGGGTGAACAGAAGGTAAAGAGTTTTTGCTAAAGCAAAACGAAAAGGCCACATCAAGGGCAGCGAACATTACACCTTCTTGCTTCTTGCTAGGGGGATTTTGCAGCTGCCGCTGCAAACCTGCAAACCTGCCTGTCAGTGTTGGGCCGGGCACTGCCCACCTCCCGCCTGGACCTGGCCTGCAGCCTCTCCTGGAACGTGATCCGCTACAGCCTGCAGAAGCTGCGCCTGGTGCGCTGGCTGCTCAAGAAGGTCTTCCAGCACCGGCGGGCCACCCTGGCCACCGCAGGCTTTGAGGAGGAAGCTAAGACCAGCGCCCGGGAGGCAGCCCTGGCCTATCACAGGCTGCACCAGCTGCACATCACAGGTGAGGGCTGCCACCACGGCCCGCCTTGCCTCAAAGTGCCCCCGTGCCGTCGCTGCACCCTGGCGCAGTTTGCCAGTTTTCTGCCCCAGCTGAATGACGTCCCCTTCACGCTACCCGTTTAGGATGGTCAGACAAACAGCCACGGTGGTAAAGATTGCAGTTCATCAATTTAAGACACATATTTTTCACATTAACATCTCTACGCTTGGCTTTGTCCTCTACACAGTGAACGTCATGGTTGAGTTGGCAGTGTTTTTTCCTTGGTGGTACTTAACAGTGAAACTTAAAATCGATGGAAAGCATCGCAGTTCGCGCCTCTGAGTCCCGTTCACCGGCCTGCAGTCATAGCCACTCCCATTACACAGGGCTGGGGCCGAGGGCCAGGCCCGTGACCTGTGTTTTCTCTTGTCCCCAACAGCCTGTGGGGCAGAAAGGAGCACACCGCTGCTGAGTCACAGAGCCTGGCGCCCCATCCAGGACTGTCTGATCACCGAGCTCGCAGGCTTTCTCCTCCGGCCCTGCTGTCGCTCCGACTGTGCCTGAGAAAGCAGGCAAAAGCTTGGGTTGGGGGAATCTGTCGGCAATCGTTGTCCCTTTCTGCCGCCGTAGGCAAGCTTCCTGTGGGATCCGCCTGTTCAGATGTACACATGGCTCTGTGCGCTGTGAACCTGGCTGAATGTGCGGAGGAGAAAATCCCCCCGAGCACGCTGGTTGAGATCCACCTCACGGCCGCCATGGGGCTCAAGACCCGGTGTGGAGGCAAGCTGGGCTTCCTGGCGGTGAGTGTCCTTCAGTTCCCTTCTGTGGACCTTTGCTGAGCGCCCTTCCCAGCCAGGAGCCAAGATGTGAAGATAGGTGTGGGCCCCCCGCCCTTGGGGGCCGACCACCTAGAGGGGTAGACATTCATTCAGTGGGTCACATTCCACAGATACTTAGGGCAGTGAGCACAACAGAGAAATTCCTCCCCTACAAGCACGGCGCCTCAGGGCATGTTAGTGCCCTGAGGTGAGAGGATGGATTCAGTGATGAGAGTGGCCTGTTTTCGGGGATTAATATATGACTCTTCTGCTTGGAATCTTCTGGTTCTTTTACTCACTCAGAAGTATTCGATTTGGTGGCTTGTGTTGGCCACAGCACTGTGGGTCCGGAAGTGGAAACAACGCATGTATTGTGAGGAGCTCAGGCCAGATTCTGGGTGGGGACTGGGGTTTCAGGCACCTCCAGCGAGCCTGACACAGGGCCAGCCTCGGGAATTCACAACTGGATAATTCACAGTCCTTGTTACCAGCTAGTTCCCAGCCCCTGCTGACCTCGGGCTTCCTCTCACTGCAGCAGACAGAGGCACGTTTCATTCAATGTCTGCTTTGGGTAGGCTGACGAACACATCAGCTCTTTCAGAAAAGAATGATCACGTCCCCCCATCCGTTTCCATATCTCATTAATAACGCTGACGAGCTGAGAGCGAGCAGGAACGTGCCCTGTGGTGAGTTTCTTGGAGTGTGTGTCACTGTAATCTGGGTGATGAAGGGCATGGGAGAGCCCAGTGTACTTCTGTGTCTCAACCCTGTTTCCAAGACCCACATAAGATAGTTCATTCAGCAAACGTGACTGAGTCCCTGCTCTAGGCCAGGCACTCCCCAGGGAGGACATCCGCCCTGCCTGGGGGAGCGCATAGTGTGTCCGGGAAAGCAGACCAGCGCCAGGCCTTCGGGGCGGTAGGTGAGTGTGAGGCTGGGGCTCACCTGGCTGCCCAGCGAGCACCCTGGGCCCCCCACCCCATCGTAGAGCAGGTCAGGGCGGGCTTCCTGGGCAAAGCGGGTCCAGGCTGAGAGCAGTCCTAGTGCTCTGGGCCGGCGTCGTTCCATTTGTGACTTCTCTGCCCCCAGAGGCATTTGGAAGGCAGTAATTTTATGGAAATACAACATACCTACAGAAAAATATGCACGTTTTAACTTGACAGCTATTTTCACAAAGTGAATTTATGCGTGTAAACAACCACCCAGATCAAGAAGTGGTACGTTCCCATCACCCCCAAAAGCCTCCTGCAGGCCTTCACTCATGCTGCCCTCCCGCAGAGGTAACCGTCATTCTGATTTCTGTCACCGTAATTTAACCCACCTGTTGTTTGTTGTTCCTGTAAACCTTTTATTGAAGTACAATATACATGTAGAAAAGTACGCAAATTTTAAGTACACGGGTCAGGGACTTCCCTGGTGGTCCAGTGGCTAGGACTCCACGCTCCCAATGCAGGGGGGCCTGGGTTTGATTCCTGGTCAGGGAACTAGATCCCACATACCGCAACTAAAAAAGATTCCCTCATGCTGCAACTAAAGATCCCACATGCCGCAACTAAAGATCCCGCGTGCCACAATGATGATCCCGTGTGCCACAACTAAGTACTTATTTGGCACAGCCAAATAACTGATAGATAAATAAGAAAATATTGTAAAATAATATTAATAAATAAGTACACAGGTCAGTGACTTCACAAAATGAACACACTCTTACAACCAGCAGACAGATCAAGAAACAGAACACGACCAAGATCTCAGAAGCCTACCTTGGGCCCCTTGCAGTCAGCAAACTGCCCCTCCCCCCAAGTCCTCCAGCCAGGTGACCAGCATCCCCATGAAAGGAGAGTCACACATATGTCCTGTGTATGTCTGGCTGTCTTCACTCAGTGTCATGTGTAAGGTTCATTTATGTTGCGTGTACTCACAGATTGCCCATTCTCATTACGTTATAGTGGTCCATTGTATGACTAGACGCTTACAAATGGACTTTTGGGTTGTTTCCTGTTTTTGGTTATTGTGAATAGTGCTGCTGTGAACATCCCTGTTCATCTTTCAGTGAACATGTGGCTGCGTTTCTGGGATGGCACTGCTAGGTCAGAGGTGATGCATATGTTCAGCTTCAGTAGACATTGCCAAAGTGGTCGTACCAATTTTCACCTCACCAACAGTGGAAAGAGTTCCAGTTCTGCACCCTCACCAGCCACGTGACAGTGTTGTTTTTCTGGCCCCGCTGGCGGTATCTCATCGTTTTCATTTGCAATTCCCAGGTGATGAAAGATGTTGAGCACCTTTTCCTTGGCCGTTTGGATGGTCTCTCTTGTGAAAACCCTGTTCAAGTCTTTTACCTGGTTTTTATTTGTGACGTCTTTCTTTTTGTTAGTTTGAGGTGTTCTTTATTCTGGCTGCGATCCTTTGTTGGATATGTGCTTTGTTCTGCATATATCCTTTCCCTCTGTGACTTGCCTGTTCTCTCTCTCAGTGGTGTTGATTGATGAGCACAAGTTCTTTTTTTTTTTTTTTTTTTTTGCTGTGTTGGGTCTTTGTTGCTGCACGCGGGCTTTCTCTAGTTGCGACGAGCAGGGGCTACTCTCTTCGTTGTGGTGCGCGGGCTTCTCATCGCGGTGGCTTCTCTTGTTGCGTAGCATGGGCTCTAGGTGCGCGGACTTCAGTAGTTGTGGCACGAGGGCTCAGTAGCTGTGGCTCGCGGGCTGTAGCACGCAGGCTCAGTAGTTGTGGCGCACGGGCTTAGTTGCTCCACGGCATGTGGGGTCTTCCCGGACCAGGGCTCGAACACCTGTCCCCTGCATTGGCAGACAGATTCTTAACCGCTGCACCACCAGGGGAGTCTGAGCACGAGTTCTTAATGTTCATGAAATCCAGATTATTCGTCTTTTCCTTAGCAGTTAGACATTTTATGTCCTGTTTAATATATCTTTATCCTACTCCAATGTCATGAAGATACTCTCCTATGGTATCTGCTAGTCACTTTATTTTCAAATGTTCACACATAGGTCTATAATCCACTTGGAACTGATTTTTAAATTTTTAATTTTATTTATTTATTTACTTTTGGCCGTGTTGGGTCTTCGTTTCTGTGCGAGGGCTTTCTCTAGTTGCGGCAAGTGGGGGCCACTCTTCATCGCGGTGCACGGGCCTCTCACTGTCGCAGCCTCTCTTGTTGCGGAGCTCAGGCTCAGTAGTCGTGGCTCACGGGCCCAGTTGCACCGCGGCATGTGGGATCTTCCCAGACCAAGGCTCGAACCCGTGTCCCCTGCATTGGCAGGCAGACTCTCAACCACTGCGCCACCAGGGAAGCCCGGAACTGATTTTTGTATGAGTTGGAGGTAGGGGTGCAAGATCGACTTTTTTTCATATGTATTATCTCCCAACCCCAGAATCTGTTGTTAAAATGACTGCTCTTTCCTCACTGCACCAAGTGGCACCTTTTGCGTAAATTAAATGTCCACGTGTGATGAGTCTCCTGGATGCTCTAGTCAGTTCCATTGCACCAACACCGCACACCCCTAATGGCCAAGCCCTTGAATACGTCTTGATATCTGCAAGTGTCAGTCCTCCGGCTTTAGTGACTAGTGTTTGCGCTTTACCTTTGCCATATAAATTTTAGGATCATCCCATCATCCCAGAAATCCCACTGGGGTTTTGACTGTCTTTATTGTTAAGACACAGCTGTTCTTTAATGGGCTACTCAGCACGTTTGAGGAAGGCATGTGTGTAACAGCTGAGGATCAGGAAAATGGTTCCCTAACGAGTGTCCCCCCACCCCCAGAATATTGGGTAGCCTAACAAGCAGTGAGCCGTTTCACGTGCATTTCCTCCGTTGTCTTCCTGCCCGTCAGGACATACCTGCATTGTAATTTATTTAATGTGATCGTATCAGAAACCCTGTTTTGCCACTTGCTTTTTTCAACCAGATCATAAGTCTTGGGCCTCTTTCTTTGTTGCCTCCTGTTCCACAGAGGTACCTGCTGCTCCAGCATGTGTAAATACCGTCCTTGATGGAGCTGGTGTGCCGCTACTAGATGTTGGGGTTGTTTCCAGCATTTGCAGTTAGAAACAGTGCTGCAGGGGGTACCCTCGCCCGCTTGTGCAAATACCTCTTCAGGTGAAGCCTAGAGGCGGAGATGCTGGGTCAAGGAGTCTCAGTATTTGGAAGATCAGTGGTATCGCCAAGTGTGCATTTGCAGTAAGGTGGGAAAAGGAGAGGAACCGGTCTCTGGGAAAGTAGCTGCCCCTCTCATCCGTTTGCTTCTCTTGGAAGGGGAATGAGAGACCCAGATAGTACTTCCTTAAATAGGAAGAAACTTTGAATTTGGTGGAATGTATTTAGCCAGCAAATGAGTCAGGCGTTGGGGGTCATGCAGAGGGCTGGCCTCCGTGAAAATGGTGTAGACCAGAGGTTGCCAAGCTTTCTTGGTTCGCGGCACCCGTTGTGCCTCAGTAATTTTTTCATGGTTTCCTTGGGCTAAAGGAAACACCTAACAGTTCTGTTTGTTAATTAGGTGCAAACATCTTAGTAGATATTTGTCTTAACAACTTAGTGGCCACTTGGGAAAATAATACACAAAACTGAAGGAAAAAATAATGTTTGAGTTCTTTTCTTAATAACCATAGATACTTAACTAATGGGATGTGTGTGCCTGCTGCATGTGCCTTCTCAGACTTTGAAATCAGGCTGGACGCCACCACCTTCACTTCCTGTCCCACACCAGCTTTCACACCACACTTGCTTTTTATTGCAACAGCCTCCAAAAACTCAGCTTCCCAAGGATGACACCACCCAGAGGACGGTCATGCAGTCTCACATTGAGACCGAACTGCCTCCATCTAGCAGTTTACATGGTGTCCGATTCATGTTGAGCATTGCTGTGTTTCCCCCCAGAGCGTGAAATATCCAGCGGCACCCCTGTGAGTTTGCTGCGGTGCTTTGGGGTGCCTTGGCACACAGTTTGAGAACCACCGAGTCAGACTGGAGTGGGAGGACGTAACCTGGAGTTGGAACTGGCCCAGGGGTACAGGGTGGCCCTCAGGATCCAAACAGTTCTGAGTCATCTGCCACAGCCGCTCAATTCAGCAATTAGCAGATGAGCTATGGCGGTGAGGTTGCGCCTCAGCCCCAGCTTGAGTGAATTCTGGTGTCTGTAAAATTTAGGAAAATGATCATGGGGTGGTAATACCAAGAAAATTAAAAGAGCAACAGAAGTGGGCTTTCCCCGGTGGCGCAGTGCTTAAGAATCCGCCTGCCAGGGGCTTCCCTGGTGGCGCAGTGGTTGAGAGTCCGCCTGCCGATGCAGGGGACACGGGTTCGTGCCCCGGTCTGGGAAGATCCCACATGCCGCGGAGTGGCTGGGCCCGTGAGCCATGGCTGCTGAGCCTGCGCGCCCGGAGCCTGTGCTCCACAACGGGAGAGGCCACAACAGTGAGAGGCCCACGTACCGCAAAAATAAATAAATAAATAAATAAATAAATAATAAAAGAATCCGCCTGCCAATGCAGGGGACACAGGTTTGAGCCCTGGTCTGGGAAGATCCCACATGCCACGGAGCAACTAAGCCTGTGTGCCACAACGACTGAGCCTGCTCTCTAGAGCCTGTGAGCCACAACTACTGAAGCCTGCGCGCCTAGAGCCTGTGCTCTGCAACCAGAGAGGTGACCGCAGTGAGAAGCCCGTGCACCACAACAAAGAGTAGCCCCCGCTCGCCGCAACTAGAGAGGAAGCCCACACACAGAAACGAAGACCCAACACAGCCATAAATAAATAAATGAATTTATTTAAAAAAAAAAAAAAAAAAAAAAAAGCAACAGAAGTCATTTTCTCAGTCTCCCTTCTAGAAGCCATACCGTGGATGACTATCCCAGGATTTATAGTTCTTATTAATTCAAACCACTAAACCGGAGCTCCCCCTCCTGCTGAGATGTGTTAAGTTTTTCTCTTCTAAGAATTAAGCTTAAAAATGTATTTTAACTTAAATGATTTTCTAAATCGCTTCTCTGGGTTCCTCTTGCAATATCACCTAAACGGGCTTTGTTTCTGCTTCTGTTGCTGACGCTTGGGCCCTTCTTAGGGATCAGTGGTCCTAGATTTTCCCCCGGAGCAGCCGTCAGGTTCCCTTGCTTGTCGGGCATGAGCTCTCAGGAGAGAGCGGGGGGGCAACTCTTAGAAGGTTCGCAGTCTTCACAGGGCCTGGAATTACCACCAAGCCACCCCCAACCTCTGTCCCCTTCAGGCTCCTCAGCTGCTGTTCTCTGACCATTGCAGTTACAGGCTCACATCCAGTGGGGGCTTTGTTGAGGGTCAGGAGAAGGTCATGGAATTCTCTACATTTGCTCTCCAGTCCCCTTTTTAAAGTATGGTGGTCAGCAAAGAGGAGGAAAGGCCATTAGTGCTGCCGGCCCTGTGATTAGAGATTTAAGTGACATGCCCCGCCTGGTCCTGTGAGTGCTGTGATACATTAGAGAACAGTTTGGCCGGGTCCTTTTCTTCTGGATTTAGGCAGCCGTCTCCAGGTTCCCCCAAGAAAGCCAGTCTCCTTGGTCCATGTTCCTTGAGTGGTACTTTGGCAGGGCTATTTCTGACCCTGGCCTTCAAGTCTTCTGAGGCCATCACATTAGCTGATGGCTGCTCAGAGCCCAGTAAAGGTCAGAACCATCAGACTGAACCAGACAAGGAGGTGGCTGCCTTCGTTGGGGAGGTGAGGGTTGCAGTGTGAAGGTTGAGGTCCCCTGCCCGGCACAGCAGCCCCTCCTCCTCTGGGCTCCCTGCTCTCACGCTTCTCTCTCCCTCCATCCTCTGCTGAGCTTCTCATTCAGATTGGCCCGTATCGAGTGGTTTTTATGGGTTGGAAAACATGGGTTTTAGAATAAAGATATCCTTACTCAAGAAATGACACAGTTTCTGAAAACATAGACAGCATCGTCCCTACAATTCTTATTCCTGGGGCCCTGGAGTGATGTTATCCTGTGGGCAGAAGAGGGGCCTGGGAAACTGGGGCGCTGGCTCTTTGAATTGTCCAGCAAAGAGGCTTTCAGGTCTTTTCTTCACTAGACCAGTGTTCACGTCAAAGGCTCATCCAGGGATGGCAGGGGGTTCTCTTTAGGGGGTTGGACGAGTCTCAGGGCTGCCCTTTCTCTCCAGAGCTCTCTAGAGTGACAGTGATGGTAAATAACAGTCACTGACCACTTGCTGGGTGCCTGTTCTAAACTCTTCACACTCAGAGGTAAAAGAGTTGAAAATTAGTCAAAGCAGAATACAGTTTTGCCTAAAAATACTCTGAAAGATATGTAATTAAAATGACAGATGAGAAAAAGTCCCAGGATCCAGGGGGCCACCTGGCTGGGGTGCAGCGCCATTGACGGGGCTGAGGGCTAAAGTGCCGCGAAGGGCCTGGGGGAGCCCTCCTCAGCTCTGCAGGCTGAATGCCAGCACAGCCCAGAACAAGATTCGAGTCGGGTTAGGCAGACCCAGCAGGTGCAGCTGGGCCCCCGTGGGTGCCTTGAGGCCCCACCCCCATCCAGCTGGGGCTTGTACGTGGTCATCGAGCCCGGCAGGCTCCCCGGAGCCATGGCCCTGGTTTCACTGAGGGCATTTCCTTCCAGGTATGTGAGTGCCCCAGCCCTCCTGCTGATCTCCCTTCCCCAGCCTGCCTCCACCATGGTGGCGCAGCCAGCGTTCTGCCACCCTGCTGTCACCGTGGTCCTTGTCCTTCCACAGAGCTACTTCCTCAGTCGCGCCCAGAACCTTTGTGGCCCCGAGCGCAGCGCTGTTCCCGACTCGCTGCGCTGGCTCTGCCACCCCCTGGGCCAGAAGTTTTTCATGGAGCGGAGCTGGTCCGTGAAGTCGGCTGCCAAGGAGAGTCTGTACTGCGCCCAGAGGAACCCAGGTGAGAGCACCTGTGCAGCCGTGAGAGCCACCGGTACCGCAGGGTGGCTACACTCCAGACACGTGGGGACACGGGATGCCTCAGCCGTGTTTTCCTTAAACTCAGGGAGGTCATGAGCCTGGTCAACAGCTAAGCTGGGTTTGCAGCTCGCCTCTCTCTGACATGCAGAGCCCTTGGTCCTGACATCAGTCACACCGCCACACGTTACTAATGGTGATTGAGCACCAGCTGGAATCTTGCCCTTGTTCTGGGCGCTTTGGAGACTCAGAGGATGTGTGGGGTTGCTGTGTGTTGGCCCCAGTCTCCCGCTCCCCCGGAAAGCAGACAGACATAGACGGAGCAGTTAGGGAACAACAGGCGACAGACGGTCATCAAGTGCTCAGAGTGGTGGCAGGGACAGGGCTCCAGGCGTCGGGAGGAGATGCTGGCTTGCTGTCCCGGTGTCTGACAGTGACTGGAGTCCCCTTGCCCGGCTTCGGAGCAGAAGAGGCTGTTGGGGTTGGCTCAGACTTGAGCAGCCGTGGCTTTCTGCTTTCTGCGCTTTTCCTTTCTCTGAACTGGGAGTCTGGGGCGAGTCAGACATGTCCTGCAGGTACAGGGGTGTGTGTCAAACATTTTGTGGGGGAGGGAGGTTCCACCGTCGTTTCTTTTTAATAACTTTATTGCTCAAAGGAAGAGTGATGTGCAACACCAGAAAGTAAGGATGAAAGCAAAAGCCATCGTAAATCTCGGCTGCGTCGCCAGGCTGCTTTGTCTGCGCCGTGGACTGCCCCTGGCTCTCTCACCTCTGGTGGCTCTGGCTCTAGGCCTTCTCGCCCAGAACGTGTTCATAAGTGTCCTGCCTCCCCGTTCTTGTCAAACTGAAACCCACACAGCTGTGGCGTGTGAGTGAGGGGAAGGCTCGTGACACCCTGCTTTGGGCCTGCCAGCTGGGGCGGGGGGCCTGTCGGTGACAGTCAGCTGTCACAAGCATTGCAAGGCTTCTTGTTTAATAGGCTCAGCAAGACAATTGCTGGCCACAGGCCCCACGCAAAGGCTCTGGTAAGCGGGAGCGGGGTTTCCCCAATCCCGCCAGGCAGCAGCCGGCGCCACGCTCCCCTCTGCCGGCTGTCCTCCGGAGCCACAGGAGGAGAGGCAGGTCCCTGAGACGTGCACAGGTGTACCGTCCACCTCCCCATCTCCCGTCTTCTGACAAGGCTTGTGGCCGCCACGCAGCTCCCAACCTTGAACGGAAGCGCTGGCCGTTGCGCCAGGAGGCATAGCACTCCTCACACGCCCCCCCGAAGCCAGTCCGGGACCCACGTAGTCTTGGGCTTGCCAACCCTCCCCGCCCCCATCCCCACCATCTGACTGTCTAACAAGCAGTTCTGGGGTCTGTTGAGGACGTTTGCCCCCATTCGGAGGGGATGGCTGCTCCTTGGCTTCCTCTCCCCTCCCTCTATTTCCTCTGTAAGGCGAAAGGAGCCTGTAAGTGAGACCCACTTACCCCTGCTCCTGGCCTGCCTCCTCCTCTTCAGCTGACCCCATCGCCCAGGTGCACCAGGCCTTCTGCAGGAACCTGCTGGAGCGAGCTGTGGAGTCCTTGGTGAAACCTCAGGCCAAGAAGAAAGCTGCAGACCAGGAAGAGGAGAGCAGGTACTGACCCTGGGAGGGGCCCCCTGCCTCGGGCCGTCTGCCCGGGAAGCGCAGAGGCGGCTGTGAGGCCTAGAAGGAAACAAGCCCTAGTGTGGGGTCAAGAGGGAAATCCAGTGATTCCTTCATGTTGATTTCTTGAAGCTGGCAGCCCCACGAGAGCCCTCTGTGGGCTCTGACCTGGCCTCTTTGCCTTTTGCTGCCAGACCAGTGTATCACTTACCGCCTTTTTCTCCTTTTGACCCATCCCTTCACCAAGTGGAGTCAGTTCTTGGGGCAGTCAGGGATTTGATTCTTTTGTGTTGCTCTTTGCCGGGGGAAGGGTGGCCTGTGGAGGGTGTGGAATGGAATGTGGGGAGCTCGGCAGAAGGCAGGCGCCCTGGCCCAGACGTCTTGTGGGACCCCGGCCTGTACTGAGTGTGTCAGGCAGAGTCTTATTCTTACAGGGTTACTGAGCGCAGAGTCAGGCCTGAGAGGCTCGCGGCCCGGGTCCGGACTGGCGCGCACCTGAGCGGAGAGGGGAGGGCGGTCCTGCCTGGGAGGCCGGAAGCCTTCTGGGCAGAGACGACAGTCGAATTGGGTCTTGAAGGGCGAGGGACGCAAGAGAAAGCTGGCTCTCCCGGCAGAGGGGACACTGGCAGGCCCGGTGTCGGCGGCCTGGGGAGAGCGTGAGCGGTGCGGGAGGCGGAGCCCGGGGCGCCGGCGTGGGGGCCTCAGAGCTGGGGGCGGACCCGCCACGCCATGAGCGTGCTCCTCGTGTACGTTCTGATGTGGGGGGCCCTTTCTTTTCTTTCTAGTGAATTCTCCAGTGCTCTGGAGTACCTGAAGTTACTTAACTCTTTTGTGGACTCCGTGGGGATTGTGACCGCCCCCTTCTCCAGCAGCTGCGTGCTCAAGTCCGCCCTTGGTGAGCATCTTGTGGGGCAGCTCCGCAGGCCTCAGGTTGCTTCATTCAGCCCTTCACAGCCCTCGTGTCCCAGGGTCCAGGGTTAGTTATGAGTCTGCACTCGAGAATCTTCTCTGGATCTGAGGTGTGTATCTGCGGCCCCCATGTAGCCCCCATGCACGGTTCCCCCATGCTGGACAGTGTCTTGGGGGCAGGAGATCATGATTCTCCCAGAAGTGTGACGATGAGTGAGTCAGTGTCCTCCCTGGGCCCCGCATGGGTGGGGCAGGTCATGAATTCTCCCAAACGCTCAGAACGGGCAGCAAGTGGTCCCAGCACCGGGAGCTGGTGAGGGGCTCACCTTTCAATACACAGTGGTCCCCGGGGCTGCCCTTGGCTCTGACACTCTGCCAAAGAGGCCTTTCATCCGGGCATCTATATTGCTGCAGTACCCGTCGCCTTGGGTGGCACAGCACAACCGCCGACTGAATCGGCACCAGGACATTCTTTGCTTCCGTCTCTCGACTGCCGTTTGGCTGATGGCACACGAGCTGTCACCTCTTGCGCTTCTGAGGCTGCTGGGGGACAGCGATGTGGAGCTCCCTTCTGGCCGCTCTCCCTAGACAGAGAAGGATCGCAGAGTAGCAGCCGCCCCGTCGTGACCACTGACCTCGTGGCCTGTCTTTATTTCAGAGTTTAGAAAAGAACATGTTCTTAGGCCTTTCATCGTACAGGTCCACTGAGAAAACTTGGCCTCGGAGAGGAAAACACTAAAAAGATTCTAACCTGAGTCTGTTACTACAAACACTTTGGAAACACCACTTTTCACAACTGTTGGAAGTTTAGGTTGTTTCCAGCTTTTTACTTAAAAATAACACCACAGGGAACATCTTCGTTGAGCCTTTTTTCTCTATTTAGGCCAATTTCTTTGTGATGGATTGCCAAAAAAAATGGGATTACTAGGTTAATAGGAGTGAACATGTTTAAGGCTGTCAGTACAGATTGCCGGCTGTGTTGTGAGATGGTGCTGGGTGGAGCTCGCACCAGCATCGTGTGAGAGGGTAGCCCACGGGCCCCGGCCCGTCTCCAGGAGGGAGAGATGGCACGAGCGACGGCGGCCAGGTGCGGCCGGCGGGCTCTGGTTTCTGTGGGTGCTGGAGCAGCCTTTGCTTCTGTTCACCTCTAGGTCCAGACGTCGTCTGTCGGTGGTGGACGTCCGCAATCACTGTGGCCATCAGCTGGCTCCAGGGAGACGACGCAGCTGTGCGCGCTCACTTTACCGAAGTGGAGCGTGTTCCCAAGGCCCTGGAAGTGACAGAGTGCGTAGCCCCCCTTGACCACTTGCTTGCTTCTCTCCGGGGGAGTCCCCAGCGCCAGCTGTGCCAGGCTCACTGGGTTAGTGGGAGGGAGCATGTCTGGGTGGCCATCTGGGTGAAGGGTCAGGCGGACCGGGGACCGCGTGACAGATGGAGCGATGCAGTGAGGGGGTGAGGGCACCATGCAGAGACCACACGTGGCGAGCACGTCTGCCCGTGTGTGTCACCCCGGCAGCAGTCAGCGCTGCTTCCGGGCCTCCGTGCACAGGCTGACGGGGCAGGGAGAGCCGGCAGCCCCCAGCGTCTCCAGAAGCTCCCGGTGGAGCCAGGCAGGGTGCTGATGGCTCACAGCCAGCACCGGCTCGTGAGGGACCGAGGAGCCTTCTCTCACGTGCCAGCACTGCATCCAGTTTCCTCTCCGCCCCCGCCCCCCCCCCCCCCCCTGCCGGCGCTATCACTGAAAAGGCCTTCAGCGCCAGGCATCACCGGAGAGCTTTGGACAGTCCACTGGCGGGACTCACGCCTGCTGCTTGGGGGCGTCGGGCCCGTAGTGCCCGGCAGCCTGCCGGCACCCTGGCTGCTTCTGACTGCATCTGACTGCATCTGACTGGCCCTGGCATCTTCTGCCATTCGAGAGAAATTGGAAAATGCTCCACGACGGAAAGGCCTCGCCCGGGTCTCTCCTCAGAGCCGAGGCTGGGCAGATGCTTAGCCAGGAGAGCGGGAGGGAGCTGAGAAAAGCAGGCTGAGGCAGGTTCCCTAAAGTCGGTCTGGCACTCCAATTTCATTTAAGTGACCCATTTTTAAGCACCCTGACCAGCGAGCACCCACTCTGTGTGTGTTTTCTCCCAGCGAACACACCTGGCGAAACTGAGGCTCGGCGGGTAAATCATCCAAAGTCACCTCACTTCTAAGAACAGAGCCCCGGTGTGCAGCTAAGACCCCCGGCAGGTGTTCTGCCCCCGAACTCAGTCACTCCGGGGTCCCTTTGCTCTTCAGGGATAATGATGCTGTGGGACCCCTCCCCCAATCCCAGCCTCCCCGCTGTCTCCCTGACCTGCGCTGTGAAACGAGGCTACGTTTCTCCAAAGAGTTGAACACCCAGCTTCTGGGGCAGCGGCCGTTATAGAACAGGTGCAGATAATGGGACCAGTACTGTACGTCACCACAGGTAGCAGCGAGTGATATTGTGGCTACTTTACAGATGAGGAAACTGAGACACAGATTGTTTGAATGACCATCTTAGGCGGCTTCTCAGTGGCAGTCCTGGTGGTTGAGCCTCTGCGTCTCCGATCCCTTCCTGTCGGCCGCGAGCCGCATTCTGAGCTCTCCTGTACCCCTTCCATGATTCCGTCATTCTTTCCGCGAATACTTAGCTGAGGGCGTACTCGGTGTCAGCTGCCTTCTAGGTTCTGGGAGGCGGCAGTGAACAGGACCGCAAGTTATAGCCGTAAGCGAATAGACAGTGGCCGGCCTGCTCAGCGCCTTCTCCCTGCGGGAGCTGTGCCTGTGCCAGTCCAGTCTCGGCTCCCGTGAAGCAGCCAGCGCATCGCTGGGAGGGGTTCCGGGCCAGAGGCCGCTCAGCCTCCGGGAGTTTGCACAGCGCCTGGTGAGGGAAGGAGGCGCATAATTGGGGGAGCCAGGGGGCCTGACCCGGGGGGCAGCCAGAGGAGGCTTGCAGGGGACAGGACGGGAGAAGGTGGACCAGAGGGCCGGGCAGGTGGAACAAGTCTCAGGAGACAAGTGGGAAATGGTGAGAAAGGGTATTCCAGGCAAAGGCACCCACGTCAGCAGAGGCAAGGAGTGAGGAAGGGAGAGGAGATGAGCTTCGGTTGCCTGGAGCCTGGAACAAGGTCAGAGGCAGACGGGAGGCAGGGCCGCAGCCAGGCTGAGAAGGGCCTTGTTTAGAGCTTGCTCTCTCTCTGCTCCCCTCACTTCCTTCTCCAGCCAAGCTCGTTCCTGGATATTCTCACGTGTGTCAGACACTCAGGGCCTTTGCATATGCCGCTCCTCTGCCTGGAACCCTCCTTCCTAGAAATGCACACTTCTCCTTCCCCGGTTCCTTCAGGAGTTCCCTCAGGTCCCTTCTGCGCGAGTGTCACCTTTCCAGAGAGGACGTCCTTGACTATCCTTTATGAAATGCCACCCCCTTCCTCTGCGTGGCTCTCCTTCATGGCACACGCACCACCTGGCATTACGCAGTCGGCATCTAATGCATTTATTATCCTACTCCTTCACTAGGAAACGAACGCCGTCAACCTTCCTTGAATGAGGAAGGTGCTTAGGGGGTGGGAAGCCTCCCTCACTCAGGGCTAGCATTTCCGGTCTGGAGCTGGGGATCTGGAACCATTATGGTGGCACTTGGTTTAACAGACAGACCCACGTGTCACAGCAGCGAGGGGGCAGTCGTCTCCGGCTTGGGCTCCCCCTTTATTCTCCGCAGGCGCCGTGCACTGACCTCCTGCCTCTCGCCTCTCTCACCGCCCAGGAGCCCCCTGGTGAAGGCCGTCTTCCACACCTGCAGAGCTATGCACGCCTCACTCTCCGGGAAGGCGGACGGGCAGCAGAGCTCCTTCTGCCACTGCGAGAGGGCCAGCGGCCACCTGTGGAGCAGCCTCAACGTCAGTGGGGCCGCCTGCGACCCAGCCCTCAGCCGTGTGAGTGGGGGCTTCTCTGGCCCCTGGGGGAGGTGCTCAGCTCTGCTGGCTAAGAGCGCTCTGACCCGCCTTGAGCCCAGCCAGCCCATGGGGCTGTGCGAAAGACAGACCAGCAGGCAGCCCCCTTCCCCAGAGCGTAGCTACCTGTGGGTCCAGGTGGGTTTCCTTTCAGTACTTGGACGAGCGTATTCCCACCTGAGTCCTGGGTCCCGCGGGCCCTCAGCTTGGTCAGCCCCAGGCGAACCTCAGCTGGCCAGGGCTCTGCATTTGTTCCAGGCAGCTTGCCCGACTCCCCAGGTCCCCGCGGGCCCCCGCCCCTCGCATGCACATCCTGAGCCAGCTGAGCGCCCCGGGCACCCCCGTGGCTGGCTGCACACCCACGAGCGGGCAGCTGTGGTGCATTGTAGTTGCATTGCATGTTCTGGCGGTACCCGTGCAATGTTTCCACAGTGCATCCCAGAGGCCTGCCCAGCCCTCAAGAGACTTCCAGCCAGGCCTTGTCAGAGGGCTCTGCTCTCGCTGTTGGGTCACAAGGCAGGGCCATCCGGGAGAGGGGAGGGGAGGCGTGCACGCAGCTGAAGGTGAAGCATCATCTGTTCACAGGGAGGAGTGTGGTTTCACTCCAGGAAGGGAGACAGAAGGTATGTCATGGAGGGTCTGGCTCTGAGCCCCTCACTAGGGTTTGGTCTGGCACTTCTGGCTAGAGGTCATCAGTGGCCTCGGACCCTGGGGTGAACCCAGGACAGCAGCCAGCCCTGCGGGACAGGCAGTGTGCCGACAGGGCCCAAGACCAAAGGCTCGATCGAGGGGGAGCCGCAGCTTGCTTTGTGCGGTTCCTCGGCTGGTGTCCAGAACTGTTTATCTTCATGAGAGAACTAGACTGTCTCAGCTTAGTTTGGGGAAGGAGAGAGAGGCTGTGGGCACCCTTGGGATTGGGGTTCCTGTGTGGGAGAGTGGGCCTAGAAGAAGGGAACTCCACAGAGGCTGGCCTCCCTCGGGGCCAGAATGCAGCCCCAGGCTGCTACCCCACTTCTTAGAAGTGCCCCCTTTGTTTGAGGAGAGAGACCTCGTCCGTGTCCCCACCAAAGCTGTCAGGAGCCAAAAAACACTGTGGCCAAGGGTCAGGCCACCTGCAGGTTCAAGGCAGGGTCCAGGGTCTGGGGCAGCACTGTGACCTCCCCAGGTCCAGCACCCTGGAGAAGGGGAAAGCCAGGCCGGACAAGACGAGGCATGGCCTGGGGGAGGCCACCGGAGCCTGAGAAGCGCTGCTCCGTGGTGCGGAGGGCCCGCCGGAGCAAGGCAGGTGCCCGGCCTTGCTGGTGCCTGGCGGCATCTGTGCTTCATGGCGCCAGCGCGGCTGAGGCCAGTGCTTCTGCGGCCGGCACGGTGCCTCCGCGCGGTGCTCTCGTGTGACTCACGCCCACTGCAGCCCTGAGGCGCCCGTTTTGTGGGTGAGGAAACTGAGGCTCAGAAAGGTTTGGTCATATGTCAGGGTAGATCTGGGTCAGTGGATCCAAACCCAAGCATTCAGCTGCTCTGCGGCTCTGCCTTCTTGGGCTCCTGTCTCCCCGACCCCAGAGGCCACTTGGGCCGGGCCTCGGTTGCCCTCTGTTGAAGCGAGCCTCTTCTCCCTGGTCCTCCATCTCCAGGCTGTGCTGCCACTTCAGGCTTTTGGATTCCACTGGAAGGATTGGGCCGAGGCACCTTTTGAGTATCTCAGCCTCCCGGCCAGCCATGGGACGGCTCCTGTGAGGTGGGAGGGACCTGACTTCCTATCAGACCCGTGACGGTTTTATTCCTGTCCTCGCCACTTGTGTCCCCTACACGAGCCTGCAGCCTCTCTCTGAGCCTCGGCTTCCTCACCCGCAAGATGGGAGAACAGGTCTACCACCTGGGGCCGTGGAAAGGACTAGATGCCTTGAGCTTAAGTCCGCTCTCCAGCTGTTCTCTTGTTCGCTGTGGGGTGTTTTCCAGGCTCCCCCGTCTGGGGCTCTGCCCTTCGTCCTGGAGCTGCCGGGTGTCAGGCTGGGGAGGGCTGGTGGGCGCTGGGACCCTTGCCCCAGGAATCGGCCAGTCAACGTGTCTCCTCCCTCGCGGCCCACCCTGCAGGTGGTCCAGCTGCTGACCTGTGACCTGCTCCTGTCGCTGCGGACAGCGCTCTGGCAGAAGCAAGCAGGAGCCAGCCAGGCCCTGGGTGAGACCTACCACGCGTCGGGCGCCGAGCTGGCTGGCTTCCAGCGGGACCTGGGCAGCCTGCGCAGGCTGGCACATAGCTTCCGCCCGGCCTACCGCAAGGTGAGGCCCGGCCTGCTGCCGGGGGAGGGCAGAACCCAGCACAGCACTGGCCTGGGGTCGTGGCGTCGGCCTCCCGAGCTCAGCTGAGCTGTCAGGCGCTGGGCTGGGTGCCATGTATCCCTTTGTTTGGCTCATGTTGGTGGAGTACTTGCTGTGTGCCCAGCCCTGGAGCGTGGTGGTGAGCAGGCCACATGGCCACAGACAGAGGACAACACAGATTGCGCCTCACCAGTTAAACTCGGGAATGGGGGCTGTGGGGGCAAGAAGGGGCTCCCGGCCCGAGCGGAGGGGGTGGGAAGGCCACGAGGAGCTCTACTCTGGCTTTCATAATCCGTGTCAGAGCAGCAGGATGCCCCTAGACATGCCTTTCATTCTTTTTCTCAGCCACGGCGGCCTTTGGTTCTGCTGCCCGACGCCCCACGTAACATCCCCTTGGCGATGGCTACACGGTCTGAGATAAACTCTGAGGGCAGATGTGTAACTGGGCTTACTGGACGCAAATCATTTCATTGTTTGGTTTATTTTTATTACCAATTAGGGTAATACACTCAGCATGTTCTCGACGCCTGAATTATTTTCCAGAAATTCAAGCGAGAAGGCCAGAAGTGTGGGGAGGAAGGGTGTGAAAAAGAAGGGCTCAGGGTGAGGCTGCCCCCACCCTAGGGTGCTCTGGGGTCCTCGCAGGGTTACGCTGTGGTCCCTGTGTGCAGCGAGCCGGGACAGACACGGCAGATGGAGTACAGTCATGTGAGGGCCAGCCCCCTCGCCGTGGAGAAGAGGAAGTGTGCCCCGGGCACTGTGGCCCCCATCAAAGGCCTCCTCAGAAAAGACTGCCACCTGCCAAAGCCCTTCACCGCCTCCCCCGCTGCCTTCCAGGGCAGCACTCCTCACACGCTGAGACGTTAAGGTGTAAAACAACCTTGAGATGTTAAGAAATTAGAGACCTAGGCCTGGCCGCCCCATCCCCAGTGACTCAGAAGAGCTGCAGACTTTTCACCTGGAAACCTCTGGACTCTGTTCCTTTCTGAAGAAACAGGAGGCAACAGGACCCCGAACCTCCTTGGTGCCAGCGCAGCCGTCCTCCTGCCCCCTCCTGTCCCTGCCTCACCTCTGTCCTGCTTTCTAGCTGGAGGCAGCCTCCAGCGAAGTGAGGGTCCCCCCTGGCTACTTGTCCTCCAACCCCAGAGGGCTCATTGGCGCTCCCGGTCAGCCGTAGAGGAGGCAGCCCTTGTCCTCTTTCTCAGCTCAGCGGCCGTCTTGCTCCTGCCCCACCAGGTGGCCTGTGCTCTGTTCCCCTTTCCTGCCTGGCTTGTGTCGGGGGTCAGAGTGAGGACGAGAGAGGTTGCTTTCAAGGGGTGAGCGGGGCAGGGTGTTGTGGAGAGGAGAAGGGGTGCTGTCGGGTGGCGGACGACATGCTGCAGGGAGAGAGACCTACTGGGGCACAGACAGGTGAGGACCCCCGGCTTGTGTCCCCCTGCACCTCCCAGGTGTTCCTGCACGAGGCCACCGTGCGCCTGATGGCGGGGGCCAGCCCCACCCGTACCCACCAGCTGCTGGAGCACAGCCTGCGACGGCGCACCGCTCAGAACGCCAAGCACGGTGAGCCCACCAGCACCCAGCGCCTCGGCCTGGGCGGGCCCTGCCTGGGGAGGGGCGGGGAAACGGGGGGAGGAGCCCAGCCCTGCCCTGCCCTGGGCATCCGCAGAGTTCTCAGAGGCCGCTCGAAACCCAAGGCTTGATTTGGTGGGTGCCGGGGGAGGGTCCATGAGGTGCTGTGGGGCCGGGACGGCCTTGGTCGCGTTGTCACGGGTCCAGCCCCGAGTGAGGAGGGGACAGCTGCGGCGTCGCCCCACTGCGGGAGCCGGAGCCCCTGATGGGCCACACCTCAGCCCCGCCTCGGAGTAGCAGCCTGTGGCAGGAGTAATAATAGCCTGTGGCAGCGGCGGGTTCAGCTCTTCTCGTGAACTAGGCAGGGCGCTGGAGCCTCCCTCACTTGGGGGGTGTGAGGATTAAATAAACCAGCTCACACCGAGCCCTGGGAACAGCGCCTGCGTCCGGGCGGGCTCTCATCTCAGCGAGTGCGTGTCTCATGGTTCCCACAGGAGAGGCGGACGCCTGGCCCGGCCAGCGAGAGCGGGCCACCGCCATCCTGCTGGCCTGCCGCCACCTGCCCCTCTCCTTCCTCTCCTCCCCGGGCCAGCGGGCGGTGCTGCTGGCCGAGGCCGCCCGCACCCTGGAGAAGGTGGGCGACCGGCGCTCGTGCAGCGACTGCCAGCAGATGATTGTCAAGCTGGGGGGCGGCACTGCCATCGCCGCCTCCTGACCCCCGGGCTCTGCCCAGCTCGGCCACCACTTCCCTCTGTCTCTGTCTCTCCCTCCTCTCTGTCTGTGTTCCTCTCCCTCCTCCTCTGCCTCCCAGTCTCTCCCTCCTCCCTCTGGGAGCTGTGGGATGAGCCGTGGCATGAGCCGTGGCTTCCGAGCTGTCACCTGCCAAGGCTTTTGGACCACCTCAGGCTAGTGGGCCCCTTGGGCAGAGCCCCTTAAAGCTGCTGTGGATAGATGCCCACAGTCCAGGCCCCAGTGGGCCTGAGAGAGGAAAGTCAGGGAGGGACAGGAATTGGGGGCACCCCGACTTGGAAGCAGCAGGGGAGCCCCCAAGCTGCCCGGCCCCACCTCCAGCCCTCCCAAGACACTCTCTCCTGTGAACGTCTCTCCCCGCGTTTTCCTGCTTCCTTGTTTTTTATCAGGCTTTCCCTCTGGGGGACTTAGGTCGCTGGGCACCAGAGCGCTTCACCCTTGGCACTGTGCTCAGCACGCCCCCCCTTTTTATACGAATGTTTTTATATCAGTGTGCTTGGGGTTGCCGTGATGCAGGGCTGAGTTGCTGTGGCATCTTTCTTTCTCTCCCTGGGTCTGCGTCCCCTCCCCTGTGCCTAACAAAGCCAGTCCATTGTTTCCTCTTTACTACACAGGACAGCCCTTGGGAGGTGGGGGGTGGGGGTAGGGGGCAGACCTGGGGATGGATGAAATACTGTCAGCATAATTTTTTAATTTTTTAAAAAATAAACGGTATCTTATTTAAGTGTCCTGTTCCTTCCCGCTCCCCCGCCCCCTGGGATGTCAGCCTAACCTTGGGTTAGTCCCAGGGGGTTGGGAAAGATGAAGCCACCCATTAAGGACTGGGGACCAGGGCCCTTCAGTATGGCTTCTCAGCTCCCTGTCATCCCAACTCCTACCTCCGTAGTCTGTTTTTATCCCTAATTGTTGACCTGAAAATAAACCAGGGTGGCAGGGACCAGACCCCAACCCCTCCCCAGTGACAAGCCCCTCCCTCTTCAGGGTGGGCACAGTGTTGCCCAAGGTGGGCACTAGGAGTGAAGCCCCCTTCCTCACGGGGGGCCCTGGAAGGAAAAGTGGCCCCACTTTTCTGGATCCCTTGGCTTGGTGCCTAGCCAGAGGCCATTTCTCCTGGGACCCGAGGGCTGCCTGGTACCCCGGGGCCTGCTGGGAGCCTGCGAGGGGCTGCCCTCCCTCCCTTCCTCCCTCCCTGTGCTTCTCACCCACTCAGGCTGGTTGGGGCAGAAAGTGGGCCGGGACCCCAGCACAGATCGGGGTAAACACAGCGGGGAGGGGCTCCTCTGATGCCAAGTGCAGGCTGGAACAGTCAGCTTGGACCTCACCCACTTTTTCTCTCCTGCCCACCCCCCCCCTCACTGTAATTTATGACCCCTGCCCACTGGGTGAGCCTGCCTTTGTGTCATGTGTATATACTGTGCCTTTTCTCATTCTTGTTTAGGGGTGGGAGGGGGTGCTTTTTCACGGAACAGGGGGATACACCTCTGGCTTCCTTGATGTGGAGTCATTCACTGTGTCCTGGATGTAGGTTATTGAATAAACGCAGATTGGTGCCACCCAGCATGAGGCGTGTGAGGCTCTGTGGCGTGACCGCCGTGGCGACCGCACGGCCCGGCCTCCGGGGGGTCAGAGGCTGAGGACAGGCGCTCGCGCTCTGCCGAGAGGCCCCGGCGACTTCGGTCTGACGGACCTTCCTTGCCTGCGTGTGCACCTGGCCCCTTCCTCCCAGTGCCGGCTGCCGGGCTCACACTCCAGGGCTGGGACAGACCTGGGATAAAAGGTATTGGTGGTGCTGCTGGGGTCAGAGGTCACTGTATGCAGGACACAGAGCTGGCTGTTTAGGGGACAGCAGAGTTTTTTGGGATTTGGGATGCTAAGCCCTTCTGTGTTCACCCCTCAGAGAGGAACCTCTCCCCTATTGGGTGGGTCGCACCTTGGTTTCCCCATCTCCTGGGAGGCAGTGAGCTGCTGAGGATGTGGCCGGCAAGTCACATCCAAGTCCAGCTCCTGTACTTGCCAGCTGGGTCCCCTTGCGTGGGGCGCGGTGGGGGGCGGGGGGGCGGGCACACATCACCTCAGCTTCCGCTTCCATGTGTGCAGAATGGGGATGACAGGCCCTGCGTCCGACCCAGTGCCCACAGGCTGTTGGCCAGTTTGAGCGACACAGCGCACGTGAAGTGCCAGTTTATGGTGAGAGCCTAGTGAGGCCGGTGAGGGGCCAGACCACAGGGCGCGCTGGGGTGGGGGGGCGCTGGGCCCTGGGGAAGCGGGGTCAGCAGTGAGTGCCACATCGGGACGAGCCTGGGGGCTGGAGTGCAGGGTCCATGACCTGGCCCGCCTGAGAAATGAGCCAAGTCCCTTCAGCTCTCGAAGCCACTCTGTTCTCTGAAGGGCAGTCACGGCGGGCCACACCGTCCCACGGGCCAGAGCAGCCCGGGCTGGGGCTGGCGGCTGTAGCTGGTCCTTGTCCACAGTTATTACAGCAGCGGTTTCAGTGGCGGCCTGGCCCCCTGCGATGTAGATCCAGGGCCCTTGGGACTGAGAATGAACCAAGAGGTCATGCCCACCTCCCAGCATAGCCTAGCCAGGGCCTGTGTCACCAGGGTGGGTGGCCATGGGTGACTGATACGTGCCCAGGAACCCAGTCCTTTTGTGAGTCTCTGCAGGATCCATGGCTCAGCACCCACCCCCCCTCCCCCAGCCGTATCTGTACGGCTGCGGGATAGTCCTGGGGGCAACCCCCCCCCCAATCCTGGGTTGAGGGTGTGAGGGCTGTCTTCCCTGTAAGCCATGGGGGTCCTCACTGCAGGCATGACCATGGGCTTCGGGCTCTGTTCTGCCCTCGGGCTTCTGGGCCTTGGTTTCCTCAACGGACCTAAGAAAGAGCAAGGTGGACCCTCCTCCAGGTGAAGAGCTGGTGGGTTTGGGGGCCTCAGGGCAGCCCAGCCAGCAGGAGGAAGGCCGGAGACTGCCTGTACCCTGGGAGCAAGGGCCCCTCTGCCAACACACAACCATCCCTCCTCCCCCACACCGCCTGCTGCTGCCAGCCCACCACCAGGTTCACAGTGGTTGCAGAATACGGAAGAGTCCGAAACTGGAGTCACTTGGGTGACCTTGGCAAGTTACTTAGGTCTCAGGACCTCAGTTTCCTCTTCTGTAAAGCCACACACCCGTGGGGCTTTTGTGAGGATTAAATGGAAGAAATAACAGCAAACGGTGGCCATTGTTATTAAAACAGTATACGGAGCCCAGGATACACACGAGGGAAACTTGGTTGAGATCACACAATGGGGTCACACACATAACCCAGCCCTCAATCTCCCCACCAGTGCCTGGCACAGACGAACCTGATGCACGCAGGCTGTTGGCAATGCCCTGGGCCACGGTCAGGTGCTGGGAGCCTGCGTGGCAGGAAGGGGGAGAGCTGGCAGTGCCAAGCGTGAGTGGGGTGAGCACCCTGGTGAGGGCACTGCCAAGGCTCTGGCTCCAGCATCCCCATCCCCGTTTTCCCCCAGAGCAGCCACCGGGAGGAGGCTCCCCCATCCTGAGTACCAGCTGTCTACCCGGCCCACAGCCCACAGCCATCGGGGGGTGGCCCTGGGCCAGGCTGACCAAGTGGCCCACAGCCCAGGGGCCGGCCCAGGGCCAGAAAATGTCAGTGAGGATCAGCCAGGCTCAGCCAACTCAAGCTGTAGAGCAGGTGACCGGCTGGAGGGGGCTCACCTCCATTAAGGGGCATGGACCCTCAGGAGCCCACCAGCCCTCTCCCCTGTGCCCAGCCTCAAGATGGCTGGGGCCGAACTGCACCCTCTCCCGTGGCTCCTACTGGTGTGGACACTAAGCCTGGCATTCAGCCCTGACCACCCTCTCCAGCTACTTCTCCCTGGCTCCCAGAACCCTTGCCCACCAGCTTTCAGGAGCAGTCCTCTGCTCTTGCACATGCTGTGCCCTCTGCCGGCGCTGCCGTCTGTCCCGTCAATGACCAGTGCCTCCGCCTCAGCCTCGCAGAGCCAAGCTGGGGCTCCTTTATTCTCAGGGATGGGAGTCACAGAAAAGTGTTTATTTACACAAGGAACCCGGGCCCTAAGGCCCCCAGGACAGAACCACTGGCTTTACCCAAGTGGGCCTCAGCCCTGCAGGCTCCGAGGCTCCCAGTCCAGTGCGCAGGCAGAAGGGCTGGGCTTCATGGCCAGCACCCCTCCTTCCGGTAGCCTGGGCCCCCCGATCAAGCCCATGGCGAGTCCCCCAGGCAGAAGAGGGCTCCTGGCGATGCAATGCCTCAGAACCAGCGGCCCCTTCTTCACACGGTGACCTCGGCTTTGCTGTTGGTGCTCAGGTGCCGGGGTCCGCGGCTGGCGCAGCCATAAAGGCCAGGGGGCTGCGGGCTGAAGGCCTCGGGCAGCTTCTCCACGCTGAACTGGCGCCGTGGTGCGTCGCCGGGCCTCCGGGGCGCTGAGGAGGCATGAGCCGCCAGGTGGCCGCGGGGGGCGGGCTGGGCCGGGCGGCCGGCCGTCGTCCAGGCCTTGTAGTGGCCCGATGGGGTGGGGCCGGCGCGGGGCGCGTAGCCCGGCGGGGCCCAGGGGCAGGCGTCGAGCAGTGCAGGCAAGTCCTCGGGGGGCCTCCGGGCTCGCGCCGGGAGAGTCGGCGGGGCAGCTTCAGTCGCGGGAAAACGCTGGTAGAAGTCCCGCGGTGAGGCCTCTGCGGGGACAGATGGGCGTGGGTAGGGGGCGTGGTCAAGATCCGGGGGCGGGGCCTCCGCGCCAACAGGCTGGGACAGTACGCAGGGGCCTGGGTCTCAGCCCCACCCACCGGGGTAGGGATAGGGCGGGGACAGGCCGCTGGAGACGCGGGCTTCCTAGGCCCGGCGGGCTCCGGATTCGGTGACGGCGTCCCAGACAGGCGGCCTGATCGGGGGCGGGGTACGGCCGAGGCGTGGCAGCCGATTGGCGTAGGCGCGATGCGGAAGATGGGAACTTTAGAACTCGAACTGGGACCCCGAGCCCTGCAATCTAGGAGCTTGGACACCCCGGGTGCGGTGGGCCCGGCGCTCCGGGCACAAACCTGGCCACTCACCTGCGGCCTTGAGCGCGGCTGCCTTGAGGGTGGCGTAGTCCGGCTGCCTCGTCAGGCTGCCGCCGCCCTGCAGCCGCGGGGCGCGCTGGGGGCCCGCTGTCTCGGAAGCCAGGGGCACGTTGATGGGGCGTTTCTTGTCTGGATGGGGGAGGGAGGAGATGAGACTCGGCCCGCTGACCGGAGGACACCCTGCCCCTGTGCTACCACCTCTTTGCACCCACTCCCCAGCTACGAATCATTGAGAGCTTGTGAGATGACTTATGAACTTACGCCTTCGAGACTGAGAGCAGAACGTGACGCTTGAAGACAGACTCTCCAGTGCCTGAGACAGGGCCTGGCTCAGAATAACGTGAATAACAGCAGCCAGCCCTGAGCGGGTGCTCATCTAACAAAAGACTTGCCAGCACGTTCCATTTGAGCCTGGCACTGAGGCCCAGGACCTGCTTCTCCCAGAGATGAAGAGAATATTTGAGGACTGGAACCCATACTGGGGGCAGGGGAGGTGCTGTCAAGCCTGCCTCGCCAGCAGGAGTCCAAGAGGGAGGCACCAGCCTGAAGGAAGAGGCCCACAGGAGGCCACAGACGCAGGCCAGTCGGACCCCAGGGCACTGAGCCAGAGCCTAGAACCAGGCAGACCCCAGAGCCTGAGCTGGGGATCCCCGAATCTAGAACCTTCCTCACAGAGTCCCTGAGGCTGGACGTTGCAGGACCCGTCGAGGGGACCCTGGCCACCAAGAGGAGCTGACTAGCTTGCCCACCGCCCACTCACACACCTGCAGAGGCAGGCGGCTCACTTCCATTTGGGAAACAGCTCACAGCCTCAGCACACCCCTTCCCCTGCTCCCAGGCCCTCCTCAGACAAGGGCGGCTCTGTGCTGTAGATCAACAAACGCCCTCCCGCTAGTCTACTCACCTGTGCTCTTGTGGAGGGAGCCCCGGGGGAGGCCATCGCCCATCTGCACCTGGACAAAGCTACCCAGAGGTGGGTCCAGAGGTGGAGGCAGTGGCTCCTGGGGGCCAGGCTGCTTCAGAAGTTCTGTCAGTGTCCTGTGGGGAAAGAGTGGTGACGAGCAGCCCTCCACGCCTCCTCCTTCCCCATCAGCCAGGTCTGGTCTATCAAAGGCCAGCCCCAGCCATCGCTTCTCACTGTGTGGCCCTGGGCAGCTCTTTCAACCCCTCTGGCCTCCCTTCTCTCCTGTGATTGACCTCATACATCCAGTTTCCCCTCCCAGGCACGACCTGTAGCCTCCACATGGCAAATTCTCAGAGTAGGTCAGGAAACCAATGGGGTCACGCGTAACCAGGGCCACCTTATTTTCCAAAGGCTCCCCTCCTCCCCTTTCTGGAGTCCACTCCGCAAGACCCTCCACGCTGAGCCTTCTCTCCCAACACAAGCTCTGTGAGTGTATCAGGCTCTTGGACTCTGTGCCAATCCCTCTGGCATCAATTACTTTCCTCCATCTCCTCCGGGAAAACTCCTACTCATTCTTCAAACCCCGCCAGAAACCTTCCTCTACCAGGAAGCCTTTTCTACCTGCCTACCTAACGCCCCTCCTGCAGCAGGGGCTTCTGCTGGGTTCTGGGACACAGCTGCCAGCACAAGCACGGAGGACAGACAAATGAGGGGAAGGAGGAACCAGGAGATCCTGCAGTAGCAGCCCCGCACCAAAGGCTGTGTGACCTTGGGCAGCTGCCTCCCTGGCTACTAGGACACCCAGCCCCCGCCCAGCTGTGACGGAATCCGACTGAGCCTTCCCCACAGACAGCCAGACCCAGCCTTCAGCCCAGCTGCCTTCAGAGCCCGGAACCCATGATTTTCTCCTAGCTTGGTCTCTCCCTCCTGGAGCTGGGGCCTCAAATGACTGATTCATGAAGCAGCACACTGGAGGTGGGACACCTGGGGTGCGCGCAGTTTGGCTGCAATGTGGCAGGGTCTGCAAGTCTCCTAGTGCCTGCCTGAGTTGACCTTCATGCCCTGCCCACTCCTCAGCTGCCCACCCTTGAGGTCTCATCTCTGAGCAAGCAGTCACCAACCAGCCCTCCCAAACACCTGAGCAATTTTCATGCCTCTGAACCTTTGCAAAAACTTTCTCCAAAGACAGACTCTGACTCCTCACCAAGCCCTCTGAGAAGCCTTCCCTGACCACCAACCTCAACACGGCAGAATTACGGGTGAGACTTGAGGGGAGGGCAGCGTTTCAGAGCATACCCACACACGAACTCAAGTAAGGCTCCAGGTCTCCCCAGATAAGAAGCAGGAGTCAGGGCTTCCCTGGTGGCACAGTGGTTGAGAATCCGCCTGCCAATGCAGGGGACACGGGTTCGAGCCCTGGTCTGGGAAGATCCCACATGCCGCGGAGCAACTGGGCCCGTGAGCCACAGCTACTGAGCCTGCGTGTCGGGAGCCTGTGCTCCACAACAAGAGAGGCCACGATAGTGAGAGGCCCGCGCACCGCGATGAAGAGTGGCCCCCGCTTGCCACAATTAGAGAAAGCCCTCGCACAGAAACGAAGACCCAACACGGCCATAAATAAATAAATAAATAAATAATTTTTTTAAAAAAAGAAGCAGGAGTCAGGGCACACAGGACCCTAAAGCCCAGAGAGAGGAAGGCACTGGCCCGGGCCACACAGCACATCAGGGGTGGTCCAGCTCTTCCTGAAGCATTACTAGACCTGTTTCCTGGTCCCCTGAGGATGCAATGGGTTCCAGTGAACGTGTCACTAGGCTGCCCCAGCCACC
Source organism: Kogia breviceps (assembly GCF_026419965.1). Taxonomy (NCBI): domain Eukaryota; kingdom Metazoa; phylum Chordata; class Mammalia; order Artiodactyla; family Physeteridae; genus Kogia; species Kogia breviceps. The sequence continues at coordinate 96,303,251 of NC_081321.1, forward strand.
CCCTTACACCGTCATGGCCCTCAGTTCCTGCTGCCCCACTCTGGTCAAGGACAGGCCCTGTCCTCTCCCCCTCACCCAGCATGAGGCTCCAAGCTCAGGAAGCCCAGGCCCTGCCTCTGAAGCATCCAGGACCCAGGCTGAGAGCCACCACATTGCACATCACGGATGCAGCACAGTAGCTGAGGCCAGGGTTCCAGGCCCAGCTCTGCCCTACAGCTGTCTTGGAGCTGGTGGACCAAGTGGTCTGGGGGACAAGGGATGCCGTGGAGTGAGGTCTAGGAGTGGGGAAGCATCCACACCTAGCCCACCCAGGCATGGGGGCCTCTCTCCACTGTCACTTCTAAATACCAACCTGTCATACACCATGTCAGCAGCCCACACATCCAAGGGAGCCGGGACCTGGGTGAGCAAGTGAGGAGGGTGCAGGGCCCAGGACAGGTGGCTGGGGGCATGTGAGTGTGTCGGGGGCAGGGATGAGGCTTCCAGGGTCAGGACACAGAATCCCAGAGCCCTTATCCCAGCTGAGGAAGAGAACCTGGGTCCTGTGGCCCCCACTTCACATGACACTCAGAACTCAGCTAACACCTGTCCAGGCCTCACCAAAAAACGAATCTGTACCCCGCCACATACACACTTCACGTCCGCTTCTACTGCCTGGGGGCGCTGAGTGGGGTGAGTGGGGAGGCCTTCTAAAAACCCTAGGGAAATAAGGTCAGGCCTGAGTCACAACTATGGGGGGTGGGAGGGGAGGAGGGAGGGAAAAGTGGGGAGAGAGCCAAGAGAACTATAGAAAATGTCCCTTCCCTGGGGACCCACGCCTCCACCCTGCGCTAGTGGGGCTCGGGCCCCAGGTCCCCTCCCCTAGGCGCGGATCTTGTGCCCTCGGTCGAGCGACCTGCCTTCCCCGCCCACTCCGGAGGAGGCGGGAGCCGCAGGGGAAGGCGGCCCAGCACCCAGCTCCCGCCGGAAGGTCAAGGGGAGACAGAGAGGTATCAGCTGTCTCCCTCCGTGAAGCGGGGGTGGGGGGAGAGAGAGACCTGGAGACAGAGCAGGGAGGGAAAACCTGGAGGAGGGGGCTGCTGAGAGGACCAGAGTTTCGGAGAGGGGCGGGAAGGATGAAGGATCGTGAGGGGGCGCCCACCTGGCAGGCCACCTGTCCCTGGGCTGGGACGGGATCCCGGGCCCCGGCCCCGGCCGGCGCGCGCTCACCTGGTCACGGTGCGCCGCGCGCGCGGGCTGTGCGCCCTCTCCAGGCCCAGGCGCGCCCCGATGCCGGCCAGCACGAACAGGGCGGCGACGCCGCACACCGCGTAGACGACCGTGTGGCTGCGTTCGCGGCCCGGGTCCCGGGGCACCGTGGCGTCGCGGGCACGCGCGGGAGGCCGGCCGGTCTGAACCCAGGCCGGCGTGTCGTAGTTGGAGCAGCGGCTCTGGTCAAGGCGCCGCGGCCCGTCGTGGCAGCAGAAGCGGTAGCCGCACGTGCCGCAGCAGAAGTTGTAGGCGCCCGAGCTGCAGTTGAAGGGCGGGTCCCACTGCCCCATCACGTCGTAGTAGCCGCGGCAGCGGTCGCCCCCGGCCGGGGCCGCCGTGCCGGGCGCCGCCGCCTCCTGCGCCTCGGCGGCCCCCGCGCCGCCCGACGGCGGCCGCGCCAGCAGCAGGGCCAGCCCGAGCGCGAGCCCGAGCGCCGGCGGGCCGCGGCCTCCGCGCAGCCCCCGCGCCCAGGCCCGCTCCATCGGGCCCGCGCCTTCGGCTACAGCCCCCGGCGCATGGCGGCGCGCCGCGGCTCCCTCCCGCCGCGCTCCGGGCCCGCTTGCCCGCGCCCGCAGGGGTCAAGCCCGCCCCGCCGTCCTGGCGCTGCCTCCCGGCGGACACCTCCTCGGTCGTCAGCCTCCTGAGAGGACCCCAGACCCGGCTGGGCTCGCGGGGCCGCGCCTCACCTCGGACCCGAGCCAGCCAGTCCGCGCCCTGGGGCTCCTCCCGGGCAGGGCGGCGGGGCCTGGCCTGCGCTCGGTCCCGGGCTCTCCCCGGCCCGGCGGGTGTGCGGGTCTGGGGCCTAGCGGGGGCGGCGGGCCGCCGGACGCGGCTGCCTTCCCGCCGCCCGCTCCGCGCTGCCCGCGCTCTGGCTGCGGCTCCGGCTCCGCGCGGCCTCGGGCGGGCGGGGGAGGGAGAGAGCGGGGGGAAGGGGGGCAGGCGGGAGGGAGGCAGAGCCGGGGGAGGAGCGCGGCCGAGGCGACGGGAGGGAGGGGGCGCGGCAGGGCCCGCACAGCCTGGGTGCCCCGCCGGGGACCCTCCCCGAAGGCCTCCCCCAAACATTCCCCGGGACTGGCGCTCCAGAGGGTTCAGCTCAAGGCTCTCGGAACTGTTACTTCCGACATTACGCCCGCCGCGGGAGCGCTTCGGTTCACAGGTGCGGGGACTGAAGGGACCCAGCAGCCCCAGAGAGTCGTCGCCGCGCACCCGCCTTCCTTCCCGTCCCCTCCATCAGTTCCGATCGAGACAGAGGTGTGACTTGAGGCAGGGAACGTTAAATGGGAAGGAAACTCCCAGCCGAGCCGCAGCAGAGGGCCAAGTATGGGTCCCCTCCGCGCCACCTAGGGAGGAGCTTTAACCTCGGGACGCACACCCTGGTCCAAGAACTTCTCGGACGCCGGGCTGGGGTCCTGGGGTGACCCAAGCCTGTGGGCGATGGACCTGGCCTGGTCGGCGCCCTCCTGGGATCTCTCCGCCACCCCAGGTGTGAAAGGGAAGAGATTGGTTTAGCCCCTGCCTTGGATGAGGACAGCAGGGCGTCGCCTGGGGGCAGTGCCATGCGCAGACCCTTTGCCCAGACCCGCAGGATGCTCAGGTCCTTTCTCAAGCCCGGGGGAAGAGGGCGAGGGGCAGGTATGGAACCTACTCGGAGCACTACTCCGTTGTGTCTTTGAAGTTGGTTTTAATTGGACAATATGACCCAAGCCCAGGTGCTTTGCTTTTCTCCGCCTGTTTCTCATTTTGACATCGAAAACTGCCCGTTCTGGGAGGCAGGGATCAATACGGGGCCTCCCACTGTCTAGATGGGAGCATCAGGAGGGCAAGGGCTGCGTGGGCCACCTCCCCGGTGTTCCCACACAGCGCAGGCCTCTGCCGTATTTGCTGAATGAATGAAGTGAAGTGACTCTAGTCTCTAGTTTCAGATAAAGAATTTGGGCTCCTAGGGTCCTTCCTGCTCCCCCTTGCATCCTCTCTTCACTCAGCAACTGGGATCAGCTTATAAAAATGGAGGAGGTGGAGGGAGGAAAAGAGGGAGAAGGATTTACATTTAAAGGAGGATCAAGTTTTCTGCTGATGAGATGAGGGGCTGACAGGCTAATTTCAGGGCTAAAGCGGGAAGGCGGGTGACCTCCCTATAATGCCCTCCCCCACCGGGGTGATTCCTTGTGCCCTGGCCAAAGACAGCCTGCTCCCCCCCTCCTCCACCCACAAACACGCCCAGCCCAGAAGACCCTACCCCATTAAAAGACTTTATTACAATTTTAGAGAAAAAAGAAACTAGATGAGCAAAGGGATAAAATGAAATTGCCTTAATCCCATCACCAGGGACAACTGATGCTTTACCTACTGTTTTGTAACTGGTTTTTAGTTTGCTTTTTGCTGTCAAACTTTCAGATTATTATTGTTTATTTATATATTACAACTATATTTTCTGGTGCATCCTTTTCTGCTTCCTTAGCTGGTATTCCTAGACAGGGAAACCATGGCACAAACTGTCCAGTTTGTGTCAGTGCCCCCGTCACACGCTGCCAAGCAGTCCTCTGTGTTACTGGGTCTCGGAAGGTGACTGCTTCTCCCCCGCCCTCCCGCCTTATTGCTGGGCACTAGGTTTAAAGAGGCTTGTCGCTGCCCCCTGGGACTGTGGCTTCTTCCCAGGTAGGATCATCCTACTGGCTCCAGAACAAGTCTTCCCATGTTTTCCTCCCTGGGCCCCTCTCTTGCCCCCACTGTCCTGGCATCATTGGGTGCCCTGCTCAGCTTCCACCCCAAGTTGACTGCAGTCAGGAGATATATAGATATATATATATATCTCCATTTATCCAATGAAGGAGCTGGCTTCAGCTGCCCCCTCCGCTGTGTCCCCAAGGGACTGATGTCCAACCTCCAACTCCTCCCCAAATCCATCCTCCCCATCTCAGTCTTGTTCAGTGGTCAGCCAGGAACAGCAGATGCCCACATCTACCAGGTCTGTGCCAGGCACTCCATGCCCTCTCTGTGTGAACACATAGCCTTGCAGTGGGGGAGGCAGGAGAGGGCAAATGCAAAGATAGATCACAGCTAGCTGACTGAGCCCTGGGGTCTGGCCATTCATTCAGCTGACACTATCCCCCAGGTGCCCAGCCATGTGATGGACAAGGGGATCTAGAGAGGGAGCAGTCCAGCTAAGGGGGGCTCCCTTTGCCCAGGCTGCCCTCCCTGGACCCTGGGGTCTCTCTCCAAAGCAAGGCACCGGAGCACCAGCCCCTCATCTCCACTGCCCGCCGTCCCCAAGCCTGTGTCACCAAAAATCATCCATTGATCCAGGCTTAAAATACCCCCTGGCATCTGCAGCGAGCCCGACGTGGCGGCCAGAGGAGCCGTGTCTCTGTTCATGAAGGGAACCCGCCCCGCCCTCAGCTCCAAAAGCAGCCGGAGCGTGCGGGTGTCTGACTGTGCTCAGGACTGTGAGTGAGAGTGTGCGTGGCTGGTGCTGGCACGGCTATGAGAGCCTTCCCCGCACGTGGACACTGTCAGTGTGGATATGCCTCTGCATGTGTGTTCGTTCTTGCCTGGTGTCCAGCTCTGGCTGGGCAGGGCTCAGGGTCCTGAGAGGAGAGGTTGTGGACATTAAGGAAAACCTGTCCTGGGCCTCAGCGTCCTGATTTTAGGGGGTAGGTCACCAGTCTGCCCAGCCCTCCTAGAGAGAAACCCAAGACCCGGGGACAAGAAATGACTTGTTGTGACTGGCACACAGGCCCACAGCCTGGAAGGGCTGGGGTAAGGCCTGGAACCCGCACTGTGAGCCCCAGACCTACCTTCCGGCCAGTTTGGTACAAGCAGAGAGAGCAGCTGGGGGACCGCAGCCCACAGGCCAGGCAAGTGTTCCTACCCCCTGGCAGCACACCCAGTGCCTGGCTAACGCCTGACACGACACCTCCTCCATAAGCCCCCACGCCTCCCAACAGGTTGTTTCTTCCTGGAAGGCCTTTCCAGCCCCTCACGCTGAGAGCTCCTATTTATTTATTTATTTTATTTTTTCCCGGTACGCGGGCCTCTCACTGTCGTGGCCTCTCCAGTTGTGGAGCACAGGCTCCGGCTTACGGGCCCAGCCGCTCCGCGGCACGTGGGATCTTCCCGGACCGGGGCACGAACCCGCGTCCCCTGCCTCGGCAGGCGGACTCTCAACCACTGCGCCACCGGGGAAGCCCTATTTATTCTTCATTTTGGAACCAGACTAATGTGGGTTAGAATTCCTGCTCTAGTAAGACCAGTTGACTTTTCTAGGCCTCAGTTTTCTCATCTGCAAGATGGGCTGCTAGCTCCTCTTTGGCAGGGCTGCAGAGAGAAGCCAATGGGTCTCTGGATGAAAAACACCCAGGAACATGCAGCCTTTGGGGAGCCCCCGCCACAGCGGTGCTGAGAAGATTGTGATTGCCGCCGTGGGTGCCACCCACAAGCCTCAGAGGCCTCATTCCCAAGCCCATCCTGCTTCTGTTTTGTCCATGGTGGAGGGTTATGCAAGAAGCAGAGATTCTAGGGGACTATGTACTCCCTGCTAGTGCAGATGCGAAGCCAGTAACGGGAGAGGGGTCTGGAGGGGAGGGCCCGAGGCTCCTTTGTCTCCATGAGAGGCAGCTCGTGACTCAGGCCCCAGCTGCCTGTGGGAGGGAGGGAACACCCGGGCTCCTGAGGTCGCGAGGGAGCGGGGGTTCGGGGTGGTGGCGCTGGGAACTGGAGCTCAGCTTCCCTTCTTAATTCCGCATCACCCAATGAAGGTGCAAACCCGGAGCTGCCCACCAAGACCATAGCGCGGGAACAGACCCGGAGAGGACGGCGCTTGGCAGAGGCCATACAGCGCCTCCACCCGGGACAGGTGCTCCCTGACCCACTGGCCTGCCCATTCCTGGGACACACCTCCGAGGTCAGCTCCGAGCCTGGAGCCGGAGGGCGGGGGACGGTGTGGGGGAGGCCACCTCTCCCCAGAGTCGGGGCCATGCCCGCCCTGCATTTGGACCCCTCCTGGCTCGGGCCGCGGTCCTCGGGCCTCTCTTGAGGATGGGGACCCCGCGTGAGCCCGGTGGTCCAGAGTTTAGAGAGGCTACAGTTGGTCTCCGCTCATCCGTGGCCTTCCTGTTTCCCTGCGGGTGGGCCTTGAACCCACCCCTTTTACATGCTCCTGACCCCGCCCCTTTCCTGCTACCTGGAGGCTCGGGGTTCCTCATCCCCACCTCTCTTGACCCCGCCCTCGCCGCGCCTCTAGCCCTGGCCCCACCCTCTCCGTCCCACAGCCCCGCCTTCCGGTGCCTGAAGGCTGGCGGTCAAAGTGCCACCGGTCTCGCTGACTGCAGGAGCCGCCGAGATAGACTTTCACCTGCCCTGGAGTCGCTGGCACCGTCCTAGATCCATGCAGGACGCCCGGGGCTGGTCCTCAGATTCTCTGCAGCTCAGGGGAGTGAGGAGATGCTCAGAGGCCTGCTGGGCCCCGGGACCCCTGCAGAGTCCCCGGAAAGAGCATGGGCTGGAACACAGGCATGGGTGTCCTCCTGGCTTCTCCTCGACTCTCCATGTGACCTTGGGCAGTGGTTCCTACCCCCTAACCCCCCCTTCCCCACCCCCAGGTCAGGATCAGGCAGCTGGGGAGCTGGCTCAGATTGGAGAGAGGTCAGATTTCCGTTCTGGGTGAGGGAGAATTTGGCCTGAGCCACCAACAATAGAGCAAATGGGAGTGAGCTCCCACCTTGTGCCCAGAGGAGGGCCAGAGGGGTCTGGTGGCCTCTCAGAGGTGACAGAAAGGGTGAGACCAAATGATGGGGCTGAAGGAGCACTGGGTTCCCTGAGGTGGGTGCCCCTGTGTGCCATGGGGCAGGAATGGCCACAGGGAAGGTTCTGACAGCCTCACCTGGCACTCAGGGGCCACAGTGCCCAAGTCTCCAGCCCCTCCTCCCTGCACCTTTGCACACAGTTCCTTGGGCCAAGCATGCCCTTTCTCTGCTCTGTTCCAGCAGGAAAACTCCACAGAACTCAGGGCATACCTCCTACTCTCCAAAGCACTCTAAATGCTAAATTAGTCACCCTGCCTCCCTGGGACTTCCCTGGTGGTGCAGTGGTTAAGAATCTCCCTGCAGGGGACATGGGTTAGAGCCCTGGTCCGGGAACATCCCACATGCCGCAGAGCAACTAAGCCTCTGCGCCACAACTACTGAAGCCCGCACGCCTAGAGCCCGTGCTCCACAACAAGAGAAGCCACCGCAATGAGAAGCCCGCGCACCGCCACGAAGAGTAGCCCCCGCTCGCCGCAACTAGAGAAAGCCTGCGTGCAGCAACAAAGACCCAACGCAGCCAAAATAAATAAATAAATAAGTAAGTAAATAAATTTATATATATATATATATAAATTAGTCACTCCCCTGCTTGGGGCATTCCCTGGCTCTGGCAGGAATCACCCTGTCCTGTCATTGTGTCCCGCTCTGTCTCTCCCACTGGAATAGGACCTCATGGCAGGGTCTGAGGCTGACCTCCTGGCACTGACCAGAATGGTCCTGGCACAAAGAAGGCATGCTGGGATCTGGTGTGATCAACGGTGCAGTAAATAGGTGAGCGATGGGAGTGCTAAGTCCTGAGACCAGAGCCCCAGGACGGCTCTGGGAAACTCACTTCCCAGAGGGACTTTCTAAGGGTTGGGGGCCCTGGGCAGAAAGGTGTCTGCATTCCAGGGAAGGAAGGAAGCAGAGGCACTTCTGAGGTGGAGACCATACTTTCCACATGACCTCTTTAATCCTGGACAACTGGTTGGTCTTCAGGCTCCATTTGGAATATGGGAGATAGGCCCAAAGAGAGGCCACAGCTTCTAAAGGCAAGAGCTATGTGGGGCCATCCTTGCTGAGACAGAGGGATATTAGGCATCAGGTCCTTCCTCCCTGGCCTCACCAGCTGGGCCTCCCCACCCCCAGCCTGAGCCGGGAGCTAGGGCTGCCAGGGCAGGAAGTGAGAAGTGCCTGCAGGAAGCCCCAGGAGGAACTGAGACTTCAGCCAACCCCGCCCCCACCGTGGGACCCTGGGGACCTCGGGGACACCTGACCCTCCATCAGGAAAAACTGTCCCGAAACAGGCTAGTGGGAGGCGGGCTACTTCCCTCAGTTCCCATCCCAACAAGCAGCTCTCCCGGTCTATCGTGGATCCCTCTTACTGCAGAAAGAGACCAGGTGGGGAGGGAAATCTTTGAGTAGTGATAAAAGCAAGGAGTAAAGCCTGGAATCAACGCCTGGAGTCTGCTGCTGCCCAGGAGAGCACCTGGGCCAGGGACCTTCTGGACAGATAGGCACCCGGGTGTAGCCCAGCTCCACCGCTGCTCACTGTATCTTGGGCCAGATCCCTTCACCTCTCTGGGCCTCCTCTTCCCTATCTGCAAAATGCACCATAACATCCCTGCTCATGGACGTGAACTGGTCCAGCTTTTCAGGAAACCAATTGGACCAACAGGGGTCTTAAAAAAGGTCCAGGCCTTTTTAAAGCAATGACTATCCTTCTGGGAAAGAGACTCAGTTTCCTTATCTGTAAAATGGGGGTGGGGGAGTGAGGACCCTCTACGTTGCCTTCCCAGTCCTACTCGGAGGGCCACAGGCCACGAGGACAACCCCCACCACCATTTTTCCGAAAAGGAAACTGAGACTGGACTAGGGGTTCAGTGGAGACACGGTGGTGCCAGAGGTTTGCGTGTCTGTTTTGCCTCCAGGGCCCACCCCCTGGCTGTGGTAGAAAAGGTGGGGTGAGAGGTTTGGCCGAGAACAGCTCAGACTCCCCCAGCCCTGAGATGGAGGGAAGTGGAAACCTGGGCCCATTCTGGGCCTGCTCCCCACCCTCCAGCCTATGGCGGCGCACTGACCTCACCTCTGCCACCTGGTGGCTGTGGGGCGGGGAGGGGGCATCTGAGGGGGTTTGGGAGGGAGAGGAAGAGACTTAGATGTGGTAGTCCAGGTTCTGGGGCTCCAAATACTGCTGGCCGCTGACTGTCTTCTGAGCTGGGAAAGGGGTGGGCAGGAAAGGCAGGTGTCTGCTGGGCAGCTCTGATCAGAATCCCATCTGCTGACTCCCAGTCCATCGCCCCTTCCCAGGGTGCTAAGCTGTGACAAATTCCAAGGACGCTGTCCAGGGTGGAGTCCAGGTCAGGAGGTTCTAACCCTGTGTCCCTGTGTGGGAGGGTCGGCAGAAGTGTCAGCGGCTGACTGGGTGCACGGGATGGTCCAGAACTGGAAGAGATGGTCTCAGCTCCAGGCCCCAGAGCAAGGGGCACCACTGTCAGAGGAACAGTTCCAGTGGGGTGGTGGGCGACCACAGGGGGCTGGCACAGAGTGGCCAAGTGACCCAAGCACTTGGGGAGGACAGGCCACAAAGAGAAAGACACTCAGGGGACATCAGGTCCAGCTGGTTCAAGGCCAGAGGCCTGCCCTGACCTCCTAACAAAGGAGCCTCTTGCAGGTCCTGGGCCCTGCCCTGTGTACAGCCCAGTGTGCCCTGGAGGCAGCTGGGATTCCAGGTGGTCTCTGATGGAGGTGCCTGTCAGTGCGCCTTCAGTGTGAATCTGCACTCCAGCTCCACAGGCTTCCCTTCCTCCCAAGGGAGGAGAGGGCTTCCTCCCAAGGGAAGGGAGGGCTACAGCCTGGGGCTCTGGAAGCTGCCACCAGGGTGAGAATGGCATCATAGGTCCTAGCAGGTTGGACCAAGCTCAGGGGTGACCCTAGGATACAGATACCAAAGAATCAGCACAATTCAGGCTCTTTCTTAAAATCATCTTGTACTAAACTCCAAAGAAGACAGGTCAGCTGGTTACCCATTGTTGCCATTTGTATCAGTTTAAAAGCGGGGACAGCTCTGAGAGCAAGTATTAAAAAAATACAACACCCAGCTACAAATTAAGCAGCCTCCCACTTGATCATTTTCCTAGATTCCTTCTGGTTTATGGTGGCTTCCCCAGGCTTAAAAAAAACCCCTCCTACTCAGAGTACCCCAACCACTCGAAAGCACAGAGCTCAGCCACGACCTTGGAGGGCTGCCATAGATGGTATGATTTTAAGCCAAATGCTAACACGCCATACTATGCCACGCAGTCTGAACCCTGTGGCCTGCAGTGCCTGTGGTTCTGCAGGGTTAGCCGGGGAGCAGCATGGCTCCCAGAAAAGGGACGGGTGAGAGCTGGGGTGAAGAACCGAATTCAATCTCCAAGCCCCTGGCTGCTGGCCCAGAGGGAGGGCAGGGACCACCTCCTGCCCCCTCCGTCGCTACGGTTGCTCGGGGCCGGCCGTCTTAGTGGTCACCAGCTCAGTGGAACCCAGCTCTGTGGCCGGCACAGGGACGCTGTGGGCAGGTGGGGTGGTAGCTGGGTCTTCACTGGGCGGAAGCCAGATGGGAGCTGTGGCATCCAGGGTTCCCGGGGAGAGGATGTTGTCACTGTCCAGGGGCTCTGGCGAGGTGGGAGGGGAATGCAGGGTCAGGATTGGGTCACCGCCTGCGCCCATCCCTGTTCGGGAAGCCTCCCTGGAGGAACAGCCCTCTGACTTATGAGAGAGAAGTCAGTTGATGAAGTCCCACTGGTGGGACTGGGGAGGGTGGTACACGACCGGCCCTCCGGACAGGAAGTGCTGGCAAAATGGGAGAGGAGGGGTGGGAACCAGTCTGGCTGTCCAGAGAGAGGGCAGGACAGACCCCCTCCCTCCACCGGGCTCCCCAGCCTTGTGTCTCTTCCCCACACAAGTCTGGGACGCCAGAGCCGTGCCCCTCGCCTGGACCGGGGTCTGGGACGGGACTATTTCTCCCTGCTCAGCCTGAGACCCTCGGAGCGCACTCTTCATCCCCTCTGTCTGCATCACCCCCTAGAGCCCTGCCTCCGCTTCAGACCTCCCCCACGCCTTTACCCTGCCCCTGCCCCTGCCCCTCGAGGGCCACGTCTCCCCTCCGGCGGCCCCCAGCCCTCCCGGTTCCCGTAGACGCGGGACTTACCATCCTGGTCTCCGTCCCGGGCCTCCAGGGCCTCCGGGGCAGGCGCCGCGCCGGGCCGCCGCCGTTGGCGCCTCCAGCCCACCAGGCCCAGCAGGACCAGGGCCAGCGCCAGGCCCAGCAGCGCGGGGGCGCCGAAGAGCAGCGCCGGCAGAGGCAGCGCGGCCTCGGCCTCGGCGGCGGCCCCCGGCCCCACCGACTCCTGCGGCTGCAGCGCCGTCCCGGGCGCCAGGCTGCTCGGGCCGCCTGCTGGAGGGGACGGGCAGGCAGAGCGGAGAGACGAGAGGGGAGGGGGAGGGTCGGAGGGAGGCGAGGCTGGGCCGCGGAGGGGAGGGACAGCCGGACGGGGCAGGGCAGGGGGAGGGGGAGAGAGGGGGCCGTGAGGGCCACGCGGCGACGGCTGGGGCCCATCCAGGCCCCAGCCCACAGGCCCCCCCTCCTCTCCCGTTAACGCGATGCCCCCCCCCCGATGTCCTGGGACAGGTGGGGGTCATGCCTGCGACTCTGGTAGGGCGGGGGGGCTCCTGGCAGAACCCTCCCTCCCCTTCCAGGGCCGCCCTGCGTGCCATCCAGCAGCGCGGCTCAACCCTTACCCGGTCTAGGCTCTGTCGTCCGGAGGAGACTGCAGGCCACACATTTGCGAACCAGCGGGTCGAAGCACTGGGTCTGCAGGCACTGCGGGGCGGCCGGCCTGTCCCTGCCCCTCAGGCCCCTCGGCCCTCGCCTCATCCTGCCAAAGCCCATGCCTGTCTGCCTACCCGGCCGGGACTGAGTCTGGCCTCTGCTGCCCCGTGGGGAGGAAACCGGGCGGGGCCACCACCCACCCCGCCCTCCTGCCTGCTGGGGTGGGACCAGGTGGGGGCCAGTCTTAGCCAGGGCCCCGGCACCCCAGACCTTCTATCTGTGGTTTCTCCATTCAACCATCACCCCCAGACAACCACTGGGCAGGACCTCTGTTGGGCGCTGAGATGAGGCTGGGGCTCAAACCAGGGCCTGCTCCTGGGGTGCAGAGGATGGGCCCCTTAATCGGGACACAGACCTCTGGGTGGCCTCCTCTGTCCTGGTCCCCAAGGCCAGCCCAGAGTCCTAGACCATGCTCACCAGGCATCTCCCCCCCACCTGCCTCCTCCGGGGAGCCCTCCGGTCCCTCTCCGGCAGAGCCGCTCGGCTCATCAGACACATCCTGAGTGGCCACGCCGCACCAGGCCCCAGACGGCTCCCACACCGGAGGTGGCGGCGGGGGAGACAATGCCTCACGGCAGCGGCCTCGGTGAAGATGATCGCCACGGAGGCGACAGGAGAGCTTTGCGGAGGAGATGATGAGAAGGCGTTTGCTAGGTGGAGTGAGGCCTAAGGGAGCGCCCAGTGCGAGCAAGGGCCTCAATGTGAAGGCCAGGGAGTACTGGGACCAGAGGCCCTTGACGGAGAGAAGCTGGGACTCCGGCTGGAGAGGCACTGGGATGCCGTGAAGGGCTTTGGGCAGGGCGTGCCGTAGTCAGATTTGCCCGGCTGTGGTTAGCGAGGAACCTCCGGCTGGAGCAGAGGGCACAGACGGGGTGGGTCCAGGGACAGCTCGGTCTCCAGATCCTGAGCAGGAGGGACACTCAGATCAACAGAGGAACAGACAGACGAACAGACCAACGCCCGGGAGGCAGGAGGCAGCTCACTCACCCGACTCCTTTTGCTCCTTTTGCTTCCAGGCTTGCTCGCCTCTGTGTCTCACCGAGGCCCCTCCTGTCTGTCTCTGCTCCCTGGTGTTTGGGGCAGACCCACCTGTCTCTCACCTGTGTCTCTCAGACGGAGTCTCAGACAGACACACGAGCCCCCTCGACCTTCCTGGACAAATGCTGCCCCCTCCCTGGGGGCAGGGGCTGGCAGAGAGCCTCATGGAGGGCCATACCAGACCCCTAAGCACTCAGGGCTGGAGGCGCACAGAGGAGGCAGGGAGGGGGCTCAGGGGTAGGAGTAGATCTTTAGCCGTTCAAGGGGGAGGGAAACCTTCCAGGCAGAGAGAGGGGGTGGGCAAGGGCAGAAGCACAGAGAGGGACAAAGGGGAGGCTTGCTCTGGGCACAGGCATGGCCACTGCCTCAGGGGAGGCTGCAGATGGGCAGGGCCAGGCCTCAAGGCACAGGCCTGGGGCGGTGAGGGGCCCCAGGAGGTGTCTGAGTGGGGGAGAGATCCTCTGAGCTGTGCCTTAGAAGGGATCCTCTCCCCCGCTGCTGTGGGGTTGGAGGCTGGACAAAGTGAACAGAACTGGCACCACGGAGGCTGGTACCATAGCCTAGGGCCAGGGAACGAGCCAGCAGCTGTTTAGGAGGAAAGAGGGATGCCACGGAGTGAGGGGAGCAAGGCTGGCCCCCAGGTTTCCGGCTCCGGGGACCCTAGGGCTCACACAGAACCCTGAGTTGGCCGGCCTTGGGGAGCCCTGGCCCACTGCCTCTCTGTCCCCTACCCACGGGCCAGCAGCTCCGTGGCAGGAAGGTGTAGGCGGTGGGGCAACTGCAAAGGAGAAGTGGGTCTGGGGCGGTGGGTGTGGGTGTGAGAGTGGGTGTGTGGGGAGGGGGGTGGGGAGCCCGGAGCTGGAGCGGCATCAGGGCAGGGAAGGCCCTCCTATGGGGCAGAGGGGCGGCGGGGAGGCTGGAAGCCTGCGCCCCATTCCCCGCCCCATCGGCATCCCTACGGATGCTGTTATTACCTGTTACCCCAGGGACTGCAGGGCCCTTACTTGCATCAGGCATCCGTGGAGGGGGCTGGGTCTCGGCAGCCTGGAGGGGGAACCTATCCCTGGGTGAGGGTGGAGCCAGGTCTGGGGTCATTTACTTGAGCCATCACTGCAGGGGCTGCCCCCGGCCTCTGTCTCATCTCACCGTGGCTGCTCTGACTCCGGGGGAGAGTTGTGGCGCGGCTGGTCGTGGACCCTGGCGCAGGCCACCTGAGGGAGAAGGGGAGATACTCAAAGGTTTGACACAGAGGTTTCCCGGGTGCCTCCCAGATGCCTGAACAGCCAGGCGCTGAGGACAGAGCGGGCAACAGGACACGTGTAGATGGGGTGGGCGGGCACCTGGCTCCGGACAAACCTTTTCACTTGCGCCTCCTCAACAGGGAAGCGGGAGGCCTCGAATCTCTGCTTGGACGACTTAGAGAGGAGCTGTTAAGAAGAGAAATTTCACCATCAGACCAACGTGGTAAAAAGTTATCCCTCAACGTATTCTTTTTCTTTTTTTTCCACATAGCTAAGTCAATTAGTTTTTAAAATTCATCTTCTACGTCGCTTTTTAACTATGAGATGTGAGCAAGAGAGAAGAGTTAAAGTTTCTGAAATCAATGTGGCTCAAGAAAAGTTCCCTTGTTCTTTCGATAGTTTTTACTTTAAATAGTTTGGTATCATCACCTCAATGCATGTTGAAACAGAAAATGAGGGACTTTGTTGCTGAAAAACCCTTCGCATTGAATCTATCAGCGTTCTCACATTTTCATTCATTGATGAGTTTTTTTAAAAAGACGATTAATTGGAGTCTGTCAGGGAAAAGGGAGTTTCCCTTGATCTGTATCCCTAAAATGCCCCCCCAAAACACCCTCCCCATGGTTCTGACACAGGTGCTATCATCATGTACGTTTTTCAGATGGGGAAATAGGGGCTCTGAGGGGCAAACGGGTGATCCAGCGGGTCCGAGGTGGCCTGGATGGGGTCTGTGTCCAGCCGACTATGAAGTGTGGCCTGTGCCTTTTGTGCCTCAAGGACAGGACTGGGGAAGTGAGGAAACTCTGCCTGTTGGACAAGCTCAGTGTCACGGTGGGGACAGTCCCCAGGTGCAGAGAGACACAGCCCCCCAGATCTGGATGTGAAAGTGCTCTGAGACCCGGGATGCATGTATTCTGTACTTAAAAATTAGTTTTTATTTGTCATTTTGTGAGTAATATCTGAACACAGTCTCATGAAAAAAACCCTCAAACAATACAGAAGTCTATGAGTAAGAAGGGGCATTTCCCTGCCACCCCCAGAGGGAGTCTGTTTTCACTTTGGAGTCTTTTATCCCAGTCTTATTTTTACGCCTTTAAATTCTCGTGTACGTGCGCAGAGAAAAACAGGTTTTGTGTTTCACAGAGGGGCCACGTGGCATGGATTGTTCTGTTGGCCTTTTCCTGGCCCGTCCTGAGTGCTGCGCTGGCTCTCCTGCTCCATCTTTTGGTTTTTTTTGGATGGACCTGGGGCCCTTGGCGGTGAGACCGCAGAGCCCCAACCACTGGACTGTCCATCTTATTTTGTCACAGCGGCTGGAGCCCCTGGAGTAGTGGTTCCCTTTGCCTTTGTCATGTATTAGCTGTGACATACAGTAAACTGCCAGAAAGTGCCCCTCACCGGGGAGTGGGAAGCATGCGATGTGGGGCCTCTGGACACTGGGAGAGGGTGGGAGAGGCAGGGAGCTCAGTACAAGGTCCTGGTGAGGCCAGAGAGCCCCCGGGGCCCCTCTTCCCCGGAACCCAAGTTATACAAGGGCAGGTCATCCCTTTAGCCTCACGGCCACAGGAAAGAGAGTCCCCATCTCCTGCGGCCAGGCCTGCAGGTGTGTGAGGTGGACGGGGCGGTGAGGCTAGGGTGGGGAGGGGGAGGGGCAGGAACTTGCCCCGCGGCCCTGCCCGGTGCCATTCAGGGCGCCACACAGGAGGGACAAGTTGGCCCCTGGCTCGGGGCCTCCTGGGGGCTTTTGGCCCCTGTGTGAACGGCACAGGCCAGGCCGACTCCGCGTGCAGACACCAGGTACTTCCTGAGACCTGCGATGAGTCAGGCACTGTTCTAGGTTCTGGGGAGACAGCAGGGAACCACAGAACCAAAACGCCAACAGTAAAACCATATAGTAGGTGAGGAGGTGAGAAGTGCCGGGGAGAAAACTTCAGGACCGAAGGGTGGCAGGGAGGGCCAGAGACTTGGGAGAGGCCCGGTGAGACCTCGGAACAGGGGGACAGAGGGGCGAGTGAGCCCGGAAGATGTCTGGGGAGGAGCGGGCAAGGCCCAGGGACCAGCACAGCAACCAGCAGGGTGGCAGTGTGCTCTCTCACCACCTGCTTGGCCCTGTGCCCTGCGTGTCACCTGAATCCCTCGCCTCAGTCCTGTGGGGGGAGGTGGAATTGTGATTCTTGCTTTGCAAAGAACAGAGCAAGCTCAGAAGGAAAAGGGATGAGCCAGGCAGCCCCTCGGCCCCTGAGCTTTCCCGCCACCGCTCCCACGATACGACATCTGGGGGTCGATGACACTGGGGGGGTGGGGGCAGGTCCGGCACTGAAGAGGACCAAGCACTGGGCACCCCCTCTGAGCCTGGCCGGGCAGGGCTGTTATGCAGTCAGACCAAGCCTCCACCAAATGCTAGCTCCCAGAACCCCCCAGGGAAGGCTGCCTCCTGCCCAGGTCAGGGGCCCTGGGCACTGCCCATGCCCTCTCCCTCCCAGAGCTGGTCCTCAGGGACCCCCCCATCCACAGGGTCACGCTCCAGCAGGACTCACAGATCTGGGATGTGCAGGGCCCACCACACCGTCTCCCTCATCCTCTCCAAGTGTCTGTGAGAAGTCCTTTCACAATGATTCTCTGCTCGGCCCCAGGGGAGACCTACGGATGGCAGGCGGGGGGGAGGGGGGGTTGGTTTAAGTCAGCAGACACCTTCTGGAAAGGGTCCCTTTGTGCTGGCCCGGCACCAGGTGTGAGGGGCCTTGACCTCAAAACCTCCTGCGCTCACCTTGCCCACCGCATCCCTGCACCCAACCCCCCAACCCTGGGGCCACGTCTGCGGAGGGCACGGAGGGTGTGCATGGGCAGCTGCGGTGGGTGTCAGGCACTTCAGCTTCTCGGAGCTCAGGAGAACCTCAGCAGGCCGTGGGGCTCAGGGATGGGAAGTAAGCCGCCCAGGTCACACTGCAGGTCGGCCGCAGACCCCAAGTCAATGGGACTCAAAGGCCAGGTCCTTTCCCACTGCATCACTTCCCCTCTGTGGCCAGGCTGCCCCTGCCCCTGCTCGCTGAGGGGTGGAGACACAGGTGCCATGCTGCGGGGGCCCCCTCCCTGCAGGGAGGCCCTGAATGCTTGGGCCTGGGCCGCCTCTTATGGAGAATGTGAGCTCCTTGGGCCTGGGCTCCAGGGCTGCCCACAACCAGGTGGCCTGAGGACACAAAAGAGCCTGTGACCCTGAACAAGCCCAGGCCCTCTGACAGCCTGGATGCCTCATCCACACGGTGGGGGCCCAAACGCCCCGCTCCCTCCTCTGTGCTCTCAGAGAGCCCTCGGGCTGCCCACCCACCCGGACCTGCTGACCAGGGGTCCATGCCAACCTCAACAACTGCCTCCAACGTGACCACCCTGTGACCGTGGCCAGCTCCAGAAGTCTTCCATTTGCTTGGAGTTTTATGTTTAAAATAACAGCTTCTGATTCTCAGTCCTCACAAGCGGCTGGAAGAAAGGCATCAGTTAGCCTGACCCCATTCTACAGATGAGGAAACTGAGGCACATCGAGGGTAAGTGACCTGCCCGAGATGGGGAGATCAGTAAGAAGCCAAGTGCAGCCTCTCCTGTCTCCCTCCACAGCACCCAGCGCCAACTCCGGGCACCACGGGGGCGTAAAGACCGCTCTTCCGTCACTTCCCTCGGGTCAAACCGTCTCCTGGGCGATGTTGCTGGCCCCTACGCCCCGACTGGGGGCAGTGGGCCTGAGGGTGGCCGGCAGCCGTTTCGGGGTTGGTCAGCTCTGCTGTGAGGCAGAGGCGGCCTCTGGGTTCCAGGGCCCCCAGCCAAGCTCGCTGGAGCTGACAGCAGCGACAGCATCGCGTTCCCCCAGCACTTGGAAGGCTCCCAGATTCTCGGCTGGAGAACGTGACGCCATTTCTCTTGTTAAATGGCACCAGGTGGCAAAGAAAACGTGACACAGGGACCAAAGAGAGAGAGAGAGAGAGTGCCTCATGCTGGCTGGGGGTGGGGGCGGATGTATGGGGAGGACCCCACCTGTCTCCAGGCAAAATGACAAGCCCAGAAGAGGCAGGCACACTGTGCGCACACCACTGCACTCTCCTGCTTGGACACCGTGCTCCATCCCTCAAAGCCCCCCCCTCCCCCACAGCCCTGCAAAGCCCCGCCCTTTGTGGCCCAGGCTCCTGAGGGGCTGAAGACAATGCCGGTTTGGTTTTCTAGGAGCTGCAGGGGCCCTCTTGGAAGGCCGGCCTCCTGGACCTCTGCTGATCCTGTCCATCCCCCCAGATTCACCACCCACCTTTACTGCCAGCCTCTTCCTTCAAGCCAGACCCGCCCCAACCTCAGCACAGAAGCTGGCTGCCCTTCCCAAATGCTGGGAGTCCTTGGGCTATCCTTGTGCCCCAGGCCTGCTGGAGCCTGAGGCTTGCATCCTCCTCGGGTCCTGCGGTGGGCCGGGGCCCCTGGCCTGCTCTCCGTCCTCCCCTCCATGAAGCCTCCCCCTGTGCTAATGGGAGACTCTGCCCTTCCAAACGGCTGCTTTCTCTGGCTCGAGGCCTGTGCGTCCACCATTTCTGCGTTCTCAGCTCAGGGCCTGCCCAGCAGAGATGCCCAAACCTTTGTTCACCGATTAGGTGCCTAAGAGAACCACCAGAGAGGAAAAGCAGAGAATTGGGGCCAGAGGTTGTCTCTGCCTCCAAGTAGCTGTGCGACTGTGGATATGTCTCTGATGACAACAGTCTCAGTTTCATTAACTGAAATGGGGAAACGCTGTCGACCTCACAGGTCTGCGGGGACGGTGGCAGGAGCGACTGTGTGAGAAGGGCTCTGTAAAGCGTGGAGCTCTGCGAAGGTCGGGTGGGTGACGTCTGGGACCTGAACCAGAATCTCCACAGCTGGCAGCTGAGGTTCTCGGCGGGCTGAGGGGGCTCCCTGGAAGACAGCCAGGCATCTGCAAACCTTACCGAGCACGCACGAGGGTTCGGGCGCTGGGCCAGGTCTGGAAGGAACCCAAGGAGAGGAGAAAGGCGGGCCCTACCCTTATGAAGCCTGCGCCCGAGTTTCAGGCTGGCCCATGCTTCAGTGGAGAGCGTGAGCTGCGGCTGCCATGGAGACGTCAAAGCAGAGGCCCTACAGTGCTGGCACCGTCCAAGGTATCAAGCAGGGCCGGTCGGTCCTGAGGCCTGAGGATGGAGGACAGGCCGGGGCACAAGCAGGGTGGGGTTGGGAGGGCGCTGTCACGCTCCAAGGTAGCCAGGACTTGGCTCTCTTCCTGAAGCCTCTCCCACCGGGCCCCCTCTTACCCCCAAGCTCTCACATGCGTGCCCAGCCGGCCACAGGGGAGCAGGAGAAGCCCGGACCTGGCTGCCAGGGTTTCTGGATTCTAATCTGGCACTTCCACACATTCTAATGAGACCCAAAGGAGAAGGAAAGCAATGGTCATTGCACCACCTCTTGCTGCCAAAACAGAAAGCAGCCCTCAGTCAGATTCTCTCACTGAATTCTCACAACCTTAAGACTTCACAGTGTAATTCCTGGATGTGCACCAGTTTTTGAACTTAGCTCTGTGTGATTTCAAATAATAGTTCAAATAACTGTTCACTGAGTGCTTACCTGGCACCGTGTAAGCATTAACACGTTTATTGTGAAACACATCAATCACTCCGACAAGCGGGAGAGCAATACAGCCTCAGGCACTTCCCCTCCACCGGTTCTTACAATCCTCACAGCACAGGGTAAGCAGAACAATCTCCATTTCTCACCTGGGAAAACTGAGGCCCCAGGAGGCAACAGCCGGGTCCTATAACCAGGTGTGGCGAGGCCAGGATGCGGAGTCAGACTGGGCTCATAGAGTCCAAAAGCTCCCCGTACCCGACTCCTAATTGTTCCGAGTCAGTTTGCTCATCTGCAAAGTCAGAGCGGTGGAAGAGACCTGTGATTTTCACACTTTTTTTAGCCACGGACTCTTTGTTCAGTTGAAGTCTTAAGTGGAGAGAGAACACGTGTGATGGATGAAGACCCGGGGCTCTGCTGGAGTGAGCGGGGGAGGGGGAGGGGGGCTGCAGTCCCACCGGCTGGGCTCCCCACCCCCCGCCCCCCGCAACAGTGACTGTTCACTGAGCCGGGCACCAAGCCCCGGGGACGGGCGGCACGGGGGCCGGTGGCCCTCACAGGTCCTCCAGGGAGGGGTTCTCAGAGCTCCCCAGCAGGGACAGCAGGGTCAGGGCCGAGACGCCGGGCACGTGGCCGGCGCAGATCTGCAGCATGCGGACCAGGCGCTGCGCCATGGTGGCTCGAAAGTCTTCTATCTGCAGAGGAAGAGCAGAGAACAGCGGTGAGGGGCCTGCTCGCCTCACGGGGAGCAGCTCTGAGGGCTGCCCAGGGGCGCGGGGTGCTGAGATGTGGGGACAGCTCAGGGGCACCGCTGCCCAGCACGGCCAGGCCCTTGTCTGCGCCACCCCTCGCCAAGCCGTTTCCAACCACCTTAGTTTACCGAATCCTTCAAACACCCTCCAGGGATCCCAGAGACGATGACCCCTGGCTCCAGAAGGAACGAAGGCTCAGCAAGCTGGGCTGGCGAGGTTAGGTCAACTGCCCAGAGGCACACAGTCAGTGACTGCAGAGCTGGGATCCGAACCACGGCTAGTCCCAACCAGTGCTGGGGTAGAGTAGGCCCCAAAGGCTTCCTTAGCTGGGATCTGCCTGAGAAAGACGCTCACAGGGGGAGAAAGGAGGGCTGGGTAGAGAGTGGCCCTTTCCGAGGACAGGGAGGCACCATCAACAGACGATTCCTATATCAGGGCCTCTGAAGGGCTGGTGGGCCCAGAGGAGCTGTGGGATTAGGCAGGGGCGACAAGACTGTCTGTCCTAGAGCATCAGATGGTGCGGGCAGATGACGTGCTCATTTTAAATGCTGAAGAATAAACAGTGACGCTCAGATGTTCTCCCCTGACCAACAGGAGGCCTCAGAAGCATCTCCCCCTCCCCCTGTTCCCTCTCACTGGGGAAAGGGCGCCACCATCCACCCAGTCACCCGAGCTAGTGGCCGGCCATCCCCACGTCCTCCTGCTCTTTCGCCACCATTTGCCACCCATGACATCCTGGGTTTTAAACCCAGAGGCGGCGTCTCAGTCCTCGTCACGCTGGCCTCATTCGCACCGAGTCTGCTCTCAGCAGCATCTGACGCAGCCACCCCCTCTCCTCGACAGGTCTTTCCCACCTGGCTCCCAGGACCCCACCCTCCGCAGCCTCTCCTGTCACCTCACAGGCCGCTCCCTCCTCTGTGCTGTCGACATCTAACTGCTGGGGGGGTCCCAGGGCTTGGCCTTTGCATCTCTTTCCCCCACACTCGGTCCCCAGGTGACCTCATCTAGCTCTGTGACCTTCAAACCATCCAATCGCTGAGGATGTCCAAACTGCATCTCCACACCTTTCCTCTGAATGTTAGACACACATGTGCCGCTGCCTGCTTGGTTTCTGTGTAGACAGCGAACAGACTCCTCAGTCTTACTGTGTCCAAGACGGAGTTCCTGGGCGTCCCCCCAAAACTGCGGTCGCCCCCCCCCATCTCAGCCACAGGCAACCCCATCCTTCCAGTTGCTCGGGCTGAAAACTCCAGAGTCGACCTTGACTCTTCTTCCTCTCCTGTCTCACCTCCAGGCCATCAGCACATCTGTCGGCCCCGCCCTGGAAACACCCAGCATCACAGACCATCTCATCTCCCTCTTCCGCAGACACCACTGAGCCCAGGCCACTCTTAACTCTTCCAGACACAGGCCCCAGGCCCATCTCCTTCTTTCTGCCCCTGTCTCCCCTCAGTCCACCCTCCTCCCAACAGCTGCAGGGACCCACTTAAAACCCGAGTCAGGCTGTGTGTCCCCCGCCCCCCAGCCCCACACTTTCCATTGCTCCAGTCTAACTCAGAGTGAAAGCCACCACTTGTCCTGCGACCCACAAAGCCCCACGGTCACTCTGACTCATCTCCCACAGCTCTGCTCCAGCCACCCATGCCTCCCTGTGGACCTCGAACACAGCAGGCAAGTTCCAAACTCAGGGCCTTTGCACTTGCTGTTTCTCCAACCTAGTGGGCCTTTCCACCAGGAGGCTCCACGGCGCCTTCCTTCAAGTCTTTACTTAAAGGTCATTTTTTTCTAGTGAGCCCCTTCAACCCCTGTGTAAATCTTGCCACTTTACCACCACCTGACAGGTCACATCTCCATTCTCTAACACGCCGTACGTTCTACTTCCTCCCTTTGTTTCCTCCGCTAGAGCAGGATTGGGAGGTTAAAAACCGTTCTGCTCTATACTGCTTCCCTAGTGCCTAGAACAATGCTCGGCGCACTGTAGGTTATGTAAGAAATACCTGTTTTATTTTTTTAAAAATTAATGTATTTATTTTGGCTGCATTGGGTCTTCGTTGCTGCGCACGGGCTTTCTCTAGTTGCGGCGAGCGGGGGCTACTCTTGTTGCGGCGCGCGGGCTTCTCATTGCGGTGGCTTCTCTTGTTGCAAAGCATGGACTCTAGGCACGTGGGCTTCAGTAGTTGTGGCACGCGGGCTTCAGTAGTTGTGGCACGCGGGCTTCAGTAGTTGTGGCACGCGGGTCTCAGTAGTTGTGGCGCACGGGCTTAGTTGCTCCGCGGCATGTGGGATCTTCCCGGACCAGGGCTCGAACCCGTGTCCCCTGCACTGGCAGGCGGAGTCTTAACCACTGCACCACCAGGGAAGTCCAGAAATACTTGTTGAATAAATCCTCTGAGTTCTGCGGCCTCTGCCTCTGAACTATCCCTCCAAACTGCTGCTGCTCTCCCTCGGACTCCACAGTCTGCTTCCCGCAGCAGCCTCGTCCTGAGGCCTCCTGCCTCTGGCCAGGCCTCCTCCCATCCGCACTTCATACTCCAGAGGTGTGGCCCCCAAATCCCACTTCTGACCCTATCATGGCTGCCCCGTCACCTACGGGAAGGAATGACTGAGTCCCACTGCCACGCTTCCAAAGCTGTGCATGTCCTGCTGCTGCTGCGTATGTTACATGTCGGTCTATTTCGCTTGATTCTGAGAGGCAGGGCCAATGTCTGAGGCATCTGTGTTCTCAGGGACCAGCCCAGGGCCCGATCAGCGGAGCTGGGAAATAATTTCACTGGGCGAATCCCACACCTCCCTGGGTGTTTCCTCATATGTAAAACGGGGCTAATAATTCCTGCCACGCAAAGGCCTCAGAATACGGTGAGGCTGCAAGTCGATGAAGCGGAGGAGTGCGCCCCGAACAGGACAACAGCGCTACGAGGGGTGTTGACCGTCCAAACACTGGGTGCTTTGTAGGAGAGAATGCCAGGTCTCGGTTCTCAGCAGGGCTGCTGCTGGCTGGAAATAGAACGTCAGCCACAGACCTTTTTCGAGAAAAGTTCTCAGGCTAGAGGACAACCCAGGACCTGGTACAGCCTGCCACCTCATGACCACACACAGAACTGCAGCACCACGGGCACCTCAGCTGTGGAGCAAAGATGGCGATTCCCCTTCAGAGCCAAGAGCAGGCAGGCAGGCAGTGTGCGTGTGCGCGTGCGCGTGCGCGTGCATGCGCGCGTGCGTGTGTGTGTTGGGGGTGGGTCGATTTGTTCAAAGCCACACTGTGTGTGTGTGTGTGTGTGTGTGTGTGTGTGTGTGTGTGTTGGGGGTGGGTCGACTTGTTCAAAGCCACACAGTCAGCCCGCTAAGACAGGAAAGAGACAGCTGCACACCCACCTGGCGCCTCCGTTGACTTACTAGCTGTGTGACCGTGAGCGCGTCTCGCCTCTCCTGTTATGAGGAAAGCCTTTAGGGACAGGCCCCTCAGGGGTGCCCCGGGCCTCAGGTCCTACCTGTGAGATCAGAGCGTCGGTCTGGTCGGGGTTCTTAAAATAGTCATCAAATGTGAAACACAAATTTGTACATGTTAACTGATGCACTGAATGAGATCTGGGGCAGGTCTAATGACTTCTGCAGCGTGGGAGTAGTAATGAGATCTGCCTGAGATCTGCCCCAATCCCCGCGGGACGTGGCAACTTCTATTGCTAACAGTCACAGGTTCTGCTAATACTACTGACACCTCCTGCCTACATTCACAATGATAAATTTCTCTTAGAGGTTAGTGAAAACAAGAAGTAATTTGTTTTCTCGTCCAGGTCCGCAAATCCCCTGAATTCTTCTCCCTTCCGACCAGAGGGGTCCAGAGACCCCAGAGTAAGAACCCTTGGTGATGAGGGACCACACACTGACTCAGTTCCCTCTTATGACATCGCTTTGCTTTTGGGAACAGGTGCGAGACCCAGAACAGAGCAGAAACACAAATCTTTAAAACGAATCTCAAAACCAACTGAGCAGGTCTGGCATGCGGTGGGGCAGCCCAGGCCCTGGGAGCCCCGAGGCAGCAGCGCCGACTCCCGCTGAGGACCCTTTCGCAAAAAGTCATCAGGTTCTGTACCGCACGAAGAGAGGCTGAGGAGCAAAATTCAACAGCAAAAGAGCGATCTGCTGTGCTCACCCCACAATGAGCAGTCACCTCGTGAGAAACACCAACAGAAGCAAGTCAGGGCAGAACTAATA
Source organism: Kogia breviceps (assembly GCF_026419965.1). Taxonomy (NCBI): domain Eukaryota; kingdom Metazoa; phylum Chordata; class Mammalia; order Artiodactyla; family Physeteridae; genus Kogia; species Kogia breviceps. Next base: position 96,327,999 of record NC_081321.1, read on the forward strand.
TCATATGTACCCATCCAACCGCCTACCCAGCTACCCAGCCTCCCCTCCTGCTGCCTGCTAGACCCCCTGCCCCGGGCCGGGACCAGACAAGGTCTGCAATCCAGGGATGTCAGGGGGACACGGGGCACCTTTACTGCTGGTTAAGGAGGCAGACAAGATGCCTGGCCTCACAGCACTTAACCTCGGCAGGGAAGTGAGATATTAACATGGACCCACAGGTACACACACAAGACTTAGTTACGACTAGAGAGAACGACGCAAAAGCAAGAGGTGATGGCGCCTGGTGTACGAGCAGAACTCAAGATGTTCACGGAGCCTCACCTACTTTACCCGTGCGAACCCAAGGCTCATGGTGACCCAGCCAAGGACGGCGGGCAGCAGAGCCGGGCCTCACACGAGGGTCTCGCCTCCACACCAGGATCCCCTTCCCCAGGGTTCTCAGCGAGCCTGCAAGGAGCACCCCTGCCACGCCCACTGTGCGCTGACGGCTCCATCCCTCAACCCGCGGGCTCGGGGTCCTCACCTCCAGGTCACAGAAGAGCAGGGGGCTCCGGTAGGTGTGCGCCAGCTTCACGACGGTGTTCCGGTGAATGCTGCAGTGGCTCTCCCGCCCAGCTGCAAAGAAGCCGCGGCCTGTCATCTCTACCTGCATGGCTGTAATCTAGGAAGCACTGGGCCAAGTAGTGCATTTCCCCTCTCTGGGCCTCAGTTTCTTACTAGTCAGCGGGGTGACGATCCTGTTCTACCTTCTTTTCAGGGCAGTCGAGATCATCAAGTCGGAAAATAGGCTGAAGGGGCTTGGATAGAGTGGTCAATAAAAACATGAATTTCCTCATCTGTGAAATGAGGATAGTAACCACCCCTACTCTGCCGAGTTGCTATAGAGATTCAGTGAATGAACACACAGGAGTGACCTGGTGTTCATCTACCCACCAATGCTTACTGAGAATAACCTGTGCCAGGCTCTTCCTGCAAGGAGCTCGCGGCGCAGCAAGGGCAGACACACCATCAGTGTCGGTAGAAGGGTTAGGAGTCTCTGACAGAGGCATGTGTGGGATGGACACCCCGAGGGCCCAGACTGCAGGGCTGGTCAGGTCCCCCAGAAGGCAGAAGATAGGGGTTAGCGAGATAAAGAAGAGGAAAAAGTACTTGAGAGAAGCCACACGCTACAATCATTAAAGGCATGGGCTCTGGAATATGACTGTCTAGGTGTGAATCCCTGCTCTAGCACTGTTCAGCTGCGGGGCCTTGGGCAAGTTACCTAACCTCGTGACCACGGTTTCCTCCGCTGCAAAACGGAGAAAATAGTGCCTCCTTCAGTGGTACCTGTCGTGAAGATTAAGTAATATAGAAACAAAGCACTTAGGACAGCGTCTGGTCTATTGTGAGTGCTCGACATAGGGTAGCTATTATTATTTCCACTGTTAATATTACCAAGTCTCAGAGAACTACAAGCTGAGCCAAAGAAGGGAAGAGTAATAGGAGATCAGACAGGAAGGCAGGGGCCAAACTGCAAACTACTTTGCGTCTTTACAGGAGTTTGGATTTTGCTCTGAAAGCCACAGAGAGCCCCTAGGCACGTCTAAGCTATTATCTCAGCGGAATTAACTCGGCAGACTGATCAGCTCAGATTTGCTTTATAAAGACCGATGACATCAGATTCCAAAATGCATGTGTTTTCGATCACCCAGGCTACCTTTGCAAGGAGTCCACCACAGGCCTGGCCCGCAGCCGGCCCTGGGTTGGCGGGGGAGGGGGTGGGCGGTGGGGGAGGGGGTGGGAGGCAGGGGACGGATGCACTTACCGCCTGTGGCGAGGAAGCTCACCTTCCCCAGGAAGAAGGTGGCGTCCACGTGGTGCAGGGACGCCTCAACATTCCGGAGGCTGCAGTGGCCAGGGCGAGAGAACAAAGCAGAGGACAAACCTCACAACAGAGAAGGCAGAAAGCCGCCCCGCCTCTGATCCCAGAGAGGCCAGAGAACGAGAGGAGGGTGACGGGAAACAGCCCTAGAGGAATACTTTGTCCCTTCATACCTTTAAACTACATTTTTTTGGAATTTTATTTATTTTTTTATACAGCAGGTTCTTATTAGCCATCCATTTTATACATAGCAGCGTATACATGTCAGTCCCAATCTCCCAGTTCATCACACCACCCGCCCTCCCCCCGCCACTTCCCCCCCTGGTGTCCATACGTCTGTTCTCTACATCTGTGTCTCTATTTCTGCCCTGCAAACCGGTTCATCTGTACCATTTTTTCTAGATTCCACATATATGCGTTAATACCCTGGCAACCATGGCAGATCTCAGCCCCACCTGGGCCTAAGCCACCGCTGACTGGTTCCAGCCGGTCAGGTAGTGCGGTGTGGACTTGGTCCTGATGCTACGTGTATCTGGTGTCTCTATGCCACTGGATTCCCAGGTGTTTCCACCACAGCCTTCCCTTGATCCCTACCACAGGCCCAAGGTGTCTGTCTTGGTTTCTGTGCTGGACCCTGTGTCCTGCTCTTAGCCAGCTGTCCCCCAGGAGGGAGAGGGCAGACCTTTCTTCTGTACCCCCCAGGCTGGTGCAGTCCTGTCCCCAGGGCTGCCAGCACCATAGGGAGGCCGGATCGGGCCGCCGGCATCAACACCACCCACGCTGCCACTGCCACGGCCCCACGCTAGACTGGGCTCTGACGCTGCACAGGCCCGGACAGTCCTCCGAACACACTACGCTCCTCCTGCCCTTTACATTCACCCTCCGCCTGGAACGTTCTGCTCACTTTCACCTTTCCCTGGCTAATTTCTCATCATCTCTCAGGTGTCTATTTAAATGTCACCTCCACCGGGAAGTCTAGCCTGACCTAAGCCCTGAGAGTCAGAGGTCTTGTTTGGGCTCTCACAGCCCCATGCTTCCTTCTTGTTTACAGTACCCATCGCCGGTACTGTAACTGTCTGTTCAAAAGTCTAGCCTCCTCCCCTCATGGACCTTGAGGACAGGGGTCTGTTTCACTCATGTCTGTGCCTGCTGTCAGGGATACACAGGAGCCAAATGACACATGACACTGCTGGCCTTTATCAGTGTCTTTTAAACATCTTGCATCGGCCACGGGCTGCCCGCTCCTCACCGTCTAAGTTAACCCCAGGCAGCCTCTCCCTGTCTCTGCTCTCCTTCCCATCACAGGCGAGGCCGCTGTCCCAGCACATCCCTGCGCCAGGCCTACCTGAGCCCGGCAGCCCCCACCCTCTGGCTCTCACCTGTGTCTGCTGTGAAGGTTGACTACAAACACAATCAAGTCAATTCGGGGTCGATTCACACTGGCAGGCAGAGGGAGGGACTTTGCCAAGTGGCTGAAAAACAAGAAACTACAGGATAAACACGTGCCCGCGTCACGGTGACCGTGCACACGCCGCCCGCCACGGGGACGAGGCTGTCAGGAGCTCCTCTCCCGTTCACCTGAAGCAAGACTTTTCGGGTGAGCACAGGGGCAGGGCAGAGCTGGTCCCATCCAGAGGACTCCTGCTCTCCTCTCCTTGCCAGCAAGTTTAGTAACTGCCTTGGCAAGAGGGAGTTTTGGATACAAGATGACGTGAGGCTAGACGTCCACACTGAATGCTGGGAGGGAGACCAGGCTCGGAAGGGGGAAGGGTGTTGGACTGTGAAGTCTAGGTGTTAAGAGTGAAGCTCTTTGGAGTAAGACAGAAGTGGCCCCAAATCCCAGGTCTGCCAATTATCAGCTGTGTGACCTTGGGCAAGTCACCCTCATCGTTCTTGTCTGGACTTAGTCTCAGATTGTCAAATACCCAGCTGAAGGGTTTTTTTTTGAATCCTCTACTTCTGCCCATTTCCACATATGACTATTACTCATCTGTCCCCCACCCCTCAGCGTATAATTTAAGAATACCAAAAAGTATACAAAACACAAAAGTTAAAAAAGAAACACATACTCCTAAAAGTTCAGTTACCTAGAAATAACTACTATTAACATTGGAACATTTTTCTAAACATCTCTCCATGTACACAATGTATACACATTCAGACACTAGAATACAGTAGATGTAATCGAAAAACAGGAGGGAGTTCCCTGGCAGTCCAGGGGTTAGGATGTAGCGCTTTCACTGCCATGGCCCAGGTTCAATCCCCGGTCGGGGAACTAAGAACCCGCAAGGGGCATGGTGCGGCCAAAAAATAAAAAATAAATAAAAATAGGATAATAGTATTAATTTTATCTGAATTTAGTGGAAGCAAAATAACTAAAGTAGAATTGAAAAAAAAAGATGAACTTTGGATAAATTATTTTTTAATCAGAAGAAATTATTTCCTCAAAGAACCCAATTAAAAAAAGATTATGGGGCTTCCCCGGTGGCGCAGTGGTTGAGAATCCGCCTTTCGATGCAGGGGACACAGGTTCGTGCCCTGGTCCGGGAAGATCCCACATGCCGTGGAGCGGCTGGGCCCGTGAGCCATGGCCGCTGAGCCCGCGCGTCCGGAGCCTGTGCCCCGCAACGGGAGAGGCCACAACAGTGAGAGGCCCGCGTAGCGGGGAAAAAAAAAAAAAAAAGATTATGGAATAAATGAGTAAGTTGGTATCATTTTTAACAGTTTTAATTTTACCTATATGGGGTTGATTCTCTATTATTAAGAAAAGTGAGAAAACTAGCATTCTTATAATCTACCTTACCATTTGGACAAAACTTACAAATGTACATTTATATTGCTATTATTAATGGTATTATTATATACATTTATATTTTGCTCTAACCGTAACTTCAGACCTCAGCTAATGAAGTTGCCACTCTAGAACATAAGAGAGACAAAGGGTACTGAGGAAGGTCTCTCACAGGCAATTAAATGCTTCATCCATAAAGAGACAATCATTTTTGCTCACAGCTCATTGGCCAGAACTAGTCACGTGGCTCCACATAACCACAAAAGGCCAAACCTGGTTCCTGCCAAATACTCCAAATGCAGGCTGCCGAAAATACTTGACAACAGAATGAACAGATGACCATATGGGTGATTTGCTTCTCCTGCCTAAAAGTCTGAAGAATTATTTACTTTGGAAGTAAATAATTGTCCATTTTTCCTGGAACAAGATATATGTACCCTTTTTAATGGACAAATTCAACTCTTCACTCATTCCAGGGAAGTCTTCTACTACACTTCAAACACTTTTGCTGTAATTTTCTCAAATCTTTCTTCTTTGTAAATAATTAAGTCTTTAACCACATCTACTCTGATCCTTGCTGTTTCTATGTATTTATTAGATAGATCTCATATGGTATTATTTTTCACCTTTTTTGTCCTTAGCTCTGCAACCTCCCTTTTCCTCTCATTCTGTTGTGTTACTATTTGGTCTTTGAACACTTCTTTTAAAAATTCATGTTCCTATTAAATTTCTCAATGGCACAAAGCACTCAAAAAGGAGCTTTCTTCCCCTTTTCCCAGAGTGGGTTCTTCATCAGATTTTTTGCATGTCATGTGACTCTCTTTTTTGCCAATGGTTTCCATCTTGCTTAATGTAGGCAATTTTGTCCACATTTTCCATTTACTCTGATGCTAATTAAATTAATTTTTTTGACTTTTTTTCTTTTGGCTTTGCCCCATGGCATTCGGGATTTTAGTTCCTGGAGTAAGGATCAAACCCGTGCCCCCTGCATCGGAAGCGCAAAGTCCCAACCACTGGACCACCAGGGAAGTCCCAAATTAATTTTTTTTTTATCCTTTCCAATTTCTGAGCTATGGGTTTGAGATTATTGGTTATTTTGTTTGGTGTTCTATAGCCAAAGAGCCTGGCAAGATAGGTAGAGCACAGATGAACAATCTTTATTTTGAGGGAAAGATTATGTTAAAGGAGAATGATCCAAATCTAGAGGGTATTTCCTGTGTGGGAATTGGAAATGCCCCATACTAGGTAGAATAAGAGAACAAATCTTTCTATCAGGGAGAATGGCACCCACATGTATTCACTCACTTGACTCCTGCCAGCAGCTGTTTCTACTCCTTCTCAGTTAGAAAAAGGAAAACAAAATATACTTTAGTTACTTTTCCTCCAAATTTGGAGGGTATCTGAGCATGTACTCTGTGCCAAGTACTGCTCAAGGCACTGGGGATTCACCAGTGAGCAAAAGTCAAAGTCCCTGCCCCCAAGGGGCTGACCTTGGGGTCCCTAGGGGTGGCAGACTGGAAACAAGTAAAGAAACATGGACACTTCTTATAGTGACAAGTCCTAGAGGAAAATAGAAAAACTGTGTGACAGTGATGGAGGATGCCTTTGGACGGGTACAGATCACGCATTAGGACGGAGACTCCGAGGGGTTGGTCAACCGGCTCCACCTGTGCCCGCCTCTCTGGCGGTCCCCCTACCGCCAATCCCGGTCTCCCTTGCGCCCAGGCCAGCGATCGGACACCCCCAGCATAAGGCTACTTACACCTTCAGCTCCGATGTGCAATCTTCCTTGAGCATCGCATCGGCCAGCTGCTGCAGAAGATCCTCCTCCGTGCCCACCAGCTGCCCAGAGAGAGAAGGCGACCTACTGATACCTGGACACAACAGTGCCGCTGGAGGGCCTGGACGGCCGCGAACCCAAGATTCCGGCTCCAGCGCTCGAGGCACCCTTTTACCGAGAGGACTCCGGCAGAGGGTCCGAGGTTTGCACCCTCTCCGGTCCTGTACGGAAAGCACTCACTACCTCCCCGGACCCTTCCTGGAAAGGCCTCGTCTCTCCCGGAGGTCCGACCCCTCTACGCGGGAAAACCAAGTTTTGGACCCCCGGCACCCCGCCCTGCGCGCGGTCGCCCCGCCCAGCCGCCCCACCAATCAAAAACTGCGCACTTATTGGTGGGGACGTCCCGCAGCCTCAGAAGGGCGGCTACTCCGATTGGTTCAGAGTGTGGCTCTATGGCCCACCACACCCCAGCCAGAATAGCCCACGGCAGCATCTCAGAGAGCGCAGGGGACCTGGCGGCTGAGGCACCGCCTGGGAGGAAAGGCGGGCGGGAGAATCTGGGCTGCTGACGCCTACCAAGATGGTGGCCGTGTTCAGGCCAGGCAGTTTGTCCATCGGCCGCAACACCGACATCCCGGGGACAGGTCTAACCGCCGCTTGTACGGTGCGCGCCGGGCTTTCAAACTACCCTGTGGCCCACCCCTTGTGCGAAATCGCGGGTCACGTGACAGTGCCTGGGCGGACTTCGTGGGGGACGGGGCAGGGCCTTCTTAAAGGAACCACTACCGCCCTTTCCGAGGGGAGGTTCCACCGCTGGCTCTAGGCACATAGGGTGCTGCCTGCGGGACAAGAGTTTTATTTCACGACTGGGAGAAAGAAGATATTCAGTGATTCAGTTATTCATTTTCATTCATTCGTGCTCATTCAAGGTGCTCTTGATTCCTTCCAAACCTGTCCCTCACACATCTTCTCCATCTCAGTTGACTCCGTCCTTGCAGCTGCTCAGAACAAAAATCTTGGGTCATTCTTGGCTCCTCTTCCCCGCACCTCACAATCAATCCTTAAGCAAGCCTGTGGCTTCTATTCTTAAAATGCAAGAAGCCGACTGTTTCTCACCACCTCCACCCCACCACCAGGAGGAGCCACTCTCCTCTCTCACCAGGTCTACTGTAAGAGCCTTCTCACCGGCTCCCTGCTTCCACCCTGGTCTCCAGGGCTACTGGCTACTCTCCACACAGCAATCGGAGTCATCCTTCAAAAAGAGAAATCAGAGCAGGCCACTTCCCTGGTCAAAACCCACGCATAGTTCTCCTCTCACTCAGGTACATTGCAAATGCCTTACAGGGCCTTTGAGGCTCTGTGGGTTCTGGCCCCTGACAGTCTCTCTGGCCTCATCTTCTGCCCTTCTCCCTCTAACAACGGCTCTAGGACGCCTGGTCCTGTGGTTCCCTCTGGCTGAAATGCTCTCCTCCCAAACAGTCACATGCCTTGTTTCCTCACTTTATTCATGTTTCTGCTGCAATGTCACCTCATCAGAGGGGGCTTTCTTAACGACCCTATCTAAAATAGCAAGCCTTCCCATAATCCCTCTCTCCCCCTTTCTGCTCAGTTTTCTCAATAGCACTTCACATACCGATGAGAACTGGGCAGCACCTGAGATTTTACAAACTAATAAACCGTTACTGTTTATTAGTGTTTGGTAATGGTCTGTTACCTTTTCACGGATGCTGCAGAAGACATGAAACTCCTGGGTAAGGGACAAAGGACATTATTACTCAAGGTAAAAGCAGGAGCTGTGGCTTTACCTTTGTTTGTGTCATTTTCCCCACGTTCCGTCCCGCAAGCCCTGCAAAGGACCCACCCATCATGTTTGCCTGTACACCTCGTGGATGGCATTATAGGAGGGGAACACAGAGGTTAGAAATTCACCACTTTTATAGTGAGTGGTGGGCATACCTGTCCTTTTTCCGGTTGCTTGTTTTTACTGTTTTTTTTCCAGCCCTCAAGGTTGCTTGCTGCAAAAACAAACCCTTAGAAATGGCCCGGGTAAAGAGCTTTCAGAGCCTTGCTTTCTTGGCCTGCCCAGCAAAAACCTGCAGGGACTCAGAGCCCACAGCAGATTGCCTCCCCCAACAGTTCTATAATTATCTGCTCATTGTCTGTCTCTCCAGCTAGAGCATAAGATACATGAGGGCAAAGATTTTGTCAGTTTGTATGTCCAGCACTTTAAAAAGTGTCTGGTACATAGTAGTTGCTCAAGAAATAGTTGTTGAATGAATGAATTGATTTACATCCATTTGTTTATTCTCGGCAGTGATTCATTCATTCATTTCCTAAGGCAGACCCAATGCCCCACCCTGGGAACACAGAGGAATCAGACATCACTGACCAACTCAGTGTGACGGGGGAGTAGGACATGATCTCACAGTGTGTTCATGACTGTGACATCTGGGAGAAAAGAGGCATACTTCCTGTCTAACCGAAATCCTTCTCACTGCGAACCAAACTAGTTACACCTCGCTTAGAAAGAGCAGGAAGTACACGGCTTCAGGGAGCCCCTGCCCCAGCACAGATGGTGCTTTGATGCCCCATGGCACGGGGCATGGAGGGGACTCCCTGACAGTCAGGTAGTAGTAAGTACTAGGAAAATAAATAAGGTGGGCTAGGGGATAGAACGTGATGGGTAGGAGGAGCTACTCCAGGTCAGGGGAGGCCTCGCTGAGAAGGTGATGTTTGGGCAGATGTCTGCATGCGGTGAGAGAGGAGCCAATTAAATATAGTGAAGAAGGGAGGGTGGGAGGAGACGCAAGAGGGAGGGGATATGGGGATAGATGTACGCGTACAGCTGATTCACTCTGTTATACAGCAGAAACTAACACACCATTGTAAAGCAATTCTACTCCAGTAAAGATGTTAAAAAAATAATAAAATGGAACAAAATAAAAATGCTAAATAAATAGAGTGAAGAAGAGGATTCAGGCAGGAGCAGCAAGTGATGAGACCCCAAGTAGGGAGCATTCCTGACGCTTCTGAGCAGCAGCAAGGAGGCCGGTGGCTGAAGCAGGTGGGGTGAGGAGTCGGGGAGATGAAGCTAGAGAGGTGATCGAGGGCCAGGTGACTGAGGCCCTTAGAGAGTCAAGGAAAGACATTGGACCCTGCTCGGCACGTTCCAGGAGGGGCTGAGCTGAGGCCCATTCAATCAACCTGTGCTGAGTGCCTGCCTTGGGCCAGGCCTGGTGCTGGATGGACACTGTGACCCAGACACAGAGGTTTCGGTGGCGGACGGACAGGTAACAACAACCAAAGGCAGCACAGTGGGTGAGAGGCAGCATGGGAAGCAGCTGGAGCCCAGATGAAGGTGCATTAAGGCTCCCTGGGGGGCCCCCCACTACGCTTTGCTGGGGACGTGACTGTTGGCTGAGGGGTCAGGTGAGTTGGTGCTTGTCCCATAGGCGGTGCAAGAGAAAATAGTCGTGCGCAAGAGCCATACTGTGATGAAGTGTAGAGACCGGCAGGAAGCCCAGACCCAGGCCTGGAGGTTCTTGTGTCATCAACGCCCAGAACTTGCAGGGCCATCAGAGACCCTCTGGGCCAGTGTTTCTCAAACTGGCTTCTGCAAAACCCTGAGGAGATGCCTCAGGGGCACCGTGAGGTACCGGGGTCCAGCCCCAGCAGATGCAGGGGTCCCTGAGATGGAGGCAACGGCGTCGGCGAGAAAATAAATAAACGAGGCAAGGGGGTGCGTGCAGGAGCTTCTGTTAAGCTTCTGACCCTTTATTTTTGACGTATAATTTCTTATATAGGATTTGGGCTCATAATCTCATTTCTACATCTATACACAGAAACGTTAGCGAGCATTGTTCCGTCTTAAGATCTTTTCGCGCAAACGGGATGTTTAGGTCTAGAAAGCTAATTATTCTTTTCTACTTCAGCTAGCAACATATATTGGCCTGTGTCCCAGTATTCTCAGTACCTTGTTCAAAACACATTGTGCAAAAATACAATTCTATTTTCTACGTAGGGCAATCAATTTTAACTTTCATAGTTACATATAATTCATTCGTAAAATATTAACAGTAAAGTCCTTCCGCTTCTCTCTTTTTCCTCCAATATACCGGAGAGGGGGCATACCACATAATCCACCATTTGGGGGCATCCTGTACATAATACCCCACTATGCTTCCCTTCTTTATGCCTTATTCCTTCTTTGGGCCATAGCTCATCTAATTCTTCCTTTAAGCTTCTACTCTTTAATGGAAACATTCCTGTGTTGCCTGACCAAGGGACTTTTTTCCAAAGTAAATTATTTACAGTGGGTATAGCTACTGTTGTGGTTACAGGGGTTGTTGTGGTCTCGTGCCGAGGGGGATTTGCTTTGTAATACTTCCATCTTCTTGGCCTAAACCCTCCAGAAACCCCCTCAATTTTTAGCAAGAATTTTCCGAGAATCAGAAGAGATGCTTTCCGCCGCCCACCAGGAGAGGAGCTTGGCCTCCTCGTGCCGTAACTTCTCGCCGAGCTTTGCTCAGGCAACAGTTGGCAATGCTGGACGGCTTCCGGCAGTGAGGGGCAGGGGAGAACCTGAGTACGTAGGGCCCAGAAACCCCACCCCACCATTTAACAGCAGCAGCTCTGGCTTCATCTCTATTACATATTGAGCTTCCCGTGAACTTTTTTGTGAATAAAGAATCACGTGGCTAAAACAATATCTAAGGGCTGCTGATCACTTTTTAAAATAAATTTATTTATTTATTTTTGGCTGCGTTGGGTCTCCGTTGCGGTGCGCGGGCTTCTCATTGCAGTGGCTTCTCTTGTTGCCGAGCACGGGCTCTAGGCACGCGGGCTTCAGTAGTTGTGGCACGCGGGCTTCAGTAGTTGTGGCACGCGGGCTTAGTTGCGCCACGGCATGTGGAGTCTTCCAGGACCAGGGATCGAACCCGTGTCCCCTGCACTGACAGGCAGATTCTTAACCACTGCGCCACCAGGGAAGTCCCCTGTTTATCACTTTTAAAAACAGATTTATTAAGGTGTAATTGACATGTAATAAGCTACACATATTTCAGGTGTACAGTTTGGTAAGTTTTGATATAAATATACACCCAGGAAGGCACCACTACAATCAATTTATAATGAACGTATCCATTACCTCCAAAAGTTTCTCTGTGCCCCTTTCATCCTCCCCCACCTCCTCTCTGCCCTCCCACTCCAAACTGTTCAACGGCACTTTGCCAGCTTTGCTCATCATAGGTCAATGCTGGAAATGCCCCAAATGTCCTTCAGCGGTGAACAGATAAGCTGTGGCACATTGGTAAGGCAACCTCGTCAGCGCGGAGAAAAGCACTGTGCTGAGTAACAGAAGTCAGACACAAAGGAGCACATACCGTAAGATTCCGTTTATGTGAAATACAAATACAGGAAAAACTAACCTATGGTGACAGAAATCAGATCAGTGGGTGCCTTTGGGAAGGCGGTATTTACTTGCAAGAGGCAGGAGGGCACTGTCTGGGATGATGAAGATATCCTAGACGTGGTCTGGGTGGCAGCTGCAAAGGTGTATACACAGGCAGACGTCCATCACTTAAGGTTTGTATTTTACTGTATGTACCTTAGATCTTTTTTTTTTTTTGTGGTATGCGGGCCTCTCACTGCTGTGGCCTCTCCCGTTGCGGAGCACAGGCTCCGGACGCGCAGGCCCAGCGGCCACGGCTCACGGGCTTCGTTGCTCCGCGGCATGTGGGATCTTCCCGGACCGGGGCACGAACCTGTGTCTCCTGCATCGGCAGGCGGATTCTCAACCACTGCACCACCAGGGAAGCCCTGTACCTTAGATCTTAATAAAAATCTCTCTGGAAACTCAAACTCACTCCCCTTGGCCCACATATGCTGAAGAGGACACTCGCAGGACCCCCAGATGGTCCCACAGATGGCAGGGTGTCTGTGGGGTGGGGGACCCAGAGTCCCAAAGCCATTTTACCCATAGCCTTTGCCACCTGCCCCTCCTCAGTTCCTGGGAATGGACTCCCCAGGGAGATGGTTCCTCGAAGACTCTTCCCCACCCCGTGGGCCTCTGGGGCTGCTCTCTCCTCCTGAGACCATAACCACCGCTGTTTATGGAATGCTCACTGGGCCTCTGAAACTTTGCAAACACCCTGTCTAGAGCATAGGAGGGAGGACCCAGGCTTGGGAGGTGGACCCGCACTTCCCGCCCACCCCCCCACACGCCCTGGCTTTGTCACTGAGAAGCTGAGTGACCCTGGAGAAGGAGAGGGTCAGTAGCTTCACGTCTCTGAGCCGAAGCTGCCTCAACCCCAAAGCGGGCTTCCACAGCTAGCCAGCTGGAGGGCCAGATGAAGTGATGCGGGGCCCAGCCCTGGCCTGGGGGGGAGGGCTCCGTGGCTGGGAGCCACGATTATCTCAGGCTGCATCCCAGCCAGGGGGCCTCCGGGGCTGCTGAGGCAGAACCAGGAGGGCAGGCCCTGCGAGCGGGCCTGCAGCCCAGGCTAGGGCTCCGACCCTGGCACTGAGACTCTTGCCATGTGACCCTGGATGACCAATAAATGAGTTAACATAAATATGTAAGGCACTGAAAGCAGTGTCTGGCATGTGGTAAATGCTACATTGGACCAATGTGTCCAGAATCTCAGTCTTGGTTCTTCCCTCTATAACACATGACCCTCATTGGCTCTACTGGTCACTGCTTCTGTGTCCTACCCACGTGCCAGGGACCCCAATCTCTCCCTACCCTCAAATGACAAGTCTCCAAATCCTCCTAGTTATCTTGGTAGGGGCCACTTCCTCTCTAGGTCTAGTAGCCGTGGGGTCCAGCAGCCTGCTGGGTGGCTCCCACCTGTCCCGAATTTATCCAACCCTGCTCTGCCTTTCATCTCTGTACCATGTGCACAGTGCAAGGGATTCTGAAGAGAAGGCTGGTTGCCACAGCAACAGAGGATAAAGCCCTTGCTCTGCCAGGCTGCTGATTGGCTAAGGCAGGTCCCACCTCCTGCTATCCTGAGGGTGGGGGACAGAGAGAAGGGTCTCCAATGGGCAGGGAGAGGTACAGGCTGCCGGAGCTAGCCCAGGACTGCCCCCTCCTGGCCCAGTCAGAGCCCCTGGGCCTGAGAAACTCTGTCTCCCGTAGGGGGCGTTGGCCTCGCCCTTTCTCTGCTTCCAGCACCCGGGGCGGCTGCAGATGGCAGCATCTCTGGGGACAGCAGCTGCGACTGAGTCCACGGGCCGACACTGAGCTGTTTAGGCCGAGGCTGTGCGCTCAGCCCGGAGCTCCCGGAACAGGCATCTGCAGGGCTTGAGGTGGGTCTGCGGGCACGGGGGTCAGGGTGGGGGATTGAGTGGGGCTTGGGAGGCGGGGAGAGGGGCTCTGCAACCCTCATACTGTCCTGGATGGGACTTTAGCTGGAATGGGGGCTAGAAAATTCCTTATAGATCATCTGATAGCCCCCGCCCCCACCCCGTCACTGTGCAGGGAACCCTGGAAGTTCAGAGAGGGTGAGGAGGGGCCCAAGGTCACACAGAAGGCCAGTGAATGTTTTGCTTCAGCTAAGCCAGTCCTCTGAGAAGCCAGGAGAGGGTCTGGGGTCCTCAGTTGCCCCAGAATGCCTGGGATTTTGTTCACAGGGCTGGAGAGGTTGGGAGACCCTGAACACTGTTCCACAGGCCCACAACACTGCGGCTGAAATGGCTTCTGCTCTGCCCAAGTCCCCCATTCTCATGTTTAAGCTCAAAGGAGGCTGGGGTCCTGGGTGGGGCCAGGGGAGGGGGCACGAATCACTTAGCCTCAGTCAGGCTAGTTTGGAGCAGCCCTTCTGCTTGTAGGTCCCCTTCTCCACCTCCCCTAAACCCAGGCCACACCAAGCAATTCTGAACCCTCTCTTTGGCTCTACAGAAGGGCAGAGGGTTAGGAAGACACTCTAACCCTGACTTTGGGCCATTACCACACTCTTCACTTTATTTCTCCAAGAGGAGAATAGGGCACCTTGAGGCCCTGTGCTTCAGAACAGCCAGTGGGGACCCTGGAGGGCAAGGGAGGGGCTCTGCGTGGATGCAGGACTGGGAAGCAGCATCTCTCCCTCCCCTGGGGTCACAGCCCACCTCATAGACCCACCTGGCAGTAGAGGGACAAGAGGAGCTGGAGCTTGGAGACAGAGGTCTGGAAAGCTGGAGCTTCTCTTCAGCCTGCCCTGGAGGTCATTCCATCCAGCCCCTTTCTTCCCTCCCTAGAAGACAAGAAGGGCCTTTGCTCATTTCACTCTGTTCAGGTATTTTCCCCATCAAACCTCAGGACGTCGCTGGGGGGTTGGAGTCCAGCTCTGTCACTTCTCAATTGGGTAACTCAGGGCAAGTTAATGAACTTCTCTGGGCCTCAGTTTCTTCATCTGTAAAATGTGGACAGTAGCCCCTACCCCATAGGCCTTTTGTAAGGTCTGTGACTGCATTCTGACTGTGGTCTCCCTGCCTGACAGGCAGAAGTGGGGTTTCTCACCTTTACCCCTTTCTCACGCCTCAGGAAGGGGTTGAGGGTGGGTTGAATGGGCCCTGATTTATTGCATTTCTGGAGGAGATAACCTGTGGTGTGGCTTTTGAAGTATGTATAGGAGTTTGCCACATGAACATGAATGCAAAGGACATTCCAAGGAAAAGGAAAGCATATGCAAAGATGTAGACTGTATAACATGCAGATGCACATAGGTGATTGACAAGTGGTTCCCTGTGATGGCACGTAGTGTGGGAGATGAGGCTGGCAAGGTTGGCAGAGAGCAGATGTGGGCACCTGTGGGTCATTCTAAAGAGTCTGGGTGTGTGTAAAACTTGTGAAGCACCTTAAAGCTGCTAGCTGCCACTTTCCTGCTTTCCCCACCTCTGGTGCACTGGAAATAACGATAGCTGATATTCACGGAGTGCTGATTCTGCACCAAGCAGCGTGACGCTAAGTGCTCCTTGGGCATTGTCTTGTTGAACATTCAGAGAGGCCCTAAGAAGTGGGTCCTACTTCTATACCCATTTTCCAGATAAGGAAACTGAGGCCCAGAGAATAAGAACAAACTACTATGTAGCACTTGGTAAGCGCCAGGCACTGGTTCTGAGCAGTTTACATAAATTAACTCTTTTAACAGTCACAACATCCCTATGACCTAGACACTGTTTTCACTCCCATTTTACGGATGTGGAAACCAGTGTCCAAGTCTTTGGGGGCTGGCACCTGTGTCCTTACTCTTATAATTATAAAATGGGGCATGGGCCTGAATTCGGGAGCCTGTGCAGAGCCTGTTGATATCAACCAGGTCCCCTAGGGATGGGCGGTTGGTTGTTCACCATGCTTTCACCAGGCCACACCTAGCCAGGATGCACGGGTGACTGGGGACCCACTCATCTGTGAGGGGCCTGGCAAGTGGCAGCCTCTGCAAATGCACAGTCAGAGCAGCTCAGAGGAGGCATGGCCCAAGCTGTCCTTTACTGAGTGGTCTGAGGGGTCCGTCACCTCACTGAATCCCCACAAGGCTCTGTCAGTGTCCCCTTCTGCAGGGGACAATGCTGAGGCCCAGAGAGGTTAAGCAACTTGCCCGAGGGCACACATACTGTTGAGGGACTGAGCCAGGGCCAGCCCTCAGCTATAAGCTTCCTCGTAGAAGGGTGAGTAGGAGCTGGGTGGGCCCCTGTGCTGGGGGCAGCTGTGCGCTTGGTCAGGGGGCCGGGGCTGCTGAGTCACTGCCCTTCGCTCTCCAGGGTCTCCGTCTTCCCAGCCGTAAAGGTGAAGCTCTGACCTCCTGGCTCTGCGAAGCCTGCGGGTCCCCCTCTGGGAGGGTGGGTGGGATAAGCAGCCTCTCCGCCGGTTCTCACCGACCGTGTCTCAGCAGCCAAGGCCGCCGCGATGCCGCACTTCCTGGACTGGTTCGTGCCCGTTTACCTGTTCATCTCTGTCCTCATCCTGGTGGGCTTCGGCGCCTGCATCTACTACTTCGAGCCCGGTTTGCAGGAGGCGCACAAGTGGCGCATGCAGCGCCCCCTGGTGGACCGCGACCTCCACAAGACACTGATGGTTCGCGACAACCTGGCCTTCGGGGGCCCCGAGGTCTGAGTCGACCGGCTCTGTGGGCGGTGGGGGCCGGGCACCGGGTGCCCTCTGCCGTCCCGCCCGGCCTGGAGACCCCGGGGCAGAGGAAGGAGAACCCCTGGTCCTCCAGGCTCTCCCTCGCTGCCTGGCTCCTCCCGGGAGGAGGGGCTCTGGGAGGACCCTGGCTGAGGGGACATGGGGCACCTGGGTGCCTTGAGATGTCGCTGCTGATGGCCCAGGGCTTTGTCTCCTGGTCAAGCCAGCTTACCCCACACCTGCCCTCCCCAGCTCCGGGGACTCCCCACGGCCCCCCAGTGCCTTCGTGCCGCCCAGCACTCCTGCCCCTCCACCCGGCGTCAGGCACGGCTGCCCCTGCCTGTCCTGAGCCTCCAGATCTCCCACGTCCCTACCAGATCCTTGGTGACACTCAGCTCCCCACTCCAGCCAACGGTATCGACCCTACAGCTCCGTGGGCCAGGCTTCAAAGCTGACCCAAGGAGAGGGCCCCCTTTGGAGGGATGTCAGCTCAGTCCAGCCCAGTCCTACCAGGGGCAAGGCCATAGAGGAAGGAGGTGTGTGTGTGTGTGTGTGTGTGTGTGTGTGTGTGTGTGTGTGTGTGTGTGTGATAGAGAGAGAGAACGTTTGGGGGGAGCGGGCAGGCGTGCGGAGGGGAGGAGAAGCATGTTTGTGTGAGAGGGAGGGGGCCCCCAGGCAGGATGGGAGGTGGTGGGGATGGGGTGAGCTTTGTGGGCAGTGTGGGGTTCCCACCCCCCTCCCTCGGCTGGACTTCCCTATCCCTTCCCTTTCCAAAGGCTGAGGCCGCTGGCAGGAGCCCCTGCCCTCCCCTCCTGGTCCTGCACTGCCCCAGGGGCCCCAAGCCCACCCTGGAGCCCCCCTTCTCCGTGGAGCACCACTGCCTCCTTTTTGGACATAGACTGGCAACCTGCTCGCTCCCCTCCTTTGGGGCGTCCATCTTAATTTATCTCAATAATAAAGATTCCATGACCATCTTCTTTTTTTGTGGTATGCGGGCCTCTCACTGCTGTGGCCTCTCCCGTTGCGGAGCACAGGCTCTGGACGCGCAGGCTCAGAGGCCACGGCTCACGGGCCCAGCCGCTCCGCGGCACGTGGGATCCTCCCGGACCGGGGCACGAACCCGTGTCCCCTGCATCGGCAGGCGGACTCTCAACCACTGCGCCACCAGGGAAGGCCCCCATGACTATCTTTGCAGGACTGTCTCCTTTCCTAAAAGTAGGATCATGTCTATCATCTCACCGGGTCCTCATAAAAAACATGATAGTTCAATATCCCCCCGTTTGGGGGGTGGGAACACTGAATCTCCAAGAGGAAAGAGCAGCTTCTCAGCAGTGGCACTATTGACTTTGGGGACCAGATCATTCTTTGTAGGGGGGCCGTCCTGTGTGTGGTATGGTGATGAGCCTCTCTGGGCTCTACCCACTCGAAACCAGTAGCACTTGTGCCCTTCCCCCTAACTAACTGGAGTCCCCGGGGTAGAGAACCAGTTAGGATAGAAATTCAGTCACAGAGATGCAAAACAGCAGGGCCTTAAACCAAAAAGAACGTTTTTCTTTCTCACGGTACAGTTCACAGGGAGGTTGTCCAGAGCTGATCTGGTGGACAGTTCCATGCAGTGTTCGGGGACCTGAGTTGCTCCTCTCTTGCTGCAGGGCTGTTGTCCTGGCTGGTGCCATCCGAGAGGGCTCTTCGGCATCCCGAGGAGCAGGGTGGAGGGAGGGTGGAAGGGGCCACTTGCCCCTTTGAGGGACACTCCTGCTGGCTGGACCTCTTGCTTCCCTTTACACCTCACCGGTCAATACATAGTCACGTGGCTACTCCTAGCTGCAAGGGAGGCTGGGAAGAGCTGGGTGGCTGTGTGTCCATTTAAAAAGTCCCCCTCCTTACATATAGCTGATTCACTTTGTTGTACAGCAGAAACTAACACAACATTGCAAAGCAACTCTACTCCAATAAAGATATTTTTTAAAAAAAAGAAAAGAAAAAAGTCCCTCTCCTTGAAAGGGGGAGAACACATGGGGGCTACCATTCCATTTTCATAGGGACTTGCCAAGGCAACAGGGCAACAGGCTGAGATTTGAACCAGACCTCCCGACCCCACACCCAGGTTCGCTCTTGCACACACCCCATCTTAGGAGTCAGCGAGAGCAAAAGCTGCCTTCTCTCATCTCGAGAGGTGAGGCTGCCCTTCCTCCCTGGGGCAAACCCAGCAATTGCAGGGGGCTGTGTTGCAGAGCCAGGTTGGAGTGAGGCAAGAGGGCTCCCTCATTCAATTCTCGGCGCCTCTCTTGCCTCACCCTAGGCCCAGCCCTGTTGTTTCTGAGTCTCACAGCCCTGACCTCTGACCCAGCAGAGCATTTTGCAGCTCCCAGAGATTCGCCCCGCCCGCCCCGCCCCCCCAACCAACCAGGCAGCTCCCCCACCACACTACCGCCCAGGACTCTTGCAGGCACAAGAGACCAAACTGAAAACAGCTTCAATAATAGGGTTTGGTTCTGGACTCGGGCTCAGCTGGACCCTGGGGCTCAAGGATGTCACTGGGTCACTCCAGCTCTCCATCCTTCTCTCTCTCCATCTTGTTAAGCCCTGTGGGCTTCCTTCAGGTGGATTTTCTCCACGTGGTACAAAGGTGCCCTGACAGTCCCAGGCTCACGCAACCCCTGTGCCTTGATTTCAGGAGAGAGCACGCATCCAGTTCCTGCCAAACCTCAGGGGGTGGGCTCCTGTCAGCCCCCGAGGCTTACGAGCTTAGGGGATGGGGGTGCCTTGATTGCCAGGCAGCTCTGGCACCCACCCCGGCGGCCAGGGCTGGAGTTGGCTCTACTGATCACGTGGTCTGAGGGGCTGGGGGTGGGTTGCAGCTGTTACCTAAAGGAGGGGAAGGGATGCTGGCCAAAACCCAGGAAGGATTGAGGACACTGCTTTACGGAAGAGGAAACAAGCATGGAGAGGGATGACCCACCCGGGGTGACCCGGGGGTTACTAGCACCTGGGTTTGGGACTGGGAGTCTGGGGTGGGGAGGGCGGACCTCAGAGTTTGGTGAGCATGTGAATCGGCGCTCTGAGTGTGGACTTCCAGGGCAGGCAGGCGTGGCGGAGGTCGGTGAGCAGGTGAGTGGGATCTGTAAGGACCCATTGGAGGGCAGGGCCCTTCCAGTGCCTCACAGATCACCCCACACAAGAATGGGGGTGACCAGCACCACCCACTGGGTAGCCAGTCCCGCACTGCCTCAGTTTCTCTGGCAGTGCCAGCCCCAATGTATTCTGAGCTCCCTTCCCTGAGGGGTGAACCTCTTTCATTATGAGGCTCTGGATTTCACGAGTTCCTTCAGTGCTAATGCAAGTGAGTAGAGGTGTCAGGCACGGGGGAGAGAGCTGCGAGGCCAGGACTAGGTGCCCGGTGCTGCTCTGGTTCATCAGGAAACTGGAAAGAGCCCAAGCAGAGCCATGTGCATGAGTTAGGACTGATGATTGCAAAGGACAGAAGCCCCGCCTGCACTAGCTTGAGTAAGAAGGGGAAGTTATCACGAAGACTCTGGAGTGTTCCGGTCCTGTAGGAGAGGAAAGTAGCAGGGACTCAGGACAACGAGAACGAGCCGCTCAGACCCCCTTAGAATTCTCTCTCAGACTCTTTTTTATTTTTGGCCGCACCAAGTGTCCCGTGAGATCCTAGTTCCCTGACCAGGGATCGAACACGTGACCGCTGCGGTGGAAGTGTGGAATCTTAACCACTGGACCACCGGGGAAGGCCCCTCAAACCTTTTTTTTTTTTTTTTTGGTATGCCGACTTCTCACTGTTGTGGCCTCTCCCGTTGCGGAGCACAGGCTCCGGACGCGCAGGCTCAGCGGCCACGGCTCACGGGCCCAGCCGCTCCGCGGCACGTGGGATCTTCCCGGACCGGGGCACGAACCCGTGTCCCCTGCATCGGCAGGCGGACTCGCAACCACTGCGCCACCAGGGAAGCCCCCTCAAACCATTTTTTATTCCTGCTTCTGTATACCCACTTCACTAGCCAATCCCGATTCCCCCCATTGTGGAAAATGGAGCAGCCAACTGCTGGCAACTTTTATGTCTTACAGCTCTAGCCGGTGGAGAGAGAGTTACCCTGTCCCTCTCTCTGGCTGCAAAGCACAAATATCTCAGGGGTGGGATTCATGGCTCATCCTAGGTCCGGCACCCATTTTAAACTCATCACCCAAGGCTGGGGCAGGGTCCTGTGTGTGGTCCAGCTTGGGTCAGGGCCCATCTGGACCAGTCAACATGACCTGAGCACAGGTCATCTCAGAACCTGACGCTGAGTCCTACTGTCAGGTCTCTTGGGATATTATGGAAGGAAGGCAGGGTTCAGAAGAAATGATGAAAACTGCTCCCCCACCCCTAGCTTGAACACACCAGACAGTCCGTCTTGGAGATGTATTCAGCTTAACTGAATGAGCCAGGGAAGGCCACAGACTAGATCTGGCCAGCAGCCAAGTTTGGTTTGTCCAACACAGTGCTTTGAAAAAAATGCAATTTTTTTTTTTTTTTTTCTGCACCACGCAGCTGGCAGGATCTTAGTTCCCTGACCAGGGATCGAACCCACGTCCTGGGAGTGAAAGCACCGAGCCCAAACCACTGGACCGCCAGGGAATTCCTGAAAAAGTGCAAATTAATTGGCAACATTTATGAGTCAGGAGATTTCACATAAAAATCTTTTTTCTGACTCCTCTTTAAAAAGAAAAATTCTGACCATACTGGGTCTAAAGTGTGAAGGTGTTCACGGTTACAAGCTTCACAGCCTCAGCAGGGAGGATGTTGACCGTGACCCTACCTGAGGCCTGGGCAGTGGCCAGTCTTCACTGCAGGAAAACTGGCTCTGTCCAAAAGCTGCAGCAGGGTCTCCTACCCCAGGCTGTCAAGGAGGAGCCTGAGGCTCAGGGATGATAAGGGATTCACCCAAGCCTTCTACTCTTTTTTTTTTTTTTTTTTTTTTTTTTTTGCGGTACGCGGGCCTCTCACTGTCGTGGCCTCTCCCGTTGCGGAGCACAGGCTCCGGACGCACAGGCTCAGCGGCCATGGCTCACGGGCTTAGTTGCTCCGCGGCATGTGGGATCTTCCCGGACCAGGGCACGAACCCGTGTCTCCTGCATCGGCAGGCGGACTCTCAACCACTGCACCACCAGGGAAGCCCAAGCCTTCTACTCTTAAACCTGGATCCTTTCCCTGTGCTCTCCCCAGAGCTTATTACATAAATGTTTACTTTACATGCTCTTCCCATAAAGGACCCAAGAAGGTTTTAGCTGAAGGAGCCACATACATGGGGGTGGAAAGGAAATATTCTGACTCTGACTCCTACTGTAATACTATTACTTGTCTCTGAGCTTCCTGGCAGCCAGAGGGAAAGGGGGAACACAAAGAGGTCATTTAATTCCTGTTAGGTGATAGCAGGAGAAATTGACTGTTAATGAAAGACAAGTTTTCTGGTTCCAAATACTAAAAAGAAATGTCTCAGCGTTAAGAGCAACAGAGTAGACTGTGCCCTCAGCATTTTTTACAAGGGGCAGGGTTGACCCAGATAGCAGAGCCTACAGAAACAGGCCAATGCCCATGGAACCAGGTTTTTCCATCTGCCAGGGCATGCCAGAGGACTGTACTGGGAGCAACTTGAGGTCAGGGCCTGGCAATAGTAAATCCTATAAAACTGTCCATTTAAATTGCATTTTGGTGGGATTTCTCTGGTGGTACAGTGGTTAAGAATCCGCCTGCCAATGCAGGGGACACGGATTCGAGCCCTGGTCTGGGAAGATCTCACATGCCACGGAGCAGCTAAGCCTGTGTGCCACAACTATGGAGCCTGTGCTCTAGAGCCCACAAGCTACAACTATTGAGCCCGCGAGCCACAACTACTGAAGCCCGTGCGCCTAGAACCTGTGCTCCACAACAAGAGAAGCCACTGCAATGAGAAGCCCGGTCACCGCAACAAAGAGTAGCCCCTGCTGTCCGCAGCTAGAGAAAGCACACGCAGCAGCTTTCCCCATTACAGCCCCAGTCTTGGGCTGTGATTTTTTTTCACATGTCTGTGGAGAGCAGCGACGGCGTCTTCTTATCTCAGCCTGCAGCCTCCATGGCACTGGGCAGGGCCTCCCTGAAAGCACGCTTGTCGGATAAGTGGGGCCTGTCTCTGTGTCTTGCCAGGGGCCACGCATCTGCTTAGAGACAAAGATTTTAGAGAGGCTAGGAGGCTTTCTGGGGGTCAGGTTTTGTGCAGGTTTTTAAAAAGCTTTGGGAGGTTTTGAAGAGTCCTGGGAGCTTTCCTTTCCTGCCCTCTGGTTGCTGTCAGGTTACGGTGGGTATGTCTGGGCTGGGCCCCGGACAGGGAAACAGGAGGCGGGAATGTGTAGGGTCCCTGCGTAGGAATGGCTGCGATGTTCGGACTCTGGCCCCGGAGGGCGGCACAGGCTTCTCATTGTTCTACCCCCCTGGCTCTCCACTCTGGCCGAGCGGCCAGGGCTTGGGAAGGCTTGAGAGACCAGCTCTGGGAGGAGGGCAGCGGCTCCAGGCCCCCCTCAAAAGACAGAGAACCCTGGGAGGGCAAAGCCCCTTCTCCTCCACCCCATCAGGTGGGGGGCGGGAAGCTCAGAATTTGGAGCCTGGAGATGTGGGCGTCCAGCTACGGGTTCATTGTGTGAAACTTGGCAAGTCCATTTCCCTCTCTGTATCTGCAGCTGTAAACAGTTGGAATTGATGTGGAAGTCACAGAAAATCACGAGGGTAAATAAAAGGGGAAATCAGAATTACAAGGCAGTCATTTCAATGGCGAAGGTCGATTGAATTCATGGCATGAGGGATAGTGCGATGGCGCTTCTCACTGCGTCCTTGCAGCCGCGTGAGTGCTCACCAAATATGTCTGGCTCTTCAGCTCTTGCACGTGGTAGGGTTAACCTTCCTGCAACTAGTTCTTGCCAACGAGCTGTGATCAGAAAAGCCCAGGCCGAAGCACTTAATAGCTACCATATGATTCAACACTCTCTCCTTCCTCCGCCACAATGACCAACACGGCTCCAGAAGGCAGTTGCTCCATCAGCCGGGGTTCCAGAGTGAAGGAGGCATGGAACAGAGCCTCAGTGGACCCAGACCACAGTGGACACGAGGCACGAATCAGAAATAAATAGTCGTTATTATAAGTCACTGGGATTTTGGAATTGTTTGTTACTGAGACACAATTTAACCCATCCTGACTGATATAATTTCCACTTCACAGCTGAAGAAACTGGAGCTCACAGAGATTAAGTGATTTATTCAAAATCGCACAGCGGTAACAAACCCAGGTTTGAGACTCTAGAGCTTGTGCCACTTGTCTGGGAGGCCACCACAATGATTTTTTTTGCTTGGGTGGAGGTCTGTCCTTTGAGGCCACTTTCAGGCCTGTCAATCTTTCCTTTGGTGGGAAAAAAACTTGCGTACAGACACAAGGAGGTCATTGCCACTTTGGGCCACTAGAGGGCAGCTGAACCCAGGCGCATAATTAACAGGCAGGCAGTTTCGTCCTGGCCCCCAACACTGGAGAAGAGAGACGGGCAGGTAGGTAGCAGGAATACGGAGATGAACAAGACCCGTTCCTGTTGCTCTCAAGGCCCTAACAGCCTGGCAGGGAGCAAGATGGAGTAATTCTACACCTTCAAGAGGCCACATGAAGGCATCTGGTCCCTATTTAAAAAGGCAACTGAGGCCCAGAGGGGCAAGAGATCTGATAGAAGTTGCACAACGAGTCACTGGCCAAAGAGAGGAGAGAAGCCAGCGAGTAAGGACCCCTGACTTCAGCTCAGGGTTTCTGCATCTCAAAGATAATGCAGGGCTTCCCTGGTGGCGCAGTGGTTGAGAGTCCGCCTGCCGATGCAGGGGACGCGGGTTTGTGCCCCGGTCCGGGAAGATCCCACGTGCTGCGGAGCGGCTGGGCCCGTGAGCCGTGACCGCTGAGCCTGCCCGTCCGGAGCCCGTGCTCCGCAACGGGAGAGGCCACAACAGTGAGAGGCCCGCGTACTGCAAAAAAAAAAAAAAAAAAAAAAAAGATGACGCAATCCAGTGGGGTGGGCGGTAAAGCCTCCCCCAACTCAATCTGTCCAGAGAGAGCTGTGCTATCCCCTCCCTCAGCCACCTCTTTTCTTCCTAGAATCAGGCTGGTCCTCAGGCCTCAAAGCAAGGAGAGAAGGGGAAGAACTCCAGACAGATCCCCTCCCCCACCCACTAGGACTTCCAGCAGGTCTCCTCTTCACCAGAGCACAGCCAAGTTTGAGACCCTAAAGCTTGAAGGGGAGAGAATGAATAAGAAGAGGGGGAAGTTCCTAGGTCCACATATTCACCATTCATTCAATCAGTTTTTCCTTTTATTCATTCATTCTACAGAAACTTATGAGGGTAATTCTCACCCGGCCCTGGGACCCAGAGACGAATAAAGTCCAGGCCCTTCAGAACTGTGCTGTCCAATACCATAGCCACAGATTAAATTTAAAGAAAATTAAAAATTCAGTTGCTTGGTCCCTGTGACGAGGCGAAGATTAAAGGAGATGCCAGGAGAATGCTTAGCCTAGTTCCTGGCTCAGGGTGAGTGCTCAGAGGATCTCCACCGCCACTGCTGTATTATAGTCACTGTAAGGACCTATTTACGTTCCCATCTTCCTGAGCAGAAGTGGGTTCCTTCCCAGCCCTGACACAGTGCCTGGCACGTAGTAAGTGTTCAGTAAATGGTAGCTATTATTATCACCTTCATTATTATTACTATTCCTATGATAGAGGCAGAAGAGGGAACCCAGCCCAGCCCAAGGGTCAGGGTCTGCCGACAGCCCGCAATGCCAGAGCCAGGCTGGGAGGCCTCCTGGGTCTCCTCAGGCCCAGGGGAGGGTCATCTTCGCAGGCTCAGGGCCTTAGTACAGGGTCCAGCTGGAGGGAGCACGGGCTCAGGGGATAGCTGTTGAAGCAGAAAGCCCCTGCTTTAGTCTCCAGGAACTCCAGCTTGCTCCAGGAAAGACCTCAGACGGGTGGCCGAGGTGGTCTGAGGGTCACAGAACTAAACAGGGTGTGGGGCGATGCAGAGGGAAGGCAGAAGTGAGGTCGGCTCTGGGACCACTGGAGCGTGCCCATATTTGCAATCTCCCTATTCTCAACGCAAACATCTCTCCAGGGGCAGAGTCTGTGGGAGACAGAGCAGATTTGGGGAGGGCAGGCAGCAGGGCACCACACCCCATGTGTCCTTGAGTCCAGGGCAGCCCAGCCTGGCCGTTATGAGCCTCCCATGGCCCTTTGGGATTCCAGAGGCTCAGAGCAGCCATTCACTGACGCCCACGGCTGAGAAGCCGGCCCCTCCCTGCCCCACAGCCCAGCCCAGCTGTGGATGTAGCTGGTGGTACAGGTCAGGAGAAGGCTGGGCCCTAGGCCGGGGGACCACAGCCTGGAGACTGAGGGGACCGTTGGGATGAGAGCCCTGAGCTGGTCATCACAGCCAGAATCTGGGCGCGGAGGAGGTGAGGGCCCCGCACCAGGGTTAGCTTCCCAGACTGAAGAACACTAGACCTTTCTTTTCTCTGATCAAGGTAGGTGAGTATTTGTGGGTGGGGGGAGGATAGTACCAAGGGATTTTTTTTTTTTTTTGCGGTACGCGGGCCTCTCACTGCTGTGGCCTCTCCCGTTGCGGAGCACAGACTCCGGACGCGCAGGCTCAGCGGCCACGGCTCACGGGCCCAGCCGCTCCGCGGCATGTGGGATCTTCCCGGACCGGGGCACAAACCTGTGTCCCCTGCATCGGCAGGCGGACCCTCAACCACTGCGCCACCAGGGAAGCCCAGTACCAAGTGATTGATGGGGGGTGCATGCTCAGTGACGGGAAGGGATCTGGGGATGTTAGAACAAATAGATCTCAGAAATTCTGTCCTCTGGCCAGCTGTGTGTGTGTGTGTGTGTGTGTGTGTGTGTGTACACACTGAGGGTAGATGTTTGTGGTTAAGTGCAGGGTAAACATGCATGTACCCAGCTATGTGTGGTTGTGAGTAAGGGCCCCAAAGCAGGGCTGCAGGGATAAGCCAGGTGGGGAGGTGATAAGGCAGGGACAGCCTTGGGTACAAATATGTGACTGGATGGGGATGAGGGGTTGGGGTGCCACCGTGAAAGATGATGAAGACCCCTCCAGTGTCCTGCCTTCCCCGTCCTTGCTCCAGACTTCAGGGCCCTAGCCACGAAATCACACTCCGCCCCATAAGCCCCTGCTGCCTAGGCCCCCTCAGCAGTATCACGTCCCCCCCTGCTGTGCTGGAAGCAACAGAAGCAACTTTGTTCCAGAGGATGGGTTATATGGAGCCCAGAGTGTGCACCAGCTGGCCGGCTGGGAGCCGTGGAGCCCCCTTCAGGGAGCAGCTCATCCATGCAGTGCGCCAGCCAGCGTCCTTGACGCCCCCTTCCCTGACTCACCATGTCCCGGCAGTCTGGCTGCTGCTTCCGCTGTGCTATTCAGCCTTCTCCAGCCCCACCCCCAGCTCACAGAGTCTTTCAACTCACTGCTCGCCTTGCTGCGAGGCTTACAGGATCTCCGTTCCCGGACCAGGGATTGAACCCAGGCCATGGCAGTGAAAGCCGGTATTCTAGCCAGTAGGCCACCAGGGACGTCTCTCCTTGCCTCCACTTCTCTTGCCCCTGATCTTGCCGTCACACAGTCCTGGAGGGGCCCCCTGCAGATCTGACCAGGTCATCTTCCAGGGCCTGAGCATCACCGTGGCCTGGCCTGGGCCCCAGCGCACCTGCAGCCTTGTCTCGCCCCTCCCCCACAATACAGCTTGGGAGCCCCATGGAGCATTTTCAGAAAGATGCCACGTTTCCTCACCTTTGGGCCTTCTGTGTGAATTCCCCCAGCCCCAGGCCCGGCCTCCCTCCTTTAACCCCAAAAGCTGAGCTAACGCTTCCCCCACGAGGCTCACCCCCAGCATAGCTCTGCCTGCTTCACTGTCTGGTGCTCCTGGGGTTGGCCGGTCCCCCTAGGGAAGATACTGGGGCTTGTTCACCGGACAAGTACCCTGTGAATGCTCATTACTTCTCTACTTCCCAAGCCTCACCTTGTCCAGGGCCCTCTTCAGCTCCAATTCAGGCTCCGATTTCAGCTCCAGCCGCAGGCCAGCCCAGGGCTCTTTCCTGGTTCCGGGCAGGAGCCCCAGGTGCAGACCCTGTTCCCAAGCCAAAATGGTCATCTCTTGGTCTCCTACCTGGACGTCTGAACTCCTATTTTGGCTGCTGTGTGTGGGAACTCAGAGTCCTCTGGCCCCTTCTGGAAGAGGCAGATAGGCTTCCAATTACCACCGCCCCTCCACGGGGGCTCCTGAACGTGTATACGTGACCTCCGTGGAGTTGGCCATAGAGGGGCAACACTTGCCTGCAAAGGGAGAGGTCTCCTCATGCCAGGGCAGCCTGCTCATTGGATTCCACCCATTGCTGGAACATTCTTCCACATTCACCTGGTATCTTGGTAGGTGTGTGTGTGTAGGAGGGCCTGTGCGTGTGAGGTGTGTTGGCATGTAGCAGGTGGGACCTGTAGGCGGGCAGTAGGAAGGGACATGTGTACTCCACTGAGGACTTGACAGTCCCCCAAACAAGGCCCCTTCAGAGGAGCGCTAGCTGCTAGTCAGGAGGGGGAAGGCCAGCCCCTGCAGGCTCGAGCACCTCGCCCCGGCTTGGCCCCTTTTGTCTGTTGATCAGGGGAAGACGAAAGACCTGGATGGACCACGACTTTGAGATGCAGCCTCACGGAGCCCCAGGCGCTGGAAGCTCCTTCTCCCGCAGCCACCTACTAGGGCGCCCTGCCCGCCCCTCAAAGCTCCCTGGAGGGGTGTCGCCTCTCATCCCTGTTCTCAAGAAGACCATCCATCTGGATGCTTTCCCCCAGAGCCACATTCCACAGGCTTCCGGCCGAGCAGGCCTTGGAGCTAGGGCATGGAGTGTGCCCCCACAGGACACTGGCAAGAGCCTGGCACCCAGGAAGCTCAGCTCCATCTCCTTAACAGTCCGCCAGCACAGCCAGGCATGGCCCTTGGGCCCCTTACCTTCTCACTGGGAACAGGTGTCTACCCCGGGCAGGGAGGCTGCCACCCACAGAGGAGGGAGGCTGCCTTCTCCTGACTCACCATCTGTGACCCTGGCGCCAGGGGACAGGGTCCACTCCGAGGGCTCAGGTCGCCCAGGTCTGGCCAAGCCCAACAGGATGCCTGTAGTGGAGAAGCCCCTGGTGAGTTCATGCCTGACCCTGCCTTTCCAGTCCCGGTTAACCCAGAGTCCACCGGGTCCTGCAGGGCCAGGCTTGGTGGGTCAGAGGCGCCCTGTCCCAGCGACTGCCCATGTGCCTACCAGAGCTTCTCCAGGAAGAGGCAAGCCCCGGTCCAGGGGTATTCAGAGACCCCGGCTGCATCTCCAAAGGGCCATCCCTGCCACGGGGCCCGCAACCGCCATGGGTTTGGCGGTTCTGGATACGACGAGGCCAGGCACATCCAGACATTTATCCACAATGGCCACCAATAGGCCTGGCTTGGCTGTCAACTTGGCTACACCAAACACCTCTAGACTGGACACAAGCACTGAGTTCCCTCACCTGGATAGCAAACTGGGCTCTGCCGTGGGCTTGGCTAAAGCAGGCACAACCGAGCCACGCGCGGTCATGGAGGTGGTGACCCCAGACCCAGAAAAGGTGGGCAAAGCCATAGCTACAGCAGGCACAGCCAAGCCAGATACAACCACAGAGGGTACAGCCAGGGAAGTGGCAGCAGCAGATCCAGTCAAGCTGGACACAGCCATGGCGTCGACTAGCGCGAATATAGCCAAGCCGGACATCACTACGGATTCTCTTGTTTTGGATACAAGCGGGCTGGGCACAGCCATGCATTCGGCTGTGCCAGTCACGCCAGACCCAGTCACTGGGGAGGTCACACTGGACAGTGTCATTAAGCTGACTAGATCAGACACTGTCACCTACCCAGCAATGCCAAGCAGAAGCACAGATGCAGCCCTGGATCGTGCTCGGGCAGATGCTGCCACAGACTGGGTCACAGAGCTCACCATGCTGGACCTGGCCAGACAAACCAAAGGTAAATGCAAAGAGCTGGGCTGGGGATGCGCTGGACTGCTGGGGTGTATGAGCCTGGAGCTGGGTTATGCTTGGATAGATCTGGGGGACTTGACAGTCAGAGGTGAATGAGCTGGGAGAAAAGGGAATGGGGTTGAGTAGAGCACAGAGGATGCACCCTGAGCTGGGTCCTAACCTGCCAAGTCAGAGGTCAGGCTGAGGGAAGCCATCATCAGAAGGAGGGTTTTTACAGGGGTAATTTGTGGGAGAGCAATTATGCTGAGTCAGTCCTTTAGCATCTTCCAGGATTGTTCCTTTGTTCCCTGAAGAGCTGAAATAATCAGGTGATCTGTAGGGGAGTCCAGCTTGAAAAGCAAACCACCTACACGAAGATACAGACCAGCACTTCAGTAAGTGGTGATTTGTCTAACAGTCGACACTGCCATGCCCCTCTAGATGGGAACAGTGAACTCACCCGAGACCTTCTAAATCATCTCCAGTCGGCCTTTCAGGAGGATGGCTGTTGCTTAAAAGGTGCCTCGCCTGGAATTTTTTCTCGGTCCCCTACCCCCAGCCCTTTAGTCCTGAAAGGTGAATTAGGGACTTGTAGGTTGGAAGTCCTACACAGAAGTATAAACAGGTCAACACAAGGGCTAGAAGTTCATTGGGCCTTAGAGAGGCTGTGACACACCTAAAGTCACACAGC
Organism: Kogia breviceps; assembly: GCF_026419965.1. Lineage (NCBI taxonomy): Eukaryota > Metazoa > Chordata > Mammalia > Artiodactyla > Physeteridae > Kogia > Kogia breviceps. The sequence continues at coordinate 96,358,309 of NC_081321.1, forward strand.
TGGTTGATGGCGCTAAGCTAATGGGAACCCAGATCTCGGAATTCTACTTTGGGCAGTCGCATTGCCAACATTTCAAAGGCTCAGAGAGTCTGGGTCCGGCAGATGCTTGGAAAGCATCCAGTTCCGTGGCTTAATTGGCGTTGGGGGTCGTCAGCCCCCTTCTCATGGCCCTCTGCACACTCAGCCTGGGGGAACCCACCCAGGCCCTGGTCTTCCCTCCTCCCTACGGGACCTCAGCTCTCCCTCCATCTTCAGCCCAGCCCTCTCTCTCAAAATGCAGATGTAGACAGTCACTGGCCTGCCGGAACCCTCTACCCAGACGACTCCCGGGCGTGTCTGCCGGCAGCCCCTTTCTTCCTGACTTCTGCCCTCCCTGATCTCACTCCCTCAGCTGCAGGCACCCTACCAGAAACCTGGGTATCCTCCTCTTCCTCATCTTTCTCTCTCCTTCGCCCCATCCGGTCTAATTCCAACTCTGTTGGTCATCCTCCTCGGTCTTTGGCTGTGTGTCCCCTCCTCTCCATCCCTCTGTCCCTGTGAGGCCACCCCCTGCCCCTCCACACGGCTGCCACAGGGACTCATACATTTCATGGCAGCACTTTCTGCTTAACAGCTGTTGGTGACCCACTGTTATCTTCTTTGATAAGTCCAGCTCCTTAGCCTGGCTTCCAAGGCTTTGGGCTTCTCCAGCCTCTTAGCTCTATGTCCCTGTCTGGACTTTTCCCTGCTTTGGTGCACCCAGGAGCTCTGTTGTCTCCAGCACCATGCAGCTCTCACCTCTGGGTCTCTCCATAGACTGCTTTCCCTTCTTCCCTCGCACCTTTATTTGCCTTTCCATCTTGGCCCTCACCAAGGGCCCTCACCCCTGCACCCACAGTACCCGGTGGGTGCCCACCTCCCTGCACCCACAGTACCCTGTGCATACCCCACCCCCTGCATTAGGACAGTTCAGCTTCCTGTCTTGACCCACCAGCCCATAACTCTTTGAGGACAGAAATGATGATCCTTGTTCCTGTCCCCTCAAGGCCTGGCAATATGCAGTCCATTCAAGTTGATTGAATGCAAGGATGATTTTTCTGACGGGTAAATTGAGGCTCAGGAAAGTTCCTGACTAGCTCAAGGTCACAGGGCTCATCATCCCACAGTGAGGCCTGGAACCCGGGCTCCCGAATCAGGCAGGGTTCTTCTACAGGCACCCGCGTCTGGGCAGAACCGCCGCGTGACTCTTGCGCGCGCACCGCCTCCCGCAGCTCCCACAGGTCCCCTGCGCTCCCCGCCCCGCCCCGGCCTAGAGGGTAACAGGCCGGGAGCAGGATCGAGGCGGAGGGACCGGGACTGGGATGCGGGAACCATGCCCCGCCCGGCACCTCGAGCCTGCAGGCACAGCGCCCCCGCGCGCCTCCCCGGCGGCCCGCAGCCGGCCCTGGGTGCCCGCTCCCGTGTGCGGGCGGAAGGGGAGCCGGTGCGGGCGAGGACGCCGAGGGAGGGGGGAGGGGGAGGGGCCCTCGGCGGGGCGGGCGGGTCACGTGGTGCGGGTGGCAGCGGCGGCGGCGGCGGCGGCGGCGGCGGCGGCGGCATCGGTGCAAGCGGGCAGGGGCAGCGCTGCGCCGAGCCAGCCGAGTCGAAGTCCCGGGCTGGCGCGGCAGCGCGGGGCGCGGGGACGGCGCTGCCGGGCCGCGGACCGGGCGGGTGGGCGGAGAACGCAGAGGGGCGAGGCCCGGCTGCAGGGTCTGCTCGGCCCAGGAGGAGCCCGCGTCCAGCTCAGCCTTGCAGCCCCGCGCCCTGAGCATCTTCCCGGAGGAACGGAGACAAAGGAGGATTCATGTCCAAAGGTAGGAAGGCCGGCGGGGCCACCGGCGCGCGCCGGGAGGAGGCTGCGGCCCCCAAAGCCCGGCTGGAGATGCTACCGGGGGAGGGTTGATGCGCTGTGGAACCCATGCGCGGTGACATACGCACGGACACACGCACACACGGTGGCACACACCCCAAGATGTACAAGCCCGGAGAAATGCACATATGGAAACGCGGAGAGATACAGAGGGCCCCGAAGAAGCGAGGAGGCACCCAGATGCGCACCGAAAGCTCCACACTGGAGCACCCCAAGAAGTGCACACACATGCACACCACGCACAGGTATCAGGACCACCTACAGCCAGACGAGAGACCTGTGCGCTGACACGTAGACCCCTTCCCCCACACACAGGCGCACACTGAGACAGGCACCAGCTGGTCTCCAAGGGAACTCGTTGGCCTCCAGAGGACTGGGATGGAGGCAGGGGTATCCCAGGGCCCTTTGCTTCTGTGAATGGGAAAGTACTAAGATATCTTTTGTGATTCCTTTTCTGAGAGCCGGGGGCTGGAGCTGGGGTGGACTGGAATTGCCTCTGCGGATGGGGGCGGTGTTTTGAAGGAGGCTAGGGGCTGGGGGCTGGGGAAGATCTGCAGCTCCCCATGGAAGAGCCTCCCCACCCCCTGGATCCCCACTAAGCCAGGGAGGAAGGTGCTATTCTGGAAAGGTCCCCTCCCCCTGCTGCCACCTTCCCAACAGAGGGGTGGGGTCCCTGGGCCAGACAAAGACAAAGCCATTTATTTGCCTGTAAAAGAAAGCACCGGGGTCTTTGCTTGGCACGGGGATGGCGGGAGGTGCCGTTTCTGTGGGGACTAAGCTAGAGCTGAGTCGGGTGGACAGTGTCTCTTCCTGGAGCACTGACGGGCAGGTGGCCCCCGGCAGGGGGTGCTGTAGACATATCCCCTCCTCTCCAGGAGCCCTGAGAGAGCTGGGAGCTTAGGAGGAGCCCCAAGAACCACTTGGGCAGGATGGCATATTTGAGCTACATCCTGCTGTGACCCCATCCTGAGCTCTTGCCCACCCTTGGGGAGCCCCCCTCCAAGCCCTGTTGCAGGGGAAGGAGAAAGTCTCTTAACAGGGTCTACCTCCGTGACTGTGGCCCACACGAGAGCCATTTGCTGGGTGGAGGTCAGCTGCTCTGCCAAGGGAGCAGCATCTGAGGGAGGAGAAAAGTGATAGCTCTGAAGCAACGTCTGCCTTGCATTCATTCATTCATTCATTCATTCATTCATTGCTGAGTGTCTTGCTATACTAGGTTCATTGGGGCACAGAAATCAATAAGACGTGGCTCCTTCCCTGAAGAAGGGTGGGAACTGGCATATGTTCAGTGCTAGGTAATTTATGTCCATGCTTTTGTATAAGCTTCATAGCAACCCAGCAAGGTAGGTACTGTACCTCTTTTTCCTGGGGAGAACACTGAGGCTCACAGGGGTCATCCAGCTGGGAGTCCAGTGTGGGCCATCTGGAGTTGGCATGGCGGGACCAGGGGAGCTGTAAGGGCAGAGGATGGAGCTACAGAGTTCGGCTCCAGAGCTGCATTTGTCCTGTGCCCTGGAGGGCTTTATGTACTTGTCAGGCACCCTCACCAAACAGTGGGCCCTTGGGGGCAAGGACCTTGTCTGGGGTCCAGAAGTGTCCTTGGCATTTAATCTAAAGTGTGGCTGGAGTAGACCCCCATTTGACAGCATGTGGAGAGGCCTGGATGGGATGGATGGGAGAGTGAATGAATGAATGTGATGACTAGAAAGTCAGGGAGCCGAGGCAGCACAGAAGAGAGGCATCCCCGTGAGATGGGAAAGCAGAGGCTTTCCTGAGGGGTAGCCCTTGGGCTGAATGGTGAAAAAGAGAGTACGAGTTAGCCAAGGGCTGTAGTGGGCAAAGGGTCTTCCAGCAAAGGCTGTGACACAGTGACCCACCACAGGTTTGCAGTAATTGTGGCTGATGGGTGGTTGTAATTGCCATGTGGTTGGGAGGGGCAGCTTGCCAGCAGGAGCTCTATGGATGCTCATAGGTGCTTGATGGGAGAATGAAGGTGAGATCTGCTCCCGTTCTGGACCTGCAGCAGGCCTGCTGTCGCCCCTAGAAGTTGCCTGGGAATCTGGTAGGCCGGCTCCTTCTTGCAACCGTGGTCTGTCTTTTTGGGGAATGATCTTTGAAGATGCTGCAGTTGACAGACCAGGGCTGAGCAGGCCATGGTGAGGACACACACTTTATACGAATACTTATAAAAGCCCCCATAAATAAATACTAGGCTCACTTTCCAGGTCTGTAGAATGAGGTAAGACCCCCGCCTGCCCGACACACACATACACACCGATGGATCTATCTCACAACACAGGTTGTGGAGACCAAATGGGCTGGCTGGAGAGGCATGAGGAAGGTGAATGGGGCCAGCCGTGTGAGCAGCTGGGCAGGGAAAATGGGGCATCGGCCCCCAGTGCAGGCGTGCTGAGTTGGGTCCGGGAGCCATGTGCAGAGTGGAGGTGGGGGCCAGGCTGCTGAGAGTCAGCTGCTGCAGGGCTGAGCCAATCTTGCTGCCTTCTGGGGCCTCCTGGCTGGCAACAGCTTCCTGGGAAGCAGGAGGGAGCCACGCCAGGCCCTGGGGAGGTCCTGAGACTTTGTCAGATTTGGCTGTGTCTGGGAGTGACAAGGAAAGAATGGTTTCCAGTTGAGAGAGAGAGGGAGTCCTGCCAGGACCAGTGGAAGGACCAGGTGGTAGGGGTACAAGAACAGACTCCTGGCTGGGTTTGGGGGTGGGGGAGGGAGGTACTCCTGTCCCCTCACCCTCTTTCCCATCTGCTGCTCCATCAGGTCTCTCTGTGAGCCTGAGACTCTGCAGGGTGGTAACCATGAACCATAGGATTCTAGAATGGCAGAGCTGGAAGAGGGCCTTTGGAGAGCGTGGAGTCCAGTAACGGTGCTGTGTAATTAGTATCTGGGGCACCTCCCTTTAACAAGCGCTTTCACACGCACCGCTTCATTTCCCCTCCTGACAGGCTGTGAACTTGAAAGGGACAGGAGCAAGAGGGTCTGGAACAGCGAGGCTCTGTGCGGGCGCTCCTAGGCATATACCTCGTGTGCGGAGCTCCCTACAGCCTTAGGCACGATCCTAACCAGTTTACAGAGTACAGAGGAGGAAGCAGGCGCATGGGAGGTGGGGGGTTTGCCCAGGTCCACAAAGCTGGCAAGCAGCAGAGCCAGGCTCTTTCCACATGACCACACACCCCCGTTTTACGGGGAGGGAAACGGAGCTGCTGTATCCTGAAACCCACCCTGGTGGACAGTGGCCCGATGAGGAAACACACAGATTTCTCTTGTATGTGAATATACCCAGGATCTCCCAGACGCAGGGGGATGTTTGCCTTTCTCCACTGGGGAAGGGCTGTGATTTCAGCCTCCCCTTTCTTTTGCTACCCACCGTCCCAAGAACATGTGTCATGTCATCTTCGGTCAGTGATGCGCCCCACTTGGGTCTCATCCTCTCCCCAACAGTCAAAAGGGGAGACTTATTCCCCCTCAGACTCAAAACTAAGGCTTGGAGGGTGTCTGGGGCACCTCAGGGCACAGACCTCCTTACTTTGCAGCAGTGCTTGTGGAACAGAGGGGACACGGAGGCTGGGAGACAGGAGTGATGCTCTCTCTACAGAGATGGGGTAGCCCTATGTGCTTCCTCTTTTAAAAAAAAAAAAAAAAATTTATTTATTTATTTACTTGGCTGCCGGGTCTTAGTTGCGGTGTGTGGGATCTTTAGTTGCGGCACGTGAACACTTAGTTGTGGCGTGTGGGATCTTTAGTTGCAGCATGTGAACACTTAGTTGTGGCGTGTGGGATCTTTAGTTGCGGCACGTGAACACTTAGTTGTGGCGTGTGGGATTTTTAGTTGCGGCACGTGAACACTTACTTGTGGCATGTGGGATCTAGTTTCTTGACCAGGGATCGAACCTGGGCCCCCTGCAATGGGAGCACAGAGTCTTAGCCACTGGACCACCAGGGAAGTCTCCCCATGTGCTTCTAGAAGACAAGCAACTGGATCAGTGACAGGCAGTCAACAGATGTTAGGTCCAGTATCCTAAAAGGTCTTCGCCCTTTTTCTGGGGGAGGCAGGACTCAGGTCAGAATAACCCCAGACATCTCTTAGATCAGTGGTTCTCAGCTGGGGCACTGTTGTCCCCAGGAGACATTTGTCACTGTCTGGAAATATTTTTGGTCATTAAACTGGGGGGGGGGGGCTGCTACCTGCATCTAGTAGAGGCCAAGGATGTCACTAAACATCGTACAATGCACAGGACATTAATTATCTGGCCTAAAATGTCAATAGTACCAAGGTGGAGAAACCCCTGGGTTAGAGACACAGATGTGGTTCTTTGGAGCAGCGAGGTACATATGAAAGCGCCCCAGCAACTGGAGGGTCTGGATACTGGTCCAGATTTTGCATCTGACTTGCTCTGTGTTCTTAGACAAGCCCTTACCCCGAAGGCCTCAGTCTCCTCATCTGTGAGATGAGAGACCTGTACTGGATGACATGTAAGGTCCCTTCCAGGGCCAACTCCGTATGATTCTGTATCTAGAGAATAATACTGTGCCTTCCACATGACCTCTGCTTTCCTCTAGCCCACCCCTCCCACCTTGGCTTTTCAGGGCTCCCGGAGACCAGGACGGACGCAGCCATGTCAGAGCTGGTGCCTGAGCCCAGGCCCAAGCCGGCAGTACCCATGAAGCCCGTCAGCATCAACCCCAACCTGCTGGGCTACATTGGCATTGACACCATCATCGAGCAGATGCGCAAGAAGACCATGAAGACTGGTTTCGACTTCAACATCATGGTCGTTGGTATGGAGGCCGTGGGTTCCCTGGAGGCCCTGGTGGCGGGCAGCACCCAGGATCCCGATTCTTTCTCTAGGACGGCCTCAGCCCTGGCTTCTCTAGAATGAGCTCTTTCTCGGAGGAAAGATCTCACTGTGCTGATTACAAAGGCCTGGCCCCTTTCTCCCCACAGGCTGGCTGGTCCAAGGGCGGGAGCTGCGGGTGGGTGGTCCCTGTGGCCCCATCACCACCTGGCTGTACACAGGCAGCCTGGCAGCTGTGCTCAAGTTGCCTTCGTGTGTGTGGGCTTTCAAGCTTAGAGAGAATTTCCAGGAAGCTGGTCACTAAGTAGGGTCACTAGGTCACAGAATGTAAGAGCAGAGAGGGGCCTTTGCCTGATCTCAGTGAGATATTCTCTCTGTCGCTGAAACTGGGATCTGGGCATCATTCATCTTTCCTCCTCCTTTATCTCCCAATCCAGTCAATCATCATATACGGTCAATTTTACCTGGTAAATATCTCTCGAGTCTGTCCACCTCTCTCCATCTCCACTGCTACCACCCTAGGCCGAGTGCATCTCTCCCCTGGATTACCAGGGCCACCTGACTCAGTGCTGCTCAAACCTAAGGAGCTAGGCCAGAGTGTAAATCATCTGGAAAGTCTTGCTGTAAAAAACATCAGCTAAACTAAACAGTGTGCTTGGTGACGTAAGTTGATTTACTTTCTGGGGCGAACTTCTTTTTCTCCTGGTTCTCTGTCTCCTTCAATCCATTGTCCACCAGTGACCGAGTAATTTTTCCAACCTGCAAAACTCAAGTCACACATCCTACTTAAAATCTTTCATAAGTTTAAGGGCTTACATTCCTAGCCTGGCCTGGTACGACCTCTCCACTCTTCTCTCACTACTTCCCATGTACCATTCGACTCCTCACTTACAAGGAACAGTTCTCCTGGACTTGCCATGCTCTTTCCTACCTCTTAGCCTTTGTGTATGCTGTTCGCTCTCTCTGGAACCCGCCCTCCCAGCTTCTCATGGGTCATTTGAAGTCATTCTTAGGTTTTAGCTTAGTTATTGCTTCTTCGTAGAAGTCCTCCTTGATCCCAGAGAGACCGCGTTAGATTTCCTTTGGCATTGTCCGCTTACGTTTTGCCTCCCTCACACCAAGTGGCTCCTTGAGGGTGAGGATGATGTCTTGTTCACCGCTCTACCGCCAGTTCTAGCAAAGGTGGGCCTCTGCTCTCCCCGGCGGTGCGTGCCTGTGGCATTCAGTCACTGCACGCAGTCAGTACCGAGCCCAGAGGTAGCCTTTTAAACGGATTAGGCAGGTGGCTACCGCCAGTTGATCAGTTGGATTGAGAAATGGACCTTATTTGCCATCCCTGGTCTCATCCAGTTCCCCCCCTCCCCACCGTCCTATAGCAAAGAGAAACTAAGGCCCAGAGGAGCAAACATGGCTAGTCCAAGGCTTCAGGGAAGAAGCATAGTTGAGTCTAGAACCTTAGGCTCCAGCCCCCTGCCGGGCCCATTTCCTAATATATGACAGGAATGCTCTAGACCAGCACACCTCGGATTTTATTGCCCATTTGATTCCTGACGTCCTGTTGAAATGCAGATTCTGATTCATAGGGCTGGGGTGGGGCCTGGGATACCTCATTTCCTACAAGCACCCAGGTGATGCCAGCGCCACTAATTAGTTGCCAGCCTTGCCGGCGTGATTCTTGTGCATGTTTGAGAAGCACTGCTTCGACCAGTGGTTTTCAAATATTTTTTAGTGTGGGACTCTCCCTTGGAATGAAATCTTCTGCAGAACGGTAGTGTCAGTATGCAAAGTAATTCTGTCTTTACTTTTAGTATGATTAAATATTAAAAACTCAGGTCAAGCAAAAACAAAACAAAACCGAAAACCACTACACGAGACAAATGCAGAGGTTGTTCCTTTCCCAGTGGTCCTGGGGCTCCAGAAGGAGAGAATGTGGAATCCAACTAACATTTCCCCAGGTCCTTCTCCAGTAAGTAGGAAACCGTTCCCACCCACCTGCTCTCCCTACTCGGCCCCTTGGCTCCCCAGTGAGCCGTCAGTCAAGGGCCTGGATCACAGCTCTAGCATTCTGTAAGCTCAGGGGAGAGATACTAGGCTCGGCGGGTGGGCATGGGGTCTCCCTCCTTTCTCATCCTCCTCCTGTCTTGCTGCAGGTCAGAGTGGACTGGGCAAGTCAACGCTAGTCAACACCCTCTTCAAATCCCAAGTGAGCCGCAAGGCCTCCAGCTGGAACCGGGAAGAGAAGATTCCCAAGACGGTGGAGATCAAAGCTATCGGGCACGGTGAGGACCAGGCAGGGACCCCGTTGGGCATTGTTCGGAGGAGCCTCTGCCAGAAAAGGGAAAGGGTGGGGCTTCTTGGCGAATGAGACAGATGAAAGGCACCCTCAAGACGGAATAGAATTAAGCCCTAAACACGAGGGAGCCAACTCCTTGGACTGTAAGTCCAGGAAAGGGGGTGAGGGAATTAGGAAGGAATGAAGTAGGATTTGAGCTGGATGACAAAGGCTGGGTGGATTTAAACAGGCAGAAGGGGGTAAGGAGGGCATTTCAGGCGCAGGGAACAGCATGGACAAAGGTGTTGAAGACCCTGAACTCGACTTTTCCAATAATCAGTCCTGCAGAAGGGAGGAGCCCAGGTCCCCCCCGGCTGGTAGGGGCACCTGGTATCAGCTGGAGGAGTGACCTCCCTGGTGCCTTTTTAAAAGAAATTTATTTATTTATTTTTGGCCACGCTGGGTCTTCGTTGCTGCACGCGGGCTTTCTCTAGTTGCGGCGAGCGGGGGCTACTCTTCGTGGCGGTGCGCGGGCTTCTCACTGCCGTGGCCTCTCTTGTTGCGGAGCACGGGCTCTAGGCACGTGGGCTTCAATAGTTGTGGCGCGCGGGCTCAGTAGTTGTGGCGCGCGGGCTCAGTAGTTGTGGCGCGCGGGCTCAGCTGCTCTGCGGCATCCTGGTGCCTTTTCTGTTCACTCCGCAGTGATAGAGGAAGGCGGTGTCAAAATGAAGCTGACTGTCATCGACACGCCAGGCTTTGGAGACCAGATCAACAATGAAAACTGGTATGTCTGCCTGTGAGATTTCCACCCTGAAGACTCTGCAAGGCAGATACTGAATGTGGTGCAGGTTCATTCACACTGAGGCCCGTCTGCGCCCTCCATGCTGAGGGGTTAAGCGGGAAGGCGTGCTGAAAGAGGGGAGGGGCTTTGTCAGGAGGCAAGGGAAGAGGCCCACATGGGGCCCAGTTATGGGGATGGAGGGGGACAGCACGGAGGGAATGTCAGCCGAGGGATTGCCTGGAGATGGGAGTGGATCTGTCATGATAGGCAGGAGACGCAGAGCAAGGGGAACTGGGGTGCACATCCAGGCTGACCTGAAGGCTGTGGCAAGGAGCTTGGCCTGAGAGCCAGATGTTGGAGCCCTGGACAAAGAGAGGATGCGTGGAAAACAGGAGGAAGGGGAGTTTCCGTGGAGAATCTTTGCCTCTGGGAATCCGCAGAGCAAAGCTGCAGTCGGTGTACAGCCAAGAAGGGGTGAAGTACACTGCCCAGACATAGACGGAAGGGTCGACTGTGCAAAAAAAGCACAACGTAAGAGCTGTGAGTTGGGTTTCATTCACTGTCTCTCTGAGGACTGTAGCCTGGGAGGCAGACTCTCGGATGGTTCCGAGGACCTGCTCTGAAGAGGTGGGCGAGAGGCAATATGTGTGTGTGACTCCTGGCTGGGGGATACGGAGAGTCAAGCTAACATCTCAGCAAAAGGCTCGTCACGAGGATCAGGTATCTCAGTTAAGATTTTAGTGCTTTTCCAAGTAGGGGAAGGTGCAAGGATTTGGGTCCATAAATTTTTTTTTTTTTCTGAAATAGAACTATCTAAGGGGCTGTTTTCCCAAAGTGCAGAGAGCCTTATCCTGTTCTTTGTCCTGAATTCCTTTCAGGGTATATTGTAGGTCAGCGACTGCAGTGACTATAATGGCTTAATCCTTGTAGAACCAGATGGCACGTGACATTCCCCACTTTCCAGAAGGTTCCAGGCAGAAGTTTGCTCCCGGACAGGGGTGGTGACGGTTGTGCCTCTGTGAGGGAGCTGGGGTCTGCCCCAGACAGACAGGCCCACTCAGCAGCACACCTAGGAACTGGCTGTATTGATCTTAGAGAAGTGGCTGGTTGCCTCCTCTTCTGGCTATATACACACACTCCTGGACAGAGAAGGGTTATTACTCATTGTTATGAATGAGTTGTGGCCATGACTGAGTACTTTCTATGTGCCATTGCTCTGTTAAGTACTATACCTGTTCTTTCTGATTCTTATACGAATCTCTCCAGGCACCTGTTGTTGCTCTCTTTTTACTTATGAGAAAACAGCTTCAGAGAGGGGCAGAGATGTCCGCAGAGCTGCCCAGCTAATAAGCAATGGATGTGGGGGAAAGTGTGTGCCGCTGCCGGGAGTGGGATGGGGTTCTGCAGGTTCCCTTAGCCCAGTCAGAGAGCTGGGTCCCCAGCGGAGCTGTGCCCTTGCTAACAGAGAAAGCCATCCATGGGAGGCCGAGGGACAAGAGTCAGCAGGTAACCTAGACCCACCAGGGGAGGTAGGAGATGAGACGGATGTGAGGGGACTGCTGCCTGACCACGTCTAAGGTGAGCTCCCAGGTCCTGTCCTTCTGGGACATCCATCTGCTTTCTTCCCACCCCCCAGCTGGGAGCCCATCGAGAAATACATCAATGAACAATATGAGAAATTCCTGAAGGAGGAGGTGAACATAGCCAGGAAGAAACGCATCCCTGACACTCGTGTCCACTGCTGCCTCTACTTCATCTCCCCGACAGGACACTCGTATGTACCAGTCCCACCCCCATTGCTGGGCCTGGCTTCAGTTTGCGTCATCTGTGCCCAACCTGTAGTGGGTAACCGTTACCTGGACTCAGCTGGGGAGGGCCACGTGGGCCCCAGTGTAGCCACCGTCCGGTGATTCCCTGGAGTTTCTTGCCAGGATAGTGAAACTGACCAACATCAGCCCCTACGCGGCCCATTGGTGTCCTAGCACCGTAGCACGACTGTGCCGGCAGACAGGAGTTGGCTTCTGTGCGCAAAATGCTCCTCATTTGTTCGAGAGATACCTGCCTTGCACAAGCCTGGGGTCGGGGGCAGTTAGAAGGGTGAGATCGGGAGGGGCTGGGCTACTGGGTTGGGGCTGGTGTTTTGGGGGTGGGGTGGGACCCAGCTGTAGGCATTTGGAGGGCGGCCAGCCCAGCATGAGGGGCCAGGTGTCTAGAGACCAAGACCGGCATATAAGCAGGGCATGCTGGGAACTCTGGTTGTTGAGTATTGGGCGGGGCTACATGATAGGGAGTACCAGGAGACAACGGAGCGATCCAAGTAGGCGAGCAGAGGGCGGGTGCCTCGTAATTTATCACTAAGCCCAGCTTAGTTCAATTCTTGAGAAGATGGCACAAGCAAGGCGGGCCCCCAGTTTTGGAGGAATCAGATATTCAGCAGGTTTTCAACGGAGGAGCTCAGGAACTCAAGGAAAAGTTTGCGTTATCCCTCCTTAGAACCTGGACGCAAGGTCAGAGAAAGCCAGCGGATAGCCTGACTGCATGAGTCCCCTAGACTGCAAACTGGAGCCAGATTGGGGCCCCAGAGTCCAGAGGAAGCTGGCCCCGCAGATGGGGCAGGGGTCAGGCCCCCAGATGGACCCCTGCAGGGCTAACTGGGGGCTGGGGGGAGGCCTGTCAAAAAGTGCTGTCTTGTAGGCAGAATAGACACACACGTGTAACGGTGACACACAAGGATGTTTGGGTGGGGACAGCAGTCCACAGCTGTTCCCAGGAGAAAGAAATCTCAGGTCAGAAAAGATGTCATGAAGGCGTGGTTTGAGTGGGGCTTAAGGAAGGCAGGATTTGCATGGGAACCGAGGAAGAGAAAGAGAGGTGGTGGACCATGTGTGGGTGGAGAGTCGGGGTCTCTTCTGCACACTGAGATGGTGCACGCGTGTCAGACAGGAAAGGGAGCAGCCTCTTGGCCTCAGCCAGTTCCCAGCCCAGTCCTCCTGTCGCAGGGGGGCCCTTGGAACGGTGGCAGTGGCTGCGTGGGGGAGGGCACGGTGGCTCTGACGCCCCACCTTCTCTGGGCCCCAGCTTGCGACCTCTCGACCTGGAGTTCATGAAACACCTCAGCAAAGTTGTGAACATCGTTCCTGTCATTGCTAAGGCTGACACCATGACCCTGGAGGAGAAGTCTGAATTCAAGCAAAGGGTGAGAAGGCCCCCTCCTCCTTTTCCCGTCCCCATCCCAGCCTTCCCCTCTTCGGGTCCAAGCCCTCTCCTACCCTTCATTATTCTATCCACCCTCTACCCCGCTTCCCACCCAGCCCCTACTCAACCATTAAAGAGGCTGGGCTGGTGGTATCTGGGGACCGACAGTGAAGTCAGTGCAGCTCCAGCCTTCTTCCTGCCCTCCAAACTCACCTGCAAAGACCTCTGAACACAAAAATCACCATGGACGTGAGAAACCGCTGCTCACTCTGAGGCTGCTTGAAGGACTAATTAATCACCCGCCTGCTCGTCCTTATTGTTATTTTCCATAAGCTCTATCCCGAGTCGGACACACAGGCGACGGGGTTGGGGAGATGCAGAAGAAGTATAAAGACAGTTGCTGCCTTTAAGAAACGTACAGTCAAGTAGATTCCTGAAAAGATACTGGGTGGCTTCCTGGAGGAGGAGACTTAAGCCGAGCTTTGAAAGAGGATAAACAGAGAGGCTGGGGGTGGGGGCAATGCACCTCTCTTCCCTGCAAACAGGACTATAGCAAGTATGGCCTGAGCGCTGCCCATCTGGAATCTGTTCCCAGCTGTACTGCTTGTCTGAATCCTAATCTTACCCTAAGGTAAACAAGCTCTACCCCCAGACTCTTTCTCATCGCAGCCTGGGGTGGGCTATGGTAGCTGTAGGATTGGGGCTCCCATATGTTCAGGGTCCTCCTGCTGCCCAGGGCCTCAGAGTTCAGAGATAGCTGGATTATCAAAGACCGCATTCACCCCTCTGACTTCAGCATGCACACACTTGCACGTGCACGCCCACGCGCACACAGCCCTCTCTCCCATAACCATGCTTCTCCTCCCCCACTCTAGGTTCGAAAGGAGCTTGAAGCAAATGGCATTGAATTCTACCCCCAGAAGGAGTTTGATGAGGATTTGGAGGACAAGACAGAGAATGACAAAATCCGGGTAGGTGCCTGGGGCTCTTTATCACACGGATGGCCGCCTGCGTGCCCCTGCGATGTGTATCGTGTACCACTTCTGTTTCTCAACGTGCTTTTCCCTTTCCGTACTCCCTGCCACACCTTGCCTGACCCAGACCGGAAGTGTCACGGGAGAGGATGAGGACTTGGGGCGCTGGCCAGGACTGTGAACCCTGCACCCAGAAAGCCAGTGCTCCCGTCCATCCCCAGACCCCACAAAAGCCTCTCGTTCCCCCACAGGGCCAAGTAAAACCAGGGTATGGGGTGATGGAAGGGCACAGGCAGGAAAAGCTTCAGGCTTGGGTCCAAAGTATCTGTACTCTATCAGAGCTCTGCCTCAGTTTCCCCTTCTATTAAATTCAGAGACTTACAGGCTCTTTTTTTTTTTCTTTCCCTAGAAGAACCCTTAAAATAATTAAATGTCAGGCAGACTCCAGTATGTAAAACACAAAAACAGAGCTGCTTCGGCTAAGTGACACAGGCATAGCCCTACCTTCTGAGCAGCCCCTGGGGTATTTCCTGGGAATCTTTTTTTTTTTCTGGTTGCGTTGAGTCTTCGTTGCTGTGCACGGGCTTTCTCTGGTTGTGGCGAGCGGAGGCTACTCTGCGTTGCCGTGCGTGGGCTTCTCACTGCGGTGGCTTCTCTTGTTGCGGAGCACGGGCTCTAGGCGTGCGGGCTTCAGTGGTTGCGGTGCGCGGGCTCTAGTGGCGCACGGGCTTAGTTGGTCCGCGGCATGTGGGATCCTCCCGGACCAGGGCTCAAACCCGTGTCCCCTGCATTGGCAGTCGGATTCTTAACCACTGTGCCACCAGGGAAGTCCCTCTCCTGGGAATCTTAAGGCTTCATGAAACCTGGCTTGGAAACCACTGACCTATGTGATTTCTAAGATCCCTTTCAATTCTAAACTTCTACTATTCCGTGATTCTACATCAGAATCCTGAGTTCTAGTCTGAGCTTTTCCATTAACCACTGTAACCTGGGACAAATCACTCATTTGCTTTGGTCTTGAGTCTCCTTCTTCATCAGGTGTGGTAACCTGCCCTTACCTGATGTAGTTGAGACAGGTAGTTGGTCAGTTAATTGAAAAAATCAATTGAAGTGAAGACATCATTTTAAAAATGAAGCATATTGGGCTTCCCTGGTGGCGCAGTGGTTGAGAATCCGCCTGCCAATGCAGGGGATACGGGTTCGTGCCCCGGTCCGGGAAGATCCCACATGCCGCGGAGCGGCTGGGCCCGTGAGCCATGGCCGCTGGGCCTGCGCATCCGGAGCCTGTGCCCCGCAACGGGAGAGGCCACAACAGTGAGAGGCCCGCATACCACACAAAAAAAAAATAATAAAAAAAAAAAAATAAAAAAAAATAAAAATGAAGCATATTAATCTTAAATGTTTTTAAATAAATGTTTTAATATAAATCTTAAATGTTTTAATACATTCATTAAACATTCTTTTCATAGAGGGACAAGCCCTCTTCTTTGAAGGTAAGTCCGCTCTGAATGCAAAAGCAACTCACCTTTATCAAGTCTTTCTGAAACATTCAACTTAATTTTCAGAGAAACAGCTCTCCACACCGATATGTCCTCAGCTTATATAATAGTTAATTTATCCAATTGCAACAACAAGTACACACCAGGCAAAAAGATTTGGGAACAGACACCCGGTGGAGCAGAGGGGCCTACGCACATCAGAAAGCAGCCTTTGAGCTCTAGAAGGTCAGCGGGTGTGGGCCTCTGCCAGTGGGGGAGACAGTGTAGAGCTTCAGTTACTTTGGCAGTCAGTTGTGTAGGTGTCGTTTAAGAGGTCTGTCTTTCCTGGGTATCTCACAGAGTTGTTGCAAATCCAGCCAAACCTGATAAAGTGCTGAAGAGCCTGAAGCATCCGCCAGTGGTAGGAAAGCTGACTTCCTGAGGTTAACCAGCTAGGCAGGGGAGCAGTCGGGGTTGGACCCAGGCCTTTGGACTCCCCGTCCAGTGCTCTTTTTAAGAGGCAAGAGCCTTGCCCTTGCCATCAGTGGGATCACTGAATGAGCTTCAGAAATGTGCAGTTTCAGGCTAGAGGCCCAGGACCGTACTCCATCCTGCCTTTGGGGGCCCAGATGGTAGGAGGATGACATGCACGTGTGTCTGGTTTGTCAGCAGGAGAGCATGCCTTTCGCCGTGGTGGGAAGTGACAAGGAGTACCAGGTGAATGGCAAGCGGGTCCTCGGCAGGAAAACTCCCTGGGGAATCATCGAAGGTAATTCAATGCATCTTCTTGAAGAACTGGCCGCTGGTACATTTTGCTTATTTATTAAGCATCTATAGGGCAAGGTACAGTCCTAGGATGTAAGATGTAAAATGAACGTCAGCCAGACCCTGCCGTAAGAGGCTTACAGTCTAATTGGGAAGGTGAGGCTCACAGGCAGGGAGCAATAAAAGATGGGTTTAGCGCCTGCCGGGGAGGCACTAGCCCGAGGGTCAAAGGAGTTCAGAACATGGAGAGATTGATAAGGATGGGAAAAAACCAGAGGAAGGTTTTCACACGAAAGGGGGCATGATCTGAAAAACCCCTGAAGGGTTGTTCAGATGTTGCCATTTTCATTTTATTAGGAGCAATGTGACCTTGAGAAGGTCACAGTGATTCCGAAAGTTCTCAGAGAACCGCTGAACGTGGATCACGTTCATTATGATGCCCCTCGGAGGGGAGCAGGGCAGGCGTGGCTGTTCTGAGACACCTGAGTCTCAGACAGGTGAAGTGTCCTGTCCAAGATCACATGACTTGTTAGTGGTGAAACCTGGATTTTAGACCCAGATATTTTGATTCCAAAACCAAGTTCATCCCATTATATCGCGTTGTCTCTCATTTTTCTATGACCCTTTGTTGGGATTTTTTTTAAAAATAGCATTTTCTCATCATCTGCCTTGAATTATGAGAATATCCGTCCTACCCATTAGAGTGTGAGACAAGAGGGTTTGTGACTTAATCCCCTTCTGCTTCCACAGTCTTTGGCAAGTGATTTGCAAATAGTAGGCGCTCAGTCTATGTTGAATTGAATTTATCAAGCCATCATGACCTTTTTAAGATGGCGCAGTTATTTTCTATGTGTGTTCCTGTCTTCCAATCAGATTATAAGCTACTTAAAGATAGGAATTGTGTCTTAGGCCTTTGGCAGGTTTCTTAGACTCCCTGTGTATTAGTTTCCTTTTCTATAAAATGGGAAATATAATAGCACTTATTCCACAGAGTCTAGAGTAGTATTGTGCCTCTGTAGCTACTTAATGAATCCTTGTTCAATGAGTAAAATCCAATGCACTGAAGTGCCATGACGAGCACACCTCTGAAAGGGTGACCGTAGCCTGACCTGTGGCTCCCTCCTAAATGCCTCCATGACCTGAACAGAAATTCACCTGCTGGTGTTGCTGCATTAGTGAAATGACCACCTGTTGTTTTGTTTTTTTTTTTTTGTTCACAGTGGAAAACCTCAACCACTGTGAGTTTGCCCTGCTTCGAGACTTTGTCATCAGGTAAGATGCACCCCTCCCGTCAGATGGCAGGTTTAATTATTTGGGGTCTGGAGGCCGTCTGTTCAGATCCACTTCCTCAGTCCCCAGGTCTCTCTGACAGAGCTTTCTGCTCCAGTCCCAGCTCCCCTCTCGAAGGAAAAGGGGCTCAAGAGGTATCATTGGCTCTCTGGAGTGGGTCCAGGCCATGGACGCGATGTGTGGACCTCAGACATGGGGCCCCTCTTCCTCCTCCCGCCCCTAATCACACCCCTCTCTCTTCTCACCCTGTGTCCTTCAGGACCCACCTCCAGGACCTCAAGGAAGTGACACACAACATCCACTATGAGACCTACAGGGCCAAGCGGCTCAATGACAATGGAGGCCTCCCCCCGGTGAGCGTGGACACAGAGGAAAGCCACGACAGTAACCCATGACGACCCTTTCTCTGTATCATCACACATACCCGCTTCTCCACGCACACACATCCCCAAACCACCACCAACCACCTTCTTCCTTTCTCTCCTGTCCCACAGGCCTATCTGGTAATTGTGGAGCATCTTGTCTACAGTGTGTGTGTGTGTGTGTGTGTGTGTGTGTGTGTGTGTGTGTGTGTGAGAGAGAGAGAGAGAGAGAGAGAGATAGAGTGTGTGTGTGAGAGTGTGTGTGTGTGTATGTGTGTGCGCCTGTGCAGGGGTGAGGTATTTTTACTGCCCTCCCTGGAAAGTCCCTTGTAAGTTTGGTTCCTCCATGGCTGTCCATTATCTGTCTCCTTTCCTTGTGTCCCAGAACAAAGCCGTGTGCCTCACTCAAGTGGTCTGGGGGAGGTTTCATTTAAAAATGATGGGAGCAGGTGAGCCACAGGTAATGCTTTCTTACCTCTGAAACCCACCTGCAAACAGGGACTGCAGAGATTCTCCAAGGATTCTCCAAGGACAGTCTGTGGAGCTAGACCTGGGAGGGGATGGGAACTTGATGACTTAACCCTCCCTGTAAGTCCGGGGTGGTCTGGGGTAAGGCTAGGACTATTGGGGAAAAGAAAGGTCAGGGGAGAGCAGAGAAATAGGCCAGGGCTGGGCTCCTGCAGAAAGAAGTAGTACCTAGAAGTGGAGGAGAGAGCTCCACCCTTCGGTCTGCGTCGCGTTCACTGTCCAAAAGCTACTACCTGTCACCACCAAAGACTGCTGCTTTCCGCACTCCCCTTGCCCCGCTCCCCTCGGCTTCCACCTTCTCTCTTTTCCCCCCTTTCCCTCCTTCCTTCATTCTAATCCCTCTGACCTTTCACTTCTTTTTACCCTACTCCACTTTAGCTTCATTTCTATATTTAGGATTTATGCCCAGTCTACTCCCAAAGACGACTTTAGGCCACTTAAAATAAAATCATCGCTTAAATCACGGGACAGTGCAAACTGAGATTTCAAGAGAAATTGGATTTATAGAGAGGCATGGGAAAGAAAGTTTCTGCAGTCGAGCACTGAAAATGGCCCCGAGCTTGTGGGCAGCCCAGCAAAGGAGGAGACACAGCGAGTTATGCGGTGCCCACTGGTTAAAGAAGCACATGTGTTGGTCAAGTGAGACAACCTGTTTTAGGCATTAAGTTCTAGAAGAACTGAGTCTAAAGAAGTATCAAGAACAATATACAGTATTTGTCTTTCTTGGTAGCTTGGCAATTTTAAACCACACCTCCCTTCTCTCCATCAGGATTCTTCCTCCTTAAAACTGGCTTCTGTTTCTCTCTTCTTCTTGTGTATACTTGACCCCCCCCCACCCTTTACTTCTCTTCTATTCTCTCTCTGTCTCACTCTCTCTCTCATGTTGAAGCTAATTGCATTTTTGTCTGTCTTTCTCAGCTTTTCCCCACTTCCTCTTCCTGACCCCTGTAGACATTCCCAGTGATATCCACAATCATACATGTAGCCTTTTCTTGCCTTTCCCTTCAGCCCTGTATTTATTAATGCGTGTATTTCCCCTGTTGTTTTACAAACAAGTTACTCTTTCTCCTTTAGTCTGTAAGGTGGCTGAAATTTGGGGCTGGGGAAACAGTTTAGCCTTAGGCAAGGGAAAACAAGTGATACAGTTTACAGTAACCTCTTACAACTTCCTGCGCCATCTCCCGGTCTAACCCTAGGTGTTTGCCTGGTCCCCTGCGGATCGGAGTGTAACAGTCCCTTATCACTCAGGTGCTAGGAAAACACATAGACTTAAGACCAAGCTTCAGTGGACCAGGAGAAAGAGGCAGGTGCTCATGTTGCCAGTGGCCCGAAACTCATGGTCACAATCTTTCCTGGAAGCTCCTTACCAATCCTACCCACATCTTCCCTCACCCCCAGACTTATTCGAGGCAGGATAGGATAGCGGCAGGGTCAGAGCCCAGAGGTTGCTACATTTCAACAGGAGAGGGATCCCTGGCTTATATGGAGACGTGGGACTAGACACCTCAGCCTAGCGGGGAAGGTCTAGGGGTGACGGGGGGGGCATTGGAGAGGCCGAGTAGGAGACTGATGCTTGGCGCCCCTAAATCATGATCTCAGCCTCCCTGGAGAAGCTGTTTTATATGTTTGCTGCCAGCTGCTGGTCTCCACACCCTCAACCGTTCTCAACCCCCCTGCAGGGAGAAGGCCTCCTGGGCGCTGTCCTTCCACCTGGGCTAGCCACCCCCTGCCCCACTGCAGAATGAAAGCCATTTCGAGCGCCGCCCCTCCCTCCGTATTCCTCTCAGCTGTTGTTGCTGCAGGGCCACGCCCTTTTCAGTGCTGTGCGTGTCCAGGCAGCACCACGGCCCCGCCCAGCCCGCAGCCGGTGGGAGGGGCCAGCTGCCTCTTTAGGACAGTTGCTTCCTCCATTCATCCAAACCACCCCTCTCGTCCCAGTGGAATGGAGTTCTCGCCAGCACTGCCCTCCTCCGTCGTCTGTGTCAGCTGGTCCTAGCCCATCTGTAGGGTGAAAGAGCTCACCAAGAGCTCCTGCCCTCGCAAACCCATACCGGCGGCTTGTAACCGTCTCCAAGGGCAGTGGCACTGCGCCCCATCCATTCATCCACATGAGCTACTCTTGACTTGCTAAAAGGGTCAAGAAAGCAACTTTTCTGCTTGTCAGATTTGTTGACGTCAGCTGTGTGAGCCCCAAGGTGGGACGAAGGTGTCTCCTTCATTGCTCAAAGCTTATTTATAAGGATGGGTCACTACAGATCTGGGGGAGCAAGGGCTAGGATCACTTTTTAAAACATCGCTGCTTGTGGCTGGCCCGGAGGGCAGTCACACACCCTCCCTGCCCCATAATGCAGCCACTTAGGGAGCGTGGTTTTCCTGAGACATTCCTGGAGTTGACTTCCTTATCCTCAAACTTTAAATAAGAACTAAATGCACACACAAAACTCCAGAAAGTCACAGGATGTGAACTCTAGGAGGAAAAAAGCACCCTTCTGTCCACTTAGCAATAAGAGGGAATCTCTTCCCACCCACCCGGACCACTCCACCCCACCCCCTCCCCCACTCCGTTAACGTGAGTAATGAATCAGCCTGGCCACAGTTGGTCACTGTAGGCGAGTGGAAAATCCCCAGTGGAGGGCACAGCCCCGCATCAGATGCATGAATGTTTGCGAATGTCGGCTGCCACCGCCCCACACACTATGTCTTTATGGAATACCCCTTGCCCACTGCCCCACCATTTCCACCTGGACACAACCTGCTCAAAGGCTGGTGACTTGTGGGCCATTCATCTACAACCAAGTCCTGATGGAGCAAGAGGCCCAAGCCTAGGGGATGCAAGAACGACCCATTTCTTAAATGTTACCAGTCCCAGCCAACCTTTTGGTGACATTATGGTTAATTTTCCCAATTGAAAGTAAGCAAACAGACACTCAAACTGGTTGTGTAAATGTTGCTAGACTTTATGTGTTGTACAACTAAACATTGCTGTTTGAACAAGAACTGAACTGTGTTTTATTTTTGCTCCTCAATCCTTGGCCAAATTAGCTATTACATCATCTCACCCATGTGTGTGGAGGGTGAGACAGGGACCATCTTGGTAAGAAGTAGACACAGAAATTAGAGATGGAAAAGTTCTTGTGACGTCAGTTCATCTTCAGTTGGCATGAAGTTGGACCCCCGTCATTATTCCCTGGAGTTTTGTATCCAAAATGAGTGATGGAGCTATCACACTTTACCTTGAGGGATGCTATGCTTGCATAGCCTGTCTCCTCTAATGGAAACAATGTCTATTTTCATTCAATTAATTTCCTAGCTTTCACCCTCCTTTTTCCAGAAGGCATAAAACCAGATCTAGGAAAGGAGTGGACCTGTCTTGCCTAGAGACCTGCCTTTTTTGCAGTGAAGACTTTTAAGAGCTAAACTTAAAGCACTAGCTTGTATTGTCTTTTTCAAACGTAAACCAATCCTTCCTCTCTGTGAGGTTCACACTGTCTTCTATAGCCAGCAAATAACACAACTCTACCTGTATATTATCTCTCTGAATTTGAATGTGACCATCGTGCAACTGTGTCTGCGTCCTCAACATTCCGTAGGGTGAGCACAAGGTATAGATGAATGGTGGGGAGTCAAGACTAGAGGAAGAGAGGTCAGCAGACCCTTGGAGTCATTCAAGTAAAATGAGGAACTAGAACGGCAAGGCCACACCAAGGTGGAGGGAAGTGAGAAGATCTGAGTGACAGCAGTGTGGGAATCATAAACTATCACAGCTGAAAGAAACCTAAGAGTTCTTCTGGTTCTTCCTTCAAACAGACATGGAAACAAGTCTAGAAAGCCTAATCGTCTTGCCCAAGGTTGTACACTTAGTTACCAAGGCAGAACAGGGCCTAGACCTCAGTGCTCGTTCCACTGCTTCATGACATTCCTATTGTAGTCATGCTTTAAAAGTATATCTAGGGCTTCCCTGGTGGCGCAGTGGTTGAGAATCCGCCTGCCGATGCAGGAGACACGGGTTCGTGCCCTGGTCCGGGAAGATCCCACATGCCGCGGAGCAACTAAGCCCGTGAGCCATGGCCGCTGAGCCTGCGCGTCCGGAGCCTGTGCTCCGCAACGGGAGAGGCCACAACAGTGAGAGGCCCACATACAGCAAAAAAAAAAAAAAAAAAAAAAAAGTATATCTATATCTGGTGGTCCAGTGGTTAAGACTCCACATTCCCAATGCAGGGGACATGGGTTCGATCCCTGGTCGTGGGAAGATCTTGCATTATGCTTGGTGCACCCTAAAAAAAAAATTTTTTTAAAATATATTTACTTCTGAAATCAGCATACATCTTACAACTGATGTCCGTTTATTTGGCAACTATTTTTTCCTTCGAGTTACACTTCAAAATGGTGCATTTTACAACCGACAACATCTTACATTTGATGAAATATGGTAGGTAGTCCAGAAGATGTTAACATCCTAATGTTTGAAGCCCTTTGGTGCTATTGGTGAAGTTTAAAGGAAATAAGAATACATACAACATTTTAGTCTTAAAAGCAATTCTGGTATAACGTATCCCACCTGATCTTCACAGTCACCCTTTGGAGGAGGCAGGGTAGGTACGATGCGTGCCACAGAGACAAAAGGTTCTCTCCATCTTGGAGCTGGAACGGACTCACACAGGGTCTTAATTCCCCCTCTGATTTCCTGACCCAGCTCACGCACCCTTTCCTGGATGCTGCCTCACAAGAAATAGGCTGTGATCCCAGGCTTTCTTTGGTGGAAGAAAGTTCTGCTCGCCTTAGGAGAGGTGAGGAATCGTTCTGGACCCTTTCTCCAAAGGGCAACAGCTTCCTGACTCAGGCCAGGGAGGGCGTAGGAAAATTCCACTTTTAATTTTGATTCCCGACAGGACCAATTCAAGTTCATACCCGTGGGCGGCCACAAAGAGGCCAAGACGGTGAATCGCCGTCGAGGAGGCCACTCATCACTCACTCCTCTGTGCTCCGGGGGTGGAGTCAATTCTCTGGACCCTTCCCCTTCCCCATCAGGGCTGTCTAGACCTTGACTCCGCCTGGTCCTCTGACCAAGGCCCCTCACGTGACCAGCCGCCTCAGTCCCTTACGCCATAATCTCCGCCCTCCCCTTCAGAGCCCCACCCAACAGCTTCGCGAAAGCCCCGCCCCTTCCCATCTGAGGGGCGGCAGGAGCGGCCCTGGGGTAGGCTGGCCGTGAACCAGAGCTACACGGAGAACTGTCGCGGGGCCCTCATCCCCTTCGGGGAAAGGTGCGTGAAAAGAAGCCTGCGGAGCTGTCAGAGGAGGCAGCAGATGCACTGGGAACTGGCGGCTCACAAACTCTCAGCGCATCAGAGACTTTCCCACTTTTTCCGCGTGCGCAGCGGGCGTAGCTCCGCCCCGACGCTAGGGTGCGTGCTGCCTCGCGGGTGTTCGGAATGTGAAGGCGGGAGCTGGGGGGCAGTCGCACGTGTGAAGGGCGCATGCTCAGGGAGCGAGGCGCGTGCTACCTCAGAAGAAAGGTGTAAGTGCAGTGGTGGGAGTGGGGGGTCGCACCGACCCTCCGGGTCGCTTGCGGCTGCTGTTAGTGCGGTACCTTTGTAGAGTGACGGGAACAAGGTCCCAGGTTTCTGGGAGGTAGAAGAGGTATGAGTATCTTTGGGGTCTTTCTGGAAGGATCCCGAACCGTCAGGGGCCTCTCCTGTCAGAACTTCGAAAAGCCCTCTCTCGTCTTCGCCCCAACCAAGGAGATGACTGGTCTTACTTTTTTGAAAAGATCAGGACCGGAAGAAGACGCGTCTAGAAAGAATGACGCTCTCTTGCTTCCCATGGCGGCCTTGGGGTTTGCACCGATGGCTCTATGTGGTGCTAGAGGTGACCACCGCTCGCCCCTCTCCTCTCGCTTCCGGCAGGCTCATCCCGGAGCCGCCCATTTTCACCTCCCCACCTAACACCTCGACTCTGCTCCACTCCCCTCCTTCATCCCCCGCCCCCATTTTTCCAGAGGCCTGCTCCATTTCCCCGGCACTTCTTCTTTTTTTTTTTTTTTCTTTTTGCGTTACGCGGGCCTCTCACTGTTGTGGCCTCTTCCGTTGCGGAGCACAGGCTCCGGACGCGCAGGCTCAGCGGCCATGGCTTCCCGGACCGGGGCACGAACCCGTGTCCCCTGCATCGGCAGGCGGACTCTCAACCACTGTGCCACCAGGGAAGCCCCCCGGCACTTCTTAAAAGTGCTCCTCTCTGCTCCGATTTGCCCTCGTTTTCCTTTGCACTCGCCTAGCAGTGAGACTCTGAAACCCAGGGCTGTGCTCAGGTGAGGCAGAGCACACCTAGGTCGCTTTGAATGCATCTATCGGGAAGACCCTTTAAGTCAGTACCAAATGCTGATGTCCAGATCTTTTTTCAATGCTTCCTTCCCCAGAATTTTTTTTTTTTTTTTTTTTTTTTTTGCGGTATGCGGGCCTCTCATTGTTGTGGCCTCTTCCATTGCGGAGCACAGGCTCCGGACGCGCAGGCCCAGCGGCCATGGCTCACGGGCCCAGCCGCTCCGCGGCATGTGGGATCTTCCCGGACCAGGGCACGAACCCGTGTCCCCTGCATCGGCAGACAGACTCTCAACCACTGCGCCACCAGGGAAGCCCTTCCTTCCCCAGAATATTTTCTTGATAGATTTATACGCACCGTCAAGGCGGTAGGTTCTCCCTTGCTCCTGAAGGACTGCTGCTGTTTGTTCAGTTTTGTAGAAGAAGATGATTGCCCACCATTCTGACCGAGTGCGCACTGGCCTAGAGAATGCTGACCTGTGTGCCTGTGGCTCTGTGCCTTGAAGCCACTTCTACTCTGGTGTTTGGGTGTCTTCTCATTCAGGCTACGAGTGTGTCTGTCTGCTTTTCTGTTTGTGTGCTGGAGGCAGGGAATGAAGCATGGTTTTAAAAAATTGTAACAGATACTGATTTTATGGTCCTTTGATTACCTTTGTGGGGGTCCTTTGTGTGCTCTTGAATGGTTAACCATAGCCGAGCACTGTGCAAGGGCTTTATAGTTATAACTGCTCTATCTGCAATGAGGATCGGTACTAGTTTCCTGGTTTCACAGGTGGGAAAACTGAAAGAGAAGTAATTTGCTTAAAATCATATGGCCAGTGCATGTGGGAGAGCTCTGAACTTAGGTACTGTGCATTCACTTCTCTACTCTGGCTGCCCCTCTAAAAGAAAAAGGACTGCTTCTCTTCTTTCTTCTCAGCAAAGAAGTCTCTGTAGGTGCTCTGGCTTCCTGGATAAAACCCCTTTAAAGAAATAGCTTGAGAGGGAGAAGATTGGTTATATTTTGACTTCTCTGGACTATTCACAATACACAGTTGAGAAATTCATCACAGCTTGGCTGTGTTGTGTGGAGATTTTTTTCTGATCCCAGCTGAAAAGTCGTAAATGTGTGCGCCAGACTCTACTGGTAAAAAGGGAAGGCATTGAGTTTTGGTTTGTTTTAAATCCATATTCAAAAATGTGTGCAGGTAAAACCATGTAGAAAAGTTGGGAAAAATTTTAAATTACCCCAAATTCCTACATCCAGTGCCTTTTACATTTTGGTATGTATCCTTCTGTACTTTCCCCTGTGGAAATATATACACCTTCCCCTGTCAGACTGCTTTGTAACTGGTTTTTCTCGTTTACCAATGTATTGGGGATGCTTTCCTGTATCGGTATCTACATCATTATTTTCAATATCTCGTACTCCAGTATGCATACATATTTGCTCCAGCCGGTATCTGGGATAGTCTGATTTTTTTTTTTAAAGGAGGATATATTCCTTTTTTTTTGGGGGGGGGGGGCTGCGTTGGGTCTTCGTTGCTGCGCGTAGGCTTTCTCTAGTTGCAGCGAGTGGGGGCTACTCTTCGTTGCGGTGCGCAGGCTTCTCATTGCGGTGGTTTCTCTTGTTGCGGAGCACGGGCTCTAGGCACACGGGCTTCAGTAGTTGTGGCACGCAGGCTGTAGAGCGCAGGTTCAGTACTTGTGGTGCATGGGCTTGGTTGTTCCACGGCTTGTGGGATCTTCCAGACCAGGGCTGGAACACGTGTCCCCTGCATTGGCAGGCAGATTCTTAACCAGTGCGCCACCAGGGAAGTCCTGGATAGTCTGATTTTAATTTGTCATTGCTATAAACATTGCTGCAGTGAACTTTTTAAAGATTTATCTTTGCCCACCTGTCAGAATGTTTCTTTCACATATATTCCTGAAAGTGGAATTGTGGGATCAGAGGACACAGACTTTTTTTAAAATATATTTTTAATTTGAAAATCCTTGTCAAAATATTTTAAAATATTAAATATAGTTTATATTTAATATATTTATACATAGAAATATATTTATTGCAAAATTAACCCACAGAATTGTATCAAATTACATTCCTTTTAATACTTGGAGTGCCCAATGCCAGCACCCTGTGTTAATCGTTGGTAGCTCTGCCAGTCTGATCATGGAATCTGAATAATGAAATCTTTTTTTAAAGCTTAATTGCTAGTGAAATTATTTTTGTCTTATGATTATTTATATGTATTTGGTAAATTTTCTTTTTTTTTTTCCAGTACGCGGGCCTCTCACTGTTGTGGCCCCTCCCACTGTGGAGCACAGGCTCCGGACGCGCAGGCTCAGCGGCCGTGGCTCACGGGCCCAGCCGCCCCGCGGCATGTGAGATCCTCCCGAACCGGGGCACGAACCCGCGTCCCCTGCATCGGCCGGCGGACTCTCAACCACTGCGCCACCAGGGAAGCCCTGGTAAATTTTCTTGGTTCATAAATATTCTCCATTGTTTTGCTAAGTTGTTCATTTTTTAAATAAATATATTTATTTATGTATTTATTTATTTATTTTTGGCTGTGTTGGGTCTTCGTTGCTGCTCACGTACTTTCTCTGGTTGTGGCGAATGGAGGCTACTCTTCGTTGCGGTGTTTGGGCTTCTCATTGTGGTGGCTTCTCTTGTTGCAGATCACGGGCTCTAGGCATGTGGGCCTCAGTAGTTGTGGCAGGTGGGCTCAGTAGTTGTGGCCCACGGGCTTAGTTGCTCCACGGCATGTGGGATGTTCTTGGACCAGGGATCGAACTCGTGTCCCCTGCATTGGCAGGCAGATTCTTAACCACTGTGCCACCAGGGAAGTCCCAAAGTTGTTCATTTTTTGTGTGGTAAAAAGCACATAACAAAATTTACCATCTTAGCCACTAAAAACATAAAACTTGTATATATTTAAGTATACAACATGGTAATTTGATGTAATATACATAGTGAAATGATTCCTACAGTCAAGTTAATTAATGTGTCATCTCACATAATTATCATTTGTTTACTCTCTTAGCATGTTTCCAGTGTTCAATATAGTATTATTAAGTACAGTATAGTCTTCATGCCTATATATTCGATCTCTAGACTTATTCATCCTACTTAACTGTAAATTTTTAACCTTGCTTGACATCTCCCCATTTCCCCCATCCCATCAGCCCCCCAATAACCACTGTTCTACTCTCTGCTTCTGTGAATTTGAATTTTTGTTTTCGATTCCACATGTAGGTGAGATCAAATAGTATTTGTCTGTGTCTGGGTTATTTCACTTAGCATAATGTCCTCAAGATTCACCCATGTTGTAACATGTGACAAGATTTCCTTCCTTTTTAAGGCTGAATAATATTCCATTTTACTCACATAACACATTTTGTTTCTCCATTCATTGATAGACTTTTATGTTGCTTCCACTTCTTGGCTATTATGAATAGTGCTGCTATGAACATGAGTGTGCAAATATCTCTTTGAGACCCTGCTTTCAATTCTTTTCGATATATACCCAGAAGTGGGATTGCTGGATTATGGAGTAGTTCTATTTTTAAGTTTTTTTTTTTTTTTTTTTTTTTTTTTCGGTACGCGGGCCTCTCACTGTTGTGGCCTCTCCCTTTGCGGAGCACAGGCTCCGGATGCACAGGCTCAGCGGCCGTGGCTCACAGGCCCAGCCGCTCCATGGTATGTGGGATCTTCCCAGACCGGGGCACGAACCCATGTCCCCTGCATCGGCAGGCGGATTCTCAACCACTGCGCCACCAGGGAAGCCCTATTTTTAATTTTTGAGGAGACTCCATACTGTTCCATAGTTGTTGCACAATTTTACAGTCCCACCAAGAGTGCACAAGAGTTCCGATTTATCGACATCCTAGGCAACACTTTTCTTTTTTCAATAGTAGCCATCCTAATAAGTGTGAGGTGATATTCATGGTTTTGATTTGCATTCCTCTGATGATTAGTAATGTTGAGCATCTTTTCATATTTTTTAGCCATTTATATATCATCTTTGGAGAAATGTTTATTTAAGTCCTTTGTCTATTTTTAAATCGTTTTTTTGGGGGGTGTTGTTGAGTTGTAGGAGTTCTTTATATATTCTGGATATTAACCTCTTATGGTTTGCAAATATCTTCCCCCATTCTATAGGTTGACTTTTCACTCTGTTGATTGTGTCCTTTGATGCACAGAAGTTTTCAAGTTTGATATAGTCCCATTTGTCTATTTTTGCTTTTGTTGCCTTTGCTTTTGGTGTCATATGCAAGAAATTGTTGCCAAGTCCAGTGTCATGAAAATTTCCACCTATGTTTTCTTCCAGAAGTTTTGTAGTATTAGAGCTTATGTTTGGTTCTTTAACCCATTTTGAGTCGATTTTTTAAGATGGTGTAAGTTAAATGTCCAACTTCATTCTTTTGAATGTGGATATCTAGTTTTTCCAACATCATTTGTTGAAGAGACTGTTCTTTCCCCATTGAGTGGTCATGGCACCCTTGTTGAAGATCATTTGACCATAGAAGTGGTGAGAGTGGGCATCCTTACCTTTTTCCAGATCTTAGAAGAAATGCTTTCATCTCTCACCATTGAGTATGATGTTAGCTGTGGGCTTTTCATAAATGGCTTTTATTATTTTGGGGTAGTTTCCTGTGATTCCTAGTTTGTTGAGTGTGTTTACCATGAAAGAGTGTAAAATTTTGTCAAATGCTTTTTCTGCATCAATTGAGATGATCATGTGGTTTTTTGTCCTTCATTTTGTCAATGTGGTATATTACATTGATTGATTTTCTTTTAAAAAACTCTATATATTTTTTTAAATTTATATTAAGTTCGACCCTTTTCCTAACCTGTCTCTATTCTCTCCATAGCCCCCCACACTTGCCCCTTGCCCCTGGCAACACTCTACTTCTCTGTTTCTTTGAGTTTGACTTTTTAAAGATTCCACATATAAGTGATTCCATGCAGTATTGTCTTTCTCTGTGTGGCTCTCTCTCTCTCTCTCTCTCTCTCTCTCTCTGTCCATATATATATATATTTATCTCACATCTTCTTTATCTGATCATTCATTGATGGACATTTACATGGTTTCCATATCTTGGCTATTATGAATAATGCTTCAATGAACATGAGAGTACAGATACTTGTTTGCTATCCTATTTTCATTTCCTTTGGATATATACTCAGAAGTGGGATTGCTGGATCATAAGGTAGTTCTATTTTTATTTTATTGATTGACTTTCATATCTTAAACTATCATTGCATTCCAGGGATAAATCCCAGTTGGTCATGGTGTATAATCCTCTTAATGTGTTGTTATATTCGGTTTACTAGTATTTTTTTTGAGGGTTTTTTACATGAGTATTTTTCTGTTTTTTCTTATTGGAAGTTTTTTGACTACTGATTCAGTCTCTGCCTGTTATAGGTCTATTCGGATTTTCTTTCTTTAGTCAATTTCAGTCATTTTTTTTCTAGGAATTTACCCATTTTATCTATATTATCTAATTTGTTGTCATACAGTTGTTCATATATTCTCTTATAATCTTATTTTAAAACTCTGTAAGGTCTGTGATAACATCCCCACTTTATTGCTTTTTAAAAAATGTTATTTATTTATTTATTTATTTATTTTTGGCTGCATTGGGTCTTCAGTGCTACATGCAGGCTACCTCTAGTTGCAGCAAGCAGGGGCTGCTCTTTGTTGTGGCGTGCAGGCTTCTTATTGCGGTGGCTTCTCTTATGGAAGAGCATGGGCTCTAGGCAAGTGGGCTTCAGTAGTGTGGCTTGCAGGCTCAGTAGTTGTGGTGCACGGGCTTAGTTGCTCCATGGCATGTGGGATCTTCCAGGACCAGGGCTTGAAACCATGTCCCCTGCATTGGCAGGCGGATTCTTAACCACCTTGCTACCAGGGAAGCCCAACATCCCCACTTTCATCCATAGTTTTAATAATTTGAATTTTCTTTTTTCCTTGGTCAGTTTAACCAAAGATTGGTACATTTTGTTGATCTTCACAATGAAATCACTTTGGTTTCATTGATTCTATTTTTCTATTCTTTATTTCATTTATCTCCATTGTAATCTTTATTATTTCCTTCCTACTGCTAGCTTTGGGTTTCATTTGCTTTTGTTTTTCTAGTTCCCTAAGGTGAAAAGTTAGATTATTAATTTGAAATCTCTCTTTTAAAAAATATAGGCATTAAAAGCTATAAATTTCACTCTTAAGCACTGATTTTGCTGCATCTAAATAGTTTTGGTATGTATGCTTTTGCTTTCATTTAGATCGAAGTATTTTCTAATTTCACTTATGATTTCTTCTTTGACCCATTGGTTGTTTAAGAGTGTGATGTTTAATTTCCATATATTTGTCACTTTGTCAGATATCCTTCAGTTATTGTTTTCTAATTTCATTCCATTGTAGTCATAAAAGATATTTTGTACGATTGCAGTCTTCATAAATTTCACGAGAGTTGTTTTGTGGCCCAGCATATGGTCTGTCCTAGAGACTGTTCCATGTGCACTTGAGAAGAACGTGTATTCTTCTTTTGGGTGTATTCTACCTTTGTGGGGGGAGTGTCCTTATATGTTAGGTCTAGTTGACTTTTGTTAGATGTATCCATGCTTATCATTGTTGTATCTTTTTGGTGATTGACCCTTTTATCATTATAGAAGATTCCTCTTTGTCTTGTAATAATTTTTTTTCACACACACTGTACTTTATTTTTACAAGAGATAAATAATTCTATGTTTTTCTGATATTAGTATAGCCACTTCACCTCTCTTTTGGTTACTGTTTCATGGAGTATCTTTTTCCATCCTTTTACTTTCAACCTATTAGTGTCGTTAGATCTCAAGTGAGTTTTTGTAGATAGTCTATAGTGGTATTATGTTTTTAAAAAATATATATTCTACCATTCTCTGCCTTTTAATTGGAGACTTTAATCCATTTAAATTTAATGTGATTATTGATAAGGAAGAACTTAACTTCTGCTCTTTTGATATTTGTTTTCTATATTTCTTATATCATTTTTGTTCCTCAGTTCCTCCATGAGTGCTTTTTTGTGTTTAACAGATATTCCTTAGTGTACCATCTTTATCTCTCTTCATTTCCTTTGCTGCATGTATTTTAGTTATCTTCTTTTTGGTTGTCCCACAGATTATGTTTAACATCTTAATTTATAACAATCTAGTTCAAATTAATACCAACTTAGTTTTAATTATATGCAAAAACTTTACTCCTACATAGCTCTGCCCTCATATTGTGATTGTCACGAATTACATCTTTATACATTGTGTGCTCATCATTATAGATTTATAATTATTGTTTTATGCAATTGTGTTTTAAATCATATAGGATGAAATGAAATGAACAAACCCAAAATTCGTTAATATTGATTTTTAATTTACCTATGTAATTATCTTTCCCAATGTTCTTTATTTCTTTGTGTTGATTTCATTTACTGTCCAGTGTCTTTTTATTTCAGGCAGAAGGACTTCCTTTAACATTTCTTATAGTTCAGATCTAGTAGTGATAAACTCTGTCAGTTTTTGTTCACTTGGTAATGTTTTAATTTTTCCTTAATTTTTGAAGGATAGTTTGGCCAGATATAGAATTCTTGGTTGACAATTTTTTTTCCTTTTAGCACTTTGAATATTTCATCCCATTACCTCCATATTTTCTGGTGAGGAGTCAGTTGTTTGTCTTATTGAGGATAATTTTCTTCTCTTGCTGCTTTCAAGATTCTCTGTATTTGGCTTTCAACAGTTTGATTGCAATGTGTCTTGGTGTGGATCTCTTTGAGTTTATCCTACTTGGAGTTTGTTGAGCTTGGATGTGTAGATTCGTGTATTTCATTAAATTTGGGAAAATTGTGGACATTATTTGTTCAAAAATTCTTTATTCCCCCTTTTTTCCTGTCGTCTCCTTCTGCCAGTCGCATAATACATATATTGATATGTTTGATTGTTTTCCACAGGTCTGTTAGACTCTGTTCCTTTTTCTTCATTCCTTTTTCTTTCTGTTACTCAGGTAGTAACTATTAATCTCAATTGACTATCTTCAAGTTCACTGATTCTTCTGCCTGCTGAAATATGCCATTAAGTCCCCCACTACCGAACTTTTTATATCAGTTATTATAGTCTTCAACTCCAGAATTTCTATTTGGTTCCTTTTTATAATTTCTATCTTTTTATTTTTGTATTGTCTACGTGATGAGACATTGTTTTCATCCTTTTTCTTAAATTATTAAGTCATTGTTTCTTTTAACGTTTTGAATATATTTTAAATAGTTTATTTATAGTCTTTGTTTAGTTAATCTAATTTCTTGGCTTCCTGAGGGGCAGTTTCAATTAATTTTTTAAAATAAATTTATTTATTTATTTATTTATGACTGCTTTGGGTCTTCATTGCTGCGTGCCGGCTTTCTCTAGTTGAGGCGAGCAGGGGCTACTCTTCATTGCGGTATGCAGGCTTCTCATTGCAGTGGCTTCTCTTGTTGTGGAGCATGGGCTCTAGGCACGTGGGCTTCAGTAGTTGTGGCTCGTGGGCTCTAGAGTGCCTGCTCAGTAGTTGTGGTGCACGGGCTTAGTTGCTCTGTGGCATGGGGGGGTCTTCCCGGACCAGGGCTCGAACCTGCGTCCCCTGCATTGGCAGGCAGATTCTTAACCAGTGCACCACCAGGGAAGTCCCATACTTTCTTGTTTCTTTGCATGCCTCATGATTTTTTTTTGTTGTTGAAAACTGGACATTTAAAAAAATTATAATGTGGCATCTCTGGAAATCAGACTCTCCCTCTTCCACAGGGCGTTGTTGCTGCATGTTGTAGTTATTGTTTAGTGATTTTTCTGAACTAATTTGTAAAGTCTATATTCTTTGTCATGTATGGCTAATGACATGTGTGGCCTCTTTTATGTTAATTTAGAGGCTAGCTAGTGATTTGACAGTTTACTTGTATGTTTGGAACAACAAAAAAATCCCAGCCTTTGCAGATGGCCTCTGTGTGTGTGTGTGTGTGTTGGAGCCTGTCTTTATCACTCAGCTAGGCAGTTTAAAACTCTGCCTTAGCTTTCACTGCCTGCTTGAGAAGAGCCTCACTGTCAACCAGAGGTAACAGTTTTAGGGCCTTCTCAGGTTTCTTCTGAGCATGAACTCAGCCTTGAAAATGTATGTGTGGTGCTTTCTAGATTCCCATGAACATGTCAGAGGTTTTCAAAGCCTTTATTCCTCAAAGTATCTCATTTCCCAGCCTCTCCTTCCTCACTTTTCAGTTTTTTTATTGTTTGCCCAAAATGTCATTCTTTGCCCCAGACAGCAGCTCTAACACATTTGCCTTGAAATGTTTTTGACAAATGTGCCCTAGGTAGCTGCCTAAGTCCTAAGAGAGTTCTGAGTTAGGCACATGCCCTTAGAGCTAGTCCTTCAGGAAGCCACTGGACAGGTCAAAACAGACAACCACAGTAACGTCTGTTCTCCTCCCCCCAGTAGTGGGCACCTATACTGAGAATATGGGTTGTTGTTGCCAAGGCTGTTGCCAAACTGGGGAGTGGAAGATAGTACTAGGGTAAGTTAAAGTGCACAAAGCTCTCTTATTGACATTCAACTATTTTTTTCTTGATTAAACATTCCCCTAGTTGCTATAAACTTTTGATTAGATTCTAGAGTTCTAGGCTGACATTTAGAGTTCCTTATTCCACCATTTTTGCTGACATCCTATTTTTTCATAGTCTCTTAAAAAGCCCTTTTTATCCATACACCACCATCCTAGTTCCAGTTCTTATTACCTCATATCAGAACTATTTTATGAACTCTTAAATGGATCCCTCTGACATACCACCACTTCCTTGATCATGTGACTTCCCTGCTGAGACAGCTGCAAGTCACAGTTCTGCCTTGCCTATTGAATGATGTCTCCAAGCTCTAGTCCCAGCTTGATTCCAGCTTTATCTCACTATTCCTCCCAGTCTCACTTCCATGCTGTTTTGATGAATCCACACAGGTAGGCCGCTCCCAAGTACGCAATTTTCTTTCCACTGCATACCTCCGTTAATGCTGTTTGCTCCCCATCAGGATTTTCCCCTACCCTCACTTCTGCCTACTGAAACACCATTCATCTGTTAATCGGCTCAATGGGACTTTCCTGGTGGTCCAGTGGTTAAGACTCTGCACTCCCAATGCAGAGGGCACAAGTCTATCCTGGTTGGGAAGCTAAGATCCTGCATGCTGCACGGCATGGACTAAAAAAAAAAGGAATCAACTCAAATGTCAACCTTTCTG
Source organism: Kogia breviceps (assembly GCF_026419965.1). NCBI lineage: Eukaryota > Metazoa > Chordata > Mammalia > Artiodactyla > Physeteridae > Kogia > Kogia breviceps. The sequence goes on from NC_081321.1 coordinate 96,393,220, forward strand.
TAAAGTTATTCCTAATTACTTCAACCAAGAGCTAATCTCTCCTTGCAGCAAACTGCCATGATATTTTTGTTCCATTTATGTGATGTATGTCATATATTTCTTGCATTATTACCTATGTTCATATTTTCATTCACTAATTCTTTCAATATTTAATAGCACCACTTGTATATTTATAATTTATATATAGAAATTACAAGAAAGGGAAAAAACCCAATAGGATTCTATTAGTAAGAATAGAATGAGTCCAAGTTTTTCAGGTTAGGAGTGCAGAGAGAACATGACAGACAGAGGGAACATGTCAGAGGGTTCGGGAGTGCTCTGCGTGTGCCTTACGTTCTTTACCAGAGTCCAGGAAACATTTCTGTTAACAGAGTGCTTTATACCAACTGCACAAGAAGTAGAAGAATTAATGAATATACATTAAGAATAGAATTAGGTTTGATAAGAAAGAAGAACCCAATAGGACTTCCCTGGTGGTCCAGTGGTAAAGAATCCGCCTTCCAGTGAAGGTGAAGGTGGGTTCGATCCCTGGTCGGGGAACTAAGATCCCACATGCTGTGGGGCAACTAAGTCCATGCGCCTCATCTAGAGAGCCCTCGTGCCACAGTGAAGAAGGGCCTGTGAGCCACAAAGATAACGAGTGCCACAACTAAGACCCAACGCAGCCAAAAATAATAAATAAATAAATTAATTAATTAATAAACGAGTGGGGGAACCAATTTTTTTTAAAAAAAGAACCCAGTGATAAAGGAGAAGAAGAAATGTGAATTGTCAGGGAATAAAATCATTTAAATTCCTTTCTATTTTAATAAAATAGTAGTAGCAGCAGCAGCAGCAAGTAGCATTTATTAAACTCTCCCTCCAGGCTAGAAACTATGCTATGAGCTCTGTTTGTATAATTTTATATAGATTCTAAATTGTGTGCTGTCTGCCCTGTCTTTTCTGTGCTGTCTTGAAGCAGAGTCAGGATGTGGACCTCTCCTCCCTACAGCAACCAGTGGGATCTGACCTCTTTAATGGCACAAAAAGAGGAACATTGTTTCTCACTTTGTACCAGGAGTCAGGATGTGGACCTCTCCTCCCTACAGCAACCAGTGGGATCTGACCTCTTTAATGGCACAAAAAGAGGAACATTGTTTCTCACTTTGTACCAGGTAAGTTCTACTTCTACTTTGATTTGATTAACTCTACATTTGTTTTCCTTAAAATGGAGAGAGGTTAAACATTAACTTTCAAAGTATTTTAAACCATTTCTCGTTTGAGATTTTCCATGTTGAAGTGTGATGGAAGAAAACTGGTGATGTTTCTCAATTAGGCCAGAATGCCAAAGCAGCCTTAACTTCAGAATTGCTCTTATATGTCTCAATCCATGGATAAATTGCATTCCTTTTCCAAAGTTTCTTTTCTCTCTTAGGTGATCTTCGTGACTTCACACTTAGTCAATGACCCCATGCTTGCTTTTATGATGCCATTTGGTCTGATGAGTATAATTGCACCATTCAGCAACCAATCTTTGCCCCCAAGTACATTAAAGGAATCATTCAGGCAGCTCCGGATGGTAAGTGTCCCCCCTCAGAAGTTTATTTTTTCTCAAAAGCTCCCAGAAGGTTTAAGATTCAGACTTGGCCCCCGCTTCATTGGGTGGTGCTTCTCTTAGTGTTCGTGGCGGTCCTTCTGTTACAGCATGGGAGCCTCTTAGTGAGTGTGTGCCTTTGCTTCCTCCAGGTGGCTGGGAAGGACAGGCTATTTTTAAATTATCCTTCAGAAAAGGAGGTGCCATTGAATTTGCCCAGCTGATGATGAAAGCTGCCTCTGCTGGTGAGCGATGCTGATAAAATTATCAAGCGCTTTGGGGTTTGGGGGCCTGTGTAATTGAAGTAAGACTGTTAGCTAGTGAAGACTTCTGGCCTCTGTGGTCAGGTGGTTGATATTTGCACATGTATTCAGCGGACATTTCCTGAGCCTACCGACTGTGCCAAGTAACATACTATGTGCTAGGAACACAAGATTTAGTCCCTCCCTGTCCTGAAGGAGTTTGCAATCTAATGGGAGCTTACCGTCAGACACCTGAACAGCTAATTATACCTGATAATCTTTTGTCCATTTAAGTGCCAGTCTCATGTATCACTGAGTAGTCTTGTTTTCGGTAGAGTTGCCTTGGCTCTTCTTCCTCTGGCATGGCTTTTTGTCTTCTCTCCTTTCTGACTTTGCCTTTGCTTCTCTTAGGTTTAAGTGCCATCTTCCATGGGACTAAAGCATGGGAAGAGGTACCATCAAGCCCTGCAGCACTGCTCTAATGGATGTACCAGAGGATACAAATAATCTTTTTATGTTATATTTTAATTCAATCTAGCCTCACTTTATATCCCTCATTCTCTCACCTTTTGTACTCCAATCCAACTGGATTTCTTTGTGCCTTCCTCTCCCATCTCTGAGCCTTCATGCTATTTGCTCTGTCTGGAATGCTCTTCCCCTTTCTCCCTTTCCTCCTCCACCCCCAACTCCAATCTAGGACAAACAGAGTCCAGTAGAGACAGACATATGCAAATACATTATCCTGTCTTATGGCATGTGCTGTAATAGAGGCATGGGCAAAGTTCTGGGGACACACAGACTAATGTAGTGAATTTTCTACCGTAGAAGACTGACTGGATCATGATGCTATAGACCATAGTCAAGTGTATAAGAGATAGTCTAGGGAATTCCCTGGTCATCCAGTGGTTAGAACTCGATGCTTTCAGTGGTTGGGAATAGGCCCGGGTTCCATCCCTAGTCAGGGAACTAAGATCCGGCTAGCCACATGGAAAAAAAAAAAAAAAATGAGTATAAGCGATAGTCTAAATTGGAGAGGAATTGAGTTCAACTTTAGACATAGTAATTAATACTAGCTAACATTTATTGAATGCTTATCATATACTGGGCAGTGTTCCAAGGCCTTTACATGTGTTAATTTATTTAATCCTCACAAAAACTTATGATGTAGGTTCTATCATTATCCCCGATGTATAGCTGGGGAAACTGAGTCAGTGATGGTTATATAATTTCCCAAGGCTATACAGTTAACAAGTGATGGAGCTGGAATTTGAACCTTAAACCTACTCTTGCTCTCTTTAAACTTTTCATTTTGAAAAAAAAATCAGATCTACAGAAAAGTTTTAAGAATATTACAATGAGCTCACATGGACCTTCATCTAGATTAACACATTATTAACATTTTCCCACATTTGCTTTTATAAAAAAATTTTATTTATTTATTTATTTATTTTTGGCTGCGTTGGGTTTTCGTTGCTGCACGCAGGCTTTCTGTAGTTGCAGTGAGTGGGGACTACACTTCATTGTGGTGCACGGGCTTCTCATTGCGGTGGCTTCTCTTGTTGCAGAACACGGGCTCTAGGCGTGCGGGCTCAGTAGTTGTGGAGTATGGGCTTAGTTGCTCCACGGCATGTGGGATCTTCCCAGACCAGGGCACAAACCCGTGTCCCCTGTGTTGGCAGGCGGATTCTTAACCACTGCGCCAGCAGAGAAGCTCCCACGTTTGCTTTATGTTATTCTTTTTTTTTTTCCTGCTTTTGTTTGAACTATTTGGGAGTAAGTCACAAAGATCATTTCCTTCATTTCTAAATATTTGAGTGTGTATCTCCTAAGAACAAGGGCATTCTCTCATCTAACCTCAGTGTGCTTATCAAATCAGAAAATTTAACATTGAAACAATACTATTGATTATTCAAATGCAAATGATTGACCATTACTATTCCTAATTCCAATAGCATTTTTTTTTTCCAATCCAGGTTCTAATCCCAGATCACATATTGAATTCAGTTGTCCTATTTCTTTGGTCTCCTTTAGTCTGCACTCAGCCTTTCTTTTTGTCTTTCATGACCCTGACATTTTAAAAAGAATACAGCCTTATTGTTTCACAGAATATCCCTTAATTTGGGTTTGTCTGTTTCCTCATGATTATATTCAGGTCATGTATTTTGGCAGGAATACTGTATAAATGATGTTGTGTCCTTTTGAGCCTACACTCTTAACCCCTGCACCATATTAAGTGTGAGGTACACAAGCTGCTAGAGGCAGTGGACATGCAGCTTGGAGCTCCAAAGATGCACTCTATCAAGACACTGATTTGGAAATCCTCAGCACACAGGTCATCTCTGGAGCCATGTGAATGATGGGCTTATTCAGTGAATTAAGGATGGTATGCCAAGGGTCCTCAACATTTAAGGGATAGGTAGGGAGGGGTGACCTTCAATGGAGATTGAGAAGGGACTGATTGAAAGGTGAGAGAAGAATCAAGTGAGTTCATTATCCTGGAAGTCAAGGGAGGAGAAAGTTTCAAACGTTAACTGGGTAGTCATCTGTCAGCTGCTGGAGAGATGTTTGGTAAAATGAAGACTGAAAAATGTGCATTGCATGTGGAAATTTGAGGGTTTTGGCAGAATTATCAAGAGATTTCAGTGAACTGCTGGAGAAGAAAGGTGATGAAGAACCATATTAGAGAAAATTGAGGAATAAGAAAATTTGTTGCAGTTACTGTTAAAAAATACAGTGCAAATATATAAAGGCCCAGGAGTTCACAACCTGTACCCAACTGGCAACTCTTCATGGTCCAGAGGGCAGACAGCATCTGGAAGCCTGACATTGGATAACAGGGTGTCCTACAGACAGAGGGAGTGTAGCTATGAAGAATCCGGGTCAGAGGACACTTGGAAATCCAGTTCCCCTTTGCTACAGATGTCTGGGAAACTCGGGACAGTTGCATTCTGGGTCTTGAGTTCACTCTTATTTTTGGCCTCACAGTACTGAGGGGGCTTATTTTTAGGATTATGAGATAAGGGTCAGGCAACTTCAGGGGATTCCCTTTGTGCTCTCATTAAGTTCTGCTTCTTGGCCTGCAAAGGTAGGTCAGTGTCTCAGCCATTGCACAGCCACTTGGAAAGGATTTAGGCAACTTATATGAACTTGGCCCAATGTCTGGAACTGCTCTGGGTCTGATTATGTCATGGTTTAGGTGTGGAAACCTATACCTACTCCCCTGGCAAGAGTCAGGTCTTGTGAATGGGCTTCCTTGAGGCCTTTGGAATTAATTAAACACCCATCATGCATCATGGTCTGATTATTTGACCAGGAAAGATTCCTTTCCCCTCTGCAGAGTTGCTTTGTCAGGGCTCTTTGATTTAAGTTTTTAGCAAACATGTATTGAGTACCTATTGTGTGCCAAACACTAGGAGTGACAGTTGGGAACACAACAGTGAACGAGACATAAGTACATAGTCCCTGCTTTTGTTAAACTTACGGTCTAGTGAGAGTCATACAAGAAATAAGCAAACATGTAAGTGAATAAAATAATGACTTATTCTGAAAGGGGATCCTAAAGGAATATTGAAAGGGAGGGTAACAGGGAAGGATGACAACTTTAGATTCAGAGTGCATTAGTTAAGATAATGCCAGCTATTAGAACAGATAACCCCCAAATTATCAATGGCTTAAGATAATGGATATTACTGCTTATATAAAGACCAATCAGCAGGGGTGAAAGGGGGCTCTGTTCCACATAGCCCTTCAGGGACCCAGGGTAATAGAGTCTCTGCCATCGTTAACACATGGCTTCCAAGACTTCTTTGGGTAGCCAGCAGAGAGGGGAAGAGAGTAAAGATCTCACCTGGGAAGTTTACATGGGTCAAGCCTGGAAGTGGTGTACATTACTTCTGATCATATGCCATAGGCCAGAAATTAGTGTGGCAGGCTGATAATGGCTCCCAAAGATATGATCTGTGTCCTAATCCTCAGAATCTGTGAATGTTGCCTTGTTTGTTAAAAAAAAAAAAGTCTTTTCAGGTATAAGTAGGATCTTGAGATGAGGGGATTACTCTGGACTATTCAAGTGGACCCCAAATACCATCAAAAGTGTCCTTTTAAGAGAGAGGCAGAGGGAGACAAACAGAAGTGCTTTCTTCAACTGCCATTACACTGGCCTTTTTTTTTTTGGCTGTACGCGGGCCTCTCACTGTTGTGGCCCCTCCCGTTGCGGAGCACAGGCTCCGGAACGCGCAGGCTCAGCGGCCATGGCTCACGGGCCCAGCCGCTCCGTGGCACGTGGGATCCTCCCAGACCGGGGCACGAACCCGTGACCCCTGCATCGGCAGGCGGACCCTCAACCACTGCGCCACCAGGGAAGCCCTACATTGGCCTTTAATGGACTTATCTTGCCAACTTGATAGAATCCTCACTTGGAAATTTTTTCTGAATACATTTCATGGTGGGTGTTATGCTAGGCCTTCAATAAGCACAGGCAAATATACACAATCTCTGCCTTCAAGAAGTATACAGTTGAGGACAAGGGCAATGTATATTTTTAATCTTGTATCCTGGGAACATTGCTGGACACACATGTAAAGTGATAGTTAATACTCTGTTAATTATTTGGTTGCTAGCTGCTGTACATCTGACTTAAAAGAATTAAAGAGGCCCTATTTTGCCAAACTTGTCTTCTCAGCTGCCAGAGGAATTCCACTTGGAAGTGTAAATTACTGGTTCGGCACTTCAGGACTCTATATAACTACTGCACCGGGGCGTGATGTGCACCCAACAGACGCCTTGTCCAGGTAAGATATGGCATGGAGGTTCTTCCTGGGAGGTGGAAAGGTATGCCAGGGGCTCAAAGATCTATTCACTGCTACCTTGCCTCCAATTCTGCTGCAGGAGAAGCAGCAGAGGTTTGGGGGGCTGGAAAATGGTTGAGTCCATGACTTCATTTCCAGACTAAAACCCAGTGGCAAGTCAGTAAATGACCAGGCTTCCATTTCAGGTTTACTTTTAACTATAATGTTCAAATATGGAGCATACCTGGGCAACTCCCATCAGTGGGAACAGCCGCTTCCTGCTTACAGCCTGAGCAGAAACATGTGCTCTTGCCAACTTCCCCCTTCCCCTTTCACACAAGCATAGCCATCATGCTTGTGCCATGCCCTTCAGCCTCACTGAGGACTCCAGTCCTGGGCTTTAAGCCCTGTATACTTTCCTGTAACAGTCGTGCCTGTCCATAGCTGCTGAGTCATTTTCCCAGGAGACGTAGATCAGTGATTCTCAACTATGGTCCACAGTCTGTTGGTGGACCACAAAAAGTCTCCTAACAGGTTACCAACACACCCCCAAATGCAGGCTGTTTCTTGGGTTCTCCTTGGAGCATGACGTACATGCCCATCGGCTTAGTTAGTTTTGTATACAACTGAAGGATAGTAGTTACCTTCGTTTTTAAGGGTTACTAAAATCTAATATTCAAAATCTAAAAGTAAGTGTTGCTGAAGTTTTATAAAAATGTTTTTGAGTTGAAATTCACATAACATAAATTAACCATTTTTAATGTACAATTCAGTGGTATTTAGCGTATTCACAATGTTGTGCCACCGTCAGCTCTCTCTAGTTTCAAAAGTTTTTCAGGACTTCCCTGGCAGTCCAGTGTAAGACCACGCTTCCACTGCAGGGGACATGGGTTTGATCCCTGCTCGGGGAACTAAGATCCCGCATGCTGTGTGGCGAGGCCAAAAAAACAAAACAAAACTTTTTCATCACTCCATAAGAATACCCCATACCCACTAAGTAATCGTTCCCCATTGTCCCCTCCCCACATCTCTTGGTTTCCTCTAATCTGCTTTGCCTATTCTGTGTATATCACATAAAAGGAGTCAAGCAACATGTGACCTTTGTGTCTGGCTTATCTCACTTAGCATAATGTTTTAAAGGTTCATCCAAGCTGTAGCATTATCAGTACTTTATTCATTGTTTGTGGCTGACTAATATTCCATTGCATGTATCATAGTTTGTTATCCATTCATCCATTGATGAACATTTGGCTTGTTTCCACCTTTTGGTTATTATGAATAATAGTTCCTACAAACATTTGTATATAGGTTTCCAGGTGGACATAAGTTTTCATTTCCCTTGGGTATATACCTACATTTGGAATTATTGGGTCATATGGTAATTTAATGTTTAACTTTTTTGAGGAACCACCAAACTATTTTCCACAGCAACTGCACTATTTTGTATTGTCACCAGCAATGTATAAGTTCCTATTTTTCCACATCCTTGCCAATGCTTGTTATGTTTATGACCAAAGTTAAAAGATAGGCAAGGGACTAGGAGAAACTGATTTCCAACATATATATTAAACAAACAAATAGTTTGTAGTCAGAATATATGTACTTCTGCAAATCAACCCAAAAGAAAAATTGGACAAAAGATGTGAATTCTCAATTAACTGAGGCAATAGCATGACCAAGAATCATGTGAAAAGATGTTTGTTCAACCTTACTAGTGTTAGATAAATGCAACTTGAAATGAGAATTTTTATCTCTAAAGATTTACAAACATTAAAAAGATTGAGACAGGGACTTCTCTGGTGGTCCAGCAGCTAAGACTCCATGCTCCCAATGCAGGGGGCCTGGGTTCGATCCCTGGTCAGGGAACTAGATCCCGCACGCCACAACTAAAGATCCCACATGCCACAACTAAAGATCCCGTATGCCACAACTAAAGATCCTGCATGCCAAAACTAAGACCTGGCACGACCAAATAAATAAATAAATACTAAAAATAAACAAATGATTGAGACAATTGATGAGGCGACTTCCACCTCGGGCCTTTTTCTATGCTCCTTGTTGGGAACTGCCTGTAAGTGACATCCATCCAAGCGAGAAACTAGCATAGGTTGCTGCGAAATGATTGTGCAGAGGTAGCCCCAAGATGGCAGGGGATGGTCTGGGTTTTCTGGACTCCGTGTTTTTCTGGTAAAGGAACCCTGAGGACTGATCAGCTCTTGCAGGTCTAAAATCATGGCCCATGGACCAATAACATTCAAGTATGTGGCCATAGAGTTCTTTCAGCATGAGTAGGAATTTCTCGACCTCGTTCAGAAGAAGTTGTACTGCAATATGATGATGGAGAACTATAGTAACTTGGTCTTACTAGGCCATTCCATTTCTAAGCCAGACATAATTGTGTTATTGGAGCAAGGAAAAGAACCCTGGATGGTTGTGAGGGAAGAAACAAGAAACTGGAGTACAGATTTGGATTCAAGTTATAAACTAATCAGTGATAGAAAAACGTTTATAGCTGGAAAACATTCATCTCTTCTTCTGCATCAGAGAATTCATAGTAGTGAGAAACCCTATGAAGATGAAGAATGTCGGAAGGCCTTTAGTTATGCCTCAAACTTTGTTCAACATGGGAAAGTTGATATTGGGGCAGACAGCCAGGACTCCAAGATGGAATCAGTTGTACCACTGAAGAAGAAGCTCCTGAATGTCAAACTGAGGGAGCTGACAAGCTGGATACTAATGCGGGATTTCATCCTTAAAGGAACTGCTGGAGCGTTTCAGAGAGGTTGTTACTGGTATTACAAGTATTTCAACATGAAGAAAGGGAGTATTGTAGGGCTTTCTATGTTGCTGGCAGCTTATGTGCTTTTCAGCTACTGCAGTTCTTACAAGGAACTTAAACGTGAGCAGCCAAGTGAGTACCTCTGAAGAGGGCAAACTCTGCATTCCTGACCATGACTTTTGCCCGGCACCCCTGAATCCTTTCATATCCTGATGCAGAATTAACACCCAAGAAAAGATGACTGGTTAAAAAAAAAAAAGGTCTCTCTTAGCAACTTTCAAGTATGTAATACAGTATTATTAACTATACTCACCATGCTGTACATTACATACCCATGGCTTATTTATTTTATAATCGGAAATTTGTAGCTTTTGACCACCTTCACCCATTTCACCCACTGCCTCTGGCAACCATCAGTCTGTTCTCTGTATCTATGGCTTCAGTTTCAGTTTTTTGTTTTTGATTTTTAAAAAAAATTTCACCTATAAGTGAGATCATACAGTATTGGTATTTGTCTTTCTCTGTCTGACTTCACTTAGTATGATGCCCTCGAGATCCATCCATGTTGTCTCAAATGTCAGGATTTCCTTGTTTTTACGACTGAGTAATGTTTGATTGTATATGTGCCACATTTTTTAAAAATCCATACATCTCGTGATGAACTCTTGTTTCCTTGTCTTGGCTATTGCAGATGGCGCTGCATTGAACACTGGGGTACAGATATATTTTCTTTTCTTTTTATTTTTAATAAATTTATTTATTTAATTTATTTATTTTTGGCTGTGTTGGTTCTTTGTTGCTGTGCATGGGCTTTCTCTAATTGCAGCGAGCGGGGGCTACTCTTTGTTGGGGTGCGCGGGCTTCTCACTGTGGTGGCTTCTCGTTGCAGAGCACAGGCTCTAGGCACGTGAGCTTCAGTAGTTGTGGCACGCGGGCTCAGTAGTTGTGGCTCGTGGGCTCTAGAGCACAGGCTCAGTAGTTGTGGCGCATGGGCTTAGTTGCTCCGCGGCATGTGGGATCTTCCCAGATCAGGGCTCGAACCCGTGTCCCCTGCATTGGCAGGCAGATTCTCAACCACTGCGCCACCAGGGAAACCCCAGATATATTTTCAAGATAGTGATTTTGTTTCTTTTGGATTGTTGACTTAAGAAAAAATGTACAACATGAGAGTTGCGAGTTAAATTTTGTTTGGGGCAAAATGAGGACTATAGCCTGGGAGACAGCATTTCATATAGCTCTGAGAAACTGCTCCAAAGAGTGGGGGAGGTCAGTATGTATGTAATTCTGGTGAAGGGGGAGCACATGCAATCAAGTACATATTTTTTTGCAGAAGTTTACTGCTAGTCACAAGGAGCAGACATCACCCTGAAGGATTTTAGTGCTTTACTAGATATGAGGCGATATAAGAATTGGGCTCATAAAATCAGCTCCTGAAAATACCTAACTATCTGAAGACCTGTTCTGCCAGTTTTCCCAGAGCACGGAGAACCTCATTTCTGCTCTCCACCCTGAACTCCTTTCAGGGGGTGTTGAAAGTCAGCAGATGCAGCAGCACATGATTTAATCCTTGTAGAGGTGGATGGCAAGTGCCAATTTGTGTTTGACAGGATGCATGCCAGGAAGTGGATCTGCTGGGTTATATGGTAGTTCTAGCTTTGATTTTTTGAGGAACCTCCATGCTGTTTTCCGTGGTGTCTGCACTACTTTGCATTCCCTCCAGCAGTACGTAAGGGTTCCCTTTTCTCTGCGTCCTTGCCAACACTTGTTATTTCTTGTCTTTTTGGTAGTGGACATTCTTACAGGTGTGAGGTGATATTTTATTGTGGTTTTGATTTGCATTTCCCTGATGACTGACTGGTGATGTTGGGCACCTTTCCCTGTGCCTGTTGGCCATTTGTGTGTCTTCTTCGGAAAAACGTCTGTTCGGAGCCTCTCCCCTTTTTTAATTGGGTTGTTTGTTTGCTTTTCTATTAAGTTGTATAAGGATTTTTTAAAAATATATTTTGGATTGTAAGTCAACCATACTCCAATATAAAATTTTTAAAAAGACCGAAAAACTCAAGTGTTGGGAAGAATGTGGGGAAAAGATTATTTTTTATACACTATTGGTGGGAGCATAACTCGGTATGCCTTTTTATTTACTTTTAATTAATTAGTCCTTGTTTTTGAATTTTATTTATTTTTTTATACAGCAGGTTCTTATTAGTTATCTATTTTATACATATTAGTGTGTATATGTCAATCCCAATCTCCCAATGGTATCCCTTTTTAGAAAGAAATTTGGCAGTACCTTTTTTGGTTTTTTTTTTTTTTTTGGTTGCACTGTGCAGCTTGTGGGATCTTAGTTCCCTGACCAGGGATTGAACCCAGGCCCTCATCAGTGAAAGCACCGAGTTCTAACCCCTGGACCGCCAGGGCATTCCCCAAGTACCTTTTAAAAGTTAAAATATTTCTACTCTTGATTTAGCAGCTTCACTTCTCAGTATCCATTCCTAAGAAATACTTGCACATGTGCACAAAGATGTGGGAAGATTTCACTACATTCACTGTTTCTAACAGTACCAAATTAGAAATATCCTATATGTCCATTAATAGTAAATATTTAAACTATGGTACTTGCATGCTACATATGCAGAAATTTCTATCTTATTGTTAAATGAGAAAAGCAAGTTTTATGCTACAGTAATTTTTAATTCCATCAGACTGAATGACCCCTTTTAGAAAAAATATTTTGTAATGTCTCCTTTACTTCATTGGAATGAAATTCGTACACAATTGCACGTGATTCTGCGCTATTTCAACCAAAATCAACACAACGCCATAAATGTGACATAAAGAAGAATAGAAGAGTAGTTTGGGTGTAAAGTTTTAAGTATTTTAAAATACATATAAATGCTCAGATTCCACCGTACTAGAAGACACAAAGAAGTAATCAAGTGCTCACTCACCATGTGTAGATTCACTTTAGTTGTAAACTGATACGTGTATGCCTATTAGTGACTTGAATATCACGGTGGCATTGCCATTGGCAATGTTGTTTTCCAAAATGATAAACAATTCTTGACAAATTTCCAAATAAAACGAAGTTTAATTTTCCCTCGATTTCCACAGTGGTTGAATTCCTGAAAAGTTCTGTATATATTAAAATCATGTAAAACAGAGTTAGGCTCTAGGCTTAAATGATTATAAGCATGTATTTCACCTACATCAATGGCCAGGGATTCATCTGAAAGTCATGAGTGGGTGTAGGATGATTTTTTGTTGTGAGGAACTTGCCTATGCCTTTCAGAATGTCTAGCATCCTTTAAGTATCACCAGTGGCCTCCAGTTATGATAACAAAAAATGCCCCCCACTTATTTCCTAATCACCCCTTCGGGGGTAATGCCATCCCTGGTGAGAACCACCATTCTAGAGTATTCTAGAATACTCTAAAGTTTTCAGCCTCTTAAGAGCTCACTGTTCTCTCACTCTGTCCAAGTTCCTAATTTCGTTGGCCTTTCATTACTTTCTTGCAGGCTTAATTTATTTGTTAAGCCACATGAAAGTGAGGCATTAAAAATTTAATTCTTTTTAGATATTGTATAGCAGAAGGGCTTCAGGAGCTCTAGTCCACAATATTACTGGACAGAAGAGGTTTAAACCAAAACATTGGGCTTCCCTGGTGGCGCAGTGGTTGAGAGTCTGCCTGCCGATGCAGGGGACATGTGTCAAACATGTGTCAAACATGTTTATAGGTTTTTAAAAAAATAACTTTATTGAGATATAATTGATATATTAAAAACTGCATATATTTAATGTATATGTTTGAGGAGTTTTATAGTTTTTTTGGGGGGGCCACACTAGGGATGGAACCCAGCCCCTCAGCAGTGAAAGCGCCAAGTTCTAAACACTGGACCACCAGGGAATTCCCTTAAAAAGTTCTCCATAGATATCGTTAGTGGCTACATAATATTCTGACATGGTTGCACCATTACATATTTTCTTGATCCTTATTTAAGATATTTGATTTGTTTGCAGGTTTTTGCTATTACTAACAACATTGTTAACTTCTCTGTTATGTAGAGCTTTAAAAATTTGGGGGGGGGGTTTATTTCCTTAAAACAGATTAGAGTTATTGATTGACTCTCGTTGTAGTAATTAAGAAACCAGATGCTTCTATATTCCCAAGGACAGCCTTTCCCAAGGAAGTCAGAGGGATGTTATTAAAGGGTGTTATGTGAAAAAGGGGGTTATTGAGTCATATATATTTGAAAAAGCTAGGTAAACTGATTTCTTCATGACTTCTCAGCACCTATAATGAACATCATAAATTTCCAAGAGGGAGAGATTTTCAATTATACACCTTTTTTCGAAATTATTTGACCTTAGACTATTTAATTCACTAAACATTTTGGAAAAACTGTTGTTCAGTGGAACGAAGTTTGGGAAACACTTTCTGGGATATTAGAATTAAAATGGACTTCAAAGCTTTTTCCAGCAATGAGGCAAGTCAAAGATCATTCTTCCTCCCATTCCAAGAAAGAGAGTTTCATGTCCAGTTTACAGAGAACAGGAGATCTTCTTCAAGAAGATATATGATAATATAGAGAGCAGCTAGCTGCTGCTCCCTCCTAAAGTTACTGGCATTGAGTCATGCCTGGGTCTATGAAACTGGAATGTCCATAGCACATGGGACTGCCCGTATGCCCAGACAACTGGCACGTTATGCTCGGTAGTATTCAAGGCCCTGCACGGTCTGGCCCTTCCAGTGACCTCTCCAGCCAGGTGACCCAGCTGAGCATGACCTTTGCCTCTGTACCTTCCTCTCCACGTGTTCTACTCATCTTTCAAAACAGCCCAGAAGTTCTTTCTTCTAAGAAGCTTTTTCTGAACTCCCCTTCTAGGATAATTGCCCTTCTGCTGAGCTTGCATGGCGCCCTTGGAGTGTTTCTGGTGCAGTACTGTGCCAGTCCTATGGGGACTGTTTGTGTGCTCATCTCCTCCACAACCTGTGAGCTCCTTGAGAGGAGAGCCTGTATCTCATTGCAGGGGTGCCTAGCAGAAGGCACCGCATAGAGTGGGTGTCTAGTAAACATTTGTGGAGTGAATAAATTGTGTTTATTCACTCTACAACACGAATAAATTGTGTTTCTTGATTTATGATATACACATACATATACACATACAACACATTCATACACCACTGAGTTCTGGCCACCAACTAAAGATTATAATTTGCAGAATTGGATTTGTTTGGCAGACAGAAAGGATTAGAAATTAAAATTTCAGACTTTATAACAAATATTGGTGAGGATGTGGAGAAAAGGGAAACCCTTGTACACTGTTGATAGGAATGCAAATTGGTGCAGCCACTGTGGAGAACAGTATGGAGTGTTCTCACAAAACTAAAATTAGAACTGCCATATGATCCACCAATTCCACTCCTGGGTATATAGCCGAAGAAAATGAAAACACTAATTTTTTTATTTGTTTGTTTTTTTGCGGTACGCGGACCTCTCACTGTTGTGGCCTCTCCCGTTGCGGAGCACAGGCTCCGGACGCGCAGGCTCAGCATCCATGGCTCACGGGCCCAGCCGCTCCATGGCATGTGGGATCTTCCCTGACCGGGGCGCGAACCTGTGTCCCCTGCATCGGCAGGCGGACTCTCAACCACTACGCCACCAGGGAAGCCCCGAAAATACTAATTTGAAATGATATGTACACTCCAATGTTCATAGCAGCATTATTTGCAATAGCCAAGATATGGAGGCAACCTAAGTGTCCATCAACAGACGCATGGATAAAGAAGATGTGGTGTGTGTACACACACACACACACACACACACACACGCACACACACACACATACACACACACCCCCAATGGAATACTACTCAGTCATTAAAAAAAAGAATGAAATTTTGCCATTTGCAACACCATGGATGGACCTGGAGGGCATTATGCTAAGTGAAATAAGTCAGACAGAGAAAGACAAATACTGTGTGATATCACTTACATGTGGAATCTAAAAGATAAAACAAACTAGTGAATATAACAAAAAAAGAAACAGACTCACAGATACAGAGAACAAACTAGTGGTTACCAGTGGGGAGAGGGCAGGGGAGAGGGGCAAGATAGGGGTAGGGTTCAAACTACTGTGTATAAAATAAATAAGCTACAAAGGTATATTGTACAGTACAGGGAATATAGCCAGTATTTTATCATAACTATAAATGGAGTATAACCTTTAAAAATTGTGAATCACTATGTTGTACCCCTGAAACTTATATAATATTATAAATCAATTATCCCCAATAAATCTTCTCAGGCCGATTGAGTTGAACAGCCCTGAAGGCATGTTTATATTTCACCTCTTCCTACCTCACAGCCACAGTTTGTATGGTTCTTACTGGCCAAAGGCACCATGGGCAAGGGGGTCCCATAGAACTCATCTGGTGTTTAAAGGCCTTTGAAAATGACCTAATGACCATTACTATAGCTAGGTGCCAGGCAAGTGCTAAAGCACTTCAGAAGCGTATCTCACCATAGCAATCCAGTGAGGATTAAAATCTATTAATATCTTCATGTTACAGCTAAGCATACTGAAGCTTGGCAACCTTAGGAAATGAAAGAATCACAACTGTTGAGTGGTGGAGGCAGGACATGGAACCTTAACCTCTGCCCTGGAAACCTGCTCCTGAGCATCCTCTTTCCATCCCACAGGTGCCAAGCAGTAGGAGGCGTTTCCTGTGCATGTAGTGGCCTGATCCTCTCCACACACGTGTGAGGTCCTGGTGAGCTCTGAGTCTCTTTCCCTGCTGCAGGCTTGATCCCTGGTGATCAGAGGGCTTAGAAAATCAACTGTGTCAAACGTGGTTTAGCAGGTCAGAGGAGGGCTCAGATTTCTCACAGGACCAGTAGATTGGTTCCAGATCTTCTGCTGCCATGTAATTGAGGTGCAGGGGTTGCTGAGAGCCTGAGGTCAGCTGCCCTTGAGTCAGCTCACCTGGCACCAGAAAGAGAGAATCTTGAGATCTTTGGGTTTTTCATGGCCTCATGCCCTCATCCCCCATCACAGCCCCAGACCTAAAGGTCTTAATTGCCTTAGTGATGGCTCCGAGTAAAGGGTACTTATAACAGATGGGAAGGTGAAGAGTTTGAGAGGGGCAGTAATGTCAATTGACTGGCCCGTTTATTAACTATCTATTCGTGCCCAGCACCCTGCCAGGCACTTCACATGCATAATCCAGTGAGGTGGGTGTTTGGACTCCAATCTCATAGATGAGGAAACTGGGCCTGAGGGAGGAGCAAATTGTCAAAGGCGCACAGCTGGCTGGTAAATGACAGGGCGGGATCCAAACCTAGGTTTCCCTTTTCATTCAGACACTCATTTGTTGAGTGCCTTTTGTGTGCCATTTCTATGCACTTTATCAGTCAACAAAACAAACAGAAATTCCTGCTCTTATGGAGGTTACATTCTACTAATACTAAGACTCAGTCAATATCTTTTATATATATATATATGTATATGATGTCATAATATAACTAGGCATATCATATTCAAACTGCAGGAGAAGCAAGGACAGAAGTTATTAAGAGCTATGAAAACATATAGAGCAAAGTAAGGGAGATGGGAAAACTGGGGGATTGGCAGAGGAAACAGACTGTAATACAGCCTTTTGTTGAGGAGGTAAAATATGTGAGGAAAGATTTGAAGGGTAAAGGAGGTGAGGGAGGTAGCCACGCGGATATCTGGGGAAGAGCGCTCTAGGCGAAGGGAACAGCTAGTGTAAAGGCAGCTTAATTCCCAGGTGCCTTCCCTTATACCCAGTGCCTCAAAACACGATGAATGTGAGAAGACTCCTGTTCTCAAGGAAGGAAAATGCTTGAAAACAGACTGCAAGGCAACCAGAGTGAGAGAGCTCCGAACCAGCACGTAAAACAGTTTGGGGATGGAGACTGATTGATTTCTGGGTTGTCGTTAGAAAACAGGCCTCCTTCCTGCCTATGTCCTGAGGATAAAAGAGAAGTCAGTGTAACTGAAGAGGCTAGGGTCACCCTGGTTTTCACCCTTGATTAAAGCCTGCTTTCTGTTGCATACAGCTCCTTGGCCTTGGGTCTCTCTGTTTCTGAAGGCATCTGGGATATGCATTTCCTGGTGCTCTTCCCTTGGGGTCTCCCAGTAGGGCAGCTTGGATGCACCCAAGCTCTCAGCTTCAGGCTGGGTGCTACACTTGTCCTGCTTCAGCTGTTCATTGTCTGGTTCCAAGAGAGATGGATCTTCTCAGCTGAAGTCTCTGAATCCCCTTGATGGAACACTTGCCTAAGTCAGGGAAGCCTGTTCTCTGACTCCCCATGGAGACGAGGGCCAGAATAAATTGATGTGAGAGCCTGTGGGCTGACCACTTGTTTGGTCTACTGCCCACTGTTGTGCCCCGGGCTTCCTAAGGATCAGTTCAGGTTAAGTACTTACTGAGGCTGCTCTGAGCCAGTCCTGTGCTCTGTGGAATCTGACAGGCCCTGATCTCGAGGAGTAAACAGACTACTCCAGAGATGGACAATTCCATTACATTTTCCAAGTGTCCACCTTGTCTTGGACTCCACCCAACCCTAAAATATAAGATGGAAGCAGGTAAGTACCACATCCTCTGTGTGGTCCCTGCAGGGAAGTTGTCTAGACCTCCTCCTGTTGGCTTGCTCTGCTGGTCTTATCTTCCCTGGTCATCAGACCTCTGATATGGCCTTGGCATACCTCAATATGGGCAAAAATAAATAAATCTAAATAAATAAATAAAGCTGGAAAGGGACTTCCCTGGCGATCTAGTGGTTAAGACTCTGAGCTTCCATGCTTCCATTGCAGGGGGCATGGGTTCTATTCCTGGTCGGGGAACTAAGATCCCGCATGCCTCGAGGCACGACCATAAATAAATAAATAAAGGAACTAATTTAGAAATATTTCTGCTCAAGTTGGGTTTTTCCCTTGGACCCAGTTCTGGCATTACTTAGACTTCTGGCTTTTACCTGATGACCAATGAGAGAGACACTCCTAATTCCTTACATAAGTGCAGTGATAGGGGTCAGCACAGGGTTCAGAGGAGGGGTTCTGGCCAGCCCACGTTGGTTCTGTAGGCTTCCTGGAGAAGGGGACGCCTGCGTTGTTTTGATGCCCCAACCAGGAGGGCCTTTGGTCTGGGCCTGTGGTCCAGCTTAGTAAGGAGACCGGTGGTCCCCTTGTGCCTGCAAATCTTTCTGCTCCCTTCACAGATTGACTCCTAAAAAGGAGAAGAGCAGGTAAGGGGTTTGGAAGTCAACATTCCCAGCCTCACAACAAGAAAGAAAAGCTGAATAGATTGAAAATCAATTACTCTTCTTAGATCCATCAGAGAATTGAAGTCCTCAGGGCAAACTGCTGTCTGCAAAACTGGAGAGACAGGTGGATACAGAGAATCACAATTCACTGAAAACAAAACTCAAGAAAGGAAGCCGCACCAATGGAGCCAGCATCAGGGTAGGAAAACTTAAACTGCGGTGGACGAATTGCAGGAGGCAAGTCAAGCTTGTAGGCCAGCTTGAGAGTTAAAAATTTCAGGGGTCCAGTCCTTGGGAGGAGTCCAACATTTCTGTGAGTTCTACCTCTAGGAGCCCTGCCAGCTCCCCACAGTAAAGAGTGGAGAAAAGAAAAACCCTTTGTACTTCCAGCAGTGGTAATGGAATAGTAGCTATTTTGAAATTACAACCAAAGCCTTTTATTCCCTTAACATGGCCTATTCTCAAGAGAAATCATTTAACCAGGGTCTAATTGACTGGGGTTTTACCAGAGCCTAACTGACTCAGGGAGGGAGAATACCCAACTCCAGTCCACTGTAACCTTTCATGCAGAGGAAGGGAAATGTCCAAGTCCAGCCCCAATTAGTCTTTCTGCCTCCACTAAGGGGGGTGGGATCCAACAACTGGGATATACTTGTGAAGGTCAAAGCCCAGGGGCAGAAGTCACTAAAAGTTTGACACCAAATCCTAGGACTATAGAATTCTTCCTTTCCCCCAGCACCGTATCACCACATTCACAGGGCCCCTGCCTAACAACAGGGGATTACAACTGAAAGAACTGCACATCTCAGACCTTATTTAAGCAGTCTCTAGGGAAACACAAAGACAACAGAGGAGACAAAAACATGGACACCAGAGGAAATTTTAGTCTCTCACACTGCAGATACAGCAAATAATAAACACAGCCTAATTCCAAGCCAGATAAACATAAGGCCTTACACTACAGGCCTATTTAACTCAGTTCCTTTTACATAGTATATCATGTCTGGCTTTCAGCATAAAACTACAAGGCATACTAAAAGACAAAAAACACAGCTTGGACAGGGCGAGAATCAGAACCAGACTCAGACATAGCAAAAATGTTGGAATTATCAGACTGGGAATTTAAAACAACTGATTATTACGCAAGGAGCTCTAATTGAAAAAGTGGACAGCATGCAAGAAAAGATGGATAATGTAAGCAGAGAGATGGAAACTCTAAGAAACAATCAAAAGTTACCAATGCTCCTTGAAAGACACAATCTACCAAAACTCACACAAAGAAAAATAGATAATCTGAATAAGCCTATATCTATTAAATAAGTTGAATTCAAAACTAATAACCTTCCAAAAAAGAAAGCACTAGGCCCAGATGGGTTAACTGGTACATTGTACCAAACATTTAGGGAAGAAATGATACCAGTTCTGTACAACATCTTCCAGAAAATAGAAGCAGAGGGAATACTTCCTAAATCATTCTAGGCAACCAGCATTATCCTCATACCAAAACCAGATAAGAAAAGAAAGAAAACTGCAAATCAACATCTCTCATGAACAAAAATGCAAAATCCTCAAAAAATTAGTAAATTGAATTCAACAATATATAAAAAGAGCCCATGACGAAGTGGAATTTATTCCAGGTATGCAAGGCTGGTTTAACATTCAAAAATCAATTAATATAATGCATCATATCAACAGGCTAAAGAAAAATCATATGATCATATTAACAGATGCAGAAAAACATTTGACAAAATCCAACACACATTCATGATAAAAACTGTCAGTAAACTAGGAATAGAGAGAATTTCCTCAACTTGATAAAGAACATGTACCAAAAAAACCCTATAGCTAACATTAAACTCAATGGTGAGCAACTAGACGCTTTCCTCCTAAGATCAGGAACAAGGAAGAGACATCCCCTCTTACTACTCCTATTCAGTGTTGTACTGGAAGTCCTAGCTAATGCAATAAGACAAAAAAAAAAAAAATCAGTTTTACTTTTTTCCAAATCTGTATACATTTTATTTCCTTTTTTTATCATGATTTTTATGATTATCTAGGTAGAATATCCCAAAGAATCGACAAAAAAAAAAAAAAAAAAAAAAAACCACCTCTGGAACGAATAAGCAATTATAGCAAGGTGGCAGAATACAAGGTTAATATACAAAGTCAATTGTTTACCAGCAATGAGCAATTGGAATTTGAATTAAAACACAATACTATTTACCAAAATAAAATAATAAAATAAAATAAAAAGAAATACTTAGGTATAAATGCAACAAAATATGTACAAGATCTATGTGGGGTAAACCTACAAAACTGATGAAAGAAATTCTAAATAAATGGGGAGATATTCCATGTACAGGGATAGCAAGAATCAATATTGTCAAGATGTCAGTTCTTCCCAATCTGGTCTATTCAATGTAATCCTAGTCGAAATTCTAGCAAGTTATTTTGTGGATATCAACAAACTGATCCTACATTTTATGTGGAGAAGCAAAAGACCAATAATAGCCAACACAATACTGAAGAACGACAACAAAGTTGGAAGACTGTCCCTATCCAACCTCAAGACTTTATATAAAGATACAGTAGTCAAGACAGTGTGGTGTTGGTGAAAGAATAGACAAATAGATCAGTGAAACAGAACAGAAAGCCCAGAAACAGACCACACAAATGTAATCAACTGATCTTTGGAAAAGAAAGACAATTCAGTGGAGAAAGAATAGTCTTTTCAATGAATGTCACTGGAACAACTGGACATGGACATGCAAACAAAAAAATCTAGGCACAGATATTTTACAAAATTAACTCAATAAGAATCAGAGACCTAATGTAAATGCTAATTTATAAAAATCCTAGAAGATAACATAGGAGAAAAACTAATGACCTTGGCTATTTGATGAGTTTTTAGAAACAACACCAAAAAACACTATCCATGAAAGAAAAAATTGATAAAGCTGGACTTCATTAAAATTAAAAAGTCTGCTCTGTGACGGACACTGTTAAGAAAATGAAAAGACAAGCCACAGACTTGGAGAAAATATTTGCAAAAGACACATATGGTAAAGGACTGGTATCGAAAATATACAAAGAACTTCCACAACTGAACAATAAGAAGAAAAACGACCCAATTAAAAATGGGCAAAAGATCTGAACCGATACCTCACCAAAGAAGATATACAGATGGCAAATAAGCATATTAAAAAATGCTCAGCATCATATGTCATTATGGAATTGCAAATTAAAACAATGAGCTACCACTAGACACCTATTAGAAGGGCTAAAATTCAAAACACTGTCCACACCAAATTCTAGCGAGGTTGTGAAGCAACAGGAAGTCTCATTCATCAACAGGAAGCCGGTGGAAATATAAAATGCTACAGCCACTTGGAATATAGTTTGTAGTTTCTTATAAAACCAAACATACTCAGGACTTCGCTGGCGATCCAGTTGTTAAGACCCCTCACTTCCACTGCAGGGGGTGGGGATTTGATTCCTGGTCAGAAAAATAAGATCCCGAAGGCTGCACGCCTTGGCCAAACAAACAAACAAACAAACAAACAAAAAACTAAACATACTCTGAGCACGTGATCCAGCAGTTAAGCTCCTTGGTATTTATCCAAATGAGTTGAAAATCTATGTCCTCACAAAACTCTACACGTGAATGTTTATAGCAGCTTTATTCATAATTGCCAAGATATGGAGGCAAGCAGATATTGTTGTTCAATAGCTGAGTGGATAAACCAGTGGTACATCCATACAATGGAATATTTTCAGCGATAGAAAGAAATGCGTTATCCAGTCATGAAAGTATACCTTAAATGCAAATTGCCAAGTGAGAGAAGCCAATCTGAAAAGGCTACATACTGTATAATTCCAGCCCTCTGGTGTTCTGGAAAAGGAAAAACTATGAAGACTGAAAAAATGGGTGGTTTCAGGGGTTGAGGTGGGGGTAGGGAGGGATGAGTACAGAGGACTTTAGGGCAGTGACACTTGTGTGCAGGACTGTAATGCTGGACACAAGTCACACATTGGCCAAAACCTATAGAACATACAACACAAAGAGTGAACCCTGATGTAAATTATGGACTTTATTATTCATTTATTTATTTTTAAATTTGGCTGCACCACGTGGCTTTCGGGGATCTTAGTTCCCCCACCAGGGATGGAACCTGGGCCCTGGCAGTGAAAGCGCAGAGTCCTAACCACTGGGCAACCAGGGAGTTCCCTTACGGACTTTAGCTAATTATAAGTATCAATATTGTCATCAGTTACAACAGATGGACTACACTGATGCAAGATGATAACAGTGGAGACACTGAAGGAGGCCTGGGGGGAAGAAAGGGGGTATAGAAATTCTACTTTCTTCTCAATTTTTCAGTAAACCTAAAACTGTTCTTTTCAAAAAGGGGGTTGGGGGGAGACAGGAGGACTGGCAAGCGCATTAAGCGGGAGAGCCTGTTACTTCCCATGGCTTCCTATAGAGGGCTTCTGGGCTTAGTGGCAAAAACCACAATGTGGAAAAGTCTGGGCCTGAATAATTACTTATTCAGGTGCCATTCGAAGTGCTTTACATATACTATCTCATTTAATCCTCTAGCGACAATCCTATGCGGTAGGAACTGTTAACATCTGCACTTTACAGAAACAAGGAGAAATTAAGTAACTTGTTCAAAATTGCTGCAAGTGGAGCCAAGATTTAAATCTAGCTATTAGAACATATAACTAAATCACCACATGCAACTTTTTTCTCATTCTATAAACTGGGCAGTCTATTTTAGTGAGGCAAATCACCCCAATTTATTATACTGCACATCCTGAGTCAGTACAAATACCTCTGTTCCAACCTGGGGAGGTATGGGGTCTCTTTCCGCTGGGAGGTCAGTCTTTGTAGGACCCCTCCCACAAACACCCTATCCAGAGACTGTCTGGGGGAATAGTTTCTGAAAACTGGTTGAGTTTCTTTAAACGGGAATCCAGTTTTGTTGTTTTTATCAGGGGAGTCTAGAAACGCTAGACAGTGTTGTGAAATAGGTACTTTTCAACCAGCCCCTAACACTTCTGTCTTTATTTACCACCAGTGTCTTTGGCTGTGCACGTCACCTTCGTGGTCCCCTTCCCACTGACGGTCGTGGGCGTCTGGCCAGTCCCTCTTCTTCATCTTCACTACAATCACCCCCTGTCCCTGTCTCCCTGTCTCTCATCTGGACCCTTGCACAGCTGATTCCAGGCTCCCTGTGTACCTGTCAGGGTCCAGCCAGGAGACAGAAACCACATCAGTTATTTGAACAGAGAGATAGTTGTGCAACCGTAAGCACTATCTAACTTCAGAACATTTTCATCACCCCCCCAAAAAAACCCAGACTCACTAACAGTCACTACCCATTCCCTCTTTTTTTTTCTTAAAGCTTTTTAAAAAATATTTTATTTTATTTTATTTATCTTTGGCTGTGTTGGGTCTTCATTGCTGCGCACGGGCTTTCTCTAGTTGCAGCGAGCGGGGGCTACTCTTCGTTGTGGTGCGCGGGCTTCTCATTGTGGTGGCTTCTCTAGTTGCGGAGCACGGGCTCTAGGCACACAGGCTTCAGCAGTTGTAGCTCGTGGGCTCTAGAGCGCAGGCTCAGTAGTCATGGCGCACAGGCTTGGTTGTTCCAAGGCACGTGGGATCGGATCTTCCCAGACCAGGGCTCAAACCTGCGTCCCCTGCATTGGTAGGCGGATTCTTAACCACTGCACCACCAGGGAAGCCCCCCCATTCCCTCTTGTCAACCACTTATCTACTTTCTGTGTCTATGGATTTGCCAATTCTAGACATTTCATATAAATGGAATCATACAATAGGTGCTCTTTTGTGTCTGGCTTTCTTCCCTTTGCATAACATTTTCAAGGTCCATCCATGTTGTAGCACATGTCAGTATGGATATACCGTATAGGTAGTATGGCACATGGGCTTCTCTCTAGTTGTGGCGTGTGGGTTTTCTCTCTCTAGTTGTGGCACGGGCTCCAGAGCGGTGGGCTCTGTAGTTTGCAGCACGCGGGCTCTCTTGTTGAGGCACATGAGCTCAGTAGTGTGGCACCCAGGGTTAGTTGCCCCGTGGCATGCGGGATCTTAGTTCCCCGACCAGGGATTGAACCCACGTCCCTTGCATTGGAAGGCGGATTCTTTACCACTGGACTACCAGGGAAGTCCCTCCATCCCTTCGTTTTGAGCCTATATGTGTTCTTAAAGCTGAAGTGAGTCTCTTGTAGGCAGTATACAGTTGGATCTTGTTTTTTTATCCAACTAGCTTTTGATTAGAGAATTTAATCCATTTACATCAAGAGTAATTATTGAGAGAATTCCCTGGTAGTCCAGTGGTTAAGATTACATGCTTCAGGCTTCCCTGGTAGCGCAGTGGTTAAGAATCCACCTGCCAAGGCAGGGGACACAGGTTTGAGCCCTGGTCTGGGAAGAAGATCCCACACGCCGTGGAGCAGCTAAGTCCGTGTGCCACAACTACTGAAGGCTGCGTGCCTAGAGCCCATGCTCCACAACAAGAGAAGCCACCACAATGAGAAGCCCGTGCACTGCAACGAAGAGTAGCCCCTGCTTGCTGCAACCAGACAAGAGCCCGCGCGCAGCAACGAAGACCCAACACAGCCAAAAACAAATAAATAAAATAAAATAAATTTATTTTAAAAAAAAAAAGACTCCATGCTTCCTTTGCAGGGGGCATAGGTTTGATCCCTGGTTGGGGAACTAAGATCCCACATGCTGCGTGGCTTGGCCAAAAAAAAAAAAAAAAAAGAGTAGAGTAATTATTGATAGGTAAGGACTTACTAATGCCATCTTTTTGTTTTCTGGTGGTTTTATAGTTCCCTCATTCCTCTCTCCCTCTCTTGCTGCCTTCCTTTGTGAATTGATGATTTTGTTTAGTGATATGCGCCGTTTCTCTCCTCTTTATCTTTCGTGTGTCACTGTAGGTTTTTGCTTTGTGGTTACCGTGAGATTTACATAAAGACCTTCTAGTTACAATAGTTTATTTTATGCCGATAACAACCTCACTCTATTGCAAGAACTCTACCTTTTTACTCGCTCTCCCTTTATGTTTTTAATGTCACAGTTCACCTCTTTTTTTATTGTGGATTCATTAACAAATCATTGTAGCTATAATTATTTTTTAATACTTTTGTTCTTTAGCTTTTATACTAGAGTTAAGTGGTTAACATACCACCATACAGTAAGTCCCCTACATATGAACGAGTTCCGTTCCAGAGCACGTTCGTAAGTCCAATGTGTTCATAAGTCCAACACAGTTACCCTAGGTACCCAACTAACACAATCGGCTATAGAGTACTGCACTGTAATCGGTTTATAATACTTTTCACACGAGTAATACATAAAAAGCAAACAAACACAAAAAATAAACAGTTTTAATCTTACAGTACGGTACTTTGAAAAGTTCAGTAGTACGGTACAACAGCTGGCATACGGGGCTGGCATCGAGTGAACAGGCAAGAAGAGTTACTGACTGAGGAGGGAGAGGAGGGGGGAGATGGTAGAGCTGAAGGATCGTCAGCAACAGGAGACGGAGGGCGAGCTGCAGCTTCACTCACGCCTGACGTTGATGGCACAGGTTCTGGTTCCTTGCTGGATTCAATTCTGTCTACCCTCCGGAAAAGACAATCCAGTTATATCTGGGTAGTAGCTCTTTATTTTCTCGTCATAGATGACACGGTAGCGCTGAATTGCATTCTGAACGGCTGCTGCAACCTTCGTGTACTGTTCTCCATTTGGGTCCTGTGCCTCAAACACTAACAGTGCCTCCTCACATAAAGAAAATCCCCTGGCCATTTCCTGCATCGTGAATCTCTTCGGTTCTTCAGTTACTTCTTCCTCTTGCCGCTCCACTCTCTCAATTATTTTCATTTTTGTTTCCATCGTTATCGCTTGGTGCTTCTTAGCAGTACCAGCTACATCACCACTGCTTTTATGCTTGCTTCCAGACATCCTGGGCTTGGAATAATGATACTGTACCACTGTACTCTATACAGTACTGTACAGTAAAGTACACAAAAGCACGACCACTTACAGAGGATGCATGCATGTGACAATGTACGCCAGACACGTGAACTAACTTGCGTGACTGGACATGGGAACGCATGTTCGCATCTTTGAAAGTTCACAACTTGAAGTTTCACATATAGGGGACTTACTGTATTACACTATCAGGGTATTCTGGATTTGACTATATGCTTACCTTTACCAGTGTGTTATGTATTTTCATATGTTTTCATGTCACCAGTTAGCATACTTTCATTTCAGCTTGAAGAGCTCCTTTCAGCATTTCTTGTAAGGCACATCTAGTGGTAGTGAACTCCCTCAGCTTTTGTGTGGGATGATCTTGATCTCTTCTTCATTTTTGAAGGACAGCTTTGCCAGAGAAAGTATTCTTGGTTGGCAGTTTTATTCTTTTAGCACTTCTAATATATCATCCCATTCTCTCCTGCCCTATAAGCTTTCTGTGGAGAAATCCACTGATATCCTTATGGGGATTCCCTGGTAAGTTATAAGCTTCTTTTCTCTTGCTGCCTCTAAGAGTCTTTCTTTGTCTTTGATTTTTGACACTTTTTATCTTAATGTATCTTGGAGAAGATCTCTTGAAGTTGGGTTTGCTTAGTGACTTATAAGCTTCCTGAACTTGGATACCGATATCTCTCCCCAGATATGGGAATTCTCAGCCATCATTTCTGCCTTCTCCCTCTATTCTCCTTCTGGGACTCCAATAATTTGAAGATTGCTTCTTTTGATGGTATCCTATAGATCATATAGGCTTTCTTAATTCTTTTTTTTTGAATTTTATATTTTTTATATAGCAGGTTCTTATTAGTTATCTATTTTATATTTATTAGTGTATACATGTCAATCCCAATCTCCCAGTTCATCCCACCACCACCTCCCCCTCCCCCGCCAGCTTTCCCCCCTTGGTGTCCATACGTTTGTTCTCTATGTCTGTATCTCTATTTCTGCCTTGCAAACCGGTTCATCTGTACCATTTTTCTAGATTCCACATATATGTGTTAATATACAATATTTGTTTTTCTCTTTCTGACACACTTCACTCTATGACAGTCTCTAGGTCCATCCACGTCTCTACAAATGACCCAATTTTGTTCCTTTTTATGGCTGAGTAATATTCCATTGTATATATGTACCACAACTTCTTTATCCATTCATCTGTCGATGGGCATTTAGGTTGCTTCCATGACCTGGCTATTGTAAATAGTGCTGCAATGAACATTGGGGTGCATGTGTCTTTTTGAATTATGGTTTTCTCTGGGTATATGCCCAGTAGTGGAATTGCTGGGTCATATGGTAATTCTATTTTTAATTTTTTAAGGAACCTCCATACTGTTCTCCAGAGTGGCTGTATCAATTTACATTCCCACCAACAATGCAAGAGGGTTCCCTTTTCTCCACACCCTCTCCAGCATTTGTTGTTTGTAGGTTTTCTGATGATGCCCATCCTAACCGGTGTGAGGTGATACCTCGTAGTTTTGATTTGCATTCCTCTAATGATTAATGATGTTGACCCGCTTTTCACGTGCCTCTTGGACATCTGTATGTCTTCTTTGGAGAAATGTCTATTTAGGTCTTCTGCCCATTTTTTGATTGGATTGTTTGTTTTTTTAATATTGAGCTACATGAGCTGTTTATATATTTTGGAGATTAATCCTTTGTCTGTTAACGTTTGCAAATATTTTCTCCCATTCTGAGGGTTGTCTTTTCATCTTGTTTGTAATTTCCTTTGCTTTGCAAAAGCTTTTAAGTTTTATTAGGTCCCATTTGTTTATTTTTGTTTTAATTGTCATTACTTTAGGAGGTGGGTCAAAAAAGATCTTGCTGTGATTTATGTCATGGAGTATTCTTCCTATGTTTTCCTCTAAGAATTTTACAGTGTCCGGTCTTACATTTAGGTCTTTAATCCATTTTGAGTTTATGTTTGTGCATAGTGTTAGGTAGTGTTCTAATTTTATTCTTTAACATGTAGCTGTCCAGTTTTCTCATCACCACTTACTGAGGAGACTATTTTTCTCCATTGTATATCCTTGCCTCCTTTGTCATAGATTAGTTGACCATAGGAGCGTGGATTTATATCTGGGCTTTCTATCCTGTTCCATTGATCTGTATTTCTGTTTTTGTGCCAGTACCATATTGTCTTGATTACTGTAGTCTTAATTCTTTTTTATTCTTTTTCCTTTGTTATCCTCTGACTGGGTAGTTTTTAAGTTCCTGTTTTTGAATTCACAGATTTTTTTTTCTCCTGATTGCTCCATTCTGCTGGTCATTGATGCTCTCTATTGCATTTTTCATTTCATTCATTGTATTCTTCAGCTCCAAAATTTCTGTGTGGTTCTTTTTTTATTTTTATTTTTTATTTTTTTGTGGTACGCAGGCCTCTCACTGCTGTGGCCTCTCCCGTTGAGGAGCACAGGCTCTGGACGCGCAGGCTCAGTGGCCATGGCTCACGGGCCCAGCCGTTCCGCGGCACATGAGATCTTCCCGGACCGGGGCACAAACCCGTGTCCCCTGCATCGGCAGGCGGACTCTCAACCACTGCGCCACCAGGGAAGCCCGGTTCTTTTTTTAAATGATTTATCTCTTTGTTAAACTTCTCATTGTATTCATGTATAATTTTCCTGATTTTGTTGAATTGCCTTTCTGTGTTTTTTTGTAACTCATTGAGCTTCCTTAAAACAGCTATTTTGAATTCTTTATCAGGTAAACTGCAGATCTCCATGTCTTTGAGGTCAGTTACTAGGAGATTATTGTGATTCTTTGGTAGTGTCCTGTTTCCTTGGTTTTTCACGTTCCTTGGAGTCTCACATTTTTGTCTTCACACTTGCAGTAGCGGGCACCTTCTCCAATTTTCACTAACTGACTTTGGGAGAGAAATCCCTACCATCAGTCCTGCTAGAGATTCTGAGGCTTTCTCAGACCGTCTATGGATACACCTCCACCATGCTTCTTGCGCCCTCTTGTGGCAGAATTCTTAAGCTTGTTTGCCTTCTCTTGATGCTGCAACACACCAGGCCAGGTGCTGACAGCCTCCCTTTATGTTTTCCCAAGGGCTGAGCTAAAGCTGAAGTGTGTGGTCTCTCCCTCGCCTGCAGACTCAGGCTGGCTTTCTACACATGCTCACAAGCCGCCTGCCAGAGCCCGCTTTCACCACCATCAGGAGTGCGCACAGACAGCTGGCCACGCGTAGGGGTGTGAGTGGGTGAGGCACGCGGAGCACTGGAGGTGCCTGCAGGCCAGGTGGGGGGATCTGCAAGCAAGGTGACCCAGCAGCTCCTGGGCCCGCTCCTTGGAGTCTGCAGCACGGTTAGTAGGATCTGCATCCTTTACTGCCCTCCAAGAGTCCTATCTGCCACTCTCCCAGCCTTTTCCCACCCCCTCATCGCGACTCTGTCCTCTGGATGGGGTGAGAGAGGAATGTGCCTCTTTGGCAATGTCCCACACAGCTGGGGAAGTCAGGTGCACCCTGGCATGCTTCACTTTCCCCTGTGGGAGAAATCAGTGGCCAAGAACGTCTCACCCGGTACTGAACTGTGCTGCCTTGGGGGAGGGGTGACGTGGGTAAAATCAAACTCTGCCTCGTTTCCTCTCCAATGTGTCCAAACCTCTGTTTTCTTTCTCCAGTGGTGTGCTGGAACTTCTCCACTGGAAACCTGGACTTCCACAAAGGCTGTGGGTGATTGTCTAAGACATTGTTCTCCAGGGTCTCCCACACTGTGGCTGAGAGGGGCTGGGGCCGGTTCACAGGCCACTGAAGGGCCTACAGCCAGGACCGAGGTCCGCATGCCTATTAACTGATGCACGGGTGGGTACGACTTCTCCTGGGTCTCTCGGCACATGGCGCTGGGTCCCACGGGTGCTACAAGGCACTTCTGTCTGTGGCTGGATGCCAAATTGTTGCTGAATGCAGGGGTACGTGAGGGCTGTCTTAGCCATGTTGCTGACGTCACCCCACTTGAAAAATTCTTACTCTTTACCCTGAATATCCAACCGACAGACGATAGTCTTCTCCCCACTCTTCTTTTTTGTTTGTTTGTTTGTTTTCTTTTGTGGTACGCGGGCCTCTCCCTGCTGTGGCCTCTCCCGTTGAGGAGCACAGGCTCCGGACGCGCAGGCTCAGTGGCCATGGCTCACGGGCCCAGCCGCTCCGCAGCATGTGGGATCCTCCCGGACCGGGGCACGACCCCGCGTCCCCTGCGTCGGCAGGCGGGCTCTCAACCACCGCGCCACCAGGGAAGCCCCCCCCCGCCTCTTCTTGTTCATCATTTCATGGATAGGAATGATCTGGGAAAGAGTGAGGATGGCTCTGTTCCTGGAGCCATCTGATCGGGTAGAGACGGCAGAAAAGTGTGGATAACATTGAATGGCAGAAAGGGAATATTACAAGATTGTACTGCATTTTACCAGGAGTCTGGAAAAAGAAGGAAGTAGAGCAAGAATCATTAATGGGAAGCTGACATCTGACTCTGATATATCTGATCCACACAGTCACCAGTAGTGGTAGAGAAGATGACCATTCCTACTGACACCCAATTCCATCCTTCTTCATTCCTCCTCCTGGGCATCCCAGGGCTGGAAGATGTGCACGTCTGCATTGGGGTCCCCTTTTGTGTTGCTTTCCTGAGGAATGCTGCTGTCTGAAATCCAGACTGAGCGCATTCCCCACAAGCTCATGTACTGTGTTCTAGCCATGTTGGACTCTTATCGACCTGGACGTGTTCACGGCCACCATCCCTAAAATGCTGGGCATCTTCTGGTTCACTCTCAGGGATGGAGATATAGATAGATAGATAGATAGATAGATAGATAGATAGATAGATAGATAGATAGATAGGTGATAGATAGATATTTTTACTATATATATATATATATATATATAGTAAAAAAAACCCCACAGTTTATCTTCTTAAACATTTTTAAGTGTACACTGCAGTACTGCTGACTATACTCACATTGTTGTGCAGTGGATCTCTAGAACGTTTTCGTTTTACAAAACTGAAACACGATACCCATTGAACTCCCATTTCCCTCTCCCCCAAACCCCTGCCAGCTATCATCCTACTTTCTGTTTCTATAGACTGCTTTAGATACCTCATATAAATGGAATCATATAGTATTTGTCTTTTTGTGACTGGCTTATTTCACTTAGCCTCGTATCCTCATGTGTCAGTTCTTTACTTTTGTGGCTGAATAATATTCCGTTGTATGGTTAACCACATTTTGTTTATTCATGAATCAGTTGGAGGACATTTAGGTCGTTTCCAGTTTTTGGCTGCTCCGAACAATGCTGCTATCAACATCTGTATATAAGGTTTTGTGTAGACATATGTTTTCACTTTTTGGGGGTGCATACCTAGATGTGGAACTGCTGGGTCATGTGGTAACTCTGCTTAACCATTTGAGGAATTGCCAGACCATTTCCCACAGTAGCTGTACCAGTTTTACATTCCTACCAGCAGCATATGAGCATATGAGGGTTCCAATTTCTCCACGTCCTTGCTAACACTTATTATTATCTGACTCTTCTAGCCACCTTTTTGGGTGTGAAGTGGTATCTCAGTTGTTTTTATTTGCATTTCCCTAATGGTTAGTGATGTTGAGCATTGGCCATTTGCATATCTTCCTTGGAAAAATGTCTATTCAGATCCTTTGCCCAGATTAAAATTAGGTTGTCTTTTTACTGAGTTACGAGTTATTTATATATGTTAAATACACGTCCCTTATCAGATATATGAACTGCAGATATTCTCTCCCATTGTGTGGGTTGTCTTTTCACTCTTTTTAATATAGGCAAATCACAGCTATTAATTTCCCTCTGGTCACTACTTTGACTCCATAAGTTTTGGTATGTTCTGTTTTAGTATTTTTGGTCTTGTGTACTTGTTTTCATTCATCTCAAAGTATATTCCCTTGTATGTGATGAGTCACTTCTGTCTTGCTTTCAAAATTCTCCCTTTGTCTTCTGAGAGTTTGATTATGATGTGTCTAGGTATGGATCTCCTTGACTTTACTGGTAGTTTGTTGAGCTTTTTTGATGTATAGATTAATATTTGTCATCAAATATGCAAAGTCTTGAGCCATCATTTCTTCAAATATTCTTTCTGCCCTTTCTCGTCCCCTTATGTCTATGCTGCATGGTGTGTCATAGGTCTCTGAGCCTCTGTTTTCTTCATTTTCCTTTCTATTCCTTGGTTAATTTCAACGGACCTATCTTCAGATTTGCTGATTTTTTTCTGCTTGGTCATGTCTGCTGAGCCTCTCTAGTGAAATTTTTCTCACAGTTATTGTACTTTTCAACTCTAGAATTTCTGTTTGGTTCCTTTCTATAAGTTGTCTCTTTACTGATATTCTCTGTCTGGTGAGACACCATTCTTATCTCCTCTAGTTCTTTAGACATGGTTTCCTTTAACTCTTTGAACGTATTTTAAATAGCTGACTTAAAATCTGGTACTAGGGTAAGTTAAAAACTCTAAAAAGCTTTCTGTTCCTACCAAGATTCTACTGTCTTTCTTTTTTGTTTGTTTGTTTGTTTTTTTGCGATACGCGGGCCCCTCACTGTTGTGGCCTCTCCCGTCGCGGAGCACAGACTCCAGACGCGCAGGCTCAGTGGCCATGGCTCACGGGCCCAGCCGCTCCGCGGCACGTAGGATCCTCCCAGACCGGGGCACGAACCCACGTCCCCTGCATCGGCAGGCGGACTCCCAACCACTGCGCCACCAGGGAAGCCCTCTACTGTCTTTCTTGACTGAACACTCTCTGGGTTACTGAAAGCCTTTGCTTAATTTCCAGAGTTTAAAGGTGATTCTGATTATATATGGCAGACTTTTCATTGGTCTTAGAGAGAGCAAACTTTCGGTGGTTCTTACGGGACCATTTTTGTTACCCTTTGCTTGGATTTTGATTCAAATAAACTATGGAAAAATATTTTTGAAACAACTGGTGGGAGTCCCCTGGTGGCCACATGGGTGAGGATTCCAGACTTTCACTGCTGTGGCCTGGGTTCAGTCCCTGGTCTGAGAACTGAGATCCCGCAAGCTGTAGGGTGCAGCCAAGAAAACAAACAAAAAACCAACACAACTGGTAAAAACTGAACACAGACTGGTTATCAGATTTAAAATTTTATTTTGTTGGATAAGAAAATTGTGTATTCAAGACCCTATTATCTGTTAGAGCTACATAGTGGTGGTAGAGTTTTCTTTGATTTGCTCTCAAATACTCCAGCTTACATGCAAAAAAATTATGTGTGGGATGAGAGATATGAAATGACGGCACATGTTGATGGTTGCTGGCTCTGGGTGATGGGTACATGGAGGTTCACTTACCATTTTGTTCAAAAATTTCTATAATAAAGTTTTTTTAAAAATCAGAAGGGGTACCCTTGGGTCCAGACAAGGCTGCCTTGAACTGGGAAAAATTAATTTAGTCCCCTACTGGCCTTGGGCGGAAGGGAGTAAAACAATGTCCTGGAAGATAGGGTGTGCATTAAGAGAATAAAGGCTAACGTGATAGAGCCAGTCAGGTACCCTCAGGATAAAGTTACACAGCAAGTAAAGACATGTAACTATCTCTGTGTCTGGAAGGCAAAGGAACTGACTGGTCAAATCCCTGCTGGTCCTTGGCCCCAACTCCCAAGTCTGGTGGTCTCCCCCACATCCCAGGCGGGTGGAAATGGTTTCTTTCCTGGGGCTAGTAAAAGAAGTGTTCCTGCCCGAAACCATTCCGCTTGGCTTGAACAGCACTATGACCAAGACCCAAAGCTGGAGCTATGCAGAGGGTGACAGACCTCAAAGGGCAGAGGCCTGGGATGAGGTAGGCTTCTGTCCTCCTAAGTGACCCACAGCCTCAAGACACCAACTGGGGAAAGGGAGCTTCCTCTGATGACCCCAGACTCAATCAGTGAAGCTCCAGAAATCTTAAATTACACTATAAAATGTACGTTTGTGAGTTCTTTATAACATAGTCCAAATACAACAATCTTAAACCCTGAGGGAGGGAACCTGGGAGATCCACCCAGAAGAGTTCCCACAGGGCAGGACCATGCAAAGCCTGAGGCACTGGGCGCGCCCACATTCAAAGCACAAGGAGAACTTACCTAGCCTGGGCTGCTGCCAGCTTTCCAACGGGGAACAAGAGCCACCAGGGAAGACAGGTGCCCCGAGGCCTTAGCTAAACAGAGGGCTTGGGAAATAGGAACCAAAGCAAGGCAGTCAGGAACCGCCATTCTTTACTTTAATACCCCCTTTCCCTAGGAGGAGGAGCAGGATATATATTTTACGACACAAAGAGCCCCTGGACCTTTCTTCGGACAGAGCTGAGGGATTTGAAACTCCTCTGCAGCCAGGTTAGGAGAGGAGAAACTAAGGGAGGAGCTGGGGGCACCGGTGGGCAGAGGACAAGCTACACAAGCCCCGTGGGAGAAAGGCAGAGCTGACCGCCCTCAGCCGCACCCAGCGCAGGAGCGTCAGCGAGCGAAGCCCCGTCAGAAAGGGGGAGAGGAGCTGAGAGAGGCTGAAGACGGTGACGCTGCGTTCCTCAGCACATCAAGGGCCTTGCACTGTGCGGCGGAGGGGCTGCCGAGCGCGGGTAGCGGCTGGCAGGCCCTGTAACGTCTGAATGGGGTGGCCGCCCCACTGTGCTGTTACCAGCACCACGATGCCGGGCACAGCAGGGCTGAGCGGGCGGAAGGCAAGCCCGCACGGCCACAAGTACAACCTGCAGGTCGCTGTGGAATGAGGGCCCGGAAGGGGCCCTACATCTTCCTTGCGAGGTGCAATCTGAGACCTGCGCCTTCTGTAGTGCCACCCAGAGTCCCGACCTGATCAGCCCACGGCCCCAGGTCCACATTACAACTGCTGGACTGAAGAACAGCTTTATTGGCGACCCGAAGGAACCAAGGTCACTCCCAGGCAGTGACAGCCTGTAAGGCCTTCTCCGGGCAGGAGAGTCGATCACGTAATTTATGGGACTTCCCGACAAGAGGTCGGAGCTCCACTCCTAATTTTAAGGAAATTCCAAATCCTGATTTCAGAGTCAGTAAAAAGAAGGTCAGAGGCTAGAATCCTGACAAGTATCAGTGCCTCTGCCTCTGGGGGCTGAGGAGGCTGGCTGAGTTGTTCAGCAGTATCCGTGGCGCTGAACAGACGAGGTAGAGGCCAGGAAGGCCACAGGAAGTCTCCTCAAGACACGTTTCCAAGAGAGTTCACACCTGTGCCGGGCGTAGAACCTGGCACAACCTCAGGTTGCACTTTGGGTCTGATGGGTAGCAGGAGGCCCCGCCTACTGGCGCTCAGCGCGTGGAACGCCCGTGGTCTGGGCTCAGCGGTGCTGCCACAGCCTGTCACGCGTCCCAGCTCCTCACTGCTGGGGCGTCCCCAGCTTCCTGATAGGATACAGGTACCACATCACCACCCCGGAAGGGTTGATGATCAGTGTGAAGTTGGTTTTATCCCGGAGGCCGCTGATGATGTCACCCGTGTAGACGTTCTGGGCCTGCAGGGGGGAGGACAGCACCATGCCACCCGAAGAATGGCTGCACAGGAACACCCCCTCCCCCCGCTCCAGGGGAGGTAAGAGCCTGGACTTTGGCCTGTGTTGAGCCTCCAGTATGTGCTACAGAAGTGGGAGCCTGAGTCCCCATCACTTCCCCTCTGGCAAAGCCAACAGATGCCCAAGTACTGGCAGTGGTGAGGGCCCAGCCCACCAAGAACCCGAGAAACGTGCCGGCAAGACTGAAGAGGGGAAACACGCGGCCGCGGGGGCTCACGGGACTCATTTACACACAGTAGTTCGTTTGTGTAGCTTGAAAACACCAGTGCGGAGCACAGCAGCAGCCAGAGGACCCAAGGCCACGGCTTAGGGGACGGTGTGTGAGTGAAGGGGCCCCTGTGTGAGTGAGGACCCAGCAACACCCTCGGGGAAACCCAGAGCGCCGCAGGTGGCAGGGCACTCACCTCATACACCTTGGAGCTGGCGAAGTTCAGCCGGGCGAGGGAGGTCCGGTAGCGATACGGCATATCTGTCCTGCGGCTGAAGAAGACTACGGCGCTGGCCTCGTCGGCCAGGGGCCGCACGTACACTTCAATGTGGGATTTCTCCTGGGCGCAGAAGATGGCTACTGGCTGGGGTCCCTGCTCAGCAGGCCCTGAAGCTCCCTTCCCAACCCGCCCTTGAGCTCTGGGTCTCGCCAGCCCACAGTTCCGTGTCAGGCAGAAGCTTGGAGGGGAAACCACAGCCCTCCAGCACCCAACTCGCCTAACTCCCACCTTCCTTTCTTCCTTCCCTGACTCAGCAGATGCTCCCCGACACTCACTCTGCGCCAGGCCCCAGGCCAGGACACAGATAAATGCTGCATGAGGTCTTGCCTCAGAGAGCTTACAGGATAACGGGAGAGACAGACGTGGACAGCCCCTGGCACTGGACTGGAGGGCACTGTCCAGTTAGAACGATGAGCTCTGCCCTGAGCAGCCAGGAGGGTGAAGCCACAGCCTCCAGAAGGCCCCTGGGCCTGGCGCCACCATCAGCCCCTCTGGCAGGATTAGTTATTGCCTCTGGGCATCACCAGTTCAGCAGGTGCCTTCTATATTGGTGTAGATTTTCTTTTACTAGAGAGGCGAGGATCTGGGCAACGAGCACAAGCTTTGAGGTGACACTACTGGCATCTAGTCGTGTTGTACCACTTACCAATTGTGTGGCCTTGGTATAAAGTTACTGAGACTCTTCAAGTCTAAGTTTCCTCATTTGTAAAACAGGGAAGGAGCATCGACCTTTGGAGAAAATGTATCTAGAATGTCCAGCACACAGTAGGTGCTCAACAACTAGAATACACTAGTACTAGCAATAGTTGTACTGCATGGCTCAAACAACTCCTAAACTCGGAAGGCAAGCCCTAGTTCTCTGCCAGCCATCACAGACTTGTGCAGAAGTCTTGTAGTTCCAAACTGAGGGGCCACACTGATCCCGTGTGCACCTGTGGTGACGTCTCCCTTCCCCAAATCCCACGAGCTGTCCTGCTCTGGCCCTGCTCTTACCCAGGCAAGTGAGGGACAGTCGAAGCAGCTCCCAGTAGAGACTTTGCCTGAATGCAACTAGGAGGGACTGAGCGGATTTCAGAGGCTCAGTCCCGACCCCTGAACCTCTGGCCTGCAGACTTGTTTCCAGGGGAGCCCAGTCTCTCAGTCTCCCTTCCTTGCTCCCACACCCCCAGTACCTTGAGAATCCTGCGTCCTTGGATGCCTAAGGGATCCTGGTTGATTTTGATCATGAGTGGATTCTGCAGAATGTCCATGTTCTGGGCGGAGATGGTACGCAGGTCCGTGGACATGAAGAGAGGGGCCGCCAGCACCGTCCACAGGGCCATCTGGGCCCGGGCTTGCTCGAAGCTGAGGCCAAAGTTCCCAATGAGCAACTGGGGGCCGAAAAGAGGATTGCTCAGCTCTGCCCTCTTCAGGGCAGTGGGCGTGGGGACCAACCCTAAACTTGCAGCAAGAGAAGACAGAGATGGGGGAGGATGGCCAGGTGTGGGCCGTGGTTCTGCAAACACCATTCCCCAGCAGCGTGGCCTCGGGGTGGGTCAAGTCACTTTTAAGAGCCTCGGGTTTTTTCTTCCATCAAGAATATGGGGGTGATAATATGCTCTGACCATGTCACAGGTTGTTCAGAGGCTCCAGTGGATCCTGTTGCCAAAAGCGTTTATAAACTGGAATATGCAAGTCAAGAAATACAGCCAGGATGGTAGTAAACCAGACCTGGACAGAGTCTCTGCTCCTGCCACTGGCCACGCACCTGCCCTGAGGACAGCTGACTACACCGACGGGCACTCCTGTCCCCAGGGCAACCAATACACCGACAGGACATCAACGATTACTGCTAACTCAACACTGCTGTGTACTTAGTGACACCAGTTTAACTAAGCACTGTATATGCGCCAAACCATGCCAAGCGTTTAAAGGGTCATCCTCTTGGGGACTTCCCTGGCGGTCCAGCAGTTAGGACTCCTCGCCTCCACTGCAGGGGAAGCGGGTTTGATCCCTGGTCGGGGAACTAAGATCCCGCATCCCGTGTGGCATGGCCAAAAAATAAAATAATTTTTAAAAGAGGACTTGGCC
Organism: Kogia breviceps; assembly: GCF_026419965.1. Lineage (NCBI taxonomy): Eukaryota > Metazoa > Chordata > Mammalia > Artiodactyla > Physeteridae > Kogia > Kogia breviceps. Next base: position 96,432,052 of record NC_081321.1, read on the forward strand.
CTGGGCCTGCTGCCTAGTAGGTCAGTGAAGGTCAGCTTCCCCCCAACCCCAGGGAGCTGAGTCCCGTTTGCAACATCAGCCATGTGCTGGCCTAAAAATAAAATAAGATAAAAATAAAGGGTCATCCTTTTAACCCTCAAAACAACCCTATATATACAGCAGCTACTATTATTATTTCCATTTTCCAATTGACAAAGCCGAGTCACAGAAAAAATTAAGTCACGTGCCCAGGGTAAGTGGCAGGGCTGGAGCTGGAACTCTGAAGCTGGTCAGTTTCTGTTTCTCCAGGCACCTCTCCATGCGGCCTAGTATTTGTAATTATTATAGTCACCACTGACAGTAAATACTCCTTGACTAAGTGAAGAGCTAGCTATGAAACTGTAAGATAAACTGCAAGGAAATGTAAGTGGTCAGGGCTGTGAGGGAGGTGGGCACGAGAGGCCAGTTCTGCCTGTGGAGGGTGGCAGTGCGGAGCACTGAGAGGGCTCAGAGGCGGGCCTGGCCAAGAGTCGAGGGAGGGAGTGGCAAGAGCGTGATCTTCACGCTACGGAGGAAAAATGTCTTACACGACAGTCACTACAGCTCAAGTCCTCCAGTTTCAAGACACATCAGAACCGCCTGGGAAGACTTAACAATGGGCATTGCCCGGCCTTCTCTGAACGCTCTGATCCAAGAGGTGGGCTGGGGCCCTGGGAGCAGAATTGTAAGCCCCCAAGGCAAGTCCAGCACGGCTGGTTCAAGGACACGGTTCTGATATGCTGATCTAGAACCTGGCAATGAGCATCCAGGAAGACAGCATAGGGCAGTGGGCCTTGGGCCACCCCCCTCCATGCTGGTACCATGTCTGGGTCGTTCCAGTGCCCAGGGCCTGCCACTGGCTGCAGAATGTCCTGGTGGGTCACAAACCAGTCCAGGATGGAGAGCACGCTCCTCCAGGAGTCCTGGATGTCGTCATAGTTGCGCCACAGGTTGCAGATGTCCGCCAGCAGAGTGTAGTTCACCTGGATTTGGGGGGGAAGGCAGAGTCCAACACCAGAGTCACACCCTGCTGCCCGGAGCCCTGCACAGGGGCTGGGGAGCCTCAGCAGGAGACACAGAGGGTAGGGAAAGGGGACGAGAACAGAGCTTGAGCGTGTTCAGGATGAGGAAGGCCTCGGAGGGAGTGGCCCTGCTCTGGGGCTGCCCAGGCCTCTCCTCCATGCGCGCTGGTGCCGGAAGCCAACCCCTCCCTCTCATGCCAGCCGGGGCCAAGCCCAGGGTATGGACCCAGGCTGGTGTACCCATAACCTTCCCTACCACACAGCCAGCCCTGTGTTCTCTCAGTGAGTCCCACCCTCTGCCAGGGTTCTCCCTCCGGTCTGCAAGTCTGGTTCCACCCTTTCCAGCACCCTTCATGCTGACGGGTCCCTGGTGAGATACCCACAAGGCCTTTCAGAGGCCAGGCCCCGCCTGCCTGGCCTCACCGGCCTCCTGCACCTCCTAGCCCACTCGGCAAAACCCAGGATTCTGACTGCTTGTTGGGTGCTGTGTCAGCACATGACGTATGGTTCCCATGCCTTGGATACCCATCCCTTCAGCCCACCTGACAAGTGTCTCCTCTAAGACCCTGGGCTGGCTCAGGCCCCCTCAGGTACTTATGACCCTTTCCTAGACCTACAAATCGGCACGTGAGCAACTACGATGAGAGGAGCCCTGACTGCACAGAGGCAAAGAGGCCTGGGTATGAGGAGCATTGCCAGCTGGGCGCACAGAATGGCTCACCTTTGGTGGGAGGCCCCCTTCGTAGGCTGGCCAACTGCAGGAGAAGGCGATGGGGCGGCCTGTGGCATTCAGGGCAGCAGCCATCTTGGGGTACCCTGGAGAAGTCCAACCCTCACGTTTTAGGATGAAGAGACACAAGATGAAATCTGGGACCTCAGCCCAAACCTCCCACCAAATGGGAGGAAACTGCGGTTCAAGGAGGTGCTTCTCCTGTGCCCAGAGCTGCATACACTTCCCAGGTAGGGCATGGTGCCAAGCCATCTTTAGGGAGCCTGGGAGCCAAGATCCCCCTAGGCCCTGGGTGAGGGGAATTGGGAAACGCTACCCCCTAGGGGCCCTACAGACAGATGGGCACTGCGGGGCCTTCCACGGCCACCCCTCCCTGTCTACCTAATGGCCCCCAGCCAGCTGTGGGACCCACCCTCGGCCCGTTCCTCGGGAGTTGAGAAGCAGCCATCCAGCTTCAGCATGTCCACCTTCCACTTGGCGAAGGTGTGAGCATCCTGGACCACCTTGTCGAGCGTGGTGCCTGCGTAACCCATGCAGGTGAAGTTGCCCATGTCCTCGTAGATGCCCAGCTTCAGGCCCAGGGAATGAGCCTGTGGGGGGTTGAGAACACACTGGGCTCAGGCAGGACCTCAAGGAGCCGCCTCCCAGGCACATCTGACCAGGCCCCATTAAAACCTTCAGTGATGGGGCTTCCCTGGTGACGCAGTGGTTAAGAATCCGCCTGCCAATGCGGGGGACACGGGTTCGAGCCCTGGTCCAGAAAGATCCCACATGCCGCGGAGCAACTAAACCAGCCCGTGAGCCACAACTACTGAGCCCGCATGCCACAACTACTAAAGCCCACGCACCTAGAGCCCATGCTCCGCAGCAAGAGAAGCCACTGCAATGAGAAGCCCGCGCACCCAACAAAGAGCAGCCCCCGCTCAGCGCAACTAGAGAAAGCCTGCGTGCAGCAACGAAGACCCAATGCAGCCAAAAATAAATAAATTAGTTAATTTAAAATATATATATATAGATAGATAGATAGATAGATAGATTAAATAAAAACCTTCAATGACTCTGCCAAGCATGACACTTCCCCTCCCTCCAACACACACACCTGGCACGGGCTGTTTCTGGCCTCTAGGCATTTGCCTCTGCCATTCCCTCTGCCTCGAATGCCATCTCTCCGGTATCAGCTCAAGAACTGCTTCCTCCAGAGAACCTTCCTGAAATCCCAGGCTGAATAAGATGTCCTTCCTTGCTCTCACCCACTGCAGTGGGTCAAAACTACCTGTCCATGTATCTATTTCCTCCACCAGACTGTGAGTTCTCAAGCAGGGATTATAGAAATGAGCCCTAAGTAGGATGGGGTGGAAAGAGTGGTCTGGCCCACAGGCCAAGGGGCTGGGGTGGGGCTCACATAGTCAGCCAGGAAGGCCATGCCGTTGGGGAAGCGCTTGGGATCAGGCACCAGGTTGCCTTCGGCATCACGTCCACCGATCCAGCAGTCATCGATGTTAAGGTATACGTAGCCCAGGTCCCGCCATCCATCCTGTGCCAGCCGGTCAGCCATCTCCATGAAGAGCCGCTCACTGGCGAGGGGTAGGGGACAGGGCTGCTCAGTGGCCCGGCACGGGCCTAACCTTCACCCCACCCACCCTTCCTCAGAGCTTTTCAAACTTCTTAGATGCTCTGAGTGTGAATCCAGCCTACCAGTACCACGGCCTTGCTGTCAGCTGCAGACTAAGCCAGGTAACAGGTGTAAGGGATACCAGGGATTACGTCATGAGCCATGAGCAGGGTGGAGCAAGAGGAGTGATTTGGCCCCAAGCCAAGAAGCAGGGCTGGGCCAGTGGGAAGCACGTGGGGTCTGGCCTGGCCCTTAACTGTTATCTCCTTTCCATTATCTCAGGGGCTGCGCCCACCACAGGGTCCCTGCCCCACAGGCCTGAGGTCACCACAGAGGCCCCAAGCTGGTCATGAAGCTGAGTGTCAGAGGTCTCAAAAGTCACCTCTGGTTGCTTTCTCTCTGGGATGGGGGGCTCGAACCCTGCCCTCTTTCCTAGCTGACCCCCACTCCCTGCTCCCACTCTGTGAGGGCCCTAGGCAAGCCTGTTGGGCGGCGCAGACCTCACTCACCTGATGCAGTTCTTTGGGTCCTCGTTACAGTCAGTGTTGCAGCGGAAGCGTTCCCAGGCCAGCCAGCCCATGGGTGGCTTCCGCAGGAGCCCATTCTCCAGAACCAGCACCTGGGCCACCAAGGCCAGCAAGAGCACTGCAGGGGGTTGCAAGGATAACTGTGAGTGGCTCCAATAGCTCCAGCCCTCACCCCACCCCATCCACACGCTGCCCAGTCCTGCAGAGGCTGCTGGCCTGCACACCACGGGAACGAGACTCTCGCACTTAAGGTGGAACGGGCTCTTCCTGCAACTCCTGGCTCCAGGAGTGCTGTGAGTGGGTGGACGGTGCCTGGGGTGGGGCAGTGTGTTTGAGGCCCGGATTTCCACTTTGCTGTTACCACGTCAGTGCTGGAATTATCAAAAACTAACACCTGGGGTCATATCCTTTCTACACCCTGACCAGCTCCCCCACTCCATTCACACAGAACTTGACAGTACACTGTAGCCAGACTCCAGGTCTCCTGAGTCCCATCCAGGGCTCTTTGTTCTCCATAGACACCCAAGAGGCTTCAGAAGGACTGAAGAGGCCAGCCGGTTGGACCTGCACCCAGCCAGCTCACTTTCCCTCTAGGGCCTCCGTTTCTTTATCTGCAAGATGGAATCACTGTACTGACTTTACAGTGCTGTTCTCATTACACGTTGATGTTAATAAGATAGGGCCTCTGTGCTATGGGGTAGAGGCGGTGAGCAAGGAAGAGGCCTCTTTGGAGGGGAACTGATTTCTAGGTGGGGGGCACCTCCTCCTTTCCTGGCCCACTTCCAAGAATAAGAGAGGAACATGTCTCCCCACATACCCACATCAGGGAAGGAGGCCCAGACACCACAGGACTGGAACTTCCTCTAGGTAGCTCCCACCCCCAGCTGGTCACCTACCCCCCCCCCAAAGCCACCCCCGTCCGTGTAGGTACCTGTCTTCAGCAACATCGCTCTGGACTCAGCGTCTCAGGACTTGACCAGATCTGCTCTGCTTTTACCAGCTTTATATGTTGGGCTTTGGAAGCTAAGAAACGTTAGAAAAGCACTGGGGTCACTACTGCCTGGCTAGCCCTGGCGCCTTTAACCTTGGGTGTGGATCCCACACTGGGTCCCCAAGCCCTCTCACAGCTCCCTCCCTCTCCCTTCCCCGAGCCTGGGTTCTTCCTGAGGAAATACTAAACAAGGTATCTTGGACGTTAGACCGCACCCCTTCTGCACTGCTGGGAACCCCGAGCGCCCAAGGGCGGCCCTCTGCAGACTGGGGTCAGTGAGAGGCAGCGACAGGCTCGAGGACGCCCAGGAAGAACGGAAGCAGCGGGCCGGGACCAGGCTCCGTATTCCTTCCAGGTCTGGGTTGCCGCCCCCCGTCCCCAAAGACCGCAGGCCCAGCGGCCCAGCACGGGGACCCCAACCAGAGTCATCCACATTTGACACTCACCCCTTCCAACTCGCGCGGAACTGCCGCCTGCTTCGGTCTCGGGAACCAGCCACCACCGCGGTCACCTGATTCGCTTCCGGCGTTGCAGAGGGGCCGGGCCTCACTGCGTCTAACCTTCCCCGGCCGACCTAACAGAATCCCCGTAGCAACGTCCTGCCCCGCCCTCTACCGGCCCAGTAAGGCCTGGGAACCTCCCCAAACCCCACCTTCTTCGAGCTCCGGCTCTGCGCGCCCCCGAGGCAGGCACGAGCCAACCGCGGCTTCACGTGAAGCTAGTCCTTTCACCTCTGCTGGGTTCCCTGAAGGCGAGGATAGTGCACTGTGGATGATGCTCAATAAATAGCTGTGGCGTAAATACCTGCTGAGGGCTTTTTTAAGGAAAATGGGAGAATGCCCTGAAGCAGGGCCCGTAGTAAGCCGCTCAAAAACAGTAGTGGCGGATGAATAGGCACCACGAGGAGGATGGGTGGGAGAAACCAAACCAGGTGGAGGACACAGTTCTTTCAAAGCCTGGAGACTCTCCTTCCCTACCTGACACTTGGACCACCCATTATTCTTATCCAGGCACTTTGCATATTCCTTCCTCTTTCATTCATCAAATACTTATTGAGCAACAGCTAGGTACCAAGCACTTTATTCTTGGCACCTTCACTTGGATGATCACTGGGCATCTCAAACATAACTGGCCCCAGACACCTGCCACTTCCATATCTCAGGTAATGGCAACTCTCCTTCCAGGTGGTCAGGCCAAAACGTCGGAGTCCTCCTTGCCTCCTCTTTCCCTCACTCCCTACATCCAACCTCTCTGCAAACCTTGCACTCTCTCCCTTCACAACCCATCCTGAATCTGGCCACCTCTTCACTCTCCCAGCCCCCATCACATCTTGCCTGTATTACCCCAGCAGCCTCCTCACCGGTCTGCTTCCACCCACATTTATTCTCTCCTTAGCAGCCAGAGAAATCCTTTATTTATTTATTTTTGCGGTACGCGGGCCTCTCACTGCTGTGGCCTCTCCCGTTGCGGAGCACAGGCTCGGGACGCGCAGGCCCAGCGGCCATGGCTCACGGGCTGCTCCGCTCGCTCGGCAGGCGGACTCTCAACCACTGCGCCACCAGGGAAGCCCCAGAGAAATCCTTTAAAACAGGGGTCCTCAACGCTCGGGCCGCGGACCGGTATCGGTCTACGGGCTGTTAGGAACCGGGACGCACAGCAGGAGGTGAGCGGCGGGCTGCTCCCCGCTCCCCGTTGGTCGCATCCCGCCTGAACAGCCAGCCCCCCCACCGCCCCCGCTCCCCACTTCCGTGGATAAATTGTCTTCCACGAAACCGGTCCCTGGTGACAGAAAGGTTGGGGACCACTGCTTTAAAACATAGCTCAGGACCGTTTTCATTTCAGCCTGGAATAACAGCCCTCACGGATTTACAAAGCCCCCAAGCCACACGTTCTGACCCCACCTCCCCCCACCCCCCGCCTTGCAGTTCCTCAAACACAACAGGCCTCTGGGCCGTTGCGCTAGCTGTTCCATCTGCCTGGAATACTCTTCCTCCAGATTTTGGCACGACTGGCTCCCTCATTTCCTTCAAGTATTTCCCAAATGTCACCTTCTCAGTGAGCCCTACCCTGACCATTCTTTTTAAAATTGCAACCGCCCTACTCCCCCAGTTCCCAGTCTCCTTGCCCCTGCTCTATTTCCCACAAAATTTATTGCCTTCTAACACATTTATTATGGTTGCTATTACTTTTTAAAAAATTATTTATTTTATTTTTTGGCTGCCTTGGGTCTTCCTTGCTGTGGGCAGGCTTTCTCTAGTTGTGTCGAGCGGGGGCTACTCTTCATTGCAGTGCACGAGCTTCTCATTGACGTGGCTTCTCTTGTTGCAGAGCACGGGCTCTAGGTGCGCGGGCTTCAGTAGATATGGCTCGTGGGCTCAGTAGTTATGGCTCACGGGCTCAGTAGTTGTGGCACACTGGCTTAGTTGCTCTGTGGCATGTGGGATCTTCCTGCACCAGGGCTCAAACCCGTGTCCCCTGCGTTGGTAGGTGGATTCTTAACCACTGCGCCACCAGGGAAGCCCATGGTTTCTATTATTAACTGAATAAAAGTTAATGGGGGAGACATAATAAACAGGAAATAAAAGCATGAGTGTAGGGTAGCTTTTTTTAATAAGTGGTTAGTGCTGTAATGAAAATACAACCCAGGGATGTGACAGAGACCTGCAGGTACTTTCTCGTGGCCAGGGAGGGGACATCTGAGCTGAGACCTAAATGATGTGAAGGAGCCCTGAGGAGTCAGAGCCGAGGGTTAGGGTTGAGAAGGAAGAGCATTCAAGGCTGCAGGAACTGCAAGGGCAGAACTCTGACGTGGGAACCAGCAAATTCATGGGCAGATGTTCTGAGCTCACCGGCTTCCAGGGCTGCTGGGAAACCCTAGCCTCCTGCGTTTGGTTGTGCACTCCTGCAACCTTCACTGCAGGCCTAGCCGTCGACTGACTCCAGGCAGAGCCTGGGCGCTGAAGATGCGTTTCAGGCCGGCGGGAGTGGCGAAAGCAGAAATGGATAATCCCCAGAAGCAGAGGTCCCGGCGACTCCAGGGGCCGGGCTGGGTGGCTGGGAAGCTGGGCCGGGCCTCGCGGGCTGGATAGGAGCCCGCCCAGAGGAGGCGTCTGGGCCGAGGCCGTCCCAGGCTTGGCTCTGCGGGAGAAGTGGGCCGGGCGGGGAGAGGGGGACTGGAGGGGGGAAGGGAAGGTCTCCGAGTTCTCTGGGAGGTGGACTGGGGTCCGAGGCCCCCGGACGGCCTGAGGTGGGACTCTGCGTTCGAGGCCTCCCGCCACTGACCAGCACCGTGGCTCAAGGCGGGTCACGGCCTGTCGGGCCTCAGTTTCTCTCGGGCATGGATAGCGGGGAGGCTTCGCGGATCGCGAGGCCTAGTGAGTCGTGGGCGGGGAGGGGCGGGGGCGGTAACTCGAGCCGCCCAAGCGGGGTCTTTCGGCTCCCGTGGCCGACTTAGCGGCCCGGGCGGAGGCGTGGGGTCCCGAGCCGGAATCGCCCCTGGCCGCGGCCGCAGCCCACCCCGCGGGTCGCCCTCCTGGGCTTCGGGGGCGCGGAGGTGAGAGCGGGCCCGGCGGGCTCGGGAGGCGGCGGCCTCCGGGAGGGCGTGGCCCGCGGGGACGTGGCGGGACAGCTCCGTGCGCGATGGGGAAACCGAGGCGGCCGCCGCACCCGGAGTCTGCAGCGCTCGCCGGGGAGTTCCCGGTGAGGCGACCCTGTTTCAGGGCGACAGCGGGTTAGGGGCTCACGGCGGTGGCCACCGGCCAATGAGTCCCACGCCCCAGCCCGCCGCTCCTCTAACAAAAGAATTCAGAAAAACGCGGTGCACCGGCTTCCCGCCGGGGTTGAAGTCCGGGCCTCGCATGCCCGGAGCGGGGAGGTGGGTGGGAGAAGACGCCTGTCCCCGTGAGGGGGTGCGGAGACAGTTCGGTGGGCTCCGGACCCCCTCTCCGCGCCGCGGAGCTGAGGCCACTCCTCGAGGAAACATCTGTGTTTTCCCCCTCCTTCTCCTCGACCACCATCGGAGAATGGCCCCTCCGCGTCTCAGGACCCTGCTTGCTTCTCTCCATAGCCCTTGTCAAGACCGGTCCTTACGTTATTTATTATTTAATTAATTTTAAAATTCACTAATTATTATTTATTTTTGTCTTTTTTTTTTTTTTTTTGCTGCGTGTCTCCCCCGCTGAAATGTAGGCTCCAGGAGGGAGGGACTTTATTTTGTCCACTGTTGTAGTCACGGTTATTTTAACGAATAGTTTCAGAGGACCTTCCCAAGCCCTGCAAGGGGCTGGATGTTGGGGGTTACACTGGGAGACATTCTGGGGCTGGGGACAGCGGTGTAAACACAAAGGAGATCACTGCGGGATGAAAACAGAAGTGAGGGGGTGCTGGTTGGGTCACCTGAGATCAGACCGCCTTCGTGATCAGGACCGCCGTAGATATAGTGATCAGGACAGGCCTCTCAGATTAGGTTACTTAAAGACCACAAATTAACGGTGACAAGTGCTGGAAGGGAAAAGCAAGAAGCTATGAGGGCATTTAACTCTGACCTAGCATTAGAGGGCAGGGCAATGAGGTCTGAAGAGTGATGATCGGGACAAATGGGACTCAGCTCCTTAAATTGCTCCTAAGTGCAGGGCCTGGGTGGTCCACCGTGGTACCTGGTGGGGCGATTATCAGGGGTCAGGGAAAGCTTCCTGGAGGAGGTGGTGGTTTCATTTGGCCCCAAAGCCTGAGTAGGAGTTTTCATCCTTTAGGATGGGTTGACTGGGTTTGAGAATTCTTTTGCAGGTGCCCCGGAAACCACGTGGTCAAAGGGCTGAGCCGTGTGGCCAGACAAGAGAGGCCCCTGCCCCTGCCCAGTGAGCTCTGCTGGTAAGTGGGTCATTGCCAAGACCTGCCCCCAAAGGGTGGGAGGGAATCAGGAGACCAAGCTCCGCTTCTCACTGGCCACGTGACCGTGGGCAGTTCACCTTCACGGTCCTGACCTCAGCTTTCTGTGAGTCAGGAGGACAGTTGGATGAGATGCCACTTGTGACCGGTGGGGCACCAGCGTTCAGTGGTTGACGTTGATCCTACTCAGCCGTGCCCTGTGTTTGTACTTCACTCTTATTTACTGAGCAGGTCCCTGTCCGAACCCACACTGATGGAGGAATGAGGCAGGCCTGCCCCACCCCAGCCCTACTAAAGGACAGCTGTGCCATTAACAAATGAGAGGCCAGCAGGGGTCCACAGGGGTCACAGAAACCCTGGATGTTTGGCTTCAGGGTTGGAGCTCAGGGGCCCTCAGATTAGGGGATGGTTTAAGCACAATGGTTTTTATGAGTTTGGGGTCCATTTAAGCTCAGCTGATGCCTTTTCCTTTGGGTTTTAAACAGCTGTGTCAAAGCCCTGCCATACCTCCTGGGCTAATACAATCACATTATCCTTTTCTCTGATGTCCGGTGTTTTGCATGATCCTCACAATAGCCCTTTGAGAGAAAAGGCAGGGGAGACTAGCCCATTTCACAGATGAAGACACTGAGAGCCTCAGGGCACAGCAAGTGAGAAGAGCCCACAGGCCCGGGGCCCAGGTCTTTCCAGAGCCAGTGCTCTTTCTCCCACCGGGGCACAAGGGCTGCCTCCCTCTGATCTGTGTCCACCTCTCTCACCTCACAGTTCTTATGGGAGCCATGAAGCTGAACGAGAGGAGTGTGGCCCACTACGCCCTGAGCGACTCCCCAGCAGACCACGCAGGCTTCCTGCGCACTTGGGGGGGCGCAGGGACTCCACCCACCCCCAGCGGCACTGGCCGAAAGTGCTGGTTTGTCCTTAAAGGCAACCTGCTGTTCTCCTTTGAGAGTCGAGAGGGCCGGACCCCACTGAGCCTAGTGGTGCTGGAGGGCTGCACGGTGGAGTTGGCCGAGGCTCCCGTGCCTGAAGAGTTTGCCTTTGCCATCCGCTTCGACGCCCCTGGAGTGCGCCCTCACCTGCTCGCGGCAGATGGGCCATCGGCCCAGGAGGCCTGGCTGAAGGCGCTGTCCAGGGCGAGCTTTGGCTACATGCGCCTGGTGGTGCGTGAGCTGGAGAGCCAGCTGCGTGATGCCCGCCACAGCCTGGACCTGCATCGCCACTCATCCTGGAAGGCCACTCCCAGCCGCTGGAAGCCCCAGGCTCCTGAACTCTGGTCTCCTGGCCTGGAGAACGGTCACTCCCTCTCCAGAGATTGCAGCCCTGTGGGCTTGGTGGAAGAAGGGGGCAGCAGGCCAGCAGGGCGGGGCTTGGTCGAGTGGGAGTTGCAGGGCCCTGCCAGCCTCCTCCTCGGCAGGGGGCAGAGCCCCGTGTCCCCTGAGACCTCCTGCTTCTCTACTCTACATGACTGGTATGGCCAGGAGATTATGGAGCTGAGGCGGGCGTGGCTGCAGAGTGCCCAGGGGAGCCAGCCAGAATGCGAGGCACGGGATAGGCCCTGAGCCTGGGCCCTTCGGGTTCAGCCCTTGTCCTGCTGGTCAGGACACCAGGGCCAGTGCTTTTTCAAGAGTTTCATGTTTAGTGGTTTCTGAAGTTGCTGTTGGATGTGAGTTCTCCCCTTCTTGCTTTTGAGGCTTGCTTCAGGTTCCAAATCCACCCTCACGCCTAGAGGGGACTGAGGAGCCATGAACTTTCAGCCCCTTTATTATTTCCTGAGGGCCAGAGAGGAGAGGTGGCTCGCTCAGCAGCCACAGACCTAGGTCTCCTGGTTTCCCCTCTCTTGGTAATGAAATGGAGGAAGTGGAGAATATGACATGACCACAGGCCGCTCTGCCTTTCACCTACACACGATTCTACAGACACAATTTCCAACATGGGGAATCTTGTATAAGTACCAGAAGTTGGCTGCAGTGTTGTTTTGAGGGACTGATATTGTCAGAAAAAGTGGAGTTACTGTGTTCTGGGGGTTTCTGGGCCCCGGCTCATCCTGAGTGATGAGAAGGTTGGGCGTGGGACCCCCCACTCTGCAATTTGGAGAGGACCCTTTGGAGGGAGCGGGCACTTAGCCAGTCAAGAGGGACTTATCCTGCTCCGAAAGTGTTAGGGCCCTATCTTCTTTCCCCGGCTGCCCTGTCAACAGACGGTGCTTGGGCATTGCCCCAGGAGGGCCAGTAGCTTTTGTATGTCAGCAGAAATCCTTCCTGTACTCTGTCCTCAGCTGCCAAGTGGGAAGCTGAAGTGGGGAGGCAGTGAGGCTCCCTGGGAAAGCCAGTTTCTTACTTTGGTTTTCAGTCCTGGGCATTCTAGGAGCTTGGGCACAGGATTCCTGGCACCCTGTGATAAACTCTTCTCTCTTGGCTGGACTCCCAGAGAGACGCTCCTGATCCTGAAACCCCCTAGGAAGCTCGGCACCCAGTGTGTACCTTCCAAGATCCTCTCGTTCCTACTCTCACCAGCATGGCGCCAAGCATTTGCTTTATCGATTGTTCTGAGAGGAAGAGTGGCTGGTTGGACAGAGCCAGAGGCCAGATCAGCCTGATAGCCTAGGGGTGTGGTGGCAGTGGCTGGATGGAAGATGCAGAGCCTGGTCCAGTCACCCCCCTCCTCCAATATACACAGTCTCCCCCTTCTTAGCCTCTCTCCCTTATTGGGGACTTGGACAGCCTGAGCTAGAGGCTTCAGCTCAGAGCCTCTTAAGTCCAGGAGGCTGACATGCCGTCCAGGGTCCTGGACCACTTCCTAGGAAGCCAGGCCTGTTTCCCAAGAAGAGGGGCCACCTTCCCAGCCCTGTATGGGAGCCCCACAGCCCCGATGTGTCTTGTTTTATACACAGACACTACGGGCTTTTTGTTATCTTGCTTATTGTTACAGTGCTTTTTATACGATTAAAACATTATGTTTTTTTATGACTTATTTTGGCTCAAGTTTACTTTAGCAATCACCTGGACAGTTTGTGTGAAAGCCCCCATTTTCCCCCTTTTCAGATACATTTTCCATTTAGCTATACATAACATATACCTTGGCATGAAATAAAATTCCAAAATCATTAAAGTAGCACGAGTAATAAATTTGTATTTTTTAATTGCTAAAAAAAAATACAACAGTTTGAAGTTCAATTAAAGTGGTTTCTCATTTCAACAACTCCCTGCTCTGCCACGCCCTGGCGGTCCTGGGTGCGGCAACAATGGCAGAAATCTGAAGGCTTCACAAGGACAACGCCAGTCAGGTGGCCCCGCCCACCAGGCCCGTAATGAGGGGTGTACCGGGCCCTTGGCGTCATCCTCCTGACGTCACCATATGGGGCCGCAACAGGAACTAGGCGCATTGCGCAAGTCTGTGAGCTGGACCTCTCGTTTGATCCCTAAAGCCTCGCGAGACTTCGGGCAGCTTCCCGTTAGCGGCACGGGGGCGGGTGGTGGGGTGCAGGTGTCCCGACGAGGCGGGGAGCTGGGAGATGGCGTCCGGTGCGGCTCGCTGGCTGGCGTTGGCACCCGTCGGATCTGGGGCTTTCCGGAGCGGGCTGAGCCTGGGGAAAGGTGGCGATGTCTCCGCCGGACGGGGCGGCTTAGTTCGGAGTCTGGTACCATCGAGGTCAGTCATCGTTACTCGCAGCGGCGCCATTTTGCCCAAACCGGTGAAAGTGAGTGTCTGCTTGGAGGCGGGGCGAAGGGGCCGAGGACAGTCATTGTGGGGAGTGTGTGCGGGTCACGCTGATTGATAGGAGCAAAGGCCAGTCGAACGACCGCCTTAGACCGGAAGACGGATCAAGGACAAAGTTTTGCGCTAATGCGCTGTTAATTTTGACAAATGGGAGGAAATGGGTTAGACCCAGGAGTTGAGTGCGCGTGGAGACAGAAGATGGGGGGCGAGAGCGGAGAAAGACGGTATTTTGCACCAGCTCATCGTGAGGAGTGCGGTGCCCTGGCTCTCCGGAGCCACAAGACTCCGCTTTATGCATCCAGTATAGACAAGTCATGTAACCTCTCTCCCGTAGTTGATGGGATGAACAACGAATTGTGGAATGACTTTGTAAATAAAGGGTAAGTGGGACAGACCTTATCTTTTTGCGAGTTTTGACCTGGTATTTAATTCATGTGATTGGGTGTGCAGAGAATTATTACTATCAGTGTTTTTACAAATGAAGAATCAGGGACCAGACTAGTGAAGCCAGTGTCCAAAGCTAGCAGCTGACTTAGGTTCCGGAATTCAGATTTCCTGCTGGTACAAATCCCACAAGATCCTATTTTTTCTCACCGCTGAGTGTTATCACATGCCCTCAGTACCCTTGGAGTTTTCTCAGTAAAATAGGAACAGTCCCTTTATACCAAGTAAGTTTGCTTTTTGACTCCGGCGCTGTGTGAGAGTTACAAAACATTCTTTTAAACCTAGTCTGGGGCTTCCCTGGCGGCGCAGTGGTTGAGAGTCCGCCTGCCGATGCAGGCGACGCGGGTTCGTGCCCCGGTCCGGGAAGATCCCACGTGCCGCGGAGCGGCTGGGCCCGTGAGCCATGGCCGCTGAGCCTGCGCGTCCGGAGCCTGCGCTCCGCAACGGGAGAGGCCACAGCGGTGAGAGGCCCGCGTACCGCAAAAAAAAAAAAAAAATCATCTAGTCTGGCCGTCGCAAGCTCACACAGGTGAGTTCAGTGTTGTTTCACAGCAGGAAGCACGGTCATGTTGGGGAAGAGCTGCCTTTAAAGAGGCACAACTGAAGAGAAAAAAAACCCTCTTCTTTGAAACTCCGCAGGAAGAAATGAGAGGAAATGTTGAAATTTTACTGAAACTCCGCCAGTCCATTTATTTTTTTTAAATTTTATTTATTTTATTTTATTTTTCGCGGTACGCGAGCCTCTCACTGTTGCGGCCTCTCCCGTTGCGGAGCACAGGCTCCGGACGCGGCTCACGGGCCCAGCCGCTCCGCGGCACGTGGGATCTTCCCGGACCGGGGCACGAACCCGCGTCCCCTGCATTGGCAGGCGGACTCTCAACCACTGCGCCACCAGGGAAGCCCCGCCAGTCCATTTAAATAGCTAGTCTTTTAATATAAAAGACATGCTCAATTTTCAGAACATAGTTTTAAATTTAATGTAGTGAAATCAAATTTCTCAGGCATCAGGTAACCAGTTAAAGAACGGTATAGAATATCCCTTCACTGTACATGTTAGCGCAAGTGCCTTGCACTTCTCTTTCCAGTGTACAGTTTGATGGCCATAACATCACTTTATCTCTTCTTGTAATTTTGTTTCTTGCTCTGAACTTTTCCAAGGACTTTAAAATCAAGTTGCTTGTGCTGGATCTCAGGTCCACAGGAGGGAATGCCCGAGCGGGCCAGGCCTTCTGCGGTCCTGTGGAGCGGGCTCTGGCGCTCACAGCCACCACTTTGACCCTCTGCAGATGTCCTTCGGCCTGCTCCGTGTGTTCTCCATCGTGGTCCCCTTCCTCTACGTCGGGACGCTGATTAGCAAGAACTTTGCCGCCCTGCTTGAGGAGCATGATATTTTTGTTCCGGAGGATGACGATGACGGCGACTAACAGGTAAGACTAGCTTCCGGCGCAGCTGTGATGCTGTTTGGCCTGTGGCAGCAGGATCTGGACACTCGAGGCAGAGCACAGACTCTTAATGCATTGACTCTCTTGGTGACTAATGTTTTTGTGTCACCTTTTCTCTATGCTGGATGAAGGAAACTGTCTTACTGACTTAACAAGTTCACTGGCGTCTCTTCCAACCATGTTGGATCCCAGACAGCCTTTTCTATTTGCCCTTTTATGTACCTCAGTTTTCTCAACCCACACATTTTCTTGACAATTTAATGCGCCTTACGCACCCACCACAAACAACTTCATTTCACCAGCTCCACATTGAAACTTGGAAACCGCAGGCCCTCATCAGTGAGCTCTGGTTACCAGGCTCTGTACCAGCACAGCCTGTGACAGGCACTGCCGCCTGGTTCATACACTGCTCACAAACCCCTCCCCTGTGCCAGTTCCATTCAGCTCTCTTGTGCTGACTTCCTGTGCCCTAATATGTGCTGACTGGCTGCATTACTGCTATAAACAAGGACCCTCCTGACTCTTTAGTCTGGCATTTAAGGCTTGCGATGATCTGGTCACACCTGTTCTTCCAGCCTTATCTTCCATATTCCCAACCACACACCTGTCTCCCATATTCACTATCTCTTGAGTTACTCTCTCTCTTAACCCACTCCCAGTGGCCCATTATTCCTCCCAATTGAAAGATTATCTCCCACTGCTGTCTCATTGCCACCAATTCTTCATTATCTTTGATGAAGTCTTTCCTCCATTTGAAAGTGACTGCTCTGTCTCCTAACTGAGCAGTACCACTTGTGACAGTCAGTATTATATGCTTAAGATATACCCTAAACTCTGCTTGACCATATCCTTGCTGCAGGGAACATGTCTTTTTATACCTTTAAGCCCCCAGTGCCCGAGTGCCCGGTCTCTGGTGAATGTTCAGTATGTATGTGAATGAATAATTGAATGTACTCAAAACTGCCTATCTCCTGCCATGTTTGGTAGAACCAGTCTATGGAAGTCTTTCAGTATATGGTAAGAGGACGGCTCTGTCACTTAGTTGACTGCTGCTTTCCTTTCTTGCAGGGCATGGAGAAGTATAGAAAGGAGAAGCCCTAACTTAAGAAATGGCGATGCTCGCAGCCTCTCCTTCCCTATCAGCAGATGGGCCCAGGGAAAGCCCTCCTCCTCCCAACCCCAGTGAAGCCTCCTGCATGGTCTGTGACCATGGCTCAGAACCCCCGGCTCCGGGAGGTTCCTGGAGATGTGCTGTCCACTGAGCATCATCAGTTTATGAATAAACATCATAAACATCAGCTCTGGGTGACTGAGTGATGGCTCAAGCTTCTCAATACCAGTAGGCTCTCGTTGCAGTTTCTTCGCCCTGCTGTCCTATCTCTATCAGCTGAACAAATAGGTCTTTTACAACCCAGGGCTTCCAGGCCCTTATGGATCCACAAGGTAATCACGGGGACCTGGGACCAATTTTCATTATTCACAAAAGCCCAGCAGCTGCGCAGGCTCACTAAAGGCTCAAGCTTTTGTGCTGAGTAATACTGGCTAGTTATCCCATGCGATCAGAAGAAGCTTTGATTGTTTAAAACTCCTTCAGAAATACCACTTTTCAGAATTCTTTCAAAACTTGGATTCCTTAGATGAAAAAATAACAAAGGGAAGGCAAGAGTAAAACAAATACCGTATGCTAACACATTTATATGGACTCTTAAAAAAATAAAATGGTCGTGAAGAACCTAGGGGCAGGGCTTCCCTGGTGGCGCAGTGGTTGAGAGTCCGCCTGCCGATGCAGGGGACACGGGTTCGTGCCCCGGTCCGGGAGGATCCCACATGCCGTGGAGCAGCTGGGCCTGAGCGTCTGGAGCCTGTGCTCTGCAATGGGAGAGTACGGGGAGGGGGAAGGGTAAGCTGGGACAAAGTGAGAGAGTGGCATGGACACATATACACCACCAAACGTAAAACAGATAGCTAGTGCGAAGCGGCCGCACAGCACAGGGAGATCAGCTCGGTGCTCTGTGACCACCTAGAGGGGTGGGATAGGGAGGGTGGGAGGGAGACGCAAGAGGGAGGGGATATGGGGATATGTGTGTGCTTAGAGCTGATTCACTTTGCTGTACGCAGAAACACAACATTGTGAAGCAATTATACTCCAATGAAGATGTTAAAAACAACAACAAAAATAATACTAAAGGGGTCGGTGCTGAAAAATTTGGGGATCCTCAGGGTGACTGTACCTATAGATACTGAACCCCTTTCTCCAGCATTTAGACTGTCCAGGGAAGGAACAGAGAAGACTACCATCCAAAGCAAACAGAGATCAGGTCTTTAACCTGGGTCAAGATTTATTCTCGCCGCTAGAGCTGCACTCCATTTGCAAAGGGAATACTTCTGTGCGTGCATTGAACAGCTGTGTCCCTAGCAGGATGCCTGATTGAGAAGGAAGTTATTTCATCTTAAGGACCAGTGCTTGTTGCGGATAGGGGGTTAGGCCTCTGAGCAGCCATTTTCTTCAGAACCCAGGGAAAAACAGCCCAGCTTGTCAGCTCTACTTCTGGGCCTCTTAATGCTGCTTGGATCCTCCTCCAATAGCAAGAGCTGGCTAATTTTGGATAATCTGTGCCATTACACCAAAATATCCAATCCTGGGGGCCATAGAAACACAGCTAAATTAACAAAGCCATCCAGCATCACACCCAGAACGGCAGTTTCTGAGCAGATGGCCTCCCCATTCCTGTTTACCAACATGCAAGGCTCTGAGGAAAGAGAGTCTAATTTACTGGCAACACCACGCTTCAGGAGACGGGAGAGAACAGGTGGTGTGTTCAGCTTTTGCTCAGACACAAGGTGAGACTCTGCAGAAGCAGAGCTGCCCATTGGCTCACCAATGGACGCCCCTCACGAAATGACCATCATATACTGAGTTTATTTGTGCTCTAAAATATTTAAATACCAACATGCACTTTTCCACTGGGTGATTTCACGGGTCGTGCCCAACATAGAACTTGGACAGGAAATCCTTTGGCCTTGGTGCTTCTGTTTCATGGAAAAACCGCATAACGTGTGTCCGCTGCTTCCACACTTTAATTGTTTCTTCCAGTTCCATCTTTCCCTGCACAAGTGAGGGGAGAGGTCTTCAGTCAGAGTGGTTGAGAGGAAGGAATACAACACTGACGGCCAGGCCTCGATTCTCTGCTCTGGCACCGACTTGCCCAGTGACCTTGGGCAAGTAACATACTGTGTCTAGACCATACTTTCTGCCGGAAAATGAGACGCTTGGACTAAGTGATTCTGAGACCTTTCAAAATCTCCCTAACTCCCTGGCTGACTGCTTCCAAGAGGAGCCTTTCGGTCACCAGGCCTCTGCCCCCTGACGGCCTAGCCCGACTGGCTTAACTTACATTCCTGCTTCACATCCTTTCCGTGTTATCTGACTGGCCCCTGCTGAGGCTGCCACTGATGCTCAAGAGACGGACCGGAGAGACAGAATCAGGCCGGGATCTGACTCCGTGGCCTGCTCTTCCGGCTGAAAACTGGCAGCCAGGTGAAGCAGTAACTTCCAGGGATGAGGTTCAAGAAGAGTTCAAACTTTCCTCTGTCTGTTTTTAGTTTTAAATAAGCCCCAGTGGATTTTCCCTTGAATAATCTTATAATCTATTTAACCAGATGAGAACCTCCAAGTTGAACTATTCCTTTGAAACACTATGTAACAGTTGCTGACCTAGTAGTTGCTTTTAAACTTGGAGATAAAATGTTCATCTGAGAAGACTGAGAAGCTCTGGACAAGTTGGCGGCTCTTTTAAATCAGTCAGGGAGAGTCAGTTACCTTAATGACCAGAAGATCAACCACCCTGGGGTCTCTGACGTGGGCATTCTGCATAAACATTTCTCGGACTTTATCCCGTCCCTGTTTCACAGAGATGTCCAGCTGGAATAAATGCACTAAAGAGAAAACATGATTCAGGGAAGAGATGGTTAAAACGTGTTTTTTAAAAAAATGGAGTCAACGGCTAGTCATTGAACACACAGGCTGCCCATTCATTCCATTCACCAAATACTAGCCTGACCTTAAACTAGGTGCTTGAGGATGTGAAGAAGCGTGAGATATGGCACTTGCTCTCAAAGAGCGTAAATTTGTTTGGGGAGACAAGCCCACTGCATTTGAAGAGCCAGTGCAGCACGGTTCAAGAGTATGAACAACCTGGGTTCAAATCCCAGCTCTGTCACTTGTCAGCTATGATTCTGTGTCTGTTCACTTCTCTATGCCTGAGTGTATTGATTTGTGAGTGAAATAAGGACAACAGCACATGTAACTACAGAGCTGCTGGGAGGATTCTATGAGAGAACAGTGCCTGGCATGGAATAAGCTCTCAATAAATGTTAGCATTATTACTACACGGAACAACTGACAGAAGACGACACCGCTGAAATTAACGCACAGTGAGATGCGGTGTAGGTTTGTGCACCGTGCAAACCGAAGAGTTGAGGGAGACTGCTGAGCGCGCAGGTAGGGAAAGGCTTCAATCCAGCCAACAATTACTACCACATTAGGTTACCTGGAGGAAAGAGAGACGTTTAAGATGTAGCTCCTGCTCTCTAGGTCTTAAAATCCATGAGTGCAAATATTAAAATCACAATACTCAGCAATCCCTGATTAAGTCCTAAAATAGTGGCACAGACTCAGTGACCTGGGAGTTTGACAAGGCATATACATGTCCCTTGAAAATTAGGTGTATTTATTCTCATCCTCTGGCAGTTGGCCTTCAGTGGATTTGCTGATGGCAAGGACATGAACAGGGCCTTGTGTGGTAGGTGGAGTAAGGACAGAAGAGAGGGGCACACGAGGCTCAGGGGACAGCATAAGCAAGGCTCACAGGCTAGAATGAGCGCTGTGGCTGAGGAGAGCAGTGGGCTCGTTTGGTGAGGACACCTTGTGGTGCGGCCGTTCCTGTGACATGTCCACTCTTGGCTATGGAACTATCACAACCAGCTCTGAAAAGCATGAGGGATATCTAGTGACTGAATTAATCAGCAACAAAGGTTGAATCTTTAATTATAACTTAGTGATGGCAATAGAAAAATAAAGCTTCTGCTGAGGGAGAGATCATGCCAGGCTGATTCAACCAAAGAATAAGCAATAGCAGAAATCTAGTGGGAGAAACTGCATCCCAGCTTTGTAGGTAAGTGTTAACAGAGAAGACAGAGGATCACATGGGAAAGAACTCAGTAGCCAGTGGTGTGCTGGAGCAGGCTGCCATGGTGAGCCAATTCTACACATCTCTTCCCAAATCGGCTGTCACTGACTTCACTTTGACAGCTTAAATTCAACCGTGGTGGGAGTATTTACATCATTGAAAATGCTGAACACTATAAATCTAGATTTCCTGACGGACAGTTAGCTGTTAACCACCACAGTATCACATGTGGAATTTTAGAAAAGAGCAAACAAAGGGACCATAAGAAGCCAGAGGCACAAATTAATGCCAACCAATACGGATCCTGGAATTTAGACCCTGACCGCTGGAGGACTGTGGGGACTTGCCGTAAGTCAGACCACTGGTCCCTGGCAAACACGGGCCTAGAATCCAGGTTGCTTGTCGTTTTTTAATTTACAATTTTGTGCTCTTGTAAGGAAAGGAGTACGAGGAATCTGCCCCTGCTATCAGGGCTTACCTTTCCTGCGTTTTCATATTAGAATCCTGCCCAACCTTGGGAGAAAAAAGCAAGGTGCCTCTGTGCATACTGGGGGAGCTGGTGTCCACCTACTCCCACTCCACAAGATCTCCTGAACCACACACCAGCGCACCGGGTGTATGAATCTTCTCCTCAGGAAGATATTCACGGGCACAAATGCAAAGTTTTGCCTACAATGTCAGTTCACGGATCCCTGAATGCCCATCTTCCCAGGTTAAGAATCCTTGTCTCTAAAGAGGCAAATTCATAGCTTTGTCCTAGTCATCCTTCTCCCACCTCAACCCCCTGAACACACCCCCTCCAACAGGGAGAAAGGCTGCAGGAAGGCAAACAGGAACGCCTAAGCTATAGCCCACTGAACTGTTCTTTGGTCTAAATCAGTGGTTGTCAAACCAGTGACGATTTTTGCCCACCAGGACATCTGGCAACATCTGGAGGCATTTTTGATGATCACAACTAGGGGGGAGAATGCTAATGGCATCACTGGGTGGAGGCCAGGGATGTTGCTAAACATCCCACAATGCACAGGACAGTCTCCACACAAAGAATTATCCAGCGCAAATGTCACTGTTGAGAAGCGCTGGTATAAATCATTTCCAACTGCTCTTTCTCAACTCACAGACTCCTGGCTTAATCTTTGAATCCTGAATATTTTAACTTCGATTTGAGAAAATCTGAGAGGCACAAAAAGCAGCTATGGAAGTGCCCGTTTTGGATGAAGGTGACTTCCATAGTCTGTGTGTTTTCCTCAAGTTACTGTTAAGGCTTTTCTGAGTCAGGGAGGCTCTGGCAGCTTCGGAAGGAGGCCACTGATAAGGTTCTCAGCCGTCTGCTCCAATTCATTTTGGTAGCATTCATACCAAGTGCCGGGAGCTCCTTAGATGGGAAGGCGGCATGGGGTGATGAAAAAACATAGGATCCGGGGTCAAACAAGCTGGGTAAGGTCTCCACACCATCATGAACTAGGACCTTGCCTGGGGTACAGCCTCCTCAGTCTGTTTCTTCATCTACAACACAGGGAACGCAATAACCTCTTACCTAACTCCTTTACAGGAATGTGGCGAAAATCAAGTGATGACATCTTTTTTTTTTTTTTTTTTTTTGCGATACGCGGGCCTCTCACTGTTGTGGCCTCTCCCGTTGTGGAGCACACGCTCCAGACGCGCAGGCTCAGTGGCCATGGCTCACGGACCCAGCCGCTCCGCGGCATGTGGGATCTTCCCGGACCGGGGCACGAACCCGTGTCCCCTGCATCGGCAGGCGGACTCTCAACCACTGCGCCACCAGGGAAGCCCGACGACATCTTATAAACAGTAACGCATCGATACAGATGTTAACTATTAAAAATTTCAGCACTTACTTCCCATACCTCTATTATATTTTGGGTTTTAATAATCTGGTTATATATGTCTATCTTCCTGATTAGACCATAAGACTCTGGAAGGCAGGGTTGTGTTTTAGTCACTTATCTCTCCAGGCATCCAGTACTGACCCTGTAGTACAAGAGGTACCCAATGAAATGGAAATTAAACAACTGGAAAGTTTCTATAGAGTCTCCTGTTGTGTTGTAACCAGCAAGCAGCACGTAGGATTTCTGCAAAGGAGGGAATCCAAGGCAGCTTTGCTCTGTGCTCCCATGCGGAGGCAACTACCCAGGCCAGTGGCACTCTGTTCCACAAGCGCAGCATAACTGGGTCCCGTGAGATTCAGGGAAAACTACAGCAGAAGCTGAGCCAAGTGTAACAGTTGGACAATCAGGGTCTGAAGTCTGGCTCTTCCACTTACTAATGGTGTGATGTGAGACAAGTTTATGTGCCTCAGTTTTCTCATCTGTAAGACAGGGAAATAATTAGAACCCACCCTAAAATGAGGCAATGTAAAGCATTTAGCATAGTGCTGGGCCATAGGTATGCATTTCATTGAATGTTAGTTATTATCAATACTTTTACTTATTCCCAGTCCTCAATTTGGATCCTCAGCTGGACTCGCCAATGATGGATGTCATGACACCAGCGTACACACAGGCCTGAGCAAACGACAAGCTAGAGACCACTGATCCTCCCCACTGACCCCCCGCCAACCTCCCCCTGCTCTACAGGCTCCGGTAACCCCCTGCCTTCTCCTTTTCTCAGGACCCTTCTGACTGGGGGCTTATCTTCTCAAACAGTATTTGAGGGAAAGTCTTGGAGGGTGTTGATTTTGAATGAGCTAGATACCTGGGTTCTATCCTCAACTCAGTCACTGATTTTTTACCCTTTGCCAACTATTCTTTCTGCCATCTGGGTCTTGTTCCCCCCACCACCCCCCCACCCCGCTCCTCCCTGCAACAAGAAAGCATTCTTAACATCTGCATTTGAATACACCCCCCCCCACACACACACACACAAGCTACTGTCACTTCCCTAAGTCTATTAACCATCTGTCCCCCGAAGGCGCGTGAATTTGTAGTCCCTGAACCCACCGCAATCACTCCGGTTTCGCCCTCCCTTGTATCCTGTGCGTCTAAGTAATGGTCATGGGCAACCTCTCAAAAAGTCAGCTTGAGGACAAGTGACACAGTGGAGCAGACCCAGCTCCCGTACATCAAAGAGCTGGGTTCTGCATGGAGATTAAGTCCTACACATCACAGTAACAACAATAAGAAGACAGCAGCCAGCACTTAATGAGTGTCTAAGTAAGTGTCAGGCACTATCCTAAGCACTTGAGACGCATTCACCTATTTAACAGAGCAACTCTCCGAAGCAGGTACTATATGTTATCAGTTTGCAGATGAGGAAACGGAGGCATCGTGGGAGGAAACAACTTGCTCACGGTCACACAGCTACTAAGGGGAAAGTGGAGGCGAGTCCACGCAACCACCACGTTCTACTGCTTCTCACACACAGCCAAGGAAGTGGCAGCCCTAAGGGGTGCTATGATGCTCCAGCTCACTTAAAAACACGACGAAACACACTAAATCAAATCAACAAAATTACCAAATAGCGACAGGCCCTGACATCTGTACTGCCCTTGACAGTTCAGATGATTTTCCCCAAGTTTTCTTTCATCGGGCACACTGGGCAGCGCTGAGGGGGATGCCAAGATGAAAAAACAGTCTCTGAACCCGGGGAGCTTATATTTTAATCCTTAGGGTGAACAGATTGGTTCTCTGACATCTAAGCGAAGACAGGGGTTCTGGGGGGTCAGGGGAAGGAGTTCCTAAGAAGTACTAAGGGCCTGTGGAACTAGGTAAAAAGACTTCGGAGACTGGGGAGGGAGGCACCTCACCCGGAGGGGCTGGAAAAGACACCACTGTCTTACTGGATGATCTTGGGAAAGTCACTTCCCTGCTCCGGTTCTGCTTCTTTCTCGTGGGAACCAGAGGATCGCTCAAATCCCACCGCCCCTTTGTTTATATAACCTAATGGATGTCTGTAAACACATTCAGGAACTCTGGAGTTGACTCTGGGTTCCAGATCCACTGGGGGCTGGCTCTGGGCCTTGCGCGGATCACTTCGCCTCTAGGTGCCTCAGCTGCCTCACCTATAAAGTGAGTGTGTCACTGACAGTCCTTGCTCTCCCTCCCAGGGGTTCGGGTAGAATTATGGGGGACGAAAGGGCAAAGGCGCCCTAGCAGCGCGGTTCCGACGCAGAGCACGACTGGTCTGACCCTGGCGCCGCCGTCGCCAGGTCAGGCCCACCAAGGCTCGTGTGACCCTCCTCCCCTCAAGCGCTCGGAATCACCTCTGCCCAAGTTGGTGACCTCGGCTCGGCCCGGCAGAAATTGGAGGCCGGGACGGCGGCGACCTTGGGCGGCTGCCTCTGGGGCCCTGCGTGCGCCGCTGCCTCTCACCAGTGTTCGGCACCTCCCGATACCAGGCGCGGTAGAGCTCGCGCACCCTCCGCTTGGCCTCGTTCATGTCCCGACTGAAAATGGGCTTCACCGAGGTGCTGGCCGCAGCAGCAGCCCGGGAGACGCCGCTCGCCGCCATCTTGAGAAAGAAACCACCTCCCAACTTCACCCCGTTTCAACCCGTTAAGGCCGGCCGAGGGACGAATCTTTTTTCTCATTGGCTAAAACTTAAAGTCCCGCCCCTAAACTACTGGTGGGCGGGAGAACGGCTATGGAGCTCTCTGACTGGCTGAGAAGCCTCTCTCTCCTCTCTCCCTCGCCCTCTCCCCCCCCCACTCCTCCCACTCCCTCCCTCCCTCCCTCCCCCCCTCCCCCCCTCCCCCTCTCCCCCTCTCTTCCTCTCCCTCTCTCCCTCTCGCCCTCTCTGTGTGAGAGAGGCAGGTGGAGACTGCGCAGGCTCACCTGCGGAATCTTACGCTCGGCCGTTGAACGTCCTAACGGTTGCCCGACCGCGCCGCCAGGGGGCGCTCGGGCCCAGGCCAGCCGTTGTGCCGCGAGTTGGCGCGTGCCTGCTGTCTGGCGACCACTGCGTCCCGCCCGCTAACTGCCCCGGGCGCTGGTGTGGTAGCGCCCATCCGCACGCACGTCGTGGATCTTCCTTCCGCGCTCGGGCCGTGGGCCCTGCTGAGGCAAATAATGGCGCCTGGGCTGCTGTGGCGTTGGCCTGGCACCTCTGCGGCTTTTCCGCAATAAATTATTCCCCCCCTATAAACCAACTCTTTTGAAGCGGGGTAGAGACGTGAAAGCGCTCTCCTGGCCTTGAGCTTCTGAGCTTCTCGGGCCTTCTCCACAGCCCGGGGAGGTGGGTTATATCATCAGCCCCATTTGAGACGGGGACATTTTCATCCCAAACTCTGGATCTCTATGAAAAACAGCCCAGAATTTTCGAGCTGGAAGGAACCTTAGGTCGTGCATTCTGGGTACCTCTCTCTTTCCTGGCATTTTTCTTTTTCTTTTCTTTTCTTTCTTTTTTTGGCCTTGCTGCAGGGCACGAGGGATCTTAGTTCCCCCACCAGGGATTGAACCCGCGCCCCTTGCAGTGGAAGCACAGTCTTAAGCACTGGACCAGCAGGGAAGTCCCTTTCCCAGCATTTTTCTACTGAGGCTATCTGTGAACATCAAGGGGAGCCTGGAAGGGTAACGGGAAAAATAACAGCTAACAACATGTCAGGCCGTGCGTAGATATTCTACTTCGTCTTAGTTAATCTCATAGATCAGGTAGGTACTGTTAGCATCCCCGTTTTACAGGTGAGGAAACAGGTGGTGCAGCCTAGGTCACTTGCCATTTTAGGTTCTACCCCAAACTGACTCCTGCCTGGAGTCCATTCGTCATTTCTGAAAATGCAGTTGATAGATACTTTGTGAGTTTTGGGGAAGGAGCAGGGGTCAGGGCTGAGCTTAGCTCTGGAACCCCAGCCAGCATGGGGGATGGCCCTGCATCTAGCCCAGTCTTACCCATTTTAAAGGGTAAAAAATTGGATTTTTCCCCTGTATTATTTTTTTAATGTATTTGTACATTTACATGAATTATGCATGAAAAGAAAGCATGTAACATTGTGACCACCTAGAGGGATGGGATAGGGAGGGTGGGAGGGAGATGCAAGAGGGAGGAGATATGGGGATATATGCATATGTATAGCTGATTCACTTTGTTATAAAGCAGAAACTAACACACCATTGTAAAGCAATTATACTCCAATAAAGATGTTTAAAAAAAACCAAAAACCAAAAACCAAAAACCAAAAAACTGAGGGCTTCCCTGGTGGCGCAGTGGTTGAGAATCTGCCTGCTAATGCAGGGGACACGGGTTCGAGCTCTGGTCAGGGGACTAAGATCTCACATGCCACACAGCGCAGCCAAAAAAAAAAAAAAAAAAAAAGGTCTGATGATTTTTCAAATGTGTAAAGTCCAGTGTATTTTAATAATGCCTTCGTCCTTTCATCACCTTAAAAAAGGAAAAACCCCAATTTGTCCTTATTAAAAACAATGATTTTTAAAAATTGGACAGGACAGCACAGTACAGAAAATAAATATCTTCTATAAAATTAGAGGCAATGTAACATATAGTGAAAAGAATTTATTATCAGTCCCTGATATCAGTTACAAGCTGCATGTTACCTTTCCTCCATGAACATTGGTTTCCGCATCTGTAAAATGGGCATAACAATGGCTACCACACAGGGTTGAGAGGATTAAATGAGATAATGTATATACTATAAGCGCCTGGAAGAGCGTCTGCTTCACACAGATGTTTGATAAATGTCAGTTTTCTTTCCTTTGCCTACTAATCAGATTATGAGAATCCCGTTAACTTTCTTTAGCCTCAATGCCTACAACACATTTACAGAGTAGATCCTAGTGACCAAGAACCAGTGGAGGGTGGTAGTCTTGTTGAGGTGGGAGGGTTGGAATGCACCCAGGGGATGGCCTAGATGCTGTGTTTGCATCTTAAGCCCCCATTTTTTACTTACATTATATGTTATGGATTAATACAAATAGAGATTTCTAAAGGTGATTTTATGAACATTTAACCCAAGATTTTTTTTTAAATGTCAATTTTCTGTAGAAAAGAATATTACTTTTTTTTTGGTAGGGGACATTGATGTACCTATAGGTTAAGGACTAACCACTACCCCTAGCCACCTCTTGCCACTGTCGTTGGTGCCCAGTGAACGTTAAATTGGGTTGAATTGAAGACCTCAGCATTTAAGATAGTTGTGCTGTTGGTAGTGGAGTGAGATCTAGATCCCAGAATTTTTTTAAAGATTTTTTTGATGTGGACCATTTTAAAGTCTTTTTTGAATTTGTTACAATATTGCTTCTGTTTTATGTTTTGGTTTTTTGGCCTTGAGCCATGTGTCATCTTATCTCCCCGAATGGGAATCAAACCCACACCCCCTGCACTGGAAGGCAAAG
Source organism: Kogia breviceps (assembly GCF_026419965.1). NCBI lineage: Eukaryota > Metazoa > Chordata > Mammalia > Artiodactyla > Physeteridae > Kogia > Kogia breviceps. The sequence goes on from NC_081321.1 coordinate 96,459,938, forward strand.
TCTTAACCACTGGACCGCAAGGGAAGTCCCAGCTCCCAGAATTTTTTATGTGGGTTCTCGGTGTTGTTCCTCTACTCTATCCCTCCTCTCACCCCACTTTTGGCCTTGATTTAAAGCTCTTCTGTCTAAAATGGTTGCATCCTTCTTCCTGAGACCACCACCTCAGAGTCAGAGATTTGAGCAGAGGGTCTTTTGGGTTCCAGTGGTATATGGGATCATGGGGTCCCAAGATGGAAGCAAAAGCAAGGGGGAGGTATCAGGAATTGATCCATCAGGGCCAAGATACACAGCCACATGCCTTATACTCAGCCTTTTCTTTCTGGCCCCTAAAAGGAAGGGAAAGCAGCTTTTATAATTTTCCCTGTATTATACTACACATTTTAAATTAAACTTTTAAGATAATTATAGATTCATATGTATAAGAAATACCACAGAAAAGTCAGATGTACCCTTTACCCAGTTTTTCCCAATGGTAACATATTGTAAAACAATAGTATCACATATAGTAACTATATCACATATAGTAACTATATCACAACAAGGATACTGACATCGATATAATCAAGATACAGAACATTTCCATCACCACAAGGATCCCTCATGTCATCCTTTTCCTTCCTTAGTCCCTCCCTAATAAGGGGACTCCATTTTTATAATTTTGTTATTTGAAGAATGTTTTATAAATGGAATCATACAGTATGCAAACTTTTGGATGGGCTTTTTTTTTTTTTCACTCAGCATAATTCTCTTGAGATTCATCCAGGTTGATAAATGTATCAGTGGTTTATTCCTTCTTATTTCTGAGTAGTATTCCATGGTATGGATTTACCACAGCTTAACCATTCACCTCTTAAAGGATCTCTGGGTTGTTTCCAGTTTGGGGCTATTATAAGTAAAACGGTACGTATTTGTGTACAGCTTTTGTGTTAACACAAGTCTTCATTTCTCTAGCATAAATGCCCAGGAGTGCAATTGCTGGGTTATGTGTTTGTTGCATATTTAGTTGTGTAAGAAACTATTAAATTGTTTTCCAGAGCAGCTGTAGCATTTTGCATTCTGATTAGCAATATACGAGTGACCCAGTTACTGTTCTGCTTTTGGTGAAGCAACTTTTTAATTTTAGCCATTTGATAGATGTGTAGGAATAGCTCATTACTGTTTTAATTTGCATTTCCCTTTTGGCTAGTGATGTTGAACATCCTTTCACGTGCTTATTTCCCATTTTATGTTTTCTCTAGTGAAATGGCTTTTCATGTCTTTTGCCCATATTCTAATTAAATTGTTTACCTGTTGAGTTTTGAGAGTTCTTTATATGTTCTAGGTGCTAGTTCGTTGTCAGATACGTGGTTTGCAAACATTTTTACCACTCTGTAGCTTGATTTTTCATCTTTTCCACACGGTCTTTCACAGAGCAGGAGTGTTTAATTTTGATGAAAGCCAATTTATAATTTTTTTTCCTTTTGTGGACTGTGCTTTTGGTGTCAAATTTAAGAACCCTAGCCCTAGGTCCAGAAGATTTTCTATGATTGTTTTCCTAAGAGTTTTATGTTTTACATTTAAGTACATGGCCCATTTTGAGTTAATTTTCATATAAGCTGTTAGATTTAGATTGAGGGGTTTGGTTTGGTTTTGTTTTTGCCTATGGATGTCCGATTACTCCAGAACCATTTGTTGTAAAGCCAGCTTTCCTCCATTGAATTGCTTTTGCACCCTTATCAAAATTCAGTTAAAAGCTACAATAATCAAAACAGTACAGTATTGGCATAAAAAACGGACAGACAGATCAACGGAACAGGAAAAGAATGAAAAGGAAAAAAGAAGGAAATCTTGACATTTGTGACAACATGCGTGGATCTCGAGAAAGACAAAAACCATAAGATTTCACTCATATGTAGAATCTAAAAAACAAAACAAAACAAAAAAAAAGCAAGCAAAAAACAATGAGCAAATAAAACAAAAACAAACCCATAGACACTGAGAACAGATTGGTGATTACCAGAGCAGAAGGGAGCTGGAGGGTAGGTGAAATGGGTGAAGAGGTTCAATTGTATGGTGATGGATGGTAACTAGACTTTTGGTGGTGATCACTTTGTAGTGTATACAAATATCAGATTATAATGTTGTACAACTGAAACTCATAAAATGTAATATACCAATTTTACCTCCAAAAAAAAAAAAAAGTCAGTTGAGCCTATCAGTTGGTGACAAGTTCTCTTGGTTTTCCTTCATCTGAGAATTTCCTGATTTCCCCCAGCATTCCTGAAGGATATTTTCAATGGATATGGGATTCTGGATTGACATTTCAACACTTGAAAAGTATTGTGTCACTTCATTCTGGCCTCTATGGCCTCTAGTGAGAAATTAGCTGTCATTCAAATTGATTTTTCTCATATAGGTCCTAGATTTGTTTTTCTCTGGCTACTCGCAAGGTTTCTCCTTTATTTTAGTTATAATATCCAAAGCATGTAAAGAATCAGTAGCAAAACAAACAAACAGAAAAACCAAATAACCCAATTAAAAAATGGGCGAAGGACCTGAATAGACATTTCTCCAAAGAAGATATATGAAAGGCCAACAGGTACGTGAAAAGATGCTTAACACCACTAGTCATTGAGAAAGTGCAAATTAAAACCACAATGAGATATCACTTCATGCCTGTTAGAATGGCCATTATCAAGAAAACAAGAGATAACAAATCATGGCATGGCTGTGGAGAAAAGGAAACCCTGTTGGTAGGATTGTAAATTGGTACAGCCACTATGAAACACACTATGGAGGATCCTTAAAAAATTAAGAATTCGAATTACCATATAATCCAGCTATTCCATTTCTGGGAGTACAGCCAAAGGAGATGAAAACACCAAACACCAACTTGAAAAGATATCTGCATCCCCACGTTCATAGACAAGACATGGAAGCAACATAAGTGTCCACTGATGGATGAATGGATAAAGAAGTTGTGGTCTAAATATACAATGGAATATTACTCAGACATGAAAAACCAGGAAATCCTGTCATTTGCAACAGCATGGATGGACCTTGAAGGCATTACGCCAACTGAAATAAGTCATACAGAGAAAGAAAAATACTGTATGATCTCACTTACATGTGGAATCTAAAAACAACAACAACAAAAAAGCCAAAGTCACAGAGGCAGGGGGTAGAGAGGGGGGAATTAGGGAAAGGAGGTCAAAAGGTACAAATTTCCAGTTTTAAGATAAATGAGTACTAGGGATGTAATACACAACATGACTATAGCTTACACTGCTCTATGATACATAGGAAAGTTCTTAAGAGTAAATCCTAAGAGTTCTCATCATAAGGAGAAATTTTTTTTCTTTTTATTGTATCTATATGAGAAGATGGATGTTAGCTGAACCTATTGTAATTATTTCACAATATATGTAAATAAAACCATCATGCTCTATGTGTTAAAATTTTACAGTGAAATCTCTCACCAGCCTATTCTAGTTCCTTCCGGCAGAAGCCAGGACCGATTTATAGACTTTGTCACTAACCCAAGTAACCAGTATTGGGTCTCCAAGGGTGACTAGGGGGTAAGGTGTCACCTTGTGAGCCTCGGTATACCCATCTCTCAAATGGGGTCAGATGCCAGGTAAGGATGGATCGGGCAGGGGTAGGGGCTGGATCTGGGGAGGCTGCTGAGGCCCCATGAGCGCCAAGGGGCCGGTCAGGGGCCCCGGGTGGGACTCAAGCCAGGTTGGAGCCGCCAGACTGGTTTATTGTACATCAGGGCTACTGTTGAGGAGAGGGTTGGGGTCTTGGTGCCTCTACCCCTCGCAGGGCAGAGCACAGAGCTGGTAGGGGGATGGGGTCAGCAGGGAGGCAAAGACACCGTGGCTACCGGGCCGGGGCTGCCCCGCGGGCACTGAGAAGCTGAAGCGCGGCAGGAGGCTGGTGAAGAAGAGGAAGAGCTCCATGCGGGCGGGGGGCTCCCCAAGGCACGAGCGGTGGCCTGTGGGTGGGCAGGGGGGGCTCTCTGAGCCTGGGGGCCTGGGCTCCACGCCTCTAAGACTCCCTCAACCGGGCACCCCCCGGGTACCTGCTGAGAAGGGTATGAAGGCCTCCTGCTTGGCGAAGCGGCCCTGGGCATCCAGGAAGCGCTCCGGATGGAAGTGGAGGGGCTTCTTCCAGATGCGTTCGCCCCTCAGCGCTGATGACAGGTTGGTGATGAGCGTCGTCCCCTGGCAGGAAATGTCTGGCATGGGTGGGGTCCGGACGGGGGCGCGCCTGGACCCCGGCGACCAAACACACATGGGCACACACCCTCCGCCCGGCACACACCTGTCAGGTGACCCTCAGCCCAAGGAGCTGCTCGGCACCCTCCCTGTCCCCACGGCAGGTAAGTGACTTGCCTCCCATGGGTGCCCTCACTGCCGCCCGTCCCTTGGTGAACAGGCTCCTCCGGCGCTCTGTGACACGCTTGAGTTTTCCTTCCTACCCGACTGCGGGCTCTGAAGGGACAGGGCCAGCCTGCCTCTGCTCTCACCCTCCCAGCCACCCAGCCCGGGACATTCAGTGCCTGTGGAAACGAGGATTCCAGTCCTGACCCCACCTGGCAATGCCCACGTTGGGGCTACCAGGTGGCAGGTGCTGCTGAGCTGGGGTGAGGAGAGCCGCAGGCCTACCTTTGGGATGAGGAAGCCCTGAACTTCGATGTCACGGGATGTCATGTGGGGCAGGCCCAGTGGGGTGATGTCCCCAAAGTGCTGCACCTCATGGACCACGGCCGTGGTGAAGGGCATGACGGCCTGATCCGCCATCTCTGGTCGCCTCCCCTGCCCTATCACCTCATCGACTTCCTGTTGGACACGTCCTGGAAAAACAAGCGTCCTCATTCACAGTGGTCAGACCCGAGGGCTGGGCTCTCACCTCCTCCTGACTCCTGTGTCGTAGGGCTGTGCCCACTCGGAGGAGGAGGTCACTGTGACCTCTGCACAGAGCTGCTGCTGGTGGCCAAACCCACCAAGCTCAGGGGCCTCAGGCCGTCCCTTTCCTCCCTCACCCATCCCACCTGGCCCCTCGGGCTAGGCTCACGCTGCACGTCTGGGTGCAGGATCATGAGGAGGAGGGCCCAGGCCAGCGTGGTCGAGGTGGTGATCATCCCGGCAGAGAAGAGGTCAGACACCACCAGGCGCACGTTCTCATCGTTGAAGCTGCTCTCGGGGTTCCCCTTGGCCTGGGCCGCGCAGAGAAGGTAAGCGCAGGGACAGAGGGAGGGAGCCTTCAAATGGCCTCCCACTCTGCTCCTGTCAGCCCAGGTGTCTGATCACTGGGTGATACACAGGCCTGTGCTTGCCTCCCGGGGCCCTCAACCCTCAACCCACCTCACCTTCTCCACCTCGTCCAAGAAGGCGTCAGTCAGGTCTCGGGGTGGCTGGGCCCGGTCCCGGGTCATCCTGTGCTCGGTGAGCAGCTCATCAATCAGGGCCGTGAAGGCCCTCTGCCCCGGGAAGACCGTGGCAGCCAGCCCTGGGATACGCAGGAGCGCGGGGATTGCTTCCAGCACCTGTGGGGCTCACAGCTTTGGGGCCCTGGGACCTTGTGGTGCTAAGGCTTTCACCTGGACCAGTCAGGTCCTAGCCTCCTCCAGGATGTCCCCACCATTGACCTTGTTCCTCCCTAAGTACAGGCCTCGCCCCTCTCTCCTGGCCCTGGGCCCAGAAAGATAAACCTGAAGTCTACATCTCATGGGTGTCGATGCTTACCAATGAAGGAACCCTCCCTCCCCTAAGCCCGCTGACCCTTGCCCCGCCTCTCCCATCTGTGTTGTCTGTCATTTCCCCACTTCCAGGCCTTTTCCCTTGCAGTTTCCTCTCCCGGAATGCCCTTTCCTCCTCTGGCCTCTACGCAAATCCTCCTCCGGGGAGGCCCTTTGCAGGACGGAGGCCTCCTCTATGAAGCTCCCTTCTCGCACCTGGCGCACGAAGCCAAGCTCCTCCTTCAGTCCATCCTCCAATATGTCCAATAGCTTGAGGATGCGAAGGTCGTTGTACTCGAAGCGGCTCCCGAAGGTCAGTCAGGGAGGCGATCACGTTGCTCACCGCTTTATTCAGGAGGGCGTTGGGGCTGAAGGGGCGTCCGGGGAGGGAACGGTGCAAGTCAGGGCGTCGCCTCCATCTCCTCTTCCCCAGCCTCTCCAAACCTGTTCCCTGTCCCTCAGCACCCACCGGCCTGATCGGCGAAGGCGGCACAGAGGCACGAGGCCTCCTCGGTCACCCACTGCTCCAGCGACTTCTTGCCCAGGCCGAAGTTGCGCAGGGTGGACTAGGAGAAGCGCCGCTGCTCGCGCCAGTCTTTCCCATAGCGCGCCAGGATCACTCCTGGGGGCGGAGCGGGCACTTGGGCGTGGCTCGGGTGTGTCCCGGCCCCGCCTTCTGCTCGCCCACAGCGCTGGCGGGCTCGCCGGTCCTCCTCGGCCCGCCCCTCCCGGTGTTCTGCTCACACAGCCCCGCCCCCTTTGAGGGCAGGCCTCGCCTCCCCCGCTCCGCCCACACCAACCTCACCCTCCCCTCCCAAACAAATCCCGCCCACTTTGACACCCCCTTCCAGCTGGGGACCGATCCCACTCTCTGCCCGCCCGCATTGCTCGCCTACGCTCCCCTGCTAGGGTCAGGTCTTGGCTCCAATTTTTACTGTGCCCACCGGCACCCCCTTTCCCCTTCGGGAAAGGTCCTGGCCCGGCCCTGCCCTGCCCACTCTGACTTTGTCCTCATTCCTGCCCACGCTGACCTCCGCTTCGTGCCCGCGATGGCCCTGGGCCGCCCTCTCTCCGTAAGGCCCCGCCCCCTGCCTCGCCCGCGTTCGTCCTCCCCCGACCCTTGGCACAGACTCCTTTCTCCTCCTGCTGCCCCTTTAAATTCGCTGTCTCTTCCCTGCACCGAATGTCCGCGACCCTGCCTCCGCTTGGCCTTGCCAGAATCGGGTCACTGCTGGCCCAGTTCCCGCCGGGACGCGGTCTGCCCCCTCCTCCGCTTGCCTTCCGAGCGCGGCCCGTAACCCAGGTGCTCGTAGACTGTCGCAGGTGGGCGGTCGGAGGTGTCCTGGCTGCGGTACACCAGCGCCTCTCGCACAGCCGCCAGCCCGTTGAGCACGACGACGGGAGTCCAGACCTGCTGCAGGCTGAACACGTCCCCGAAGCGGCGCCGCAGCTGCAGGCCGAAGGTCGAGGGCGTTTGTCAAGCCCAGGCCCCGCCAGGCTGCGGGCCCAGCCTCATGGCGTGAGCCCTGCGGGAACCCTGGGCCCCCACGAGGAGCGAGGGGGGTGCAAAGATTTTATCCAGTCTTGTGAGCCTGGGGGTTAATTACATCCACCACCGTCGAGGACCTCAAGTTGGATCAGACCACCCAGCTATGACTGTGCAGAGGTCACCAAAGTTGTCAATAGACCAAGTTAGCATCCCATCTTACAGGTGAAGAAACAGATTCATAGAGGTAAGCAGTGAGGTCCAAGGTCTCACGGTGGCAAAAGATTTGGATCAGATCACTGTACCTCTCTCAACCTCAACTACCCGATTTAAATAGGGCTCAAGACCAAACTCCTCTCCCCCATTCTCGAGACCCTTCCTCCTGATGTAATCGTAAGGGACTCAGGCTCACGTAATGTCAGAACTGGCCAGCTGAATCCCCAGCCCGCCGCCAAGTCGTACTCCCCGACGCCCTGGCCTTTGCCCTCTTGGACCTCTGTTGGGAAAATCCAAACTGTTCTCGGGCCCTGAACAAATGCCCTCCCTCAGGAAGCCTCTCAAATCTGCCTCCTCCTCTTGGCCCAGTTCCTTTTCCAGCCTGTGACTTCACCCACCACCCGCTGTCTGCTGCTAGGTGGGGTCCCTCGGACCTCCGCTGCCGACTTCCCACCCCCACCTTCCTCACCTGGCTAAGGCTGAGAAGTGGGTCCTGGAAGTTCACCTGCAGCAGGTTACCCAGCCCAGGCAGTGGCATGGGACCCGGTGGGTAGCGTGCGGCCCAACGTGAGTGCCGGTGCCTCTGGTCCACCAAGAGCGGGAAGATGGCCACGGCCACGGCCAGGGTCGCCAGTGTATCCCCAGTCAGCGGCATGGCTGCCTCAGTGTGCACTGGGCTCCTCACCACATCAGACACCTAGGACTAGGCGAGGCAGGGCACTCTCACTGCACCTCCAGGGCTCAACCAGTCTGGGTCTTCTTTATAAAAGGAGCTGAGACTGGCTGTTGCCCTCTTCCCTGAGCCAACCTGCCAGGGAGAGTGTGCTGCCAGAGGGTGCAGGGAGGGGTCAGGGAAAGTCAGGTACACAGATGGCCACTGTCCCTCCTGCCCTCTCCACGTGCTTACGGAGTGTAGGGGGAGGACACAAGAAGTCCTCCCCTCCCCCTAGCCTGACTCCCCAGCTCTGTAAAGATTCCGAGGAAGAATCAGGGGTCTTCAGACTTGATCCTGCCACCCACCTGTCACTTTAGGCTCACACTCTCTAATGTGCTCACAGCCTCATCCCCAGAACATGTCCTTGTCCTCCCATGTATCACCTGCCTCCTCCTGAGTGGCCTTCACCTCCCAAGTTTGTTACTGGCCCTTGCCCAGTGCTGGAGGGAGGTCCTAATGATCAGAGAGACCACTGTAGGGGGATAAAGCTCTTGGTGTCCCCTCACTTCACACTAGTATGCTCCACACACACGCAGAATCACACACTCATAAACCACACTTACGCACATTCACATACTGCCTACTTACATGCTCACGTGCAAGTTACACACACACAAAGCCAGACACATTAACACATATGTAGCACTTGCACGCTTGCACAGGTCGACCCAGCACCAAGTCCTCGCGGTTCTCAGTGGTTGCCTGGACCCAACCCACCTCCTCCCACGTCGAGGCTGCTCGCAGTGATGCTGAGGACCTTCACCTGGCTGGCCGCTGGCTCAGCTTCCTTGGTTTCTGCCCATTTCCGCCGGGTTGTGGCCATGACAAGTTTGAGTCTGGGGGTGGGGAGGCGGCAGGATTGTCTTCAGAGCTCCCTAGTCGCATGACCAGCTGGTCTGATGGCCCAGAGACCCTTTCCTAAGTTTGTTGCAAATTGGTCCTTGGACCTTCTACCTCTTGTGGCCTCCCAGGTGATGAATCTCCTTCGTGTCTGTGCCCATTTCCTAACTTGGAGGCATGTGAGGTGGGCACTTTACCTTGTTGACTGGACTGTCAGTAAGCTCAGGGTACTAGCGTGACTTAGCATAGGCTGTGACTGTCCTCAAGAGGAGTGGGCCTGCTTCCTCCTCCTTGATTTGTCCTTGAACATCAGCTGTTCAAACTCTAGAAGACAAGGGCATGGATACCAGATGGGGATGTAATTTCTTTACAGCCTCACAGGCCTGCCGAGGACCACAAAGAATGGATTCTCAGGCCTCTCCCTTTGCCAGCCTCCTCCCACCCCTGTAGGTCCAGGCCACCCTGGCTCCAGCCCCACACCTTCCAATCCTGAGTCTCTGGTCCCCTTCAGTGGCTCCAGTCCTCAACGAAATGTGCAAACCTTGGCACCGCCCTGCACCAGTGCGTGCCACCTCCAGGCTGGAATTGTGGCATTTCCTGGGTAGGGGTCAAGCCCCCTCACCCATCCCAGGGGTATGTGAGACAACCTCTCTTTCTGAAAACAGCTGGAGTATTCCAGGGTCCTGGAGGTGCTCACCCCTAGCTTAAGGAGAGCCTGGAGGAGGCACTCCCCACTCCCGTGCCCCGACACCCCCATTCCCTCCCTCCCATCTCACTCCCCAACGGGGAGAGGACCAGGTTCTTCTCCGGGTGCAGGACAACACAGAGTGCTTGTGGTCTTCAGGTATTGGCTTTCAACATTTGCAATCCCTGCTTGGTTTGTGCAAGCTGCTCCTCCCCTTCCAAATTCCCACATCTCCACTCTCCTGCCAGGCCCAGGGCCAGAGGGTGTAGCTGGCTGGGGCCCGACTGGGCCTTCCTCAGTGTATCTGGCCTTCCCTGCATCTTGCCTTGGCCAAGGCTTGGGTTCTGTCCCACCCTGTCTGGGTGCACCCTGTGCTGGGTGCTGGGCTGGGCACCGGCAGCAGGGTGGGGAGGCGACGGTGGGCCCCTGCTTCAAGGTGCTCGTGACCAAGAGGCGCGGGAGCCAAAGAGCTGACACACCAGGCCAGCAGTGCAGGGACTGCGTTGAGGGTTCTGGGGACATTGCCCCAGGCTGGAGCACACTTTCCGGGAAAACTGCCCAGAGGACTTCCGCTGGCTTGGCTCTGCAAGCCAAGGTGAGCTGGCAGCGGGACTAACGCACCAATGCAAAACAGCAGGACAGGGGCAACTTGAGGCTGGGGCTTTGCAAGTCCGGCAGAGGACTGGATTGTGGGAAACCGGGGTTCCTGGGGCTCAAAGAGAAGGGGAGACCAGTTTTCAGGCCACTCAAAAGACTGAGAGGGTAAGACCCATGGGCACCCTGGGGTCTTCTCAGATCCAGCCTGTGGTCTTTCCTCGGGGCTCGGCCAGCCAGAGAAACAGGTGGTGGTAGCTGGGCTGGCAGGATGGTCCATCACAGGTTTGTCACAGTGGCCCTCGACACATCGCACCTGCCCTTTGTTTCGCATGTGTCACGCCCTCCCCGAACAGTCACTCTAATGGACATACGATTCAGGCAGTGCCCTCCCGTCACTGGGGGCCTATTGTCCAGGACAGGCCTCGAGGAAAGCCTGTGCTCGCGAGGCCAACGGCCTTTTCCAGTCACTGGGCACACTCACATGCCGGGCACTGCTGTTCACTCCCCATCCTCCCCACACCCTGTACGGTAGGTAGGTGGCTTTATGGTCCCCAAGGCACGGAGTCTCAGGGATGACGGGGTCAAAGTCACAGAGCACCATTAGGGTCTATCTCAAAACTCACGCTCTGAGCCACTGCGCTACAGTGGACAAACTTCTATGAGGGCCAGCATTTAAGTTACTGAAATTTATTATTTTAGAAACATACTCAGCCGGCTCTTGCTGGTTTCTGCACTGGTGAAGCTGCTGGTGCTAGAGGGATGAGCCCCCCATTCCCTCCCCTCCCCCAATCTCCGTGTCACAGGTGTTCGCAGGCGCAGGGAAGGCCCAACTGGACACTGCGACCTGAGACCGAGTCCTGGGGGACGTCAGCAAGATGAAGGACCAGAAAGCGCCAGGCCCTGGGGCCCGCAAGCACGGAGACCCAGCCCTGGGACCCCAAGGCGATGCGGAGCAAACCCCTTGGAGAGAGCTCTAGAAAGCAAGTAGGGAGCTGCAGCTCCCAGAAAGGGCGCTGGAAAGTTGGTGGCATTTTGCTCGCTCCCCTCCCCCTCCCCCGCGGCATGGCCAAGCCCGCGGAAGAAACCCCTCAATTTTCGCTCCTCCCGGGGGACATAAGTGGGAGCTGGTATCTGACTCGAGGTACGGCCCGCCCGGGCCCCGCTGGGATCCGGGTGGAGGGCCGGCCCGGCAGTCGCCGGGCAGAGGGGGGGGCGTGGTCGCGGAGCGCCAGGGGCGGGCGAGCGAGCGAGGGAGCGGGCGGCAGGCGGCGGGCGGGCCATTCCCGTAGTTTTCAGGGAACAGGGCTTTGGCTGGACAAGATGAAAAAGTTCCGGAGCCCGGCTGCGCAACAATATGAATATGCCTCACACTACTGAACAGTACACTTACCGGTTAAGATGGTAGTTTTGCTGTGTTTTTAAACCACGGCATAAAAATTACTTTTAAAAAACACACCACCACTGCACACCTATTAGAGTGGTCAACACCCAGAACACTGAGAACACCGAATGCTGACCAGGATGTGGAGCAGCAGGAAGTCTCGTTCACTGCAGGGGAGAATGTAAGATGGCACAGCCACTGTGGAAGACAGCTGGGCCACTCCTCACCAAAAAACCTGTCCACTGACGTTTATAGCAGTTTTATTCATAAGTGCCCAAACTTGGAGAAACCAAGATGTCTTTCAGTAGGTGAATGGATAAACTGTGGTACGTCCAGGCAATAGAATATTCTTCAGCATTAAAAAAGAAATGAGCTAACAAGCCATGAAAACAGGAACCTTTCAGGGAGGAGGAACCTTAAAGGCCTATTACCAAATGAAAGAAGCCAATCTGAAAAGGCTACACACTGTGTAACTCCAACTATATGACATCCTGGAAAAGGCAAAAACGATGGAGACAGTGAACAATCAGTGGTTGCCAGGGCTCAGGGGAGGGAGGGATGAAGAGGGGGAGCACAGAGAATTTTTAGGGCAGTGAAACTACTCTGCATGATACTATAATGGTGGGTACATGTCATTAAACGTTTGTCTAAACCCACAGAACGTACACCACCAAGAGTGAACCCTAACGTAAACTAGGGGCTCTGGGTGACAATGATGTGTCAATGTAAGTTCACCAGTCATAAAGAAAAAGCACCACTTTGGTGGGTAATGCTGATGCTGGGGGAGGCTGTGCACGTGTGTGGGGGCAGAGCATACGAGGGAAACTGTCGCACCTTTTGCTTAACACTGCTATGAACCTCAAGCTGCTCTAGAAAATAAAGTCTGTTAAAAAATACATAGAGCTCAAAAGTGGCGGGAGTTGAAATGCACATGAACAGCTGAGGCTTCCTGCAGAACCCGGAAAGCTAGAGTCAGGAGTGGAGCCTGGAACAGGACCACTCCCCAGTTAACGGTCATTTCAGTAGCCAGTTTGAGGAACCATCAAAAGTGCCTTACTCAGAGTATCATCAGCAAGTCAAGTCAAAAGAGGACAGAAGAACAAAAGGCAAAATGATGGAGAACCATTTGCTGTCAGGAAAATATTTTCCTTAAGATGCGTATCTTCCAAGTTTTGTGGTTTAGTTCTCAACACCTGAAATCTATCAATTTCATTTGAACTGTGTTAATGCCAAGTCAAGACCAGATGGGAAGCCAAGGAGCTCAAAAAGCTGTCACTTCTACGCAGGTTCCGTGGCCCACACGGCACACCCACCCACACAGCAGAGCAAAATTATAAATGGACCGCACTGCTTGATGTAGCTATTATAACAAAATTAATCTGCCATTTCTGCAGCCTCAAACTGATGAGCACACAAGAACTCATTTATAATTGCTTATTTCTACTTCACAACATTCTTTCCAGTATTACTGTTCTCTAAAAGTCCGTTAACATTGCATTATTTTTTAATAACCTTTAAAATTAATGTTGATTGGAAATATGTCCTCATATCAACTTAAGCAATCTGCCATCCCCATACGTGGCTGAGTTTCACACTCGAGGGCGAGTGGCAGGAGTCCTCGGCTTGTCTCATTCCAGGCTCTGCTGGAAGGGCTGCTGGGCCTGTGGGAGGCCAGGACGGCTGGACCAGTGAGCTGGCAGCCGCCCCTGCAGCAGAACCAGAGCCGCCCTGGGGACTGGGATGGGAGGAGAAAGAGACGCATTTGCTTTAAACAAAAAAGGAAACAAGGTTAAAATGAAGTTTATTATTTTTTTTTGATTTTTTTGTTTTGTTTTTTAAATAAAACTGTTTGTGAAACAGCTATTTTATCCCCACGGCAGAGTGACCCCTGAAAGATGCACTAACCCCTTCTTAAGGCCTTAACAAGATTTTTTTTGTACTTTTTTCTTCTTTTTTTAAAACTCAGATATTTAAAAACTGTACAATTTACAAAACAAAACAATACAACACAACATAAAGAATCATGTAGCATGGGACTGCTCAACCGACAGGCCCCCTTTTCCTTTATAAAAATGAAAGCAAAAGAAAAAAGGGTGGAGTGGGTGTCCTGGTCAGCTTACCTCACACGATCATACCTGTCACTGTCCCTCCCTGTGTCCACTCCTACAGCTTAGGTTTCCGTCCTGTCTGTTCTGGGGGTCAGGGCACAGCCGCCTGAAACATGCCCAGAGGCGGCCGTCCCTTGACCCTGCCGGCTGAGCCACTTGGTGGGACGCTCGGGGCTCTCACCGGCCACGGTGACCCAGGACGCAGCTGTGACCTTGGGGCATGTGCCAATTTCAACCCCCCCAAAAGATAAAAATCTTAAAAATAATAAATAAATAGTGTTTCTGGAAATGAAAAAATTTATTTTTGTGTTTAAACATCATTCTCCCACTCTTGAAAACACGGACCATCCCCACTGCCCTCCCCATTGACCTTCCCACTTTGAGACAAATTACTGACAAAAGAATAGTTTAGTGTGGTTTGTTTGCTCTTCCAACCCTGGGTCTAGAATCTCTGAATTGTGTAAGTTGGGCTAAGGATCTAAGTCAGCCCTGTCCTTGTGAGATGAGAGTTTGTTCAATTTCACATTTAAATTTCACTGTTATTGGAACAAATTTGGAGTTAAGCTAGATAATTTTAAAATAGAATCAAAAGGGATAGCGCACCTTTCATTTAAACAAAGTCTTTCCAGACTAAAAATAGATTTATATATATATATTTTTATCCCTCCCTTTTTTAATCCCCCCCACCCTTTCCCATCATCCCCCCTCCCCCCTCCCCCCACATTGTCACTATGGAGATTGTGTCCATGGAAACAGCCATTCCAACTTCTTGGGTCTTTCTTTCCTGTGGTGTCACCAGTTTGAGAGTGATGTAAGAGCTTAGGAAGGAAGTGCTGGCTCGGGCGGGCACGCGGGGTGGGGCGGGGTGGGGTGTGGCTGCACGGGCGGACCATTTCCATTCCATCACAAGGGTCCACCACCTTCTCATCTCCACAGTCTCACCTGCAAGACAAGCAGACACTGGGTGCTGGGAACCCCCGTGTGGTGCTGTAGCCAACAGCCCCTGCTCCGTGGCGGCGCCGGGGCAGGGGGACTCTGCACAGTCCGGCAGCTGCAGAACCCCTGTGAACACACTGCTCACACCGCAGACACCCAAGACCAATGGCAGAGCCAGCCGTGTGGCTCTGGGCCTGAAACAGGGTAAAGGCAGCAATGACCCGGCCAGCTGCGCCAGGAACGGACTCTGAGTGCCCCGTCCCAGATGTGTGGAAGGAACCGGGACCAGGAGAGAGTTCTCTGACCCGCCAGGTGGGGCTGCCCTGGAGTGGGGCAGCTCTCGGGGCGACCGCTTGCTCAGGACCCCACCACCTGGGGCCTGCAGCTGGGGTGGGCTTGGCACTTGGTGGCAGGGACCAGTCCTCACAGAGGTGGCTGAGTACCCAGCAAGTCTGTGGAAGAACTGGCTCAGGACCATGTGATGGCTGCCTCCAGTCTCAGGCAGCTCTTTCCATCTAAAAGCGGACACTCCTCCCAGGAGCTCTGATGGAAGGCAGGTCTCAGCTCATCCTCTGAGGCTCCCCAGGCCCTGCCACTGGCGTCTCTCCGTCCAGCCCAGTCTCCAGGCTCAGGAAGACTATCCCAGTGATCACATGGGGTACATGCGGTTGTACCCAGGGCCTCCTCAGAATGCTTTGTGGGTCATTCATTACATGTGCAAAGATCTCAGAGAGACACAGCAGTTTCCAAGGACTGGTGCCCTCCTCCAACCAATAAACCTCAAGAAAACCCAGACACCACTATCCCCTTTCCTGTTTCCATAAAACTTACTAATATGCAAAATAGTTAAGACTGGTCTGTGTGCACGAGCCATAAAGAGATTCCTAACTGCTTGACAGAAAACATGAATGAACAGGAAGAGACTCACAGAGACAGCAGGACAATGTCGCCACCCTCAAGTAAAAGCAAACCCTGGGACTCCAGCTGGAGGCCCTGGGGACGTGGGCCAGCGGCTGAGCCATCCAGAGGACGTCCCTGGCCACAATGTGGCTTCCCCAGCACTGATGGTGGCTCTGGCCCCACCTATGTGGTCCATGCTTCCCTCTCCCCCAGCACGGACACTCTCCACTTCTCACTCTGGTTTCCTGAGGCGAAGGCTGCCAGGAAAGGGGGGGAGAAGCAGCCTTCTCAGGCGAGGACAGAGGACGGATGCCACGCATATCCTGCAAAGCTCTGCTGGTGGAGGGAGGGACAGGGCAGGGTTTGCCCTCTCCCCAGTGCTTGGCACAGTCTTGGGCCTGCACCCCTATCCTGCTCATTACTCACAACAGCAGGCCCCAGCCCAGCGCCCATCCTCAAAATGAAGGCTGTCTCAGCACCAGGTCTGCCTGGCCGGTGGGCTGTGTAGGCTGCTGACCCTGGGCTCCTCCCCTGGTGCCACAGGGGGACCTGGTGGTCCAGGCAGCCTCGGCCCTTCCGCGCCTCCCGCCTGGGGTTTTGTCTTCCAGCCTTCCCAGCAGGGACCTTCCCCAGGGTCTGATACTAGACTGGCCCAAACACATGATACCCTGAATGTAATGGGACCCTAACTTCTCAGTTGCTCCTCAAAACTGTTCCTTCAGTAGGGAGAATGGGAAGAAAATTCTTTAAGCACCTAGTAGGGGCCAGGCACTATGCTAGGAGCTTTACAGACATTATTTCACAGTAACACTGAGAGGCCTGACCCCCATATCTCGGAGATAAGGCAGCTGAGGGAGGTGACACACGTGGCTGGTTAGAAGTGGGACTGCGGCTCACGTCCAGCAAAGCTCCTCTGCTTGGGCCCCAGGGACTCTGCCTTCGAGCCTCCATTGTTATGGGCCCCATCCAAACGCACAGGACATGGCTGAGAAGGCAGTACTCCAGGCAGAGCCACGGAGCAGGCGTGGAGCCGCTGTGCCAGTGAGCTAGCGGGCGGCCCTCTGTGCTGAGGACCTGCACTCTTCTCTGTAAAAAGGCATCTGCATGTTCAGCTGCCGGCGAATGGGACTTCATGCTGGGCCAAAACCTTCCAACACCCCCGCCCTCGTCACCCTCCTTCCTGCTGCCCTTCAGCTTCACCTCCGTGGCCTGAACCTGGGCCAGGTCAGTCTGTCCTCCAAATCCTCCCACGTCTGACGCCAAGCTGCCCTCTCCGCCTGCGGCTAGGCGGCACCTCTTGGCCCCACGGGACCCGGCCAGGGTGTGGCGGGTGGTCTCGTCCTCAACTGGTACCCACCCGGGCGCCATCAGGTCCACACTCTCCTCCCTGAGCTGCAGGTGCGCTCCTCTACTTAACACGGCTGTCCGCCCTGCGAGGACAGGGACTGCCGTGTGTCCCCTCCGGCCAGTGCACGACGGGACAGAGACAGCGGTCCCTGAGGACTGGGCAGACAGTCTAGTGGAGACGCAGACAATACGTGAACACACAAATGACTCGAGATTGTGGTGACGCCGGGAAGGCTGCCGAGTGGGGACAAGGGGACTTGGAAGGCTGCTGTGCGGAAGTGACACTGAAGCTGAGACCCAGAGAAGAGACGGAGGCACAGTGCTCCAGCCCAGGGAGCTAAGCGCGAGCACCAAAGCTCCGCGGGAGGAAGCTCAGAGGAGCCGAAGGAGCCTTGCCGGAGACTCCACGGGCCCTCAGAGGCGTGCTGAGCAGTCTGGAGTTAATCCTACCAGGGACGGGAACCTCTGAAGTTGAGCGGAGCTGCAGCTGTGGGAGGCGGTGAGGGGCGGCCGGGGCTGGGGTGGGAGGGAAGGGGAGCCCCGGGACATGACGCTGTTCACACGCGGGCCGGCTGTGTGGCATTCCGACCACAGAAGCTGCTCGGGAAGGCCCAGCTCCAGGGCAGGGAGGCTGCTGTGTGCAGCTGGCACCCCCTGGCACCCAGGGCAAGGCAGCAGATGGATGGAGGTTACTGCTTCCTGCCCACTGGATCGGGAGACCTGGGGGAGGGGGTTCTGAGGTCAGAGCCCTGCCCACTCGCTGCCCTGAGCCAGGGAGGCTTCAGCACGGGGAGAGGGTGGCAAAGGCCAGCCTCATGGCTCCCTCATCCACAGAGCCTGGAGGAGGCGGCCCACTGACGGCTGCCCGAGGACTTGTCCTCTGCGGCACTGGTGGCCTGGTGAGGGACAAGTGCCAGGTATCTCACGTGGTGGCGGGAGGTTAGAACTCACATCTCCTTGCCCCAGCCCTGGGGTTTTCTGCCAGACAGGGCAGCTGCAGGGTCCGGTTTGCGGCTCTGAACCTCCTGCTCCTCCTGTGCGTGGCTGAGAGGGCAGCGCGCCCAGCACTTGCTGACACCGCACCCCAGGCTAGGCTGCGCTGGGCACAGTGGAGGCATTTCTTAACTGAATCCTCACAAGGTTGGCCGTTGCTATCCCTCTTTTTATAGAAGGAAAACTGAAGCACAGAGATATTAAGTGGCCTGAGCCTGGTCACACAGCACTTTCCACACTGCTCTGGGAGAGAAAGTGGGGCGCCACGAACCGGAACTCACATGTACAATCACTGTCCCTTCCCCGCCTTGTCGGGAGAGCCAACGATGGTGGCCCTGTGTCCTCAGCACAGACCCTGAGATGAATGCTCCTTGAGGTGGGGGGCTGCGTCTCTGTCCCCAGTCACTGGGTCTTCTGCACAGTCTGCAGAGGGCTGAGAGCAAAGGCCCGCAATGTGACTGCTGAACCGCGAACCCAGGAGGACGGGTCCAGCCTCGCGGGGACGCACTCGATGACAAGCAGCTCAGGCGGATGAGACCAGAGGCGCACGTTCATTCCTTCACTCCAAGAGGTGAAGGTCTGACCTCAACAGACTCGAAATGACCCCAAACCGAGGGACACGCCATTTAATCACTCAGCGCCTCATTTCTTCTGTATAAACAGGAACGATAACACCAACTTTCTGAGGAGTGAACTATGAAGCTTATTGTCCCACGAGAGCCCAGGGCTCTGTCAGCTGGCAGAGCCCAAGAATAAGCAGAGAGAAAAGCAAAGATGAACAAAATTAAAATTTCCAAGAGGAGATTTGCCCACCAGGCCCAGGGCCCAGAGTTCTTCTTTTTCTCAGACACGGGCTGGGATCCCAGGATGGGAACAAAAGGCACTGAGTAACCAACGGTTCTCTCCCTGACTGGCCCTTCTTGGACACTTCCAGGAACATTCCACATGGCCTCCTATACAACCCAGCCCTAACCACCTGGGCCAGGAAGGTGGCAGAGCTGCCTAGACACAGTAAAAGGGCCAACAGAAACATTCTTGAAAACCACCCAGACTGCTGCTTGCCCTGAGGGTCAGTGGACCCTGCGGGTTCTAGAAGTACACGAGGCTCCACGTGATGACCCACCTTCCTGCCCTGCTCTGCTCCCTCCACTCCCAGCCCTACTCCCTGGGAGAGCAAGAGAGAAGAGTGTGAGTGCAAAGTCCTCACTCGACCGCCCCTCAAGGAAGCACTGTAACCCTCACTGGCCCCAGAGACTCATCCCTCAGCACAGGGGCCTTCTCTGGAGGTCAGTACCGGGACCCACCTAAGAAACCGATCTGACTTCCCAGATGAAAACTGCCACATTCTGAGGTGAATTCTGTTTCTTCCTCAAATTACTGTTAGGTATTCCGGAGAAAGGCAGACACCCCCGACCCCGACTTGTAACAAGGGGGAGGGAACATTCCACAGAGACTCAGGCACATGGTACTTGCTGCCCCAGAGAGCCAGGCCTAGCGTACCTGTGTGGGTCTCAGCCGTCTGGAGTAAACACAGATGCCCTCACTTGCAGAGAAATAATCCCTTAACGAACAGTTCTGAGACAAGCAGCCCCCGCCCCATCCTGTAGAAGCAAGTGCCCAAGTTACATCTGGGTTTCTTCCCATGATCTGTTTTGCTCAGTGAGGGCGGGGCGGTGAGGAAGGCGGCGGGAGCCCCGCGCTGCTCCTGGACACCCAAGTCCCACAGTCCTGCTCTCAGGCACACGCTGCCAGCCTGGACCATGAGCCCCCAGACACACTCACAAACAGCACAACTCAACCTCCTGAGGTTTTTAAAAGTAAAGTTAAATGGGATGCTAAAGTCTACTAAATCGTTGAGGGGATTTTCCTTCCCTTTGTACTTCTAGGAAAAGGAATCCTTCATAGACCTGGGGGGAAAAAAGATTTCAAATAACAAAACCTGGGGTATCTTTTGTTTTTTCAAAGGAGAACCCATCATAAGTTTTAGAGATGTTCAGTAGATTAAGAAGAGGCCTCTGGAGAGAAGCCTTCCTGAGACGGGGAAAGAGCGAGGGCAGGAGAGCCGCGCCCCCCAGAGGCTCCGTCCCGGAAGCCAGCTGCGTTCTGCCCCCGGGGACTCCACACACAAGGCCTGAACCCCAGCGGAGGATGGGACCATCTTAAAGCCCCACGCCACCTTTCCACACGTATTCTGGGGAGCTGAGCAACAGATGGAAAGACATTGTATCCACCTGGTCTGGTGCTGGCAGTCCATGCGATTAAATGCCGGTGGGGCAGCCTGGCCGGGGACGAGCAGGAGGCAGAGGCCCTGACACCCCCTCGGAGTCCGGCAGGGGTGGCGGCCCCGACTCACCTGTGCTTGCTGTACTTTCCATTCCCACGGGCACACTGCCCCCCTCACCCCCGCTCCGACTGCTCTGTGCTGAGGCTGCCTTTCGCTGTCTTGTTCTGCAAGGGGGGGAGAGGGCACGGGAGGGGAGGCTGACGCCGGCAAAGCCAAGCAGACAGGACAGGAGGGACAGAACGAGAGCGTGGGGGTCAGGGCAGGCGGAGGTGAGGAGAGGAACGCACATGGAAAAGGAAAGAAAAAGCAGAGTCAGTGCCGAGTGACAAACAGGAGATACTCAGACAGGGTCTTCTGAAGTAAACTGTGACCATTAAAAAAGGGAAGTTTTTAAAAATAAAAACGTGTAAATTAAGTAAAAAATGGAGAGAAAATTGTAAGGTCCTATGATCCATATTGGGAAACAACTGTTAAAGAAAAGCATAAGTAAGCATCTTTCAGAAGCATTTTGAGGGCAGACCTGTCAGGACGACCTCTTTCTAGTACTTTCTGGCCCCACTTACAGACTGAAGACTGTGAGCACCAGTGGCCACCAGGGGTCAGTGTGACCTCAGCCGGAGGAGAGCCGCCGCTGCAGGGACTGCCTGGTGGCGGGTCTCCACCATGCCAATCCTTCCCTGCGGTCCCTTTCCCCATGCCCTCCCGTCTCCACACACACATGTGGTGTCTTGGAAACAGGCCATTCACACACACCCCTGCCCCCATCTTTGTTCCTTTCCTAAATTTAAGAGGTGACCAAGAGACCACCTCCTCAATCAGCTGCAGGCACCACTGGCTGCTTCGGCTGAAGTAAAACCTGGAGGAGACCCTGAGTTTCCCCAAAAGCCTGGAGTCAACTCTCTTTAGTCTGGGAAGACACCTCTGCTTATGTACCTAGACCTACAACCAATCTCAACTCACGCCAATCTGTGATCTGGGGTTCCATTCAACTGCGGGGGAAACCAGGAGTTTTGTGTGTTTCTCTTCCAATTTCTCTTAACAGACAAACCCCTTTCTCCCCAGCTGCGCCACCCCATGGGTGCTGACCCCACGCCACAGGAATCCCTCCCATGTGTATCTCGGCCCTCCCGGGGCCAGGAGTGCTCGGCAGCCTGGCAGCCCGGGCCCTGGCAGTGTGGCCGTGACCCTGCAATGTCTGGTCTCCAGGTCTTTCAGGAGGAGCCCCGCCGCCACCCCCAAGTCCTGCGGGGAGCACAGGCTCTGCAGGCTCTGACTCACCTTGTGCTTGGGGCACCTCACCGAGAAGTTCTCTTCATGGAGCAAACAATCTGCAAGACAGAAGGGGACAGTCAGGAGGAGCCTGGTGTGCGGCACAGCCTGAGGAGCATGGGGCCATGCTGGCCAGGACAGACAGGGTCACACATGGAGATAAGAGGTCTCCACACTATGATTTCTAATAGGAAAACACGCAAGACACCCCCAAATAAGCTATGGCACCTCAACATGGTGGAATGTCAGTCCAATGTTAAACATTTCAGAATAGTGAATACGATGCAAATTGCTCAAAAAACCAGGATACATAAATGTACAAGTACAATCCCAATTTTACCAAAATATTTTATATACATAAAAAAGGACAAAGGAGATCTACCAAAATATGACAGTGGTTCTCTTTGGATAGTAAGATTACAGGTGACTTTAATTTTCTTTATTTTTTCTGTATTTCCATGATCATATCCTATTATTCTAATCATCAGAAACAATCACCAATAAATGTTATTTTAAAAATTCCTTATCTTAGGCTAAGGCCATTCCACAGGCCCACGCCAAAGCTTCCTTGTGAAAACACTTTGAATCTGGAGGCATCTTCTCTCCTCTGTGGAGAGTCACAGGTCGGAGACAGCAAGGAGGCCAGGCCCGTGAGCCCCGCTGCCACCCTTGCCCCACACACAACCCATGGACACACTGCAGAAGCTCCATAATCCCTGCTAAATGCTTCAGAGGAATGTGAAATGCCACGAGGGGGCGATTAATCCTTGGAGGAAAACCACTCATTCCAACTGTTAACTCGGTGACACGTCCTCCATGACGGCAAGGACGCGCACCGGCCTCCAGGGGCGCCGTGCTCTGCGGCACAAGCGTCGCGCGCGGAGCAGGGCGAGAAACCGAATTAACGAGCTCACTCTGCACACCACGGCTCCCGAAGACCCTCAGCCAGGTCGCTGGTGCGAGACACAGTGGCAGAATGTTAATAAATATTGATCACACATTCTCAGAGAGCTCCCAGGCACCAAGGCGGGAGGCGGCCGTGGTACTTAGCCTTGTTAAATTTACAATTTAACTCAGGTTTAAAGTGAGGGCCAGATTAGCGGCCTGTGTACCCACAGATTTCAAGCGAAACAGTAATAAGCAAGGGAGCACACAAATGGAAACTTCTGAGGTCCTCTATAATCTTAAATAAATAAAGACCCTTTCATAATTTGGCTAAGCCACCTCCCCGCTTCTGGAGTCCTAGAATCTCCAGGGTCAGCCGGGTTTAGTCTTCACAGTTCCCAGGCAAGCCTGGGGCAAGCCTCGGGGCACGAGAAACAGCAAGTCCTGCTAACCTTTGCATCCCCATCCCCTCCCCGCTCCAAGCAAAGAGCACGGCAGTAAATGAAATGTGTTGATTTAAAACCCACAAGTACATGGTGTGACGGAGGCTCCTGCTGCTCCAATCTGCCAGAGAGCTCACGGACAGCAGGAGACGGACAGCTGGAGCTCGAGGGAAGCACCTTCTCCTTACCTGGGCTGTGGCAGCAGCACATGCTGGCAGAGTCTATAGTTTGGGCCAAAGAGAAGCAGCACAGGCCATGGGGGAGAAAGGCCACCCTTACACCACAGGGGTTTACAGAAATAAGGAGGGGGGGCCATGTTAGCTGGAAAAGATGCCGTCAGAAAGGTAGAGGTGGCTCAGGTCCCCTCACTGCCACGGAACAGTGACCAGCTGTGATGGACCATTAGTAAAACATGTGTAAAGCTAGGAAACATGCTCCCTCAAAGTTAAAAAGAAGAAATAAAACAATGTAAGTAAACACTAAAGGCAACTTGGAACTAATGCCAGGTACTTCTGGGAATGGAAGTCTCCGAAACGAATCTACGAGACGGGGTGCGCCTTTTGGCTAGGCCTCCCGAGCAGGCAGAGGCTGTCCCCGTTCTCGTCATGTCCACCGGCCATCGGGAACTGCACTTCCTGCTCCTGACAGGGTGAGAACCACAGCTGGAGGGCTCAGACACCTGCAAGGGACCAAGGAGCCTCTCCTGGGCTGCCTCCATCCAGACTCTGCTGGGGAAGAGCCAAGAGTGGCAGGAAGTGCAGTAAAAGTTCTCTGGACAGGCGCCTGGCCCCCCACCGCTGGCCCGCCAGCCTCTCGCTTGACTCCTTTAAGCCCCGGGCAACATCCCGCACTGTGCAGACGGCCTGACGGCCTGGTCAGCACTTCCCTACAGTAAGGTCAGAGTCAACGGCTGGATCATCACGCAGGCTGGAAGAGACTCACCAGGTTGTCTAGTCGGCAGGGTGGCTTCCAGACACAAACAGCAACACCCCAGAACAGTGTTCCACTTTGAGTCCTCTCTTTAGGCTAAAGGCAGAGGACTCTGCTGAGCTCCTCATAACAAGCTATGTGGAGCTTCAGATACCCACATGCACCCCAATATAGCCCATGCTGAGGATGGTGAGCCCGGGAAGGGAGAAAACGAAAGGATGCTTAGCGTCCTTTGGATCTGCCAGGCCCGGACAGTCTCCTACTCAGCTACAATCTCCTCAGAGCTATGCTTAGTACTCATAATGGCAAAATCCAGGCTGGGACTCAGGGACCCACCAGCCTCACCCCACCTCGCTGAGAGGCAGCCTCAGCTCCTGGGGCCAAAGGAGGGGAATAAGAAGGCAGGAGCAAGGCCCTGTGATGCAGAGAGCTCCTCTCCAAGGAAGAGGCCAGACCACCAGTTCTTTCATATGACCCATCTGGGGCTCTGAACCCACTGCCACAAGATCAAAGTCAGCAGCGGAGAGAGCAGCTTTAAAATGCTGCTGGAAGGGTGGCTACAGAAGTGAAATTCCCAGCTTGTGTTTCCTCATGAGGGTAAAAGAAAAAGCCCCTCTAGGCAAGATTCTATATGCACAGTGGGATTATAAATGAGCTACCACAGCTCTTTCTTCCTTTGGTATTAACAGTGGCGGCTTACTGCATTAAATACATTAAATCTTTTTTTTTTTTTTTTTTAAACAGCACTCATGTTCTTATTACTGCATTCTCCCACCTGGAGACAAACCCTGTGCCTGTGACACAGCAAGCAGCACAACAGAGCAAACTGTGATGTCACAGATGTGCAAATCACTATTAGGAAGGGGAAACGCTGCAGAAGCCACAGATCCTCATGTCTCCATGGAGATGCCCCCGGTGATAAAAGTTTTCCCTTTGTTATGAACAGCTCTCTAAGGTTTGGGCAGCTGGCAGCAAGGCAGAGATGAAAATACCAAACCTGTTCCTTACTCCATACAGAGATGGGGGACTCAAACTCAGGGACTTATTTTTATTATAACTAGAAAGAAAGTCAATCAATGAATGCCTTTCCTGGATACAAAGATCCATGACATATAGAACAGAATTCCTGAGAAGACTGTGTGGGATAAATACAAGCATCAACCTACACAGAGCAGTGCAGGCTCTGGGTCACTGTGACTCAGGTCATCCAAGAGACCAACAAAGACATGGTCACCTTGTTAAGCTGCTTCTTTGGTCGCAGCTCCGCATGGAGGAGCAGTTTGCAGCAGCTGGGACAGCAAAGCCAGAGGGCCAAGGCCCCGACCCAGACAGCCTCCCTCTCCCTGGATACTCGGCCACCAACTTCTGCCAAACAGAGACGTTACCAACTTATCTAGGCAGGCCACGCAAGGCAGGCTCAAACAGAGTGACAAGGAAGTCCTTTGCTTCCTAACACTCAGCTGGTAGAGCAGGCCCTGCTTCCCTGCTGGCGGTGCGTGCTGGAGGGCCTCCACTTGAGGGAGGAGAGCCCAGTGCCTGTCCCGAGGAACCCCTAGCGCCTGGGCTAGAGCAGGGCGTTCCACCCGCCAGCTGCACATGGCATGGGAGTCTAAACGAAAGAAAAAGCTCAGTCCCTCATTCCCACTAGCCACCTTCCAAGCGCTCAAAGGTCATACATGGCTTGTGGCTACTGTATTGGAGAGCACAGATCTAGAACATTCCCTCACTGCAGCAAGTTCTACCGAGCGAATCCACTCAACCCCTGGAGAAACTGTACCTGGAGGCAGGTGCCCCGTGTGCACACAGGGAGCACGCTCGCAGGGGGACGAGGCACCTGCCTGCTGCTCACGTCAGGCTGCCGGGCAGAGCCTCCACGCAGGAGACCACCTCTCACCAGCCACCGACGGGGAAAGCCAATGCTTGCAGCATTCCCCACCAAAGACTTACACACAACTGCCGAAAACCCAGAACTTGAACAACTTCATTAAAAACCACGAAGCTTAAACTAGAAAAAGAAACAAAACGTTCTGATGTAACCCTGGGCGGTATCATGAAAATGAGAAAAGGCAGTGGTTGGGCTTCTGAGAGAGAAGGATTTAACGGCTGTTCTACAGAACATGCCAGACCACGACCCAGGGTGAATTACAGCTCAGACTCAACAAGTAAACATGTAGAGGAGGACAGAGGATGGAAGGGACAGACTGAAACCCAAACTCCCTGAACTGACATTTCAAGGTTCTCTCTTTTTTTTTTTTTAATTTAATAAATTTATTTATTTATTTATTTTTGGCTGTGTTGGGTCTTTGTTGCTGTGTGCGGGCTTTTCTCTAGCTGTGGCGAGCGGGGGCTACTCTTCGTTGTGGTGCGTGGGCTTCTCATTGAGGTGGTTTCTCTTGTTGTGGAGCACGGGCTCTAGGCGCGCGGGCTTCAGTAGTTGTGGCTCACAGGCTTCGTTGCTCTGTGGCATGTGGGATCTTCCCGGACCAGGGCTCGAACCCGTGTCCCCTGCATTGGCAGGAGGATTCTTAACCACTGTGCCACCAGGGAAGCCCTCAAGGCTCTCTTCTTACTGCCCACTTATCCCTCTGGTCACACAGCACCCTGGCCACCAGCTGCCCTTCAGCACATGCAAACAAACTTTCATGAGAATCTAACTTTGGTATAAGCATTATCTTTCCGTACCTTTCTTTCTTTTTTTTTCGCCACCACTGTGTGGCTTGGCAGGATCTTAGTTCCTGACCAGGGATCAAATCCAGGCCCCAGCAGTGAAAGCCTGGAATCCTAACCACTGGACCACCAGGGAATTCCCTTTCTTGTTTTTTTTAGCTGCACCCCCTACAGAAACCTGGAAAGAAAAGAGGGAAGAGGAAAGGAGGGGCAACGAGAAGGATGTGAAAGGCAGGGGGACGCGCTTAAGCAAACGTCAGGAGTGCTGGGAGGAAGGGGGGTCGAGAGGAACTCAGATTCCTCCTACGCCTGTCGGATCCGACTCCATGTGCTTTACACCTCTGTACCTGCTCCCAACACTTGGTCAGCCACCAGGCCATTTGAGCACTCTCGTTTGTCTTCCCATTTTCTCTTCCTCCATCCTGACTGAAAGCATGAGAACATGCTAGGTGAAGGTCTCAGACCCATCTGATGCTCATAAAAGTAACTGGTGAAAACAATCAACAAAAAGCCAAAAGTCAGGAGGAAGAAAGAGGATTTCCCAGGCTGCTTGAAGCTCTGAGTCAGAACTCCAGTCTTCTGCACTGCTCTTTGGACGGCACTTCTCAGACAAAAGGTGTCCTTCTTTCAACAGTTATCACACTGCAAAACACTGCTCTGATCATCTCCAGAGACCTGGAAAAAAGGTTTGAGAAAACCCAACACCAGTTCACGATAAAAACACACAACAAACTAGGAATAGAAAGGAACCTCTTCAGTTGCGTCAAGAACATCTATGAAAAGCCCACAGCTATCATCATAATAGGTCAGAAACAAGACAAGGATGTCAACTCTTGCCACTTCTTTTTTTTTTTTTTTTTTGGCTGTGGACCATTTTTTAAGTCTTTATTGAATTTGTTACAATACTGCTTCTGTTTTATGTTTTGTGTTTTGGCCTTGAGGCATGTGGGATCCTAGTTCCCTGATCAGGGATCGAACAGCACCCCCTGCACTGGAAGGCGAAGTCTTAACCACTGGACTGCCAGGGAAGTCCCAGCTCTTGCCACTTCTATCCAACATTATCTAGAAGGTCTAGCCAGGCAACTAGGCAAAGAAAAGAAAAGGCATCTGATTGGAAAGGAAGAAGTAAAACAATCTACTCACAGATGACACATCTTTATA
Organism: Kogia breviceps; assembly: GCF_026419965.1. Lineage (NCBI taxonomy): Eukaryota > Metazoa > Chordata > Mammalia > Artiodactyla > Physeteridae > Kogia > Kogia breviceps. Next base: position 96,487,503 of record NC_081321.1, read on the forward strand.
TAGAAATCCACTAAACAACTATTAGAACTAATCAGTGAGTGGAGCAAAGTTCCAGGATACAAGATCAATACACCAAAATCAATTATATTTCTATACACTCACAGTGAACAATCTGAAAATTGAATTAAGAAACCAATTCCATTTATAACCACACCAAAAATAAAATACTTAGGAATAAATTTAACAAAAAAGGTGCAAAATGTGTACTCTGAAAATTACAAAATACTGTTGAAAGAAATTAAAAACTGAAGTAAATGGAAAGACAGACACCTCATGATCATGGGCTGGAAGACACACTATTTTTTTTTTAATAAGATGGTGACAACCCCTAACCTGATCTGCAGATTCAATGCAATCCCGCCCTCCTCAGAAATGGATACGCTGATCCTAAAATTCATACAGAACAGCAAAGGACCCAGAATAGCCAAAACAATCTTGAAAAAAAGGAACGAAGTCGGAGGATTCACACTTCCCAATTTCAAAATCTACTACAAAGCTACAGTAAACAAGACGGTGTGGTACTGGAGAGAGTCCAGAAATAGGTCCATACATCTATGGTCAACTGGTTTTTGACAAAGGTCATTGAATGAGAAAAGAGTAGTCTTTTCTACAAATGGTGCTGGGACAACTGGAATCCATATGGAAAGAAATGAACTGGACCCCTACTTCACACCACATACAAAAATTAACTCAAAACGGATCAGACCTGTGTAAGGGTTAAAACTATAAAACTCTTAGGAGAACACATAGGCATAAATCTTTGTGATTTTGGATTATACAGTGGCTTCTTAAATATAAGAAAAGTAATAAGCAACAAAGAGCATAAGTGGCAAAAGAAAAACAGATAAACTTAACTTCACCAAAGATGCTCAATATCATTAGCTGTCAGGGAAGTGCAAACCCAAGTCACAATGAGATACCACTTCTTGCCCACTGGGATGGCCATAATAAAAAAGACATAAAAGCAAGTGTTGGTGATGATGTGGAGAAACTGGAACCCTCACACACTGCTGGAGGGATGTAAAATGGTGCAGCCACTTTGGAAGACAGTCTGACAGTTCCCCAAACAGTTAAACATAGAGTTACCATATGACACAGTAATTCCACTCCTAGGTTTATACCCAAGAGAAATGAAAACATTTACTCCACACAAGGACTTGTCTGTGAATGTTCACAGCAGCATTATTTTGTATTATTATTGTATAATAATACAAAAGTGGAAAACCTAAACGTGCATCAACTGAAGAATGATAAAATATGATATATCCTTACAATAAAATATTGTTAGAAAATAAAACCAATGAAGTACTGACACATGCTGCGATGTGGATAAACCAGAGAAACAGGAAGCTACGTCACACGAAACCCATCACAAAGACCACATATTGTGTGATTCTATTTACATGAAATGGCCAGAAAAGGCAAATCCACAGAGTTAGAAAGTAGATTAGTAGTTGCCAGGGGCTGGGGGTGAGGGAGAGAGACCACCAACAGGTAGTAGTTTAAGATATGATGAAAATGCTCTAAAATTAATTGTGATTGTGCTTGCACAACTCTTGTGAACATAATGGTAAAAATCATTTAATTGTACACTTAAATAGGTAAATCTTTTGTGAAATATAAAATTTATAAAAAATATCACCCCATTTAATTCCTTTTTATTATCTTCTCTGCATTCCTTCAGAATTTACAAACAGAACAAGGTCAGAAGAGACAAAAAGAACTATAAAGAAGAGAGAATCAAAATGTTATTTCCTACCCTTCAGATGCTCTGAACAAGGGTCTGTGGTCCCATCTTACCTGCGTCAATGGCACACGGGTAATGGTATCGGAAGGAGCAGCCTTTGTTGTAGCAGCCCAAGGTGGCGCCTGCCTCCTGGCAGTGGGAACATTTCTGAAAGGAAGGAAGAAGTCAGGCGTGTCAGCATCCCAACCTCACCCCTCTCCCCTAGGCCTTCCCCAGACCCCATGGGTCAGACCTCAGTGCATGTCTCTGCAGTTACAGGAGTCTGGCAGCAGGACGGGCTGTCAATTTCTAACCACCACTCACTGACCACACCATGCAAGGGATCCAGCAGTAATGTTTTAGGCCAGGCCTTACAAATGTTCACAAATAAATCAAACAGCACAACACAGGCACCCAGCCCTGCCCTTGGTGTGCCCATTGTCCACCCGTCTGCGAGCCTGCCTGTCCTTTCCTCAGTCCTCACCACTATGGTGAATTGCCTACAGATCTTGCCCATCTATTTCTGCTGTGGAAGTCTGGGGTAGGAGAAGAGGGTACGATAGTAGAGTTATATATAAACCTTTTAGAATTAAAAGTGGAATTTGGTTTCTAGTTTTTATTTTCGTAAGAAGATTTTATTTTTATTCTGCTTATCCCAAATGCCCAATACAAGTATATTTCTCTTTTCAGAAAATATGGGCTCCTGTGTGCAAACGGTATTTTTACACACAAATCCTATTTTAAAGGCACTAGGAAACCTGCCATGAATTTCTGGCTGAGACATTATTCTGTAATTGAGATGCTCCTCCTTCTTCGGTCAGGTTTTCGTAAAGTGGGGCACATCTGTATCATGTGATGCGGCTGCCATGAGCACTCAGTCCTGTGTCCTGTCAACAATAATTGTACTTAGAAAAACCACATTGGCCCTACTGAGGAAAGATGCAGACCCTTCTGGTGGTTGAGGACACACAGCTAAGGCTACCTGAATGATACAGACACTTGTTCCTGATTCTAGGGAAAATAAAAGTGCTCCATAAGCAGTTACACTTGTGGAAAATGGCTCCCCCACACATACTGCACCCTTCCTGGGACAGAGTGACCAAAGGGCGCCCTTCCCTCTTTTCTCTTTTGCCTGGGATGTCAGCCTATCAGGGTCTGTTTGCCTTGCAGGCCTGCAGCAGTCAGGAATGCCTCACCTAGTGAAGTGAAGCCCACCTGGATGGTGCCATGGAACGAATACCTCCAACTCACAGCAGCAGGAGCAGGATGACAGGGAGCTGGATCAAGCCTCCCTAATGCTGATGCTGATGGAAAACCACACAGATGCCAGCAAGAGCACAGCCCAATGCTCACCCTGAATCCTGCGTCAGGCATCACCCGAATGATGCAGCTCATTTGGTCCTCATAACTACCCTGTGACATCCCCACTCTACAGATGAGGTTCCTGAACCACCATAAGGGGAAGTAACCTGCTCCAGGTCAGAGCTGATCCCAGCTGACCACGCCTGGCATCCTCCAGAGGCAAATGCAGCAGGAACGGGGCTGTAAGACAGCCCTAGAAGACCAACACCCTTCTGGGTGCTGACAACCAGTAAATGTTTATCACGTGCCCTCATACCCTTGCCAAGAAACAAAAGACTACTTGGCCCAGAGGAAACCAAGGACAGTTGGCAGCTTCTCGGGCAGCCTAGACTTTATCTGCTTTTATCAGTGCCACAGGGCACCTTCAGTACAAAGGTCTCATCATCAACCAGAGGGAATGAACATGGCTACTTTCTCAGTGGTCACCCACAGCCATTCCCATTACACCCCTTCTTCCTAAAGGAGCCCCAAACGGTCAGCCATCCAGAGGACTCATGCTCCAGGCCCTCCCCACCCCCCTGGGGGGTGAATCTCAGTGGTGGCCATTTAGGAATGGGTGTGTCAAGCATTTCTGGTAGTGAAGTCTGCAGGGGAAGGGACTTCTGGGAAAGTTTTGCACTCTTAACAAGGACACAAGACAGAAAGGCAGGAACAGGCCATCTTCTCGCTCGACCTCTGTGAAAAGGGGATGGTGAGATCTGTAGCAACCATCTTGTCACCACAAGGGGACAGCTCTGAAGACAGAGCCCAACCTGCTGAGGGCTGCAGAGTGACAAGGTGGAGAGAACCTGGATTTCTGTGACATGATTAAGCACTAAAGTAACCAACCCCAGGACCATCCCATCTCCAGACTTGTTAAGGGAGAGGACACTTTTCTTAAAAAAAAAAAAAAAATCACTTTTTAGTTTAATTTGTAACTTGCAGACAAAATATCCTGATTGATACAGAAAGGGACCTAGTACTTGAGGCCCTGCTGTATAAGGTTAAGGATATGGGCTCTGGAACCTAAATAACTCCCTGGTAAGTGATTCCACCACTGACCATCTTTGTGTTGTTCTTGGCCAAAGTCCTAAACTTTGTTTCTTCAAGCTGCAAACGTGGACCTGGTAATACGATCTACCTCACAGAGATATTGTGAGGGTTAAATGTGTTAATCCAGGCTTACAACAGTGGCTGGATCAAAAGCGCTCCGTAAATGTGACCCAAGATAACCACGTGCCAGACACACGACACAGACAGCCACCTGTGGAGCAGCCCTGTCATCACCCTCAGATCTGAACACTCTCCATTTCCTTCCTACCTCAACACACACCCCTCTGCCCCCAGCAGGGCTTCTCAAACCTTCTTGCCCTGAACCAGCCCACAGGCCCCATTTTTCTCTAAAGAAAGCAAACCCATCCCTCACCAGGAAATCACATCAATAAAATGATGCATGCTTCTTTCAATTAAAAAAGCACAATGAATTTACTATATTACTTCCAGAGGAGAAAGACCCTGCATGACCTATTAGGTAGGGCCTTAGAGAAAGGACCTTAAAAAGTTTTTAGTTCAGTGGTTCTCAAAGTGTGGTCCCTGGACCACACAGCATCAGCATCAGCATCAGCTGGGAACTCGTTCAAAATGCAAATTTTGGGATTCTGGGACGACTGTACAGTAGTAGCACTGGGAATCTGTCCCCACACCTGGAAAATAACTGCACTGGCAGAATCTGTCTGATGTAACTGCTCTGGAGCTCTGGAGTCTGTTGAAGACCTGCAACTTCCAGGGGAGATGTGAATGGTAAACAGCAGTTAGTTCTGCCCATCTCCCACTCCCACCCAAGTGGCAGGCAACCTAACTATACAAGTTAAGGAACTACGAAAAGAAGAACAAACTAAACCCAAAGCTAGCAGAAGGAAGGAAATAGTAAGGATGAGAACAAAGATAAATGAAACGGAGAACAGACAGAGAATAGTAGAGAAAAACCCAAGCGGGGACATTACTATTGATTCTACAGAAATAAAAAGGATTATAAGAGAGTGCTATGAGCAACTGTACACTAGCAAATTGGATAACCTAGATGAAATGCACAAATTTCCAGCAACACAAAACCTACCAAGATTAAATCACAAAGAAATAAAGATTTGAATAGACCTATAATTAGTAAGGAGATTGAATCAGTAGTCAAAAAGCTCCTGGAAAAGAAAAGCCTTGGACCCAATTATGGCTTCACTGGTAAATTCTACCAAACATTTAAGAATGAACTAATACCAGTCCTTGGGAAACTTTTCCCAAAAACTGAAGAGAAGGGGGGACATTTTCAAAGTCATTCTACTCAGGGCAGCATCACCTGATACCAAAGCCAGAAAAAGGTGTGCTCACACACACACAGACACACACACACACACACACACACACACACAAACCCTACAGACCAATATCCTTTATGAACGTTGATGCAAAAATCCCCCAAAAAACACTAGCAAACAGAAACCAACAGCACATTAAAAGGGTTATACAGCGTTACCAAGTGGGATTCACTCCTGGAATGCAAGGATGGTACAACACACAGAAATCAATATAATATGTTATGTCAACAGCATGAGGGAAATAACTACATGCATGATCACCTCATTATATGCAGAAAAAACACTGACAAAATTTAACACCTTTTATGATAAAAACACTCAACAAACTAGGAATAGAAGGAAACAAAAGACGTATATGAAAAACCGACAAGGATTATCATACTCAATGGTGAAAAGACCAGTGGTGTTTCTTTTATGAGGAACAAACAAGGACACTTGCTTTCACCACTTCTATTCACCATAGTACTGGAAATTCTAGCCATAACAATTAAGAAAGAAAAAGAAATAAAAGGGGTCCAGGGCTTCCCTGGTGGCGCAGTGGTTGAGAGTCCGTCTGATGATGCAGGGGACATGGGTTCGTGCCCCGGTCTGGGAAGATCCCACGTGCCGTGGAGCGGCTGGGCCCGTGAGCCATGGCTGCTGAGCCTGCGTGTCTGCAACCTCTGCTCCGCAACGGGAGAGAGAGGCCACAACTGTGAGAGGCCCGCGTACCGCAAAAAAAAAAGGGGTCCAAACTGGAAAGAAAAAGGTAAAATTATCTGTTTGAAGATATGCTCTTATATGTAGAAAACCCTAGAGATCACAAAAAAACAAAAAACAAAAACCCTGCTAGAACTAATAAATGAATTCAGCAAAGTAGCAGGATACAAAGTCAACACAGAAAAATCAGTTGCATTTCTGTACATGAACAATGAACAATCTGAAAAGAAAATTACAGAAACAATTTGATTCTCAATAGCATCAAAAAGAATAAAATACTTAGGAATTAACTAAGGAAGTGAAAGACTTGTACAATGAAAACTACAAAACACTGCTGAAAGAAATTAAAGAAGACACGAATAAATAGCAACACATCCCATGCTCATGGATTAGAAAACTTAGTGTTATTAAAATGTTTACAAAGTGATCTACAGGGTGACCTACAGAGTCAATGCTATCTATCAAATCTCAACGACGTTTTTTGCAAAGATAGAAAAATCCTAAAATTTATATGGAATCTTTTTTTTTTTTTTGGTTGCACCACACAGCTTGCAGGATCTTAGTTCTCCAACCAGGGATTGAACCCGGGCCCTTGGCAGTAAAAGCAGAGTCCTAACTGCTGGACCGGCAGGTAATTCCCATGTGGAATATTAAGGGAACCTGAATAGCCAAAACAATCTTGAAAAAGAACAATGCCGGAGGACCCATACTTCTGATTTCAAAGCTTACTACAAAGCTACAGTAGTCAACAGTGTAGCACTGACATAAAAACAGAGATATAGACCAATGGAATGGAATAGAGAGCCCAGAAATAAACCCTTCCATATACGGTTAAATGATTTTTGAAAAGGGTGCCAAGATCATCCAATGGGGAAAGGACAGTCTTTTCAACAAATGGTACAGGGAAAACTGGATATCCACATGCAAAAGAATGAAGTTGAACCCTTACCTAACAGCATATATAAAAATCAACTAACAAAGGATCAAGGACCTAAATGTAAGACCTAAAACAATAAAACTTAGAAGAAAACATGAAACAAAAGTTCCATGACATTGGATTTGGCAATGATTTTTTGGTTATGACACCAAAGGCCCACATAACAAAAAGTAGACAAATTGGACTTCATGAAAATTTTAAAATGTTGTGCATCAAAATACACTAGCAACAGAGTAAAAAGGTAACATACAGGATGGGAAAAACTATTTGAAAATCATATATCTGATAAGGGATTAATATCCAGAATATACAGAGAACTCCTAAAACTCCACCAAGTAACAACAACAACAACAACAAAAACCCCAACCAAAAAAAAAAAAAACCCAACCCATTTCAACAATGGGCAAAGGACTTGAATAGACACTTCTCCAAAGGAGATATACAAATGGCCAATAAACAAAGGAAAAAATGCTCAATATCACTCATCATTAGGGAAATGCAATTCAAAACCAAAATGAGATACCACTTCACACCCATTAAAATAACTACTATCAAACAGAAAACAACAGTGTTGGTGAGGATGGGGAGAAACTGGAACACATGCGCACTATTGGTGGGAATGTAAAATGGTGCAAACACTATGGAAAACAGTATGGTAGTTCTTCAAAAAATTAAAAATAGAATTATCATATAATCCAGCAAGTCCACTTTTGCGTATATATCCCACCAACATGAAAGCAGAGTATGAAAAATATTTGTATACCCATGTTCACAGCAGCATTATTTACAATAGCTAATATGTGGAAGCAACTCAAGTGTCCATCGATGGATGAATGGCTAAGCAAAATATGGTATATGCATACAATGGAATATTTTTCACTCTTAGAAAGGAAGGAAATTCTGACACTGCTACAACGTTGAGGACATTGTGCTAAGTGAAATAAGCTAGCAAAAAACAAATACTATATGACTCAACTTATATGAGGTATCTACAGTAATTTAATCAGTATAATGGTGGTTGCCATGGTATGGAGGGAGGAGAAAGTGTGGAGTCTTATTTAATGGGTATGGAGTTTCAGTTTTTGTGTTTTTTTTTTAAAACCTGAACACAGATATTTTTTTTAAATTAACTTATTTTTGGCTGCGTTGGGTCTTCGTTGCTGTGTGCGGGCTTTCTCTAGTTGCGGCGAGTGGGGGTTACTCTTCGTTGCCGTGTGAAGGCGTCTCATTGTGGTGGCTTCTCTTGTCGCAAAGCACAGGCTCTAGGCGTGTGGGCTTCAGTAGTTGTAGCACACGGACTCAGTAGTTGTGGCTCTCGGCCTCTAGAGCACAGGCTCAGTAGTTGTGGCACAAGGGCTTAGTTGCTCCGCGGCATGTGGGATCTTCCCGGACCAGGGCTGTAACCTGTGTCCCCTGCATTGGCAGGTGGATTCTTAACCACTGCACCACCAGGGAAGCCCTAGAGTTTCAGTTTTACAAGATGAAAACAGTTATAGGGACGTATGGTGGTGATGGTTACACAACAATGTGAAGGTATTTAATACCACTATGTACTTAAAAACTATATATTGGGTTGGCAAAAAAGTGCCTTCGGTTTTTAAGTAAAAATAAAAGACACATTTTTCATTTTCACCAAGAACTTTATCGAACGGCATATGCACCCTTTTGTTCCACTATCTTCTGCCATTTTTCAGGCAACTTTGTAATTCCATCTTTCCAAAACTTTTTATCTTTTTGAGCAAAGAACTGTTCCAGGTGCCTTTTACAGTCTTCCAGGGAACTGAAATTTTTTCCATTAAGAGAATTTTGTAAAGACGGAAATAAATGGAAATCCAAAGGTGCAATGTCTGGTGAATACAGCCGATGAATCAGAACTTCCCAGTCAAGCTGTAACAGTTTTTGCCTGGTCAGCAAAGAAACATGTGGTCTTGTGCTATCCTGATGGAAGATTATGCATTTTCTGTTGACTAATTCCGGATGCTTTTCATCGAGTGCTGCTTTCAGTTGGCCTAATTAGGAGCAGTACTTGTTGGAATTAATTGTTTGGTTTTCCGGCAGGAGCTCGTAATAGAGGACTCCCTTCCAATCCCACCATATGCAACTTCTGTGGTGTGGTTGGTGGTGGTTCATTTCGCTTGCTCCACGATCTCTTCCATTCCACATTATTGTACAGTATCCACTTTTCATCGCCTGTCACAATTTGTTTTAAAAATAGAATGTTTTCATTACATTTAAATAGAAAATTGCATGCGGAAATATGGTCAAGAAGGTTTTTTTCACTTAACTTATGTGGAACCCAAACATCAAAGCAATTAACATCATCAAGCTGGTGCAAATGATTTTCAATGCTTGATTTGGATATTTTGAGTATGTTGGCTATCTCCTGAGTGGTATAACGTTGATTGTTCTCAATTAAAGTCTCGATTTGATTGCTATCAACTTCAACTGGTCTACCTGACCATGGAGCATCATCCAGTGAGAAATCTCCAGCATGAAACTCTGCAAACCACTTTTGACACGTTCGATCAGCCACAGCACCTTCTCCACACACTGCACAGATCTTTTTTTTGCATTTCAGTTGTGTTTTTACCTTTCTTGAAATAACAAAGCATAATATGTCAAAAATGTTGCTTTTTTTTCTTCCATCTTCAATATTAAAATGGCTACACAAAAATCCACCAATTTTGATGTCATTTTTTAAATGCATGCTGATGCAACAGCTGTCACGATACAATCTAACAAAATTGTTTCGAATGAAGTTAAAGACAACCAAGACCTACTAGAGCCATCTTATGGAAACAAACAAACCTTTTGGCCAACCCAGTACTTAAAAACGGTTAAACCTACAGCTGCTAACATACTCAATGGTGAAAAGCTGAAAGCATTTCCTCTAAGATCAGGAACAAGACAAGGATGCCCACTCTTGCCACTTTTATTCAACATAGTTTTGGAAGTCCTAGCCACAGCAATCAAAGAAGAAAAAGAAATAGAAGGAATCCAAACTGGAAAAGTAAAACTGTCACTGTTTGCAGATGATATACTATACATAGAAAATCTAAAGAGGCTAACAGAAAACTACAAGAGTTCATCAATGAATTCAGTAAAGCTGCAGGATACAAAATTAATACACAGAAATCTACTGCATTTCTATACATTGACAACAAAAGATCAGAAAGAGAAATTAAGGAAACAATCCCATTTATCATCTCATCAAAAAGAAAAAAATAGGGAATTCCCTGGCGGTCCAGTGGTTAGGATGCCACGCTTCCACTTCAGGGGGCACAGGTTTAATCCCTGGTCAAGGAACTATAAGATCTCACATGCTGCATGGCACAGACAAAAAAAAAATAAAAAGAACAAAATACCTAGGAAAAAGTCTACCTAAGGAGGCAAAAGACCTGTACTCTGAAAACTGTTAGATGCTTATGAAAGAAAATGAAGACGACACAAACAGATGGTAAGATATCCTGCTTTCTCGGATTGGAAGAATCAATATTGCTAAAATGACTATACTACCCAAGTCAGCCTACAGAGTCAATGCATCCCTATCCAATTACCAATGGCATTTTACACAAAACTAGAACAAAACAATTAAAATTTGTATAGAAACACAAATAGCCTGAACAGCCAAAGCAATCTTGAGAAAGAAAAATGGACCTGGAGGAATCAGGCTCCCTGACTTCAGACTATACTACAAAGCTACAGTAATCAAAACAGTACTGTACTGGACCAAAAACAGACATATAGATCAATGGAACAGGATAGAAAGCCCAGAAATAAACCCATGCACCTATGGCCAATTAATCTACGATAAAGGAGGCAAGAATGTAGAATGTAAAAAAGACAGTCTCTTCAGTAAGTGGTGCTGGGAAAACTGGATAGCTACATGTAAAAGAATGAAATTAGAACATTCTCTAATACCACATACAAGAATAAACTCAAAATGGATTAAAGACCTAAATGTAAGACTGAATATTATAAAACTACACTAAAGGAAAACATAGGCAGAACACTCTTTGACATAAAATCGTAGCAGTATCTTTTTGGATCTGTCTCCTAGAGTAATGGAAATAAAAATAAAAATAAACAAATGGGACCAAATTAAACTTTAAAGCTTTTGCACAGCAAAGGAGACCATAAACAAAATGAAAAGACAACCTACAGAATGGGAGAAAATATTTGCGAACAATGTGACTGACAAGGGATTGATTTCCAAAATATACAAAGAGCTCATATAGCTCAATATCAAAAAAAAAACAAACAACCCAATCAAAAGATGGGCAGAAGATCTAAACAGACATTTCTCCAAAGAAGGCATATAGATGGTCAACAGGCACATGAAAAGATGCTCAACATCATTATTAGAGAAATGCAAATCAAAACTACACTGAGGTACCACCTCACTCTGGCCAGAATGGCCATCATAAAAAAGTCTACAAATAATAAATGCTGGAGAGGGTGTGGAGAAAAAAGAACCCTCTTGCACTGCTGGTGGGAATATATATTGATACAGTCACTATGGAGAACAGTATGGAAATTCCTTAAAAAACTAAAAATAGAGTTACCATATGATTCTGCAATCCCACTCCTGGGCATATATCTGGAGAAAACTATAATTCAAAAAGATACACGCACCCCAATGTTCACTGCAGCACTATTTACAATAGCCAAGACATGGAAGCAACCTAAATGCTCATCGACAGATGAATGGATAAAGATGTGGTATGTATACACAATGGAATATTCTCAGGCATAGAAAAGAATGAAATAATGCCATTTGCAGCAACATGGATGGACCTAGAGATTACCATACTAAGTGAAGTGAACCAGACAGAGACAGACAAATATCATATGATATCGCTTATATCTGGAATCTTAAAAGAAAAAAAAAAAAAAAAAAAAAAAGAAGATAAAAGTGAACTTATTTCCAAAATTACAGTTACCAAAGGGGAAAGGGGGTGTGGGGAGGGATAAAAAAGGACGTTGGGATTAACATATACACATTACTGTATACAAAACAGATAAACAACGAGGATCTACTGTATAGCACAGGGAACCATACTCAACATTTTGTAATAATCTATAAGGGAAAAAAATCTGGAAAAGAATATATATATATATATATATATATGTATATGTATAACTGAATCACTGTGCTGTACACCTGAAACTAACATGATATTGTAAATCAACTATACTTCAATAAAAAACAACAAAAAAACAGTTAAGATGGTAAATTTTATGTTAAGTGTATTTCAGCACAATAAAAGAATTTAAAAGATAAAAGAAATCCAAATTCTCAAGCCCCATGTCAATGTGCAACAAATCTCCAGGCAATTCTGATGCTCCAATACAGTTTGAGAACCACCGGTCCAATTTCAACTCCCCAACTTTAAAAAATTAATTAATTTTATTTTGGCTGCACTGGTTCTTCATTGTAGCACACGGGCTTCTCTAGTGCGGTGTGCGGGCTTAGCTGCGGTAATGTGGGATCTTGGCTCCCCAAGCAGTCCTCGAATCCTGGCCCCCTGCATTGGGAGCGCAGAGACTTAATCACTGGACCACCAGGGAAGTCCCGTCAACTCCCCAACTTTATAGATGAGGAAAACAAAGACCCAGAGAGATACTACGACTGGCTGAGGTAGGATTTCAGAATTCCTGGGAGCCATTTAGTGCTTTCGCCGTTATACTTCTGTCCCTGGCAGACTAACGTACACAGTGAGGCATGACAGACAGAACTGACTCCCAAAGATGTCCAACCTCATCCTCAGAACCTTTGCCTCACAGCAATGGGACTTTGCAGATGGGGAGGGTAAGGTGGATTATCCAGGTGGCCCCAATCTAATCACATGGTTCCATAAAGTAAAGAACCTCTCCCAGAAGTATCAGAGCTGCAGGCTTTAGGGAGATGTAATGATGAAAGCAGGGTCAGAGAGATGCAACACTGCTGGATTTGAAGATGGAGGAAGAGGCCATGAGCCAAGAATGTGGGCAGCCTTTAGAAGTTGGAAAAGACAAGAAAAATTCTTCCCTAGAGCCTCCAGAAAGGAACACAGCCCTGCTGATGCCTTAATCTGAACTGTAAGATAACAAGTGTGTGTTTTCAGCCACTGAGTTTGTGGTAATATGTTACAGCAGTGATCGAAATCTAGTAAGTGGGGGTTTCCTGAGAATCTCACAGTAAGAGAAGCAACAGTTCATTTTCCTGTTACATCCCTCAGTGTAACAAGCTTCTCCCTCATGGAAACCCCCACATTTCACTCACTGTTTACTAGGCATCAGACTTGTCTGGCATCAGATCAGTGACACTGGAACTGGAAGGGACACGGGGTCTGTCTTCAACACCTTTTTTTTTTCTGGTTCAAGAAAGAGGCTAGAAGCAAGGTGACCTGCTGAAGATCCCATAACTAGAAGTACCAGAACTTAGAACTAATAAAGCCTCTTTTCTTCTGAATCCCAAGGTTCAACCATTCTTTATACCACACCGTGCTGCCTTCTAGTCCCCTTCATTTACTCAACTATCCAACATTTGAAAAGTACTTCCTACATGCCAGGTGCCAAAGACAATATAAAAACTTATCTGTATAATAGCTTCTGTTTCTATTCGCCCCTTCTATCCTAAAATCAATACCCAGGCCAGTACCATTTCCAACTGGATTTTTTGTTCTTTAGTTTTTACCTGAAGAAACTATGTATACTACCACTCTCTCATAGTGCGAATAATTTAATAAAGTCAGTGTACAGCTAAATGTCCTTTGTTTTTGACGCCACTGTTACACGTTTAATGATATTCATCGCCAGGAGAGATAAGTTCACACAATACTGTTCCCCACACAAGTGAGACACACAGTGGGACTTTTCGATCATGGTTTCTAAACCAAAGTACTTTTTAAAACAAGCAACGGTGCAAACATCTCAACAGTGAATCTTTTGTTTATTTAGGGGGGAATAAAGGTTATTTTTAAGCAACTGTGCATTTCTTGATACTGTAAATCTTGGGAAATACCGGAGGTGGCAAATTGCTGGAGCCGAATCACCTAGAAGCAGTTTAGTCCATTTCCAAAGGGAGCGCTGAGGGAGAATTCTGCATGCCTCTTCGTTACAGAAATGTCTTTCCTGTGAGAGGTAACGGCGACCTGAATAGTCGCTCTGTGTAACAGGCATCTCTGAGCAGCCTCAGCGCGCGGCAGCGTCCGGGTCAGGGCACTGTTAGTGCTGATGATGGTCAGCTCTGTTAGAGCTTCTCACAGATCACAGGCGTTGCCACTGCTGTGCCCAAGATGGCTTTCAGCCAGCATCGCACACACTTCTGCTCGCGCTTACAGTACTAACTTTTTCATGTCTGCCCACCCTCCACCCCCCACAAACGGCGAGGCTCATTCTTGCACCCTCAGGGCCCGGCACACTGTAGGAACACTGTGAATGTGGGCTGATGGAGTGAGCGCGATGCGATGCCTGACACACTTGAGGGCGTGAAGATAACTCCCGAGAATACGCTTCAACATGAGTTAAAAAGCTGGTGCTAGTAGAGTGTGGAACATGTGGAACAAGGTATGTGTTAATTTTTGGCCACCAGCAAGATCTTCCTTTTCCTTTTAATTACGCCTTCCATATCTAGGACAGAAGCCTCTGCTGCCCGAGCAGTGTACTCCAGCCACGTGGCAGCGACACAGTCTACCTGTAAAGAGCTGCCCTTTAAGGGCCTGGGAGCAGCTTTCTTTGAGGCAACGCTGCACCCTGTCAATTTTCTTTCAAGAGCGCTTCAAGGTGTTGGCCAAAGCAATACATATAAAACCCTCTATGTTTGGGGTTCTTGCTTCCTTAGCGTTAGATAATCTCTTTATGTCCCCTGAAAGCTCATGAGACCAGCTGGAAAGTTCTGCTGCTGTTTGCCATTCTCAAGACCTGGAAGAAGGGATTGGCACCAGCCTCTGGAGCCCACACCACAGCCCAGAGCACCACTAAGGCTTCAGAGCCACCCTCAAGCGGGAAAGACACCCAGTCCTTCCACATCCATTTACTCAGTGCCATGAGAGGTATATATTTTAAAGTAGCATCTATGTCCCATAGCTGTTCCAGCAAAACCATTAAATCTTAAAAAATTATAATGATACTAGTTTAAATGCCATCAGTCATGTCAGCAGCATTCACTGGTTAACAGCTAACTGTGCCTTAAGACAAAAGCTCCCGGTCTGACTGGCTTTTCAGAATAAACATGGATGGTCTAATGTAAACACTACCCTCGTGTGAAGCAGCACAGGGGCCAACGGAAAGAGAACCTGAGGGTGTCAGCTCTTGCGTGAAAGCTAAAAAAGTCACATCAATTTTATCATCTGCAAAATGGGGCTAACAATACAGCTTACCCTTGAACAACTCAGGTTTGAACTGCTGGGTCTTATATGTGGATGTTTTTCAATAGTAAACACTACAGTAGTACACAGTCCGTGGTTGGTTGAATCTGCAAAAGTGGAGGAACCGAGGGTATGGAGAGCTGACTATCAGTTATACTCGGATTAATCCCCGTGCTGGTCAAGGGTCAACTTTGTTTTCCTTCCTCATAAAGTTGTTCGAAATAACTGTGAGAGTGTTTTATAAACTAGAAAGAGTTATATAATTGTTAGGACTTACGTGTTTTTTTTTTTTTTTCGCCACACCATGCGGAATGCAGAATCTTAGGTCCATGACCAGAGATCAAACCCGTGCCCCCCTGCAGTGTAAGCACACAGAGTCTTAACCATTGGACTGCCAGGGAAGTCCCTATAATGTGTCATATTTTGGGCAGTTACTGATGTCAAAATTAGAAAACACATACCAAGTAGATTCTATTAAATTAAGACAAACTAAGTTTAAAAATGGTTTTTTGGAACTAATTTTTTCCTTTAGAATACTGCCTGAAACAAGCAGACCCTGGGTGGTCCTGAGCATCTGCTGTCAGTCTTTTTGTAATTTGAGTTGCTGTGTGTGTTTCAACAGTATTTCACCTCTGAGGGTGTGTATGGACAGCTCTTGGCCAAATCTCTGAACACTGCAACTCTTAGCTACTATTCACTATTACTTTCATTTTATTTCCCCTCCTAATTCTATCCTTGAACAATTCAGATTAATGGGAAGTATTTTTAATGTTTTGTGAAGCACTTTTGCATTGGAAGGAAAGGTTTTAAATAAACAAGGAGGGGCTTCCCTGGTGGCACAGTGGTTAAGAATCCGCCTGCCAATGCAGGGGACACGGGTTCGAGCTCGAGCCCTGGTCCGGGAAGATCCCACATGCCACAGAACAATTAAGCCCGTGCGCCACAACTACTGAGCCTGCGCTCCAGAGCCTGTGAACCACAACTCCTGAAACCCGGCACCTAGAGCCCCTGCTCTGCAACAAGAGAAGCCACCTCAATGAGAAGCCCGCGCACCACAACAAAGAGTAACCCCCGCTCTCTCCAACTAGAGAAAGCCCGCGCACAGCAACAAAGACCCAACACAGCCCAAAATAAATAAGTAAAATAAATAATAATAAAATTAAACAAACAAACAAGGAATAAAACAATCAAGTACAAATTAAACACTAGCAGGAGGTCAAAAGTGTCCAAAGCTGAGCAAAACCCGAGTGAGGAAAAGGGCCCTGTGGCTGGCCTGCTGTGCTCTGTAGGTACTGCCCCCTGCCTGTTACGTGATGCCGACTCAGGCTGTCTGCACCAGTGTCACCTGCCACGGGCTCCTAGGCACAGTTCTGCCAGCCTGTCCCCACCCTTGTTATGCAACCCCTCACTCACGTTAGGATAATCGACAATAATTTCCACCTCTGCTCTGGACCCTCACGATGAGGGGCTGAGACCCAGCTGGTGGTACTGCTCCTCACAACAGACCCAGAGCCGAGCGGCTCATCTTCTCTGCCTCCAGGACAGAGTCATCTGCTTCCCCTCAAAACCAGGAGAGAAAACACACATGCACAACTTTCTTTAATCCACTGTCATCTTTTAGATATAAAAATTTGGGATAAAATCACTCATTTAGATTCCCATTTTCCTCCCATAAAAACCCCAGTCAAAAAGTGGTTCTGCTGCTGACCCTGAAAAATATTAGTTTCTTTGAGAAAGCTTTTCAAACCACATTATAAACATACAAAAAATGTCTTTGTGGCTGAGTGGGAGTTGAGGGGTGACTGGCCCTGGAAGTGGAACAAAACGCATGACAGCATGACCAAGGTCAAAATCTAAGTGCGGCTGTTCTGGCAGCATCTCCCAGCTACATCCCTGGCCTCTGTTTTGATCCACGAGGAAAGCCTGTTCCCTGAATTCCCTTCCTACTGTCTTTGTACTTGCAGATGGGTTTACACTGAAGTTTTGATGCTTTGAATTAGGCTACAAGGTTTGGGATTAAAGGACTTTTTTTTTTCATTAACAATGTCCTTTCTTGTTTTTCTGTACTTCGTCTGCCAAACAGAGGAGGCCAGAATTTACCTACAACCTTGAGCACATGAAGAATACATTTAGAGTGCACATGCCTTTCTACGATGGATTCGTTTACTTTACCATTCAGCAAACAGATAACGAAAACTTATTAGGTCTAAGATGCAGCTGGGGAAGGGTGTCTTTTCTCTAGAAGATTCTATCACATCTCTTTTGTTGTTGTTGCTATTTTACAAATCTGGACTTTCACACGTTAGGTGCCCTGGAAGTAAGGCATCTGTTGTGCCTCCGTAAGAGGTGAAGGTGAGTAACCACTGGCTAACAGTAAAAAGCCAGGCTGGTGCTTCTTTACAGAATCACGAAATACAAGTTATTCTACTGAAAATGAAGAAAGGATTTTGACTTCCTAATGAGCTGTTCTTGGGACTTTTAATTTGCTTTATTAACACGTCAATTCTGAGTCTACAGCATAGAACTGCAAAGTCGAGAAACTGGAAACATGGGCTAGAAGAAAATTAATAAGAACCCAATTAGTTTGGTCTGGGTCGGCTCAAGTTTTCTCTATTCCTTATCTTTCCCTCTAATATCCTGGTTTCTCTAAGGTTGTAAGAGACCGTATGATCAAAGTGCCTTTGATTCTCAGTGGTCTTTGCCTTGATATTTAAGTTTTCTTAAATGGTACCAACTTCAGAAACGTAATCGTCTTTCCTTCTTATAAATTTTACCTGCCTATGTGCCAGGCAAGGGGGCTGAACTGAAGATCAAAAGTCTGCCATTGGGGAACTTATGGAATGGTTTGTAGGTAAAACACCAACATTGTGATGTGTTAAGAGGTAAACAGTACTTTAGAGCTTAGAGGTAGTATCCCTGACCTAGCAAGGCAGGTCAGGAAAGCATTCAGATGTCAGGGCGGAAAGTACAAACTGCCTTGTAGGAACAAGCTCTCAGGGTGTGGAGAGCTGACACAGTGGAGCAGGATTCTGAAGGGGCAGAGAGCTGAGGAGCAGGAATGTGGGCTCAAAGATGGCCTGTTGCTGGGTTAGGCATGTCATGGAAGAGTTTGGGTCTGGGGGTCTGGGGTGGAAGTGCATACAAGAGGCTGCACTTAGAGATCTGGAGATAAAACCAATAGGACTTGGTGATAAGCTACAGCCACGGGGGTCTGAGATGGGGGTCTGAGATGGGTCTCGTGAGCCCTAGGTGTGTGTGGCATAAGTGGCGGGACCCTCACTTGGCAGGCACAGTGGAAGGGGAGCCCTTCCAGCATCTGTGCAGCAGGACTCGGATGGGGAGAGGACACAAGTGGCCTCTGCTCTAAAAGCTACTTACTCTTAGAAAAATTCCATTTAAGAATAGAATGTTCTGGACTTTGAGCAATATCTCAACTGGAATGATGAGGAAAGGGTTTTATTTCAAATGACATTTTCTGGGTAACTGAAGGTAAAACTAGAAACCCTTTCTGGAACACATGAGTCTACACTATTTTGAATTGAACTGATTATTCTCTATTGCCTCAGAGTGATGATTCTATTATTAGGAATACTCTTGTAAGATACTAGGTAGAGACTAGGCTTTTTTTAAAAAAAAAAAAAAATCAAAGTGACTCGGAGGTATAACTTAAAACTTGGTTTTCAAAATAAATCCCTGCTATCAAGCTTTTTTCCTTATCATTTTCTTGTTTATCCTAAAGTGGAGGGGAGAAAACAATCCAGTTAAAGACACGTTCCAGTTCGTTGCTGACATCTCCTGACTTTGCCTGCCTTATATTCAGTGGGCTCTTTTTCTTGGCTCCTGCCTCAAATATAGGCAGCCTAAAAAGAGACAAAGACACAAAAAGAGAAAAATGGAGAGACAGCTGGGTTGGAGAGGAGGCTCTGGGTTCCTTCCTGGGTGGAGCTGTCCAGGGAAGTGGCAGTGGAGGTGGACCCGCAGCAGGGGCTCCACAGGAGACAGGAGTCCGGCCCTGCCTCCTCCGCTAGACCAGCTTGGGCCAGTTAATTAATTTCAGCCTCAATTTCGTCTCAACAGTAAACCGAGAACAGTACCCAGATGGGAAAAAAGGAGGAGGGTGGAGAATCTTTTAAGAAAATGAGTGAGGAAAACAAACCAAAAATCCCCCCAAATCAACCCAGAATGTGCTCGACAGTGAAGGAGAAGAGTATTTTTTAAATAACGTGTAGGGTATTCCTAAGACACTCTGTATAAAAACAGAAGGGATGGGACTTCCTTGGCAGTCCTGTGGTTAAGACTGCACTTCCACTGCAGGGGGCACGGGTTCAATCCCTGGTTGGGGAACTAAGATCCCGCATGCCACGTGGCCAGGAAAAAAAAAATTGATTAAAAAAAAAAAAAAAAAAAAAGAAGTAGGGAAAATGAGGGCCTAGCAGCAGTCCCAGGATGGCCTCTTGAACAGCAGAGACCTTTGGGCTTATCTGCAAGGACACAGGAAGCCGGGGATGGCAGTGCAGGCATCCAGGAGGAGCTAGCTTGTAAAACAATCCACTACTAATGCTTACACCCAGCAATGCTGCCACTTTCAAGCACTTGTTTTGAACATTTATCTTTATTACAACAGCATTTTTTTAACAGGACAGGCACAGTATCTAACGACTTTTTAAAAACGATGATAATGTTCTCGAAACATGTATTAGTACAGGTACTAGTAATTATTTCTACCGAGGTGCTCACAAAGCTTAAAGTTTTAATGATCACATATGGAAGGAACTTCAAACGTGGATATGGTGGGCACAGATGCTGGCCATTCACTGTGGGTTTTAAATATCCTATAATTCCCTACCTAATTCTCATTCTCCTGGGTTAAATGGTCTTCAGATTCGGCAATAACAAATTCACAGAGTCAAAACCAAAGCAATACACAGCAATTTCCCAGATAAAAATGGATCTACCTGCCACAATTAAGTTAAAACCAGTCTTCATCCCTGCCCCCCTTCTAGAATATAAAAGCATTATAAAAGAAGGCTTAGTTTAATCATTTTTCTCTTGATCTTAAAATGTACATTGCTATGTAAATACATATTCTTCATAATTCCACTTACAAGAAAGTCAACACAGGCCTCAGTAATGATGTTTCTTTGGCTTAACCAGACTTTGGTTTTTTTCCTGAAACAGTCTGCATTTTATCTAACTCACAGGTACATATATTGCATTAAAACAATTGTAATCAGAGGTTTTCTTTTACAGCTGGAGAAGAAAGCTGTAACTCTGTTGAGAACATTATATATTTTGTCTGAGGGGATTTTCCACATGGTAGGAAGAAAAGGGATGTGTGCCCTTTAAGAAGTTAGAAAGGAGGTTTAAGGCAGTAATTAGCATGTTCGCTCTGAATAGCAGCTGAGAACCTGAGAAAGGCTAGCTCAGCAGGAGGAGGAGCCCCGCGGCAGCCCTGTGAGAAGAAAGAGAACAGCTTTCTCTAAGTGTACAGATAAATGCTTATAGACAGAGTTTAAAACACTGAAATTTAAGCTGCACAAGACTACATACTAGCTTAATTTTTTTACCCTTTGCTCAAACAGTGGATTGGCCTACAAGGAGAAATGATTGCCTTTTGTGCTTTCTAAATCTAAAAAGGCATTTAAAAAAAAACAAACATCTTTATTGGAGTATAACTGCTTTACAATGGTGTGTTAGTTTCTGCTTTAGAACAAAGTGAATCAGCTATACATATATCCCCATATCTCCTCCCTCTTGCCTCTCCCTCCCACCCTCCCTATCCCACCCCTCTAGGTGGTCACAGAGCACCGAGCTGATCTCCCTGTGCTATGCGGCTGCTTCCCACTAGCTAGCTATTTTACAGTTGGTAGCGCACATATGTCCATGCCACTCTCTCACCTCGTCCCAGCTTACCCTTCCCACTCCCCATGTCCTCAAGTCCATTCTCTACGTCTACGTTAAAAAGGCATTTTTTAAAAGAAATTACCTGCCAGGAAAGTGACTCTCACTCAGTATAATCCTGCTCCTCTCCACTGATCATCCAACACCGAGTTGGGTCTATGCATCCAGAAAGGCGCTTATATTTAACTGTTTACAATTTCAGTGGCAGAAATGATGAACCTGCTGCCACAACAGGCCTCCTCTGGCAAGATCTCAAATCTCTGCAGCTTATACTGGAACTTAAAGCTCCAAAGAAGTTCCAAACTCTTGGAGATCTTTTTCCTTATTTTCACTGCCTCTCTTCCTACTTGCATTTGTTTTATACTTGACCAGATCTGCTTCCACCTCACCCACCCCCATCTTCCCAACAGAACAAATGAGTATTGCAAGTCAAGATCTTGTCAGGCAAAGCCACCCTAATTCCTGGAAGTGGCAGGTTCTTTAAGGGCAGGGGCAGCCTAAAAAGGGACCGACAGCAGAGGCACTTTTATATGGGGGCATAGTCCCAGCAGAAAGGAACTTTAAAAAATGAGGACATCTTGGCATATTTAAGCTACTGCCATGCCAATTCAACTATCCATAGGGTCACTGGTCCCCACACCCTAGAGCCAGATCCCACCAACCCTCTCAGCAGGCTTTATGGGGCCACTTAATGAGGTGATAATGTGTGAGACACCTCACAGGGCATTTCAGGTCCTTCCATACCTTGACTTCCCAGAAACCCTGCACTGGAAAAAAAAACTTGGTCCAAACCTAGAATGGAAACTTTGATACCAAAGTTAGTTGACTAGCTAAACACTGAGTTTTCAGAGTTGATTTCAGTCTGTCACCTGTCCCGGCATCACCAGAAGTGTCGTGGCCGCCACCCAGAAAGACTGAACATGCAGCATTCCAGGTGTTTCTTCCTGCCAAGAAAGTCTAACAGCTATTGGCTCAATCCACCTTCGTGGATGGGGACACTTTCTTCTTCATTTCAAGAGCAGGAAGATACTCAGCAAAAGGCCAATCCTCACTTCAACAGATGGAGAAAATGGGTACTTGGAAATAATATGACCAAGATCAGAATAAATTAAATTCAATGACTACCTCCCCCACCTTCAATTTTTTAATGTCAAGTGACTGTTCGACTTATCTCATTTTACCCCTTACAACCTGACAGGGTAGATCAGTTATTATCTCCATTTCACAGGTTAAGAAATTAGGTTGGGAGAGGCTGAAGTGACTTGTCTACCACTACAATTTTCCAAGAAGTCAATCCCTAACAGTATTTGGATGAAGGAGAAAATGAGATCTGTAACGTTCTGTAATCGTCACTCCTCCCCAACAATCTCTTCTAGTGTCTTCGAAGACCATCTGTGGAGTAAATCCAAGAGCCTTTTTTGCTCTCCTTCTGGTACCTGTTCTCTGGGCAGCCAGGTCAGGACACAGTATTTACGTGATGAAAGGTGGTTCCACCATATATGTGGGTTTTCTTTCATGAGTGAGATTACAAAGAAGCAACAGAAGATGGGGTTTCATAATTGCCAAGTCAAATTAAGGAGCTAAGGCAACAATTGGTGACCACCTGTGTGTGTGTGTGGGGGGGGGGGGGCTACATTTCCTGGGCTTCTGAAAGTTAATTTGGAAGGTTTTTTTTTTTTTTTTGCGGTACATGTACCTCTCACTGTTGTGGCCTCTCCCGTTGCGGAGCACAGGCTCCGGATGCGCAGGCTCAGCGGCCATGGTTCACGGGGCCCAGCTGCTCCGCGGCATGTGGGATCTTCCCGGACCAGGGCACGAACCCGTGTCCCCTGCATTGGCAAGCGGACTCTCAACCATTGCGCCACCAGGGAAGCCCAATTTGGAAGGTTTTGAATGGAGAGTCTTCCAGAGCTGAGCAATGAGATCTTGTTGGCATATTCAACTTAAATGGAATTCTCTTTTTTGCAAAGTGTGGGTGGGGTAGATGGTATGGGAGAATGGAATTCCCTTGCTGGAGAGGTAGCATCCTTGGAGGTGACTGGCTTTAATGAGGAAAAGGTCTGCAGCACTGCAAAGCCTCGCCTGCCAGGAGGCGGCAGCAGCAGTGTATAAGGATGCCACCCACAACGACATGGTAGCTTTGCATGTTGCTCCTCAGTTTCTACTGTAGGTGCTTTGCCTATACCCCTGGGTTGACATGTCACTCTTGGAGAGTACCTGGACCAGAGTGAAGGTGCAAATATTAATGACTGTTTGCGTCCACCTGTAAGGGATAAGGGGACAGAGGTAGTGACACTGAGAAAGCCAGGGAGGGTTTGTTCAGAGAAGAGAATTAAGAGTGTGCTCCTGGCGGACTGTGAGTTTCAGAGTGCTTGATGGAAGGGTTTGGGAAAGCGGGAAGGTGTGGATCGTGACATGGGCCTATTTTTCCCACCACTCACTCTGAGCTTTGGGCTGGTCCAAGCGCACAGTAACTCTGGGCAGGTCGGGCCTCCGGAGCCTTCCCGACTCACCTTTCCCCTCGCCCAAGTTAGGTGCAGCTTTTCGGTGTTTACACAGACCCCACACCCTCACAGTCCTTACACACGTGCTGATCTAAGCTAATCTAGAGCTGCTCTTAGCTGCAAGGAACTATCCATCAGAAATTCATTAATTCGTAAATGGTCACTTGGATGTCTAAAAGGGAGGCATCTGAGACTTAACATGGACATGATACACCTCCTGATCTCCCCACCAAAACTTGTTCCTCCTCCAGGCTTTCCTGTTTAAAGAAACGGCACCACATTCACCCAGTTGCTGTTTCCACTCCTGCCCACAAAGGCCATGGGGATTAGCTCCTGCCGACCTCTCCAACCGCACTACCCTCTCCTCTTTTCTGCTACGGCCTCACCACACTGGCTTTCTTCCTGATCCTCAAATCCACCAAGTTCCATTCCTCCCTGCCGCCCCTGTACCCTCTGTACCTCTCTGATCTCAAAGGCTGGCTCGTTACACCACTGCCACCTCAGCACCTCCAGGAACTTCCCCTGGGCTCCTAATCTAAAGCAGCTACCTGGTTACTTTCTACCACATTGTCGTCCTTTGATTACGTGCACCAATCTGTTCCTGGCACCTATCAGATGCCAACTAGTAAAGGGTGTAAGTAAGCCGAGGTTGTAAGCAACGGCATGGCCACACTTGGGTTTTAGAAGGATCTCTTTAGAGTGGAAAATGGAAGAGGGTCAAACTAAAGAGTAGAGAGACTGATTAAGATGGTACCTCATTGAAAAGATGATGGTTGCGGGGGCTGGGGTGTTTCAATGAAGATATGAGAGACTTGAGTTCTCCAGCAAACAAGAACAATGACTGTCTGAATAGGAAACAGGGGAAGGAGTCTATGATGGCTCCAAGGGTTTTGGCTGGGGCAGAGGAGAGCACAGAACTAGGCAGGGCACACACATATGCTGGTTTTGAGTGGGGCCAGTGGGCAGCTTCATAGACAGATCTGGAACATGAGTTCTGAGTGTCATTAGGTCATATTCTCATACAGGGACTGTTCCTCTCCCTTCTGAGTCAAATCTCTCCTCTAGGTGGTCAGTCTAGGACAGTAAACCAGTGTTAGGACTCTGGGTGACTGACCTCTGGATCTCACATTTTTGTCTCAAAGGGCACACAAAAAAACACACAAACAACAAAACCTTTGGTGAGTGCCCTGTATACTGTGCCTCACAAAGAACTACCAGGATGAGCAATTAACACTACCATGGTTGACTATCTCTCCACCATTAATTTTTTTTTTTGCTGAAACTATAAAGTGGCATATAGAAAAGACTGTCACTCAGTCTCATTACCAAAACACATTTTAACATTTCTCTTCAATTATTACATGCTTCGAAAAATATTTTAAATGACATCCAAAGGCCCACCTTCCTCCACCAGATATTACGTTGCTTATTACATGTCTTTCTTAAGTCACAGGTTCACCCTGTGCTGACGAGCCCTCTGTGTCATTCTCTACGGCGTGCCCCAGGGCCGACCTAGTCCCTGGGGAACCAACCTGGTGAGGAAGACAGTCACAGTACACGGCGCGAAGTAGCGCAACAGGTATAATGGGAGTGCTGGGGACCTGCTGCTTGGGGAACCAGGTGACAGGTGAGCTGGTTTTTTAAAATCCACGTGCTTTTCATGAACAACAGTGGATTAAAATGCCCAGGCCTGTTGGGAGGTGCAAGGTCTTGTGTCAGCAAACAAATATATTTGGAGGGGCTGCCTTTTCAAAGCATTAATATATTTTGATACTTTCCAGAGAGAACTCTACCTAGAAACAAGCAAAGAGAACCATCTGGCAATTATCCTATTGCTTATCTTAACCAGTTTTAAGTAGTTTTTGAATGAAAAAAAAAAAGTAACTCTCAAGCAAACAAAGGACCTACATCTGATATCTGTCTGAACCAAGATTTAAACTTCATAGACACTATTTTCAAAGTCTGGAACCACCTGGCATCTCCACGGAGCCAGTCACAATGAGCATGCCTGAGAGCTGTTAAATGAACATACGTTTTACTAGAAACTCTTCTACTAGCTGCTTAGTGAAACAGGTGAGAAATAAAATGCCTTCAAAGGTGATGTCACAGGAGAAAAGGGAACCTTCCTACAGTGTTGGTGGGAATGTAAACTGGTACAGCCACTATGGAGAAAAGTATGGAGGTTCCTTAAAAAACTAAAAACAGAACTACCATATGATCCAGCAATCCCACCCCTGGGCATATATTTGGAGAAAACCATTATTCGAAAAGGTACATGCACCCCAATGTTCACTGCAGCACTATTTACAATAGCCAGGACATGGAAGCAACCCAAATGTCCATCAACAGATGGATAAAGAAGATGTGGTACATATATGCAATGGAATATTACTCAGCCATATAAAAAAGAATGAAATAATGTCATTCGCAGCAACATGGATGCACCTAGAGATTGTCATGCTGAATGAAGTAAGTCAGACAAAGGCAAATATTATATGATACGCTTATATGTGGAGTCTTAAAAAACGGTAAGAGTGAACTTATCTACAGAACAGAAAGAGAGTTACACATGTAGAAAACAAACTTACAGTTACCAGGGGGTAAGCGGTGGGGGATAAATTGGAGATTGGGATTGACATATACATACTACTCTATATAAAATAGATAACTAATAAGGACCTACTGTATAGCACAGGGAACTCTACTCAATACTCTGTAATGGCCTATATGGGAAAAGAATCTAAAAAAGAGTGGATATATGCATATGTTTAACTGATTCACTTTGGTGTACACCTGAAAAAATAATATAACATTGTACATCAACTATACTCCAATAAAATTAGAAAACAAAAGTTGATGTCACTGCAGCTGGGTCTCACTCCCATCAGAAGGGACCTGCACCACCCAATTCAGACTCGAAGTTTGTTATTTTGTTGGCCTTGGACTCATGCGTCTGCTTATGTAGCAGCTCTTCAGTTCTGTTCTCACAAGGCACATTACTTGACAGCAGTATGCTGCCAATATATTCAAATCAAGCGTCAGTCATAAGCACACATAGCCAAAATCACTCCACTGTACCTGGATTACTGGGACAGGGTCATATAGGGCTGAATTTTCTCTTTGGTTTGATTTCTACCCAATAAACTTAATGACAGGAACACATTTTTACTAAAATGACATGTGAGGACACCTTCTAGGACTAACATCAGCCCACAGTACTTATTTCATCTAAAAACCACAACTCAAAAGCCTCCAGGAATAGTTTGGAACCCACCAATTGCTGGTGGTTTCGCACTGCCCATAAACCAAAGGCTCAATCCCAAGACTACAACAGAGCCCTCTGTGGTCCATATATACTACACATATTAACTATTTTCAGTGGGAGGTGGAGTGTGGTTGTCCGAATCATTCCATGAATTCTTAATTATTTTGGATCTCCTTTATAGTGCTGACCTGTCAAAAATGTTTATTTAAAAAACTTTATTACTAGGTAGACTCTTTACTGTGGCCTTAGATAATCAGTATCAAAAATTTACCAACTCACAAGAATATTAATGTCTTTACTTAATGTGAAGACAGATTTTATTCTCCTCCTTTTGCCTCCTCTCCTTGAGGACTCTAATTCCTGAGAGGGTTCATGCGGGCTAATGCTATTTCATGAGACAGTAATTAATATTACACCTTAAACACCACGCTCCCCACTCCCCACAAACTTGAGTTTCCCACCGGAGTAATAAAAATGAGGAGAAACTGTTTGTTTCTTATGCAGGGCAGCTTTGCTATCCAGGAGGATAAGTTCTGGACACTCCTGGGACGAATCACTAACTGTGCTAGGATGGAATGATATAAACCACAGCTTACTGAGCAAGCTTATAACAGGAACCCATCTTCGCCAAAACAACACGTGAGGATGCCATTCTACGGCAGACACCAGCCCACAGTACATGCCAAGCATTTCTCTATGTACTTTCCAAAGAGGAACTCATTAATGCTCAGGACAACCTTCTTTACAGCAGGTGCCATCAGCTTCCACATTTTAAAGATGAGGAAGGTGAAGTACAGAGGTTAGTGACTTGAGCAAGTGACCAGCTAGGAAATTCACAGGAAGCAACATGATTCCAGGTCTTTGACCTAGCCCCCTCCCCCGCCAACACACACACAGCTGCTGAGCGGAACAGCAGGGGCAGAAAGTTGAGGACGATCTTTGAGGGCAACCATTAAACTGACCGGACTTTCCCTTATTAGACTTCTTTCCAATACATGGGAAGATGGGAAGAAACTGGTCTGCGGCTGTGGCCTTCAGGTGCCTGCAAAACTGGCCTTGGCTTGGGATGAGGGGGCAGAAGCTCCATTTTTCTAACAAAGCTGGGTAAAGGAAGCTGTGCCTCCCTCGTGCAGGAGCTGTGTGGGGCAAGGCACTGCTTTCTGCAGGAAGCATGCGAACCTTCCTGACAAAGTCCAGGAACCCTCACACAGGGCTTCTCTTCACGCACCAGCCCTGGGGCCCGGGGCTGAGGCTCACTCACCTGTGAAGTGACAAAGGTCCCTCACAGCATTCTAACTTCAGACTTCTATTGGTTTTCTAAAAAGGACTCAGGTATTTGTTGAACTGAAATGAATACTTACTTTTACATACTATTTGATCATGTGAGCTCTTTTAACATATCAGCAATAACTAGCTTAACATCTCATGGATGAAGTATCTGGCCTAATATACAGTGACTTGTCAATATTCTTATTTATGGTCCTTCAGCATTTTCAAAGAAGAGTCTGCCCCTTATACATTTTATTTAAAAATCAGGTGTAATGCTTCTCTCATCCCTAAAAGAAATGAAGAAATAAATTCTAGGAACACTAAGTCTTTCAATTTGTAAGGTAATATAAACAATAAAATTCGAAACTTCAAATTTCACAGGAGATTCCCTAGAATTCAGAAAAACCAAATTCTGAAAGAAAATTAACCTTTTCTCTGTAGGTTCAGTCTCAAGGCCATCACGTAGTGTTATAAAAAGAGATATCTATCACACAGGTAAATGTTAAGAAAAATAGGCAATAAGATAATTACACAACTTTCTGCTGTATGATTAAAGTCATGGGAATAGAGAGATGAAGAGGCCTCAGTGCCTTCATGTGTCACGTGGACAGGCTGTGACAGAAGTGAGCGCTGTGAAGACAAAGGCCAGTGTCAGGGGCCGGGGAGGGAGGGAGTGTGAAGAAGATGGAAGAGGAGAATGAGGAGAGAGAGTGTGGGGATGTGAGAGAGGGAGGGGCAGAGTAGAGGGGCGTGCAGGGGTGATGAGCTGGGGGCACGAGGATGAGGGAGAGGAAGGAGTAAACCGGGTGGGGGGAAGAGGGATACTGGAACTAAGAGCAGAGACCAGGACTCTAGGAAGACTTCCAGGGCACCTGGGCTGGTGGCAGCATCCGTGCCAGGCTGCTAACTAAAGGAGCACATAGATGGGAATTCAGTGAGAATATGGGACAATGCCTTTATTTTACAAATAACTGGAGAAACTAACCTGTTTTTGACATTTTAACACGTAGTCAAACTTTCACAGCATAATCAACGTATTAGTACTTTTACACTTGTCAAATTATGTTTTTTGTCACAATTTAAAGTAAATTAAGGGCTTCCCTGGTGGCGCAGTGGTTGAGAATCCGCCTGCCGATGCAGGAGACACGGGCTCGTGCCCTGGTCCGGGAAGATCCCACATGCCGCTGAGCAACTAAGCCCGTGAGCCGTGGCCGCTGAGCCTGCGCGTCCGGAGCCTGTGCTCCGCAACGGGAGAGGCCACAACAGTGAGAGGCCCGCATACCGCAAAAAAAAATAAAATAAAATTTAAAAAATAAAGTAAATTAAGGAGAATGTTACCCTGTTAGATGTGTGAAGGCAAATTATTATTGCCCATTATTTAAACTTGTAATAAAAATAAACTTTAAATACTTTAAATAACCTTTAAATATAATCTTTAATATACTTTTCAAGATTGAAAACAATCTATTTGGAAGGGGTGCCACCAGCCTAGGTAGTGGAGGAGGGGAAGGGAACAAGCACAGGCCGGCAAAGCTGAGATGTGCAATCTCAAGGGACACACCAGAGATCCACGGCCACCAGATCCCTGAAAGCCTTCCCATTCCTAAATGTACTGAACAGGTTTTTATGTAAAAAATTATTTGTATGTCTGTTTAGAGGCAATTACTTCTGTCATAGCATCCATGTCAGAGGATTCACATATATAATTACATCAAGGTAAATAATCAGAGGTCATAGTTAGACAAAACCAAACAGGACACTCAGAAAAGTAAAGACAGTGAAGGCCGTTTGTACAGGAATATTCTAGTTTTCAGCTATTTTTAGATTAGTGTGAAGCTTACAGGGAGAGGAGCTATTGTTTGTCAAAGGCTTTGTATTATTTTGTTATAATATCGTGCTTGTCAAAACACCTGATAAATACATAGGCCAAAATGGATCTTTAATCAAATATATGTGGCCTTATCTCCACACGACAGGATTGAGAGCACGCTTATTAAGCGGACCAAAATCGAAGGCATCTGCTAAAACCCAAGATAAAACTAGACTCAAAGTGACCTTGACAAATTGAAACAGCATCCATCAAATTAAATAAAAGAAGGCAAGTTAGTGTAATTTGTTCTCGAGTACATTAAGAAAAGGAGAATAAAAGCTAGGCAAATAAAACTGAAAAGGATCTTGTAGTGATAGCGGAACATCAGCTCCAAGAGCCAAGAAGCATAACTTTTTAAACCATTTTAAAAATCAACACATCACTGGGCTATACTACCTGAGCATGTGTCAATAAAGCCAAGCCATCCTTTAATCTGAGGGTAATGGAATGGTATCTTCCCTCTTCCTATCTCATTGAGTGGCTTGTGAGAATAAAACAGATGTGCAGTGTACTGAAAAATTCAATATACAAAGCTAGCATTCTATTCTAAAAGAGGGATGTAAAAAAAGTAGAATGGGATCAAGGGAAGAGAAAGGTAATATTCTTAAAGGGCACTTGTATAGTGAATGAGTACAGTATAAGAAAATAAGCTTAAAGCTGCAGTATGAGATTTAAGATTGGTCATGAAACTAATATAATGTTATATGTCAATTACATCTCAATTTTTTAAAAAAAGGTTGGTCAACTGTTCTGAAACCTGTTATTAAAGGCAAGTGGAATCTGCAGCCCTGATGGTGCCATCACAGAACCCCAAGATCTAAGTTTAGAGCCTCTACTATATAGAAGAAGTGTAGGGACAAAAATACCTGTTTTTATGCCTTTTACCTTTAAATGAAACTTTCCAACTTAAACAGTTGAGGCTGCAATTAATATTTTAAAAATCAAAAACTACTTTCAATGTTCTCTCCCTCATGTGTTTCATGTTATTTTAGCCATTTAGTCAATGAAAGCTATGAGGGATGGGTTAAAGGGACTGATTTATCATATTCAGCGTATTTGTTCCAATTATAACATTCCAGATTTTATTTTGGGATCAAAGCTGACGAGAAGAAGACTAAATTGTCGCTTTCTGAAGACATGATCCCTGACTAGGAGTTCTAAAAGGCAGGCCTGCTGTTTGGCCCTTTTGAGGATGGAGGGGGCTGTGATTTAGGGTGGTCGCATCATTGTAGGGTGCTTTCCACTTTTTATATACTAGACTTGAATTGAGACATGGGATCTATTGGTTTGCTGAGAAGGATTCAGCCTGCTGATTACTGGTTACCAGTTATTACTAGAGAATGTTCAAAAGTTTACACATAAAAATTACTCTGAGAGATGTTAATAATGTTCTATGTTGAAATAAAGAAAACATGGGCAGATAGGGACACACACCAAAAAGTAACAAAACCAACCAACCCACCAAATATTGTAACCTTCAGAGTAAAGTTGGCAAGCAGGCCATCAACTGGGGCAAGATGATGATTAATGGATTACTGAGCTCTCAGAACTGACTAAAGAATTTTGTGTTTACTTTAGAGTCTTAAATGTTATGTCCCTTTAGGACTTCTGCATTTTAAAATGCCACTGTGGGGGGCTTCCCTGGTGGCCTAGTGGTTAGGATTCTGGGCTTTCAATGCCGTGGCCTGGGTTCAATCCCTGGTCGGGGAACTGAGATCCCGCAAGCCAAGCACTGTGGCAAAAAAAAAAAAACAACAAAAAAAGCCACTGTGTCTAAGAAGCAAATCTATTTCAAACTTGGGGCTTTAGGAGTGACAATGATGGTGGAGAGGGGGAAGGAGGGAGAAAAAAGATCCTGTGGGGAAGTGGGGGGTAGGGTGGGGACAACATCTTAGAGGGAAAAGCAAACTCCTTGTGTGGCTGAATTAGAGTGTTCTAACTTAAAATATATGTGAATTTCACATTAATTACATTTTGGACTATAGTTTACAAGCATTTCCTTTTCATCAGACACTGTTATAAATTCTGGGGATAATGCAATGATAAAATACAGTGCTTTGTGGGGAAGATGTAGTGGGGAGGAGAGAACAGTATGAAATGTCCAAGAATACTATGATCCTGGCTGATAAAACCCTTATTAATTATGACTGAAAGTCATCTGTACATCTGTCAAACATGGAAAGTTTTAAATACAAATCAACACAAAAAACTCTCATCTGATTAAACATCACAGACTGAACATACATTTACACATCTGTTTCCTTTCCACAAAAATAAAGGGATAAACTTATAAACTCATGAGGACATGAAGAATGGGAGGGGAAACAAACAACACACAGGAGATATCCAAATTCTGGAAACCGGAAATAAAACAGAGGAAGTGCTTCAGCAGACTGAAGGGAAGAAGAGGGGAGAGTGCAAGGGAGGAGCCACTAGAAAGCCAGCCACCTTGTGGCACAGAGTCTGGGAAGCACAAGTGTCTCAGCAAGTGGGGGGTACAAGGTGGGGCTGGAAACCAGAACATTAGCTCAAAGCCTGTATGAGGAGTTAGGTCCCTTACTCAACCCAGTTTAACCAGGTAACTGTCCCCACAGAGGGATATTCAGAGAAGAGAAAGTTGTTGAAAATATCAGAAATGAAAATAAATAAATAAAAGGTTGATGAGATGATAAAGTTGTAGAAAGCATGGAGAAATCAGAACAAAAAGAGAGAAAGATCACAGAATAGGAAAGAAAAGACAAAGCCAGAAGATCAATCCAGGAGGTACAATTCCTAATTAATGGGAATTCCAGAAGGAGAGAACAGAGAAAACAGAGGGAAGGAAATTATCAAAGAAATAACACATAAACTTCCTGATCTGACAGCCATGAGTTACAGATGGCAAGAAAAGGCCAACATCAAGGCCTTATCATTTGAGATTTCAGAACTCTAGGGAAATGAGAAGATCCTTAAACTTCCAGAGGAGAAAGACTCAACACATATTAGGGCCTGAAAATCAGAGTGGTTCCAGTCCTGTCGACTGCAACACTAGGAGGTAGAGGACAGGTCAGGAAGCATGACTGCAAGACAGTGAGAGGCAACTAGATTCTATACCCAACCAACCCTCCATCAAACGTGAGGATGGGATAAAGACGTCCAGATACATAAGATCTGAATGCATTTACCTCCCAAGCATCCTTTTTCTCAGGAAAATACTAAAGGATGATGCACTCCATTAAATGAGGGCCCAGACTAAGTAAGGTAAAGACATGGGTAAGGTAACAGCATTCCACAGAGGCAAGAAGTAAATGATGACGATGGTGATGATGAACGCCCCAGGAAAAGTTATGTGAGAGACCTGACACATATGCACTAATAGGTATAAAGTAGATAACTAATGAGAACCTGCTGTATAGCATAGGGAACTCCACTTCGCTGTACAGTAGAAACTAACACAACATTGTAAAACAACCATACCCCAATTAAAAAAAAAAAAAAAAAAGACCTGAAGAACAAAAACCCCCTTGGAAGGAGCCGTTTGGACTGGAAAGATGTGGTCCAAGAAAATAAAAAGCAAATAAAAACATGAATTAATAATTCTAGAGAAGTGAAGAGTTTTAAAAGAAAGAAGTTATACCATAGTATATATTTCATAAGTATTACAGAGTCAGATGTTGAAAAATGGGAAAAAAGATCCATAGATAACACAAGTAGCAGTAAAAACTTATCGTTTAGAAACACGGGAAACTGGCAGAGCAATCAGGTTTGAGAAGGGGTGAAGCAAGGACGTTTGTTTTAATGAGCTGGAGGACAGTAGCATGACCCTGTAACCTGTGAACACATATTGCTGATAAAAGTAAAAAGTGAAACAAATGTCCAAATTACTTAATTTTCTGTCTGTTATTTGGGTCTAGGAGCTTTATTATTGTTTTTTAATTGAAGTATAGTTGATGTACCATATTCTGTACGTTACAGGTGTACAACATAGTGATTCACAATTTTTAAATGTTATACTCCACTTATGGTTGTTATAAAGCACTGGCTATATTCCTTGTGTTGTACATGAGCTTAGGGGCTTTAATTTGGAGGAATCACCATGTGATATGAAAGAACAAAAAATACAGCTGAAACAAGTGAAGGTGGAAGAAAAGGAATCAAAAAGAAGTAACAAAAAGAGCAACTGGTAAGGGATTTCTCGTACTCACCATCTCTCTGGCTATTTCCAGCGCTTCCTGCAGGCCATAGAGCCTGCCACAGACCAGGTAGATTCCATTGGCCCAGAGAATACAACCCTCATGGACCCAAAATTCATTGCTGTCAAGAGGTAGTTCAGGGATTTGTAACTCCAACTCGGGGCCACCTTCTGAAGTGGTGGGCGCGGAGGGCTTTGAGTCCAAAACAGTCTTTTCGCTGCTGCCCTCGGTGGTTGCTTTTTTACAAGGGAGCCCCCTGGACAGGGACCGGGGGCCTCCACCACAGTCTTCCGAGCGGTGTCGCCGCTTAAACCTGGGGTGGGCGGCCAGGCTCCTCTGCTCCTTCTGCTGCTGCTGCTCGTCCTCCTCCTCAGTGTCCGTCTTGGAGCCATTTGAAGCGCTTTTGTGCCGTACCTTAACTTTGCTCTGCATCTCTGTGGCCCTCTTAGGAGGCGGATTCTTGGGGAGAGTGGCTGCATAATCTTGGGGATAAAAGGGTCCAAAGAGGTCACCCATGTTCCGGTAACTGGCCCACTTGCCACACAGACAGCAAACCAGGTGCCCCATAACAGAAGACTCTGTCACGACAGGTCCCTGCAGCATAAAAGATGAAGCTGGGAGCACCTTGCTTTCAGTGCTGCTGGGGGGAGGGGTCAGGGACCTCTGACCCTTCCGACCCCTCACCAATTTGGTCTGTTCTTCTTCCTCAGCATTGATGATTGTACAAACGGCTCCAAGTTCACACTTATTTACTACGTGGATATAAGGGAAAAAAGACTTGTTCTTGGCATCAGTTTTATCCAGTGGCTGAGTGGCATACTTCAGCTTGATCTCAGGTTCTTGGGGCTCTACGATGGGAACTGCTTGTTTGGTTTTCCGCTTCCTTGGCTGCGCCCCAGGCTTCCTTCTCTCCCTCCTTTGCCGCTGCTTTTTTGGCTTTGGCTCTCCATCTGCAGAACCTTCTGGTATCTGAGGGGGCTGAGGGGGTGGAGGTGGTGGCTGCTGTTGTTTCTTTTGCTTATTCACACTACCAATGGGTCTCCCCTTCTTCTTTCCTGATGGGAAGTAACCCTTTGGGGGGAAACCCTCCTGTTTGGGGGAAATCGTCACTGCATCGTTCTCTTTCTCTTCAGCCTTGGGGTTTGCCTCAGGAGCCAATGAGCCCGCTGGAGGTACATTCTTTGAGTCGGGAAAGATTAAAGGTGCTGTCCCGCCCAGGGAACCATCTGGTCTCCCCTGGTGACTCCCAGGCCTCTGTGAGGCTGCGGATGTCGCGGCCCCAGGGGGCTCCTTCCCAGCAGCAGCCGTGTCTGGGTGTGCCTCGGTCTTCACCTTGTCGTCCCCACTGCCGCGCCACTCCTCCGAAGACCGTGCAAGAGGCTTTTCTATGCTCAACTCCTGGTTTGTTGGACAGACCAGGTCAGACACCACCTCACCTTTTCTCTTCTCCATCTCGGCATCCTGAACAGCACCACTCCCACCTTCAGGAGGGCCACTCTTCAGAGACAGGATGTCATCGAGAGTAACTGTGTCTCCCCCAGCCTCCGCACTGTTCGAGGATGCACTCCTCCTAATGTTTGGGGATGTGATCTTCTGAACGATAGCTTCCAATTTCAACCCCCGTCCTTTCCGTGGGGGCAGTATTTTGGTCTTAGCAGGACTTGTGAGGGTAACAGCAGGGCAGTTTCTACCATCTGGACTTGGAAGGTCCTTGGAGGATTCTCTCTTAGGGATGGACTTGATCTCCTGGCTGTGAGAAAGATGGGCATAGGAATTGAAGGCTTTATCAGCACCTTCTTTTGACGGGTGAAGGAGGCGCCCTTTATCTTCGGCGTTACTGTTCTTCACATCTTGTGACTGTCTCTTACTGGGAATGGGAGAGATAAAAGAACGGACACGCCTCCTCATGATTAAGGGATTTTGAGAAGAATGATCCTCTTGACCTGGAAGCCTTAGCATAACATTACTAGGTTTGGATGACTGTGTAGACTCAGCTAGCCCATGTCCGTCGCTCTCATGGGGTGGTCCGTACCTTTTTTGACTGGACATTCCTGGAGGACCGCTGCTTTTGGCTGGAGAAGTTTGCCGAGAAAGATCCCAACAAGATTCTTGTTGTAACTTCTGGGAGCCGTGCTTCAATTCGATGCCTTTGTTAGAAAGACCATCACTAGACATGAGGCAGCGCCCACCATCCTGACCGCTGGGGTCATGGTAAGTCCCCATCGGTGGGCCATACATCATGCCATCTTTGTCATTCTTCAGGGGGCTCCGTACTCGGTCAAGAAACTGCTGCTGCCTTGGACTCTTGCGGGGTCCTTCCTGCCTGTGCTGAGCCGCAGCGATCACTCCCTGAGCAGAACTGCTGCTCCAGTCCTTATATTCCTCTTGTTGCTGTTGATACATCTGCCTCTTGTAATGGAGCTGAGAATTCAAACCTGCATTAGGGTCCCCATAAGCATGAGCGCGAGTGTTTGTGTGATAAGCAGAGGCCAGGCTTTCTGAGTTGGGAGAGAAGGGAGTGTGCAAAGAACTCCTGTTGGCTCTCTCTGAGAAGGTCATATGTGGGTTTATGTGATGAGGGTCTCCCCCTGGGCCTCTGCTCCTCCCAGGAGACATCTTCAATTTTTCTGAAAAGTCATGATACTGAGAAGGGGAACGACCCCTCATGCCCTCCCGACCACCAACTCGGCCAGGGACTCGCCGCATTGGCGTGGGTCTGCCGTCCTGTGGGCCATAGTCTGAGATGGAATCATGGGTAGCTGCTCCAGGGCTGGCGTTGCCTCGGTAAGACTCATGCTTGATGCTAGTAGGGTGGCAGTGGTCTCCAGATTTCTTGTTGTTGAAACTAGCTTGGGACTTGGATTGTTCAAAGTCTTCCTCTTTTATCTGCCCACTCTGCGATTTCAGCTTTGTTTCCATGGACACCAACCCACCTGGAAGAATGACCGACTGACTTAAACTTGGATTGAGACGTTCATTCCTCCCAAGTCTGGTGTCGGCACCCATGTGTCCCAGTGAGTGAGCCCCCGGGTCTCTGACAATCTGTCTTAGTGGAGAAATATCACAGATCACTGATCTTCTTTCAGAGAGGGAACCCCCAGGCTCATGGGCTGATGACTGAGGCTCTATTTCAAACTTTCTGGGAATTGGATAGTCAGCCAAATTGATCTGTTTCATTTCAGGAGCCGAGCCACTTGATTTCCTTTCCCAGGGGCCCCAATGGGGATTTTCTAACAGGGAACCAATGCTTTTGTTCAAAAGGCCCCTGCTAGCTAATTCATTGGACTGACTAACCAACACGTTAGGCCTTGTGGCTCCTTCTAGGCCGCCGGCCATGCCCTGGTGCTCCTGAGTACTCCTAGAATACCTCCTGTCAGGGTGGTGGTGGTAACCCTGAAGCACCTCCTGCAGGAGGCTAGGGAACTTCTCATTCCTACCCTTTCGCTCCCCATGGCCAGTGAAGTCCCCCTTATCTTGTCCTGTAGGAAACTGAGGAAAGCCACTGACGTTTCTCGGCACGGCTGGCCCAAAGCTATCTTTGTAACTATAGCGCAAGCTTCCAGGAGATTTGCTAGGCTCAGTTCTGCCTATAAAACCAGAGCCCCCTGTGGAGTGCCCGCTCTGGCCGTTGCCTTCTCCATTGTGGTTGGAGTTATTATCTCCATTTTTGTTTCCTTTATTTCCTCCTGCTGGAGGCTCTGGCTGTGGAAGTGACGCATGACTGGTTTCCTTTGCCCCGCCAGTGCTGGGTGGCCTTTGAGTGGCTGCAGGATCATCCTCTTGGGAGCCTTTTTCTTGCCCACCAGGTTTTTCTACCCGACTTGTCATAGCTTCCCGGGAGACAATCACCCCAACCGTCTTCTCACTGACTTTTGGGTTGCCCTCGGATGACAATGGCATGTCCTTAGCACCTGGCGAGGCGGTCTCTTCTCTGGCTACAGGACTGGCACTGAGTCTGGGGGCTTCATTCTGAGTGACTTGTGCTGGTGAGGAGCCTGCTTTCTCTGAGGCTCCACCCTTGTAGGTGGTGTCAGAACTGGTGCTCTGGCCACTTAGCTGCCTCACCCTCTCACCTTGATCCTCAGAACTGCTGGAGCAGCCTCCATCCAGTGACTCTGCCATAGGGGACTTCAGTTGTTCTTCAGCCTGTGAGGAGCCTTCGGAGTTTGTGCAGCTGTCTGCTTTCTTAGAAGATGAAGAAGGCCTCTTGGAGGTCTTCTTCTGAGGTGTCAGGGCATCGGAAAGTAGCATGTGTTGAACAGTATTAGGAAGATTGGCCACTTGGGTACTCAGGGCACTCAAACTACTCAACCCAGGATCTGTCAGCCGCTTTTCTGGCACCCCTTCTAGTCCAAACCCTTTGAAGCCTGCAGCATGAGAATTAGGACTGGGCATCATTGATGGGGTTGGGCTGAGTTGAGGCATTAACTGTAGAATTCTGTTTCTGGAACCCATTGGCACATTGCCTTGCCCACATTGGAGATTCTCCCCACTCTGCATAAGAGGAGATGGGGTAGAGCTACAGCTTGGAGACTGAACCACAGAGGCAGCTGGGGAAGGGTTAGAAATGGGGCTGAAGTTCTGGTGAAACTGCATGGGGGACCTCACAGGAACCTCGGGCTGGCTGTACTGCCCCACCTGGCTCTGCAGCGGCAGCTTGGTGGCAGTGTTGGTATACTGCATCACATGCTGAGGAGGAGGCGGCTGCTGCCCCTGCCCCTGCTGCCCCTGCTGCCCCTGCTGCCCCTGCTGGGTCCCTTGTGGAATCTTCGTCTGTTCAAAATTCTTCATAGATTGAGGCTGATAGCTGTAATTCGATTGTGTTCCATAAGCCTGTGCATTGGAACCCACATTATGTCCTTCGTACTGGGATCCAGCATTCACACTGTAACTGCCGTCATAGCTCTGTCCAGACTGGCTGAAACGCTGTGGTGAAGGGAAGGAGGAGGAGGTCGCAGCAGAAGACTGGTAGTGTTGGCCAAACTGACCCACTCTTAACTGGTAACCAGTGGCAGAGGCTGGCAGAGTTGAGGGCCGCTGCATCGGCTGCATGTGGGATGAGCCGGACGCTGGCTGGCCAGTGGCCTGCGGCAGAGGCTGATGGGACTGGTAAAGCTGCTGTCTCAACTGCTGCACTTGCTGCTGCTGTTGGCTGGAAGGCTGCTGCTGGTACTGAGCGCTCCCTGGAGAGAAAGGTCCTGTGTAATCCTGCTGATAATGAGACACGCCACCAAGGGCAGAGTGCTGTGCTTGAAACTGGCCCACGTGACCTTCACTCCCATACTGATTGCCAAAGCTGCTCCCCTGGGGGGGTCCATAGCTCTGCACAGGCCCAGAAGGCCTTCGCTGAGCAGGCTGCGGGGTTCCGGCTGCCACGGGGTCTTTGCTGCCTGCCATGTAGTAAAAGTCTCCAGCCTCTTTCCTGAAACCCTGGTAGCCCTGATGGCCGGAGGTTTCGCTAGCCATTGCTGCTGCTGCAGCAGCAGCCGCTGTTCCTCGCCGTCCACCACCACTGCTGCTGCCACTGCCACCACTACCGCCACCTGCACCCCCAAAATTCTGGAACATCTGGGCCTGGCGAGGGCTGAACTCTTCTATCCGGGATGAGCCGTGTACCTCCTGTGGGTAGCTCTGCTGGTTTCCGTGGTAACTGCTTTGCTCCCGGAAGGACTGCATACTGTTCAGCAGCACCGCAGCAGGCCAACAGCCCTCCTGGAAATGGAAGAAAAAAACCACGAGTATTAGACATGCATCTCCTCAGTACAAATAAAATCAAGTTTCGAGATGGAGGGGACATGAAAATTCAGATGCCCAGATGCATTTAACTGGTTTGAATTTCATCTGCTTTATTTCTTATCCTATCCATTTCTGAAGCTGCAAATAAGCAGAGAAACATCCATAAGAGTGAGGCAGAAGTCTATGGTAGTATGAAAAGAAACATTCTGGGTAAATACAAATTCAATACAGTAAAAACCTCACTATTAGATAAATGAGCCCCCAAAATTCAACTGGGTTAAATATGGGGCTATATTATTATTGTCAATAAAAAATC
The DNA here is from genome assembly GCF_026419965.1 of Kogia breviceps. Classification (NCBI taxonomy): domain Eukaryota; kingdom Metazoa; phylum Chordata; class Mammalia; order Artiodactyla; family Physeteridae; genus Kogia; species Kogia breviceps. The sequence continues at coordinate 96,527,959 of NC_081321.1, forward strand.
CAACAATTTTTTTAAAGTCTTCCAGTTATGGTGGGTGAAGGAGTGAGAAAAAAACACTTTCATTTAGTTTGTTTCATGTATTATTAGACTGATTATTGAACCGAGAGTCTCACATAATGATGAGGCACTTACTCCCCTCCCCGACTTTGAGAAATGGAACTGGCCTGAGAACAGAAGTCAGCTCCTTATATCCTAATGCATGTGACTGCAGGTTTACTATAATTACCAACAACCTGTGATGATGGGTGACCCTGGGACACTCAACTCTTAACACTGCATGATTCCTTATTTCTTCAGTCAGCTATACAATCTTAGGGGTTAACCTCTTCTCGACACATAAGAACGTCCAAGCCCCACCACCTGCCCCCATCCTCAACTCCCAGGTACAAAGGGCTAGGCATCATAAGCCAAAGTAGCAGTGATTATTCGTCCAGATTCTTTCCGGAGGTTTGCAAGAAGTTTTAGCATCTCTAACCCCCATGTAGTTTTTGACTTGCCAATCTAGTATTCACAAAGTTATTATTGGCCATTCCTATGAAAGAGGGAATTCAGTCACACAGGAGAACAGCAAAAGATATAGAGGAAAATCAGAATTCACCAAGCCTAGGACCAAGACTCTTCCCAAAGTCATCTGATTGGGTCAACACTTTTCATTACCTTTGCTAATGTAATTCTCATGTAATATAATACTCCTCTTAAACAATTAATCAAGAGCTGTTTTTTTTTTAATTGGAGTATAACTGCTTTACAATGCTGTGTTAGTTTCTGCTGTACAGTGAAGTGAATCACCTCTATGTGTATATCTATCCCCTCCCTCTAGGTCTTCCCTCCCCCCCACCCCCCCTCCCGCCCCTCTAGGTCATCACAGAGCACCGAGCTGAGCCCCCTGTGCTGTACCGCAGGTTCCCGCTAGCTCTCTGTTTTACACCTTTTGCCTGGGCCTGTCTCCTCAGAGTCAGAGATGAATAAGACAAGGTCAAACTGCTCCAGATGACATTAAAATCAATTATTCAAAAAAGAAATTACAAAACTCACATGGGCTAGGTTAAGTTAAGACAAAGTTTTCCTACAATGGCTTATGAATCTACTTCCTTAATTCCCTCTCAGGGGAGCTGAGAAAGAAATTGCCGGCAGGAAAGTCAGTGATTCTTTTAAAAGGTAAGTTGGTAAGCTGGATGCCGTATCTCCAAGCCCTGCAGTGGCTCCCCATTTCATCGCAAGTGAAGCTGGTCTGGGAGGCCCGCCCCCCACCCCCTAACTTCTCTGACATCCTCCTCTGCCACCCTCTGCCCTAGTTCTGCTGTCTCCTTGCCTCTGGGCCAGGCCACGAGCATTTCTACACAGCAACTCTGCTCCTGCCGGTGATGCTCCTCCTCCAGAGGCACACGGCGTGCCCCTTTACTTCCTTCCAGGAACGAGCTGGGCCTTCCCCTGGCCCATCCTATTAAAAAACAGCTAACTCCACACCCTCACTTGGGCCTTCCTGATTCCCCTGCCTTGTTTCCTCCCCAGTATTTATTCCCAACAGGTACATATGCACTACATCTATACTATCTGTCCCCTGTCCCCAATAGAACATGAACTTCCAAGGGCAGAAACTTGGTGCCTTGCTGTAATCCTCCTGTCATTAAAACAGTAAGGAGGGGTTCCTCTTCGGCCTCCTGCGTGAGGACCAAGGAACCCCGGTGCACCGGCTCCTAATAAACCTCTTGCGTGTTGCAGCGAAAAAAAAAAAAAAAAAAAAAAACAGTAAGGAGCACATAGCAGGCATTCTGTAAACCAGTAAATGCACAAGAAGCAAGCCTCAGAGAACCAGGCTAGAACTTCCATACTCAGAGGTGGTGGTGTGGCAGTGAGATGAGAGAAGTGCAGGAAGAGAAAATAGAATATGACTGATCTGAAAGCAGAGCTAGATGATGCTTAAGATCCTGCCTGTAAAATTATCCAATTCCAGAGGGAAAAAACCCAACTTAAGTCCACATGAGAGCTGTGAGGAGACTGCAGAAATTAAACATGGACCACAGCTGAAGATGGTCAGTAACTCTGAACTCTGAAAGCTTGACCCACTTCTTCCTGAACTATCTTAAGTCTAAATAGCTAGACAAGAGTCTACTACTTGGATATTAAGTTTGATTATATAATCACATGACCCAAAGTCACCTTTAAACATTCAAGTACAGGGCTTCCCTGGTGGCGCAGTGGTTGAGAATCCGCCTGCTGATGCAGGGGACACGGGTTCCTGCCCCGGTCCGGAAAGATCCCACATGCCGCTGAGCGGCGAGGCCCATGAGCCATGGCGGCTGAGCCTGCGCTCCACAACGGGAGAGGCCACAACACTGAGAGGCCCGCGTACCGCAAAACCAACAACAACAACAACAAAAAAACATTCAAGTACAAATAATCTCAGAATCTTCTCAGACTCTTCAAAATGCCTGTGCAACAGACAGCTATTTTCTGTGTTCCAGTGAATCTGCTGGGCAACAGATAACTCCTACTGGAGTGCTTACTGTAGTGCTTGATACTGTACCAGCACTTTACAAGCAGAGACTCACTGAATCCTCACAAAATCATTATCCTCATCTTCCAGATGAGGAAACTGAGGCACAGAGTTCACAAGGCTGGCCTGGCAGCCTGCACCTTCAGGCCACGTTCCTAACACTGCAGTACCCAGAGGATCTAATATGCAGTCAGTGACAACTGCCACTTGTCCTGTCAGAGGTCAGCCTTGAAAGTGGATGACCCTACCAACAATACTTTGAAGTTATGTGCTTCTCTATTCCCCTCTCACAAGGACCCCCCCACTAAGCCACTCAGGGTAAGTCAGTAACCACCTTAGGAACTAAGACTGTCAGGACCAATTCTGTCCACACAGGTATTTTTCCTGTTCGTGGTGTCCTTCTACCCTAGCTCTTAATGCCAATGGCTTTCTCTACATGATAAAAGGCAGCTGATGGGCTAAATAGAACAAAAAGACTAAATCTGGCAGTTTAATGGAAAGCTTCCTTGAGAGATCATCTCTCCATAAATAAACATCTTACATGTTGTTTAATTAATCCTTCTGTAAATAAAATCAGTCTTCTGAAAAATGAGTGTATAAACAATGTTGCCACTTGCTCCAAATTTTTCCTCAGCAAGAGCTGCTAAGAAGTAAAGAACACTGTAACATCAGCACTTCCCGCCTCCGCCACCTGCTGCCTGGCTCCTCAGAGAATCCCATCTCCAGAGTGGGAGACAGATTTGGGTACAGTTCCTTCGGAGGTGTGCTCTCAGCCCTTCTCAGAGGTTTCCAGTCCTGTATGATGTCAGCCTCTTCCCTATTGTTATTGTTCTGGTTTACGGACTAGATGAAAAAAGAAAAAAAAACCACAGCCAGATATCTCCTGCAGGGGTACTAGTCAAGTTAAATACTCTCAGTACACATGAAGTATCTGATCACCAGAAAGTGGGTGCAAGTTCATTTCTTAGTATTTCCAAGTAAAGCAATTAGGAAAACCAAGTATACCAGCAATTGAAAATGTAAACCCAAAGTCCTAATTTTAGCATTAGTGTATAAAATAAGCTACTAATAGATAATTCCAATACTGTCCCATCATTTAAGAAAAGCAGGGCATCAGTGTAATCAGTTTTATAGCTTCATGATTAATAGTGACAAATGCCTGAATTTCCTCGTTTGAATGAGTACAGATGCAGTAAAGAAAATTTGACACTCTAAAAGGAAGCAAAGTCACCCATAAGGAATTTCTATACCTAATATGAAAAAGGTTTACCCACTTGCCTCCCTCCCCAACTCTCCCTTTCCTGGTTCTCTCCCATTTTCCTAACCTTCTGAATGGTTTCGGGAGGGCTATGGAGGTGCACTGGTGAAGTCCAGAACACAGGGCCTCATGTGTTCTACGGTCCATCATCCAGAGTCCACACTGACCTCACTACAAGCACTGCTTCCCCCTGCAGCCGCACTCCCCACCCTACCCCAGGGCCAACGACCTTGCCATCTTGTAGAAAACCAACATTAGCCTTCTTTGTCCTTCTTCCTCCTTGTGTCCAATATCATCCCACTCCCCAAACCATTCTCTTCTCCACAAAGTTTTCCAAACTGTCTTCAAGACAGTGTCCTTGAGAGATCTTTTTCAAGTACCTGCTTCCTCTTTTATTTCAGGTTTAACCTTTGATTTTCTGCTTACTGTCCTCCCTTACCTTGCAAAAATGCTTTAATCCTCACGATGTTAACAACACAAATACTTCTAGCTATGGCCCTTGTCTGGTAGATTATTCTGCTTTTCCTCTAACCTTACTCCTCACCCACCTCCATCCTACCGTCTCCGGGAGGGGGCACCATAGGGACTGTCAAGAGGCTCCACTGCCCCTCTGGCTTCTGGTCCAGTTGGCTGGAAGAGGCAGGAGGAGGGTGAGGAGGAGGAACTTACCCTCCTGGCTCCCACCCTGCAGTGGCTGAGGCTGGCTGAGATGACCCACCAATGGCCAAGCCCCGGGTGGGCAACCTCAGCAGCCGCCTTCTCCAGGCTCAAGGAACGGCTTCCTCCTCCTGCCTTCCAGGCCCAGGGATACTAACACCTCCTGCTACTGCTAGCCCAGGAGACTCCACTTTCTCCACTGGTGTCCCCAGTCCCTGCTTGCCCTTTGTGAATAGTCCCAGTTCTGCATTGTGGACAACTCAGCAGCATGTGACTACCCTCTTTCTAAGTTCTCCTCTGCAGATCAGAACCTGGGAGCTACCTTTCCAGAACCCCTTTTCCAGCATAATCTGGGTTAGAGTTTACAAAGAGGAGCACAAGAAAGATTTGAAAGGCAGATGAAAAGGAGAGGGTAATACTCCCGGAGGTGGCTCAGCAGACATGGATTCACAAGCGGCTTCCCCCTGAGCTCACGAGAACCACTCGCTGGGGCGTTTCAGTGTGAGATGATCGGGAGCAGCTTCCCTGACCTTCCCAATCCCAGTTCTTCCAACATCTGGGAAAATCCTTAATTCCTCTATCAAAACTCTTCATACCTGGAATAGAAAGCTTCCTTTTGCCTGAATGAAACAATTAAATGCTCCTTAAATTACCCAGTTTGAGTGTGCCATCTGTTTCCCACCAGGACCCCTGACTAATATAGTTCTCCTCTCATTCCTAGGATTTCAGAGTAGAATATTATCACTTGGGGAGGGAGAGACTTCTATTTCACGCAACATACCAGAGGGTCTAAAAATCCTCCCATAACAAAACACCTATAAATGTCAGACAAAATGCACAGCCAAGCTGCAAGGAAGAAAGAAATGCCCAGGATTCAAAATTGGTTGGGACTCTGACCGCCAGGGATGGGGTGGGTCAGGTGTGCGGGACTTATTAACCACATGGTAATGGTTTTAATGACAAGGCCTCCAGCCCTCTTTTGGTGGTGGTGGGGAGACGGAACAGTCACTTTTGCATGTAAAGACTCTAGGCAGTGTCACCTGTGGCTGGACTAATTTCCATAAAGATGACAAAATACATTTTTAGGCAGTCACCAGCTCATTCTCAAGGACAAAAATGTTCTTTCCTCAACTGACCCAACTTCCTATCCCCAAGGAGAACCACGATCACCTCTCAGACCTCCCTAAGCAAGACGCTTTAGAACCACCTCAAACTCATCTCTTCCTTTAACTCTTTGTATTTATGCTGTTACCTAATCCTGTGACTCTTCCACCTCTTGGGTTTGCCCTTTACCTCCCCAGCCTTGTCACTGCCATTCTCATCTGTCTTGGACTAGAATAACATCTCTAGAAGGTCTCTCTGCCAGAACCGACCACCTGGAACAGCTTTTCTTCAGCTGCTGTTTGGACGGCACTGCCTCCCCACACGCCTTGAAGCCCTCTGGCATCTTCCCAACCCAATTTCTGCGCATCTCCACCCTCTCAATCAAACCTGCTCCGCTCTGGGCCATCGTCCTGCCCTCACCTTGAAGCCATCTCTGAAACATCCCTAGGTCCACAAATTCCTTCCTACTGAGTCAGGTCATATGGTTCCCAGAATCTTAATGTGACCTTTTCCACAAGTCTTCCTGAAAGCAGGTCATTTGTTGGCTTTTCTCTGTTAGTAAAAACAAACATAGTGAAGTGCATTTGCCTTTAACCACTATCTAAAGGTACGCACTATTGATGATAATAGCTACCATTTATTCTGTGTGTCAGGCACTGGGTAGTTTTACATATATTTCAACTTATAGGTGAGGAAAAAAAACAGATAAATTATGTAATTTGCCAAAAGTCACTCTTCTAGGATAAACTGAAGCTGATATCCTATAACTCAAATTCTTTTGGTTCTAAAACCCACCTTCTCTTCTTTCACTGTACCACAAATTGAGCAAGGAGCACTTAAATCCAGGTTTCAAATATTCCTAACACTTTGGGTCTTCCCTGGCGGTCCAGTGGTTAAGACTCCACGCTTCCACTGCAGGGGGCACAGGTTTGATCCCTGGTCAGGGAACAAAGATCCCACATGCCTAGCAGCGCAGCCAGAAAAAGAAAAAAAAAAAAAAAAAATCCTAACACACTTAGACAATAACTGCAGCTATCACCTATTTCCTCCATCTCTAACACAAGCCACACACTGCGCCAGGCGCTTTACGTAAATATTAATGTATTTAATCCTCACCATGCTCTAACAAGTATTAGCGCTCCTTTTTGTCAAGTGAGACTCAGATAAGTTAAACAAGCAAAACATTCAAAGTAAACAGACAGGTGGGATATGGAATGCCCACCCCAGAACCCAACCTGTACTTCTGACAGAAGCCTTCCGTGAAACAGCAGCAAGACTTTGACAGATTGGGGGTTATTTCAGAAGGAAATCTTGAAATTTTCCAGAGTTGAGTTGACTTTCTATACCTGGATAGTTTTATGTTATTTGCTCTATATATGTGCAAACATGGACTCTTCCTAAGTAGATCAGGCAAAAAGATTTGCTCAAGGTTTTGATTTGATATTTCATATTCTATATCATATTTGCAGATGAACAGAGCCTAGACCTTTCTTGGTGGCTGACAGGTGTCTTAGTACAATTAGGCCTTAAGAGTAAGATAATGTGCTGATGGTGCTGGCCTGTCCCTGGCTTGGGAGCCCAGAAAGCAGTTTAAGGAACCAACTCAGAATTTGCAAGTCAGTTGTCTAGAGGAAAAGACACCCACCAGAGTGCTACAGATGTAACAAGTTTGCTCTGAGGGTCAAAACCTGTACTGTATTAACCATGCAAGCTATAAAAAACATCCACCTTCAACCAAGATCAAATACATGCTGGCAAAAAGTGGGAGCACAAAGTTATAGCTATTAAATTAAAAAAAGAAAAAAGGCAGAGATGATATGACACTTGGTGAGGCTGGGGTGAAGCTGGTACAAACAATAGCAAAAGCAGCATAAATTATTACAACCCTTTGGAAAAGCAATTTGATAATAAAAATATTAACATCTTTTGACCCAGTAATTCTATCAATATTTACTAGATTTCTATCCTAAGGAAATCTCAAAACAACCAAGTAAAAACCAAGGTACCAACATATTCACTCCAGTGATATCTATAAGCAAAAAAGATGGGCAAGAATCTAACTTTTTAGCATTTGAAAATGATTAAAAACATTATGGTATTTTCACTCAATGAAATAGTACATATTCATTGAAAACAACTGTGAAGATTCTAGCACCATAGGAAATGCTTATTTTATATACTAAGATGAAGAAAAGTAACCATATCTGTGCTATGGTTACAACTATCTGGAAGTCATTTGGTCCAGGGCCAAACAGTACGGAAAAATGAAAACCCTTCTATTATTCAGGGTGGCAGGATTGTGGATGCATTTTCATTTCTATAGACATTAATACCTGCATAGAAAATAATCACTTAAAATTACCTCTCACACTATCTCAAAAATATCTTTGTTATGCTGAGGGCAAAGCACTTCCCTGACTGAGAAGGGAAAAAGGAAGGCAGAGGAGACCCTACAACCCCAGGGGCAGGTGCGGGAGAAAGGCAATGTCAGGCAGGAATCCTCGCTCTAGAAAACCTGGCACCAACACCACATACACTGTGGTGCCCAAGTGAGTGCGTATACAGAAAACACAGGCTCTCTGAGCTATTTTTCAGAATTAGACCTAAAAACAGCTGAATTCCACCCCAGAGTGGGCAGCCCTATTTTTAGACGTAATCTCAAATAGCTAAGAGACCACAGCATCCTATTACCACATGTTTCTGTAACTGCATGGAAATGCCATAAACTTCTCCTGGACAGGCCAAAGGGGCTCAACCCCATTCCCATTAGATAGCTGCCTGTCTCATATTCACAAGATCAATCCAGATGACCCCAACTGTGGGCAGGATGGCCAATAGTTCTGGAAAAGGGGTAGAGCTGGTGGTATCTCTGGAGCTAGCTGGGGCTCCCTGTGGGTTTTTCCTAACTGTTGAGCCTGAGGGCTTCTGAGATGTTATTAATTTTTTTTCTCACTTAAAGGTTGTATGAGTACATAATTTCTAAACCTTCACAGGTAAAAAGGATCACAGAAAGCAATCAGTGTTGCCACTTATAGGCAAAAATGGCTTCATTTTATAATAGCAACAAAATTAAAAAGATACCAGAGGACTAATCCAAAGTAGAAGTAGGCAAAAGCTACATGTCGAAATAAACTTTACCAAAGGACTCCAAAGAAGAGCTCAAGAAACAAAACAAAATAAACCAACCCACCAGGGAAACACATAACATATCTAGATGAAAAGACACAGTATCATAAAGAGGTCAAGTCTCCACAGATCAGTTTATAAAACTAATAACATTCTGGTCAAAATCTCAGTAGGGTCTTAAAAAATAATTTATTTTGAAATAATTTCACATGTACAGGAAAGCAACAAGATCCCCCAACTGATAATATCATTTTATTTTTTAGTTAATATTTCATATCATTTGCTCCACTACCTATACATATTCATTACCTATACAGTCAAGCCTCTGTTATCTATGGGCTCTGCGTCTGTAGATTCAACCAACCACAGATCAAATATATTGGGGGGGAAAATTCCAGAAAGTTACAAAAAGCACAGCTTGAACCTGCTGCTTGCCCAGCAACTATTTATAATATATAGTGCTCACACTGAGTTTATAACTATGCGTATGTAATGTAGCATTTACATTGTATTAGGTGTTGTAAGTAATCTAGAGATGATATATGGAAGGATGTACATAGTTTACATGCAAATACTATGCCATTTTATATAAGGGACTTGAGCATCCACAGATTTTGGTGTCTGAGGGGGTCCTGGAACCACTCCCTTGCAGATACTGAGGGATGACTATATATACCCTGTATAAATACCTATTAGCTTCTTCCTGACCTCTCTGAGAGCAGGCTGAAGACATGAAGCCCCATCACCTCTAAATAGTCCAGTGTACATTCCCAAAAAAAGGAACATTCATCTGCATAACCAGCATAAAACCCTCCACACCAGGAAGTCAACATTCATACTATACCACCAATCCAATCCACAGAGTCCATTCAAATTTTGTTACCTGTCCCAACAACGTTTCTTTTTTCTTTCTGGCCCAGGATCCCATCCAGGAATACAAGTTGTCATGTCTCACCAGTGTCTCGCCAATCTGAAATAGTTCCCCAGTGTTTTCCTGACTTCCATGCCCTTAACAGAGCATAGACCTTTCATTCTGTAGGATGGTCCTCAACTTGCATGTCCAGGCTCAGGTCCCGCTATCTTGGCAGTAGTATCAGAGACGTGATGCTGTGCTCTTTTCAGTGTATCACATCAGGGATGGATGGCAAGCCATCCCTCCACTGGTGGTGGGTGATGTCAATCCCATTCACCTGGTTAAGCCCATCTCTGCCAGGTTTCTCCACTGTAAAGTTACCACTTTACCTTTGTAACCGGTTGAGTATCTCATGGGAGAATCCTGAGATTATGCCAACATCTTGTTCTTTGTCAAACATCCACTCATTGATGACTCCCATGTGAATCAACCACCTCTAGCATGGTTGCCAAATGGTGATTCTCTATCCATCATTAGCAGGCAGAACTTTCCCTCCTCACCCATGTATTCATTCATCTATTTGATTCTCAAACTATCCACATTTGGCGAATGGAGACCTCTTCAACTGGCTCCTGTATCCTTTTGACATGTTCCATTCCTTGAGCATTCCCTTACTTCCTGGCACAAGATGTTTTAGGCTCATCATTTACTTTCTCCACCCCCACCCCTGGAACTAGCCATTTCTCCAAGGACACTTGATTCATTTTAGAGGACGATAATATTTAGAAACAAGGATCTGGGTGCTAGGATTGTTCATTGCTATTGGGATGTCACTGTTTCTAGCTAGAAAATATTATGCACGTACACAAACACCCACACCTGTAAGTACTTCTGCATCTACAGTTGTATATACGTTTAAGAACCACGCATTCATCTTGACACCTCCAAATCCAACCCAACACCCTCAAGGATCTTTCCAACCTTCCATCTTTCCATGTTTGTAATTCCCTCCTCAGATAGTTAAGACACCTGGCTCCCATTATCCTCAATATATACTTACATACTTGCTTAATCAATTTACTTATTTTGCTCAACATAACTAATCTCCCAAACTCTAAAGCCTCATCCTTCAAGTCTCCTCACCATCACCCCCTCAACCAGAGGACTCTCCACTGTCTCTGTGAGGCTTTGATAAATGAATTCTGAAGCTCAATTAAAGAAAACATTTGAAGCTAGTCAAGAAAATCTGGGAAACTGAAAAGTCAGAAGATATCTGTCCTACCTGTATCATAATTTTTTCTAAATTATAATTAAAAGAAATTAAAGAGTATTGGGATAACATGCTACATTTCTGTAAGTTTTCAGCGAGAAAAATAATTGTGTTAGATCTCATCTCATGATAATCATAAAAATAAACTCCAAGTGAATTAGAAAGCTAAACATCTCTCACACACACACACACACACACACACACACACACACACACACAGACATTGTAATTTTAGAAGAAAATGCTAATAATCCTAGGGAACCAAGCTGACACTCAGTTTTGTTTTGTTTTTTGCGGTACACGGGCCTTTCACTGTTGTGGTCTCTCCCATTGCGGAGCACAGGCTCCGGACGCACAGGCTCAGCGGCCATGGCTCACAGGCCCAGCCGCTCCGCGGCACGTGGGACCTTCCTGGAGCGGGGCACGAACCCGTGTCGCCTCCATCGGCAGGCGGACTCTCAACCACTGCGCCACCAGGGAAGCCCCTGACATTCAGTTTTGAGTTTATAAATGCCATTCCTCACTAAATGGAACCCAGGCTTCTTAGAAAAATGGCTGATCCTCCAAGGGGCAAAGTACAAGGTATAAGCCTATAATAACTTCAACCGTGCCAGAAAGCCAGGATATACTTTCAGCCTAATGGAGACATGTCAAACCAGCCTGAGGGGGTATTTGTGATTTTGTAGGATCAAGCTTTTATTCCTTTTACTATATCAGATGAATTAACAATGGAAAAATTCCAAACTAGTTCTGTATGTATGAACATGGATAAATTTTAGAAATGATACATATGAGAAAGGCCTGGTGTTTGGGAATACGGTTCTAAGTGGAGGGAGGGAGGTACTCAGGAGGATCCAACTGTGACATCTGTTAAATCTGGGTGATGGGTACACAGGTGCCATTAGACTCTGTGCTTTTCTGTATGTTTGACACATTTTGCAAATAAACAAAATTCTGGTTTCCCACTTAACCAGTCTGAGGAAACACCACAGTTCACAGCATGGAATTTAAGATCCTTCAGCTTCTGACACCAACAGCATTTCCAGCTCCACATTTCATGACCTCATTTCACACCTCCTACTCCAGTGACACCGAACTTCTCTCCATACCCCAAAGGTGCTTCAGATCTCAGGTCTTTGCCCAAGCTGTTACCATGTCTAGAATGCTTGTTCTCTGTCCACTTCTACCATCTGATTAACTCAGACGCTTCTGTGAAGACCTGCTCAAACATCCCTTCTTTGGGAGCCTCCTTCCAGTGAGTCAACCACTCCTGTCTCTGTCCCCACAGCTCCTGGCAGCATGATGTAGCAGAAAGGGCATGCATGGACTTTGAACCCGGACACAGTCAGATTCTGAACTGGGTTTTGCATCATACTGTTCGTGAGATCTTGAGCACATTACTCACTTCTTAAGCTTCAGTTTCTTCAACTGTAGAACAGAACTGCCCTGGAGTTTGCCCTTGATAAGGTGAAAGATACAGTGTACTATTCCACTAAGAAGACTTCTGATACTGGAAGCATGTCCCATCTTTTCCTTTATTACTGATAAATTTCAAAATAATAAGTCTAGAAAATGGCTGAAAAGGATACATACCCAAACATTAACTAGGGGGGGAATAACTTTTTACTTGTTTGATTTTTTTTTTAGTAAGACTAAAGTCATGTGTTACTTATATAAAAAAAGTTTGGTTATGAGACAAAAAAGGTTATTGAAAGCCCCCAGAACAGTGTGGCAAACAGTAGCTAACAATCACTGAAGACTGATGCTATGAGGGTGAGGAGGGGTATGAGAGGACCAGAATGAGGATTCAGGCTAAACACCTAAAATGCAAAAAGGAGTAAGGAAGGTCCCTTCCCTCAAGGGGCCCATGTCTAACAGGAGAAACATTTACACATATGTATATTCATCTTTCAATACACATTTGAGCAAATTATCACGTTCCAGGCACTGATTCTAGGTTCTGGAGATACAGCTATGAACAAGTCTCAAGTCCTGACCTTCCATGAAAACAGCAAATAAAGACAAAACAATTACAAATAAATACACACCAGGAACTAAGAAACACTTAGGGAGAAGTAAGGGAGGCTAAGGGGACAGAGAGAAGGGTGTAGGGGAAAGGGTGGGATTTAAACAGGATGGTTTACACAGGAAGAAAAGCCTCCTTGAGGAGGTGATGTGTGACTGGAAGGAGGTGAGGGGATAGGCTGTGCAGAGACCTGTGGAAAGGAGCACAGAGGTGAGGCAGGAAAGCGCTTGGTGAAAGGATCAACAAAGTGGCCAACGTGGCCAAGTGCAGGGAGAACAGAGGGAGGCGCAGCCAGAGGAAAGGACCCTGAGCTCACAGGCCTTGTTATCATGGGGTCTGCAGACCAGCAGTACTGCCCTCTGGGTTCTTGTTGGAGATGTAGAGTCTCAGGTCTCGTGAACCTACAGAATCAGAATCCGCATGTTAACACACTCAACAGTGAGTCACATACATGCGAAAGTCTGAGAAGTACAGATGAAAGGCCTTTCAAGCCACATAAAGATGTTGGATTTTATTAGAAGGCTTTGCAGGGTTTGAGCTAGAGAGCAACATACTCTGGTTTCAATTCTCAAATGGCAACTCTGGCTGTTTTGTGAAAAACAGACTTTGGGAGGCGCAAGGGCAGAAGCGGGGAGTTAGTTAAGAAGCTATTTTGGTCGCCTGGGTAAGAGAAGTTGGCCAGAGATGGATGTGGTGTTGATGGAGGTGGTGATGTGTGGCCAAAGAGAGGATATATTTTGAAGTCAGAGCTAATGGATCAGAACTGGATGTGAGGGACCCAACAGTGATGACAAATAGCAGCAGCCACGTGCCAATCACTGCTCTATGTCCTTTACAGGTAAAAGTCTATTCGGTCTGCCCAACAGTCCCAGGAGGAAGGTATAGTTGAAAACCCCACTTTATTAAAATGAAGACAGTGAGGCAGAAAGAGGTTCAGCAACTGCCCAAGGCCTCAAAGCTCATCAGGCGGCAGCGCCAGGTCCAGAGAGCTTACACTCCAGCACCGTCCCTTACTGAGCAACTGTGACCACTGCACCGTTTATGGAGAAGGACAAGGCAGGGAGGGGGAGAGACTGAAGGAAACCAAGAGTGCTTTGCTGGACATGTTAACTTTGAGATTCCTAGTGACGTCCAAGTGGAGATGTCAGGTAGACAGCTGGCATGTCTGGATCTCAGGGGAAAGGTGGGGATGGAGATGTAAATGGGAAGGTCATCAGCACAGAGATAGTATTTAAAGCCAAAGGAGTGGATGAGATCACCCACAGCAGTTTTTCAAACTGAAGGTTGTGAAATCAATTTAGTGGGTCATGAACGGTACTTAAAAAAAATGAAATAGAACAGAATAGAAAATAACAGAGTCCATGGCTCAGAGTAAGATGAAGTATGAGAACTTTCTTATGAAACTTCTGCTTCAGGCGTTGAGTGTCTAGGTGCATAAGTGAATGCAGTGTGCGTATACCAGGTTGGTGTGCAGTTTGGTCAAAAAAGGTTTAAAGCCACTGGTCTAGGGATTATGTGTAGGATTGATCCCTTAATCACTCCAACATTTAGAGGCTGGGAAAGAGGAAAAGAAGCCAGAAAAGGAGAGTGAAGAGAAGAAACAGCTACTGGGGAAGAAAGGCAATGTGTGATCCCCGGAGCTGAGGGAGGGTGACATGCTAGACTCCAGATGTGCTGGTGAGGGTTGTGCAGTGTGATTCCAAACAGGTGTACACAAATGATTATGGGATGGAGAGGTAAGCACACAGTGCTGTGGAAGCACAGGGGAGGCTGACCTGTTTAAGGCCTCACAGCTGAGGGCAGAATGAAAGGGGGAGGGGAGAGAAACGAGATTAGGATTTTTAGACCCTGACTTTGAGGGGACAACAGGATATCCAGTCTATAATTTCCATAAACAGCAAATATTCAGTCGTTCAATTTTATTTATTTTTAAATAGCACCTACTATGTGCTGGGCTCTTTACCAGGCCTGGGAATACAGGGATGACTAAAACTATTCCGCCCTTTTGAAAAAGCTTACACCCTGGAAAGGAGAAAACTGAAAACAGTGAGATCAGTGTCACAAGGCAGAGCATGTAACAGATCTGACGAGGGCACGGGCAATTCTCCTTTCCAACCACACTGCTCACTGCTGGCCAACTCAAGTCCACCATTCCATCCAGACCAAGTGTCAATACCTGTACTCCTACCTCTTGACTTGTGCTTTGCCCCTCCCAAAACTGTTTCCCAAATCTGCATCATTCTTCAAGGCTTGGCTCACATCTGACCTCCTCAATGAAGCCTCCAGGAAACACTCAGTGACCCTGCCTTCCCTGAAGAGCTACAGCATTTCTTGTCCACACACCACTATCCAGTGCCTGGTCCCTGCCTGGTCCTCACTTCCCTACCTCGGCTGAGTGCCTCATTTCCCCAACTAGGGTTACATACATGGTTGAAAGCATGTTAACAAACCTCTTTGACATCTGCCTCGCATGCTAACAGCCAAGCAAAGACTTGCTTCCCCACTACAACCCAATTTAAATACATTTCAGCATTATTTCTAAAACAGATCTGATCATGTCACTCCCTGACCTCTAAAACCTTCCCTGGCTCCTAATCATTAGTACAACACAGACAGCTCAGTCTTGTCTTCTAGAAACGCCATACAGCGTTCCTCTTCCCTGCCTCCCGAACACTCTAAAGCTGGAACAATGGCAATCAAAACAAATATAAAGAAAAAAGATGTATAGACATGAAATTAAACAGGAGACATTCATCAAACTGTTGATAACAGCTGTCTTTGGAGTGAGACTGCAGGGGACAGTCACCTTCTAGGAACTGGTTTAATGAACTGTTAACTTTAAAACAAATAACATTTTAAAAGCAAAGAAATTTAATGACTGCATCTATTTTTACTGAGTCCTTACACTGTGTTAGGCAATATATTATAGTCTCATTTAATGTTAACAAGTCTATGATGCAGTTATTAGCCATTCTGCAGATGGAGAGACTGAGGCTCAGAAAGTTGAAGTAACTCTCACAAGGTTAGTTAGCTAGTCAGTGAAGAAGAGATGCTGGGATTTAAACCCAGGTCTAAAAAGAATGTGCCCTTAACCTCTCCTGTCCTTATTCCTGTTCTGTGCATTCCCCAGTGCCCCCACATACACCTCAGCAGTCCTTCCTTTGTTCTAGCTGGTTCCTCTGCCTGAATAATGTTAGCTTTGAAGACATGCCATTCACCTTTAAGGCCTAGTGCAAATTCTGCTTTCCCCCAAACTCCTCCCTAGAGGAGTTTACCAACATTACCTGAGAGTATCTAAAACCCTCTATTTCCCCCAAAGCTAGTGCTTTGGCTCTCCTACTGCCATACATGTAGCAAGCATTCAAAGGCTGGGTGGATTAAGTTGACAATGTAAATTCTCCTTCTGACAAAAGCAAAGAGAACAGGTGGAGACCAAAAGCTTTCATCTGTGAGGGAAGTTAATCTTGAGAACAAGTTTCTACGATCCCTCCCTCATTCCCCGCTTTCAGCCTCACCTCTCTGCACCTCTTCCACAAAAGCTGAACATTATAGATCGCCACTTCTGATGAATAAAAACCACATAACTTATTTTAAAATGTAAATAGTGTAAATCAAGGGGTTTTTTTAGACATCTTAAATAGTTTTGAAAATCGGTTTTTTTCCAAAGACTATGACCTTTGCAAAAAAGTATTTTTTAAGTTTAGCACAAAGAAATGTAAAAATATTAAAAGATACTATACATACACATAAACACGGAGAGATGAGAGCTAGTCAATCAGACATGCTTAAAATGCAAAAAGCTAGTTTAGCACCATCTGACCACATCTGAATTTATGAGAAGTTGAGGCCAAACGAACAACACACTGTAAAACAAAAGCACTGCCCCAGCAATCTTAGAAAGGAAATACAGGATGGGATGAACAGATTTTGACGTGTCCTTAGCTTCCTGGGTAAAGCTATGAGAAATGCAGTCAACTAAAGCATTAAGACTTGATTTTACTGGAGGTACCAAGACCACTGGTCAACCTGCCAAATGAAGCAAAGGCAGAACTGAGCTCTATGGGTGTAGTCCACTCCAGATAAAAGCCAATGGACCTTTTTACAGTTTATGGGGTCCTCTCCGTATGGCTGGGGATGCGGGCATGGGAGAAATACTGCCTGGATGACTGATTCCTGTGAAAGAGCACAGGAGTTAGTTAGGCGGAGCTGAGGTGAGCCTTTAAATGGACACACTCTACAACTTGCACCATTGCCTCAAACTCACCACAACTTGAAAATACTGAGCAACAACGCTCCTGTTAAATGCATGTGTATAAGCTAAATGTCCTTCTAAAGATTACTGAACTTCCCACTTAAAAAGAGAGAAACAAAAAACAAAACCAAAAACCCCACAAAAATTCCACACCTATAAATAGCTGGAAGAATTCAAACATGTAACAAACTTCTAAACTACAACTCCAAACTAAAGAAAAAGAGGCAACTTTAAGTCTCCAAGAAGAGCCTCAAGAATCAGCAAATTGATCTGGGGCTGGAGGATTTTAAAGAAATAAAAAGATCATTTCAGTAGCATAGGATCTTCGTGAATGGCTTTAGCTCTCGACTGTATTTTATGTTCTCATTTCATTTCAAAAAGGGAGGGAAAAAAAGGGTAAGCCATAACCATAACAAGGAGAGTGCCAAGTGTACAAATAACAGGCACTGAGAGACAAAAGAAACTACTCCTGACAACTGTTCGTTGTCCTTCTCTAGACATTTGCAAAACGGGACTTCCCTTGTGGCGCAGTGGTTAAGAATCCACCTGCCAATGCAGGGGACATGGGTTCGAGCCCTGGTCTGGGAAGATCCCACATGCCGCGGAGCAACTAAGCCCATGCACCACAACTACTGAACCTGTGTTCTAGAACCCACAAGCCACAACTACTGAACGAGCGTGCTACAACTACTAAAGCTCGTGCACCTAGAGCCCGGCTCCACAACAAGAGAAACCAAGGCAATGAGAAACCTGCGCACCGCAATGGAGAGTAGCCGCCGCTGGCGGCAACTAGAGAGAAAGCCTGCACGCAGCAACGAAGACCCAGCGCAGCCAAAAATAAATAAATAAATAAGTTTATTTTTTTTTTTAAAAAGAGAGATCTGCAAAGCAATAACCATAAAGCCCTCTTTGACTGCCGCCGCTCAATCAGCACACAACCATTTCTAACCCTGACGGGACAGTGAGAGCACCAAGCCTTGCTTTTTTTCACCTAGGAGTCAAACCAAATGTCTTGAAGAAAGAGACAAAGAAAAACATGTTTAAAAAATCTTCTGGAATTAGAATTTTATTTTAGTAACCCAAATGAGCAAAAATACAACTTTATTCTTGCAAGGTACAATTGCTTTCCCTATTAAACCTGTTTCCAATAGATTCTCCTGAGTGATGCACTGGAAAAAATACATTTAGAATCAGGAAACCTATATTTAAATACTAGTTTTGCTGCACTTGTTCTGTGACTTGGGCAAATTACTTAACCTGAAAGTCCCACTTTCTTCATTTGCAAACATGGAGTTACCTACCTTGTTGCCTCACAGGAATGCTCAACAATAAATCTGTAAACTGCTAAGTACCACAAAAATTAAAGTGATCATTATCAGTACTACCATCATCTCTCACTTTCCCAGGTAAAAGTCTGAACCAATGACAAAACAGGCAAAAGATAAGCAACAAGGAAAAAAACTGGGAGAAGCTATCTATCAATTAATCAAACAAACAAAACACAGCAAAACCCTAAAAAACAAAATAACAAATGACTGATAGAAAACCACTCTGTGACAGTTAATTTCTGTGTCATTCTCTAATTAAGAAAGCTTCCATACCCTGGGGTCTATAGTCCATTCATGAAAATCACAGCAGGGTTAAATTTAAATCTTCATCAGTGCTCATAATTCACAATCAAAATGCCAACGGAGCACATTCTTATTCTACAGGCAGGAGCCGCAAGCCACAAGACAAACCCCCACCTTCCCCACTGAGGCACAGCGGCTTGACTGTCAAGACCCACTTGGAGGCAGTTGGTCTCTGACAAGCAGGGGAGCGCGTCTCTTCCTTCCCTGACCACTGGCATGGAATTAGCAAACACCAACTTTAGTTATTTTGAAATAAGCCCATAGAGAACAGGTGGCTGATGAAAAGGCATCACCACTTGCAATCCCTAATTTTGAAAATAAAAGTCAAAACATAAACATCTTCTGAAAAATCAGCAATTTCCAAACTTTCTAGATGGTTGTAACAGTAACTTAACTTTATCTGGTGATTATTATGTTGTCAGGCAATATTCTAAAAGCTTTAGTTATTAACAAATTTAATCAGCACGACCACAGGTAAGTACAATTCATATTTTCATTTTTAAAAAAAATTTATTTGTTTATTTTTATTTTGGGCTGTGCTGGGTCTTCGTTTCTGTGCCACGGCTTTCTCTAGTTATGGCAAGCGGGGGCCACTCCTCATCGCGGTGCACAGGTCTCTCACTATCGCGGCCTCTCTTGTCGCGGAGCACAGGCTCCAGACGCGCAGGCTCAGCAGTTGTGGCTCACGGGCCGAGTTGCTCCACAGCATGTGGGATCGTCCCAGACCAGGGCTCGAACCCACGTCCCCTGCATTAGCAGGCAGATTCTCAACCATTGCGTCACCAGGGAAGCCCTATATTTTCATTTTTTAGACAAGAAAACAGAGGCACAGAATAGTTATTTGCTTAAGGTCACACTGTTAGTAAGTGGCAGAGCTGGGATTCAAAAATCGGGTTTTGGAGACCATCTCTAGATACTGATTCCTGGAGAATCCTCTGACCAACACTGCTTGGTTTTCCTGACCAGTGTGCCATCTTGTACTCAGTGCCACACAGAGATGTAACCAAGACTACAGTGTAGTGTCTCTCACCTTATGGTCACTTGTTTCAAGATGAATGTTAAAATAACATGAGCCCATGAAAATAAGGTCTCATTTTCTGCATTCAATAAAATAATATGGGAAAAAAACTGAATGAAATATATATACATCTTTTTAAAAAGTAACAAGAAGCTGACAGGATAGTGAGGAATTACCAAGTTAATATCCTAGAAGGAATGGAAACCCAAAGATGTAATAAGACTGCTAATCTGCCAGAGGTGGTCAAGGGGCCCAGTGGCATGCCTGCCCTTCTAGGCCCTGCATAGGGAGACACTCGGTAACCTCAGCCCAGCCCCAAACCAGGGGACTGAGGCCCTAAAGGGCTGCATCCTAGGAGTAAGAGTGAACTAGAGGTAAACCAGTCTTCTTATGGACTCAGCTTCAAATCACCAGGATAAGATCTCAAACTCTCAACCTGGATTAAAGTAATCCTAGTTCGCTAGTGCCCTCAGGCACCTGGAAAAACCAAATGAAAATCTTCCTTGGAAAAAGACATGAAGGCCTCTAATTATTTCTATAAATAATGTTTCAAATACTATATCCAGCACACAAACACATGAACAGACAAAACACCATGAGTAAGAACCATCATAAACAAAGACCCAAAGGGACTCCAGATAAATGAACTGAGAAAATGAGATTATGAAACAACTTTATTCACTCTGTTTTAGGAAATAAAAGCCAAGCTTGAAAAATTTAGCAGGGAACAGGAATCCATAAAAAACAACATAGCAGGGCTTCCTTGGTGGCGCAGTGGTTGAGAGTCCACCTGCCAATGCAGGGGACACGGGTTCGTGCCCCAGTCTGGGAAGATCCCACATGCCACAGAGTGGCTGGGCCCGTGAGCCATGGCCGCTGAGCCTGCGCGTCCGGAGCCTGTGCTCCGCAACGGGAGAGGCCACGACAGTGAGAGGCCCGCGTACCGCAAAACAAACAAACAAACAAAAATAAAACACAGCAAATTTGAAAGGACCCAAGCTTTTCAGTTTTTATTGTATTTTTCAATACAATAAACCTATCCACTGAGTTCTTAATTTCAGTTAAATGCAGATTAGTCAAAGAGAGAATGGGTTGAATGGAATACAGGTCAAAAGAAACCACCCAGAATGAAAAATAAAGAGGATAAAAAATATAGGAGAAGGGATAAGTGATCAAAAGGAAACAGTGAGAAGGTCTAACATACCCATATAACTGGAGTAGCAGAATGAGAAAAGAATGGGGACAAAGCAGTATGTGGAGAGAATTGCTGGGAATCCTCCAGAACAGATGAGAGAAATCAAACCACAGATTCAAGAAGCCTGGTGAATACAAAATCAGTGATCTTTATTATCCTAGAACGTCTTCTAAAAATAACATGGCCTGTTCTGTAAGTTTAGTGCCATGACTAATTAACTAGGGGCCAGACATAGAGAATGTAAAGACATAACGCTCCCAGCATGTGAAGAGCTCAAAGTCAATCACTTAGAAGAGATAATGTAAAATCACAATAATCTAATACTCTCTCTCCCTTTTGCACTACTGAAAAGAAGGGGGGGAAGAAAAGAAGAGGAAAAGGCAGAAAAAATGCTAGAGAGAAGTATTTAAAAGGAAAATGGGTTAAGCTTAAAGGCAATAAACTAAAAGGCGCTTGCAGGAGTAAAAGTAAGGACACTCCAATGTTAGCCAAGTTCCAGGCCTAGATGCTATTTCCATTCCGTTTACTGTGCTAATTAAGCATACCTCACAATCTAAACTCAAAGTCCTTGGCATGAGAAATTCAAAGAAGAATCTTTTCTTCATACCTTCTCCCCAGTCTACCTAATTAAAAATTTTTAAAAATGTTAAATCTAAACAGACAATTCTGACTTAGCTCTATTCATGGTGACATACATAATTCTAATGAGCATCTTTTCCTCTATTACTTGAGACAACGTGGAGAAACTGGCTCTTGGAAGATCAGGCAAAGGAAGGAGAGTTCCACCAGGAGCTGAGTGAAGAGCAGTCATTTGGGAACAGAGACTACCTGTAGCAGATAATCAGGAAACAACTGAAAATGTAATTCATGGAATCCTCAAATTATATGAAAATCAATCTTGTAAAAAGCCCAAGGATCTCTGCCTTCTAGAAAACTCAAACTGCTGAGGGAAAACAACTGAAAATATAATTCATGGAATCCTCAAGTTATATGAAAATCAATCTTGTAAAAAGCCCAAGGATCTCTGCCTTCTAGAAAACTCAAACTGCTGAGGGAACCCTCTAATTCAAGGAGATAAAACACAGGGAGGGAAACAGCTTCTGTTGTTGCCCTTCCCTCAAGCTTCTGTAGCATGTACATCCCGGTACTGGGAATCAAGTGGGAGAGGAGCTGGCATTAATGCATAAACCCTGCTCCCAAGTCAAAAAGGTGACATGCAAAGAAGCAGGTGATACACTGAGCAATGTGTTGATGAAATAAGACAAACCCTTTCTGAAGCCTAGTGCTACTGAAGTTTCAGGATAGGCTGTCCATTACTTGGGAGAGCTCCTGTGATTCTGTGTTTGGAATATGACCTTCAGACTAAAACACAGACATGGGGCTTCCCTGGTGGCGCAGTGGTTGAGAATCCGCCTGCCAATGCAGGGGATACGGGTTCGTGCCCTGGTCCGGGAAGATCCCACATGCCGCGGAGCGGCTGGGCCCGTGAGCCATGGCCGCTGGGCCTGCGCATCCGGAGCCTGTGCCCCGCAACGGGAGAGGCCACAACAGTGAGAGGCCCGCATACCACAAAAAAAAAAAAAAAAAAAACAGACATGATTCAATACATAACTGTAAATGTCTCTGTCTTAGGAATAAAGTGGCTTACAATATTTTATGCATACTAGGTCTGCCTCTCAAAGCTTGGTTTCTCCAGATCTCATGAGTCTTCTGAGCTGTACAGGCTTCAAAGAGATCAGGAAAAAATACAATGACTAAATAAATATACAGACATCAAACAAACTTCAAAATCATTCAAAATTTCTTCTGTTTCTGGGATTCAAGTACTGTTCAAATGTGCATACAGGCTTATTCATATCTAAACCAACGTGTCAAAAAAATAAAAATAAATAAACCAATGTGTCTTGGGAATTCCAGTGGTCCAGTGGTTAGGACTCAGAGCTTTCACTGCCAGGTCCCAGGTTCAATCCCTGGTGAGGAAACTAAGACAATGTGTCTAAACTAACTTGTTCAAATGTTACTAGCAAAAAAAGAATCCAAAATTCTCAGATAATGTAAATCACATATCTGATATCTGATCAGAGTCTAGTATCTAGAATATATAAAGAACTCTTACAACTCAACAATATAAAGACAACAACCCAATTAAAAAATAAGCAAAGGGGCTTCCCTGGTGGCACAGTGGTTGAGAGTCCGCCTGCCGATGCAGGGGACACGGGTTCGTGCCCCGGTCCGGGAAGATCCCACATGCCGCGGAGCGGCTGGGCCCGTGAGCCGCGGCCGCTGAGCCTGCGCGTCCGGAGCCTGTGCTCCGCAACGGGAGAGACCACAACAGTGAGAGGCCCGCGTACCGCAAAAAAAAAAAAAAAAAAAAGCAAAGGACTTTCATAGACATTTCTCCAAACATATACAAATGACAAACAAGCACATGAAAAGATGCTCAATATTATTACGGAAATGCAAATCAAAAGCACAATGAGATACCACCTACCCGCTTGGATGGCTATAATCAAACAAGGGAAAATTACAAGTGTTGGGCAGGATGTAGAGAAACTGGAACCCTCACATATTGCTGGTGGGAATGTGAAATGGTACAGCCACTTTGGAAAACGGTTCCGCAGTTCCTCAAAAGATTATATACCGAGTTACTATATGACCCAGCAATTCCACTCCTGTATATACCCAAAAGAACTGAAAACAGAGACACAAACAGATGCCTGTATGCCAATGTTCACTGCAGCACTATTCAAAATGGCTAAAAGGTAGAAACAACCCAAGTGTCCATCAACAGATGAATGGAGAAACAAAATGTGGCATATACATACAATGAAATATTATTCAGCCATAAGAAGGAATGAAGTTCTGATATGTACCACAACATGGACGAACCTTAAGAACGTTAAGCTATGCGAAATATGCCAGACACAGAGGACAAATATTGTACGATTCCATTTATGAAATACCTAGAATAGGCAAATTCAAAGAGACAGAAAGTAAATTAAGATGGTTAAAATGGCAACTTTGTCATATACTTTTTTTTTTTTTCCTCCGGAGTCCCCTGCATCGGCAGGCAGACTCTCAACCACTGCCCCACCAGGGAAGCCCTACTTTTTTTTTTTTTTTTTACCAAAATAAAAAAAAAAAGAGAAGTTAACGTGCAGCCTTTTTTTTTTTTTTTTTGGCCATTCCGTGTGGCATGCAGGATCTTAGTTCCCCAACGAGGGGTTGAACCTGTGTCCCCTGCAATGTAAGTGTGGAGTCTTAACCACTGGACCACCAGGGAAGTCCCACGTGCAGCCATTTTGGAAAATAGTTTGGCAGTTCCTTACAAAGTTAAAATAGTCTTATACAATCCAGCAGCCAGGTTCCTAGCTATTTACCCAAATGAACTGAAATTTATGTAAACACAAAAACTTGCACATTAATGTTTACAGCAACTTAGTAAACTGCCAAAAATTGTAAGCAACAGAAATGTCCTTCAATAGGTAAATGGATAAACAAATTGTGATACATACATACACTGGAGTATTATTCTGCCAAAAAAGGAAAGAAGTACTGATACATACTACAATGTGGATGAACCTAAAAACATGCTAAGTGGAGAAGCCAGACACAAAAGGTCACAAACTGTATAATTCCATTTATATGAAATAATCAAAATAGGTAAATCCATAGACAGAAAGCAGACTGGTAGTTGCCAGGGGCTGGGGGAATTGGAAAACTGAACCATCCGTTTAAGGAGTATGGGGGTTTTAACAGTTTGTCCACACAAGTAATTAAAAGCAAATCTTACAGACTGATACAGCCTATGGTACATATTCTTCATAACAAAGATGTGGGCTCCTATTGGGTGCCATGTACTGCTCTAGGCAACAGAGATGCAAAGGTGAAGGAAGCACAGTTTTTAACCATGGAATTTACATTTTAGTGGGGGAAAAAGAAAGATAAGACAAAAATGTCGTTTAAATGCTGTGAGGAAAAAGAGTGGGGCGCAGAGAGAGAAAACCTGTGTGTATGTGGGGGGCTTCTAAGCTCAGATTGGGGGGGGGAAGGAAGCAGTGATGCAATATGTATTTTTACAAGGTACACACTTTATATTAAAAGGGAGAAAAAGGTTTTGAGCCACACAGAGTTGGGTT
Organism: Kogia breviceps; assembly: GCF_026419965.1. Classification (NCBI taxonomy): domain Eukaryota; kingdom Metazoa; phylum Chordata; class Mammalia; order Artiodactyla; family Physeteridae; genus Kogia; species Kogia breviceps. The sequence goes on from NC_081321.1 coordinate 96,552,985, forward strand.
CCAGCTATGTTTCATCAGAATTAAATAAAATAATGAAAATAAATACTGTGTACTGTGCCTGGCACTTGGTAAAGGATGTATAAATGTTAGTCATTAAATCAGTGGTTTAATATACAAAGAAAAAAAATTTTTGCACTGCAATATTTAAAAACTAGGTAATAATTTAGCATCAACTGTCTGAAACAAATACTTAAGAACCTTATCTTCAGGTGGGACTTCCCTGGTGGTGCAGTGGTTAGAAGTCCACCTGCCAGTGAAGGGGACACGGGTTCGAGCCCTGGTCCAGGAGGATCCCACATGCCACGGAGCAACTGAGCCCGTGAGCCACAGCTGCTGAACCTGTGCTCTGGAGCCCGCGAGCCACAACTACTGAAGCCCGCGCAGTAAGGAAGACCCAATGCAGCCATAAATAAATAAACTAATTAATTAATTAATTAATTTAAAATCTTTTTTAAAAGAAGTCTTCAGGAGACGAACCACCTGCAAACAGAAACCTCGGAATATTTTGTAGAACAGTATTAAGAACCACCTTCATCTACAAATAAAAAGGCAGTTCTGTTATTCAGTGCTAAAAAGAAGTGAGCTATCAAGCCATCAAAAGACATGGAAGAAACGTATGCATATTACTAAGTGAAAGTAGCCAATCTGAAAAGGCTACATACTGTATGATTCCAACTATATCATATTCTGAAAGTCAAAACTATGGAGACAGTAAAAAAAAAAAAACAGTGGTTGCCAGGCATCGGGGGAGGGAGAGATGAATAGGTAGAGCACAGAGGATTTTTAGGGCAGTGAAACTACTCTGTATGATACTATAATGATAGATACAGGTCATAAATTCCTCCCAACCACAGAATATACAATATAACACCAAGAGTGAACTGTAGTGTAAACTATGGATTTTGGGTGAAAATATGTCAAGGTAGGTTCATCAATTGTAACAAAGGTACCACTTTGGTGGGAGACGTTGATAATGGGGGAGGCTGTGCATGTGCAGGGGCAGAGGGTATGTGGCAAATCTCTGTACCTTCCTCTTAATTTTGCTGTGAATCTAAAACTGCTCTAAAAAATAAAGGCTTTTTTTTTTTTTAAGTACAGGATATGCACTAAACTGTAAGCAATAGTTATCTCTGGAGAGTAAGGTTATACACCTATATATTGTTTAAATTTTATAACAAGAGCATGTACTAATTTTATAATAGGATACATTTCAAGAAAAAAGTTCTAAAAGTTGTTTCAACTAAAACACTATGCTAACATTCTTGACATTTTTTTCTTTAACATATGTAATTATTTCCATGTATAGCTATTTCAACAAAAGTAACTATTTTCATATGACCATTTTAACTCAGAACAAAAATACTGTTAGAGCAGTAAGATTTTTTCAAATTTTTAATTTAGTAGAGTTAAATCTTATTCTTAAAAGGAAATAAAATATTATGAAGTATATCTTAATACAGTATTAATAATCTGAATCAAGTCAACAAGAAAAACAATATATTGGCTTATGGAACCAAGTCTTTATATATCTCTAGATGGAAAGACAAAATTTCCCATTTTCCTACCCCAAATGATTTAATTTAGAATGAACTAAAGCAGAGAGAAAACATGTCTCTCCTCAGAACCTATATCACCTATTAATTTGCTAATGAAATCAGATATGTAACTTCTACATAGTCAGTGTTGTGACTTTACATTGGCAGACACCTCTTGAGTAGTATTATCACTGGGTTCCTGGAAGAGATTTCCTAACGAATTACTCACTGAGGAAGGTTCTTTAGCAGATACAGAAGGACCAGTATTGAATATTAAGAATATCTGAATTGGCAAAAAAGGGGAAGTAGAGATAACACTTGGTCTGCTGAGAAAAGATTCAATAAACGTATAATCAACTACTATAATTAGAAGTCAATTTCAATTCTTAATAACATTTCCGAGGTTTACATCTTAAATATAAGCAAAGAGCATCAACAAAAGAAATCTTGTTTATATAAAAAGATTTCTGCCGAAATCTTAAAACCTAATATTTTGATTTTAAAAATAAGTTGATTTTTTTAAATCTAGAGAACAGCAGACTGGGCTGGCATCCTTTGAAAGCTGAGTAAGATAAGTGCAATAAAAACAGGTAATAAACGCATGGAACTCATTAATTCAGAAAAGGGAAAAAGAAACTGAAGCTTCCATGGCACATTCCTTTGAAAGCTGGCAGGAAAATTCTACTTCATTTATTAATTCACACAAAAACTATTTGCTGAGCGCTAACTACACACCAAGCACTATTCTAGGTGCCGAGGATACGATGGGGAACCGCCCTCACACAGATGTTGTTCTAACAAGTAGGCCCAAAATGGCAATTCTGGACTCCACTCTATTTTTTTTTCCCCTAAATCCAAACCCAAACTCTTCCCTTCAAAGGTGTCACAAACTTATTCTGTAAGAGTTATTTTCCAGTTCATCAGATTAAGCACAGAATCGCACAGTGCACAAGTTAAGGGCACAGGATGTGGAGTTAGGATGCCTGATTCCAAATCCTGGCTCTGCTACTTTTTAGACAAGACCTTGGGCAAAGCACTCAACCTCTCTGTTACAGTTTCCTCACTTGAAAAAATGGAGATAATAGTATGCCCTCATAGGATTTTTTTTTTTTTTTTTTTTTTTTTTGCTGTATGCGGGCCTCTCACTGTTGTGGCCTCTCCCATTGCGGAGCACAGGCACCGGACGCGCAGGCCTAGCAGCCTTAGTTGCTCCGCGGCATGTGGGATCTTCCCGGACCAGGCACGAACCCGTGTCCCTTGCATCGGCAGGCGGATTCTCAACCACTGCGCCACCAGGGAAGCCCCCCTCATAGGATTTTTATAAGAATTAAGCGGGTTAATATTTTCAAGTGTTTAATTACATAATTATTTTATTATTTATTCAAAGTTTTTCATAAATAAAATATCCTTGCCTATCTGTTTTGGAATTAAGGTGGGTTGATGCCAGCATTTCCTATAAACCCATGTTGTTTAAACCAGCTTTAGTTCCTTCTCATGCAGACTAGGGATTTGGCCATGGGAAAACCTCCGGAACAGGAACAGGAAAAGATGATCAATTCATCATTTGCTTCCAGCCCTCCCATCTCCTTCCCACCTCCACCTCTCCTCACAATCGACAAGTCTCTCAACCACATATCACAACTCTCTTCACAAAACCTTGTTTCATTAGTGAGAATGAAGTGCTCTAGCCCAGATTCAAGGCCCATCATCAAGCTATTCCCACTTCACCCTTGGCCCATACTTCCTTCTGACAGCCCCTTCCCTGTAATCTCCAGGCCCCGCTAGGAGCCTGCACTTTGCTATATACATATATATATATATGTATATAATATATATATATATATAATATATATACATATATATATATATATTATATATATATATATAATATATATATATAACATGCCACATACTTCCAAGCCATGCTTCTTGAAGGACCTTCCCTTGGAATGCTCTCTCCTATCGATCCTCGCAGATCCTGCTCACAGGTGCCCTCCGCTCAGTCTTCTCCGATACTCTTCCCATTCTTAATCAGGGGTAAACCTCTTCCCTAGTTCTCCCCTAGAACTCTGGCTGCACCACTATTATAATCTTGCAGATCCTATATAGATTTTATGCAGGTTAATTTTCCATGTCTGACTCTCCCACAGACACTGAACTCTGGGGAAAGGGAAGACGTTTTATTTACTTTTGCATTTTTTGTGCCTAGCATGGTATAGATTTAGCAATCTGGGCTGAATTGAAATAGAAATTTTCTTTTTCTTGTATTTTCTCTGATATTTCATTCCCACAGGCTTCACTTGGCCTCTGTCTCTCATCTTTAGTGATAGCCAACTTTTAGCACTTTGCTAACCAATGAAGCAGAATTTCAGTTTAAAAAAAAAAGACATTTAACAAGTGACACAGGCTGCAATGTCCTTCACTCCGACTCAAACCTCTCTTATGTAATATTTTAGAACTTAACTCCACTTCCACAAAGACTTCTTAACTAAAAGATGAAAATTCTACTCCCGTTACGTTTAAACTCACACATCCACCAGGTAAAAGCAAAACAGAACAGCAGCACTAAATTCAGTGCAACGTGTACTTTTTTGCTTATGTCTGTTCACTAATGTACAGGTGCCTGTACGTCTTCAGGTTCATTTACACTGTGTATGTTGAGGGTGTAGGAGTCATTTGGCTGGAATCTTGGAGGCATGTTCGCCATGCCTCTGCCATCAAGTAGGAATTATTGCACATAAATGAGTCTATTCTACTGCCTAAAACTCTCTAAGAGAAATTCCCAGAGTTCCTCACAGGGCTGGGAGTTCTTTGGTTTGTCCATCCAAGCCACTAGCACTCCCCTCCAACCTCATCTGCTGCTGTTTTCCTTCTCAGAGTTGAGGAACAGCAGGCCATCACTCTTTAACATACCCTAAAGACTCTCATTAACTCATTGCTTAGAATACGTTATCAGGCTAAATTAACTCGTTTCTTTGGCTGATAGTTTCTCTGAATTTTCCCCCTATTCTTCAACTATTTTAGTTACTCTTAAAGATGCTTTACAAGGTGTTTTTTTTTTAACAACAAATCCAAATTTAACATTACTTTAATACATACTATGTGAAGGGGACATAAAGAAATAAAGATTAACAAGGCACGGTGACCATCTAAGAATACGATCTTGTATGTCTTATGTGTCTGTGAAACAGACACATTCCACAGTAACTGTAACATATGACATACATCACTGTAATATACGGAGAAAGATAGGGCACTCCAGGCAGGGGCTCAGAAGCAAAATGGTGCACTCACTCTCAATGCATTGATAGGCAATGTGCCACCTGCTGGGACTATAAAATACAACACAGCCTTGACCGCAAGGACCTTAGAGCCTAGTGCAGTGGTATTCGAAAATACTTTGCAATTTTTCCAGCAAAAGTCTTCCACAGATACCCAAGATAAGAAGAGAGAGATGGTGAGAGTTGCTCTAGCTGTGGCATTGGGAAGAGGATGACTCTTACTTCTTCCACTACGGCCAGGCCACCTGGGGTACCTCAGGTCCAAGGGGATAAGAGTATCCTGCACCTTTCCTGTTTTGATACAACACTGAGAACACTGCCACCTACCTAAAACAGTGAGCGCCTCATCAGCACTGGTTAAATAAAGCATGAGAGCTCTGGAATAACGGGTAAGTCACTCGTCTAATGAATGGGAATGGCAGAAGCGTATGGGGACACCAGGCAGGAAAAGCTGAGTCTAAATCACTGGAATCCAAAAGCAGACAGACAACTGTAAAGGTCTGACCAATTTCTCTAAAATCCTGGAAGCGAAAGCTCATCTTCACTACTTTTTACTTCCCCCTGCAGTTCTTGTTTCCTTAGCCGGCTCTATCCGCTGCCGCAGCAGTTTCTTCAGACCTTTCCTGCACTCTTCCAAGCTTCCAACTCTCCACCTCGCTCTTGCCCCTCCAGAGAGGACCTTCACAGAACTCACAGAAAAGCACTCCTTACCTTCCTGCCCCCATGCCCGTCTGTTTCCCGCCCACACACCTTGCCTTCCCCTGGAAGCGGGTATTCTTACTCCCCAAAGCCAATCGCCTGGGTCACACTGGGCCCTGAGTTCTACTGGAAGGTCCTCAACCCAACACTCTTCCTGCATCTTCAACACGGCCCTGGGCTGGCTCCTTCCCACCTCAATTTACACATGCTTAAGGTTCTCTTATATTTTAAAAAGTCTTCGCTTGACCTGAGATTTTCCCTATAGCTACTTTTTACTTTCCTCAACAGCCAAATTTTAGGAAGGTTTGACTCCAAACTTGTCTCCACTTCTTCACCTCACTTTCTCATCAATACACAACCACCTGATTTTAGTTATCCCCTCTCCTCCCAACTGACCCTTTTCAATAACCTCAGCTACCGCCTCTGACTTGAGACACTTTCCCCATGCCATGCTCTCTGGGTTTTCCTCCTAACCTGTCTGGTTGCATCCTGTCTGCTCTTTAAACACTGCCCTGCTCCCTTAAATGTTCACATTCCTCAGAATTTTGTCCTGACCCTCTGAGCACTTGTCATTATTAGCAACAATAACATAACTGGGGCATGGGCTTGCGGGTGGGGAGTGTCTAAAATTACAAAACCTTCTAGGGGCTGAGGTCTGTAGAGTCCCTGTTACTGGTGGGAGACGCCCATCACCCAGGCAGGAAAGAAGGAAGGAACCACTTCTCCACATACTGACATTCCCTGTTTACCCCTGAGAGCAATCTCATCTACTCCCAGGCTGGAACATACATGCTAACCTCTAAGTCTTACTTTACAGCCCAGTTCCTTCTCCTAAATGTCAGTTTTGTGTCTCAAACACTTGATGCCTTCCTTACAGGCATCTCAAACTTAAGTCCCAAATTAAATGCATCACTTTTACTCCACCCCAATCTTCTTGTTCTCCATTGTTTTCTATTTCAATGAATGGTATCACCACCACCTAATTTCCAAGCCAGAAGTCTTGACTCTCCTTGGTTGCTCCTTCTCCCTCACAAATCTACCTCCTAGTAGGCTTGCTCTCATCTCGTCATCACCAGCCTCAATATCTTCACTTAGTCAATACATATGGCCTACTGTGTGTCAAATACTGCTGTTGACATTGAGTGTACAGCAGTGAACAAGCCAAGCTTAATCCTAGAGGGACGAGACAGGCAAACAAATAAATGAAAGGATGAGACAACTTCAGATGGTGATAAAAGTTATGAATAAAATAAAGCAGGCTGATGTGACGGAGCACTACTTTAGGCTGTGAGGGCTACAGAAAACCTCGCAGAGAAAGAAATATTTAAATTGAACCTGGGGACTTCCCTGGTGGTTCAGTGGTTAAGACTCCATGCTTCCAAATGCACGGGGCATGGACCCAATCCCTGGTCCGGGAACTAAGATCCTCCATGCTGAGTGCCACAGTTGTGGCCAAAAAGAAAAAAAGATAAACTGAACCAGAATGACAAACAGAAACAAGTCTCACACAGATTTGGGAAGCAGAGTGTTCCAGGAGGCAGAGGGAAGGCCGAGGGCAAAGTTCCTAAGGTAGAAATGAGCTTATGAGCTTGAGGTGTTCAAGAAACAGAAGGAAGGTCAAAGAGGCTGGAACTCAAGGGAGCAAGGAGGCCAGGTCAGATGGGCTCAGAGGGAGGCAGGGGTCAGAGAGACACTTGCCGGCCACCATGAAAGCAATGGAAAGCTACTGGAGGGTTGTAGGAAGACAACTGACATAATCCAATTTGAATTTTTAAAGATCACTTTAGCTGAAAAGCAGAAAAAATGGTTTGGGAGGGCAAAAAAATTGGGAGTTGGAAAACCAGTCAGGAAGCTAATAATACAGTTGTCCAGATAAGAGGGGATGGTGCTTGAGATGGGAAGGAACAAGTTTACGATGTACTTTGGACATAAAATGAACAAAACTTGCTGGGAGATTAAATGTTGAGAGTGAGAGGGGAAAAAGAAACCTAGGATAATTCGTAGGTTGTTTTTAGGTATAACTTACGTACAGCAAAATTACATACAGTATATGCTTCAATAAGGTTTGATAAATGCCTATCAAGACACAGAACATTTCCATCACTCTAGAACGTTCCCTCATGTCCTCTTCCCAGTGAACCCCCTTCCACCCAAGAGGCAACCACTGATCTGATTTTTGGTATCACAGACTACTCCTGGCCTATTCTAGAATGTCTCATAAATGGGATCATCCACTATGTACTTTTTTGTGTCTGGCTTTTCACTCAGCATAATTTGTGTGAAATTCTTCCTTCTTCCTTGTTACATGTGTCAGTAGTTTGTTTCTTTTCACTGCTGAGTGGTCTTCCACTGTATGAACATACCGTTTTGTTTATCCATTCTCCCACTGGATGGACGTCTGGACTGTTTCCAGTTTTCGACTATCATGAAAAAAGCTCCTAAGAAGATTCTTGTACAAGGCTTATTTGTGGACATACATTTTCGTTTCTCATGGATTAATACCTAGAAATGGAACTGCTGGGTCACAGGGTAGACATAACGTTCAACTTTTTAAGAAACTTCCAAAATAGTTTTCCAAAGTGGTGGCATCATTTTATAGCCTCAATCAGCAGTGTACTTGGGTTCTTGCTGCCTGACTCCCAGGTGTTTCGCTTGAACAACTACCTACACCACAGCCAAAATGACACTCTTTTAGCTCTTCAAACATTTCTCTCTTTTTTTAAAGACTTTTGTAGATGTGCTCCAAGGACACTTTTCCTCCTTACCCCATCCCATTTATTGCCTGTCTCGTGCTATTTATTTTCATTCAACAAATATCCTGAAAGATGAGAAAAGGCTGGGTTGGCCACAGTGCTCCAAGCAGAAGCAGCAGCATATAGCGAAGTCCCTGAGACGGGAAAGAGCTTGGAGCCTTCAGAGGACGCAGAGAAAGTCCGTGTGTCTGAAGGACGGCAAGCAAAAGCAGCAGAGACGTGGCCAGAGAGGTGGGTAGGGGCCAGGGGACTCAGAGCCTTGGGAGAAATGGGAAGGAGTTTGGATTTTCTATTAAGTGCTATGAGAAACCATTAAACGATTTTAAGGGAGGAAAGACAGGTGACTCTTTGGTTGCTCTGGGCACACTGGAATAGAGACAGACAGACGGGTAGAAACGGGGAGGCTGCGTCAAGAGGCAATCACAATGGTTCAGGAAGGAGAGGATGGTGGCTCAGTGGTTGTGGCAGCGGAGTGGACAGATTCAAGTCGTACTATGGAAACAGCACTGACAGTAACATGGTGATAGATTAGATATGGAGGGTGGTGAGAGAAAAGGAGGAATGTGATCTGAGAGAGTGGGTAAATGGTAAAACCACTTATGGAGAAGGGAACAAACGGAGGAGAGTTTGAGGAATATGTGTTAGTTCTGGATTTACGAAGCTCAAGTTACTAGTGAGATATCCAAATGGCAGCGTCAAGCAGGCGTTGGAGGAGCTCGGAGAGGTCTGGCTGAAGATGTCATCATGCGGGTCATCAGCTTCTGGGCAATCATCAAAGCCTAGGGATATCCGAGAGCAGGCAGGGAGCAAGGGCAATGAAATAAGACGGTCCAGGGAATGCCAACGGTTATGCAGAAGAAGGGGAGGAACGAGCCACAGAGGTGGGAAGAGATTGCTGAGACAAGACAAGCGCCTGGATGAGGAAGCGAATGGTCCTCCCTTGAGAAGCCCCCCGTCATCTTTCAAGTCAGGAGGACATACCCTGGTACAGCACCATGTACTCCCCCATCAGAGCTCTTTCAATAGCGCTGTTTAATTGCCCTTCTCTACTGAGCAGATATTGGAGGATGTAAAATCAACAGGATTGTCAGGAACCAGCCCCGCTCTAGACAGTGTCTTGGTACACAGTACAATGTGGAATGTTTGTTTAATGGACAACTACACTACCATTCGCTGAGTGTCACCTATAGGTGGTGCACTCCACTATATATTTTCCTATTTTAGTTCCTTTTCTCACCAGCCCCGAGGAAGATATATCTCCATTTTACAGACAAGGAAACTGTGGCTCAAGCAAAATGCCCAAGGTCACTGCTAATAAGTGATGGAGCCAGACTGAGGCCACACATCCTCCTTCACATGCTCTGCTGCCTCCATAAACTTCCCATCACATGGACTTTCTACTGCAAGAATGTCCTCTCATATTACTGTCAAAGGGATACAAACCTGTCCCCAGACAACTGACCCACCAGAGTGCTAAGTCAGCGAAATGTCCAGGGAAGTAGTCCTGCTCAAGAATCCCTACTCTTGTCAGGCACAGTGAATAATAATAATCTCCGGGCTTCCAAAGTAATGCTTTATCTTAGGACGCTTCTAAATGTAGAAGTGAAACCTTCCCTGAAACTTGAGGTCTAGAGGTGAAAAACTTAGGACTGCTAGGGCCTTACCTCTTTTGAATTCTAGAACTCAATTGTAGCCACATACCAAAAATTTCTCCCTACATCTAAAGGGCCTAATTTGAACTTCACAACTGATGCTGAATGTGACAAAGAGCGTCTCCATGTCATCCATTGTGGACCAAGACATAATCAGGGTGAGACTGTATCTCAGTGGGTCCAAAGAAACCAATACTACATAACTTTGTGAAAAGTAACAGTAGTACTCTGCTTTCAAGATTGATGTACTGTCTTTTCCCTGACTTCTTAAGATTGCAACTACACAGGTTTTTTCCTAAATGCATACATTAGCACCCAGAGGCTTCCTTTCTTTTTCTACTCAGAAGTAACTGTTAACTATCAACCCTCTGGTCAGAGCATGGGCTACAGTAGAAAGAACACTAGCCTCGCTGGCAAAGAACGGGGTCCTAGCCTTGACTGTCAGTGTAAAGCCGCATAACTGTGGGCAGGTCACCACCTTCTTGGCACCTTTCCTGAGTTGTAAAAGAAGTTGTAAAGTGCCAGACTAGACAATTTCTTAGGTTTCTTTCAGTTCTCTATATAACTCTACCAGAAAGCACAGAAAGGGTGGGTGAAGGTATGTAGGATGCCACTGGCTGGCTGGAAAAAGTGCGGAGGACGAACCCTCCTGGCTGTAGATGACGAAGCCTGTCTGACCTGCGCTGTTCCCTCTCCTGCCAGAGCCCCCACTCTCAGCCACCCTCACTCCCTCCAACAACTCCCTCCCCAACCCAAGGTCACCTGGGATCCTCCATCTGAAGCAATACCTAGCAGAGTGTCCTGCATACAGGTATCACTAACTTTGGCTGGCTTCATTTGAAGCTTTAACAAAGTACAATGATTCTAACACCCCAATCCAACTCCTCAACAAAGAAACATAAAACATAATTAAACAATGTTTCTTATAATGCCTGGGCTTCCCTGGTGGCACAGTGGTTGAGAGTCTGCCTGCCAATGCAGGGAACACGGGTTCGTGCGCTGGTCTGGGAAGATCCCACATGCCGCGGAGCGGCTGGGCCTGTGAGCCATGGCTGCTGAAGCCTGCGCGTCCGGAGCCTGTGCTCCGCAACGGGAGAGGCCACAGCAGTGAGAGGCCCGCGGAAAAAAAAAAAGAGAGAGGTTTAATAATGCCTAGCACTCATCAACACAACAACACATCTCTGGCTTTTTTTTTTTGGCCCCACGTGTGTTTTGTGGGATCATAGTTCCCCAACCAGGGACTGAACCAGTGCCCCCTGCAGTAGAAGCATAGAGTCCTAACCACTGGACTGCCAGGGAATTCCCTACACATCTCTTTTTTATGAGAACAATTTTAATAAAGCAGACATGTTCTTTTTTCTTACCCATTATAAGGTACCACTAATGATCCCTCTTAAGTTCTTTTGAGCCAGGTCCCCATTCACACAGCATAGACATAAATAAACAGAGGGAAGACTTCAACCAACCAACTTCTACTCTTTGGATTAACTTCTAAAGATGCTCAGGACTAAAGCAAATTATTAACTTTGTTTAATGCCATTTTCATCCATCCCACAGATCAAGTTTGACTGTCCTGCTGGCAGAAAACACTTCATAAGAGGGTACCTCTTATGTTTACGGATGTGATGTTCAAACATGGTAACCACCTTCCAATCAGGATGATATTCAAGCGTTCCAATGAACTTCCACCCTTTCCCACAGAACAGCTTACATGTGCAGACTGCAACAAGGATATTTTCCCCTGTAGCTAATGTTTTCTCTTTCTTCCCCACAATGAAGCATCAGATAACAAGCCACAGATACACCAATAAGTCACTTTATAGTTCTTCTTCCTGCTGGGTCATGCACATTACGAACAAAGTAAACACAGCTCTAATGCAGAAAGCAGTACTGATTGTGTTTGTTGCCAAGAGAATCTTTCCATCCATACTGCATGTACCATAGGTATTAAGAGAACTTTCAAGGCTACCTAATAATATAAAAAAACTATTCAGTCTAAGTGCAATGTGACCAAATCACTCTCTATAAAAGCCTTGATTTTCACTATATTTCAAATGTATGATTTTTATGTACAGTATTGCTCCAATATAAATAGGGTTTTATTGTTTTGCTTTATTTTGTTACTCTTACCTCCACAAAAACAAAATGAAGGCAGCCGAGTCAGAAGCCCCAGACAGATCTAACGAACACTAAGGTGCCTTGAACATAGGACCCCAAGAAAAACAGAGCTTAAGGCATACTGGGGAAAGGGTTGTCTTTTACAAATATATCTTCTGAGTCCCATCTGGTCAAACTGAGAGCAGGCACCAGATAATGATTCCTGTGCATTGTAAACCAGTAGTAACACAGACAGGAAGAGAGATAGCCCATTACATGTCGTATCATTCTTTGATCTGATACAATAAGTTTTCAGCTCAAGATAGAACGACAGAATTGAGTATGAAAGAGAAGTTTTTAGATTAAACCTCAGGTGCACTGGCAAAACTGGCCAGGTACGGGGTAAGTGAAATTTTAGAAAACTCCCAGGAGTCACTAAACTATATGGCACAGTCACAAAAACCATCCTTTCCAGTATTTTGCCCGAGTCCAGATTTCAAATTCATTATAACTTAAAAAAAAAAAGGGTGGGGGGGGTGGGACACAGCAGGAAATTTGTATTCCAAAGCCAACCTACCACTAGCTGATTTGTGTCTTGAGCTGGCAGTGAGCTGTAACAGACCTAGTAAATACTCTGGAGCCAAGGGGAGGACGGTCACAATCAAACCCTGACTCTCACTAGCTCTATGACCTCTCAGGAAAAGGAGAGGTGGTATATCTCTCAGGTCTGCTGGGTGGATTTTGCAAGATAAGTTAAAATACCTCAGACAGAACCTAGCATTCTGAGGTGTTTCTGGTTTTGTTTTTTAAAATGAATGTTAGCATCCTTTCTTATCTTTTTTTTTTTTTTTTTTTTTTGCTATATGTGGGCCTCTCACTGTTGTGGCCTCTCCCGCTGCAGAGCACAGGCTCCAGACACGCAGGCTCAGTGGCCATGGCTCACGAGCCCAGCCGCTCCGCGGCACGTGGGATCCTCCCGGACCAGGGCACGAACCCGCGTCCCCTGCATCGGCAGGCAGATTCTCAACCACTGCACCACCAGGAAAGCCCCCTTTCCTGTCTTTCTGAAGAGAAGGTTTAACTCACCAGAAGTCCAAATCTAATTTCTTGGTCTACATTCATTACATTTTATGAAGGTTAGAAAAAAAAAAATAGTTGCAGAACCTAAAACCCACATCTCCTGACATCTTACCACCATGGCAAGCTTACAAACTTCTACCTCTGTAAGAGTTTTATAACTTTTTCCTCATAAGTTACAACAAAAATGTAAGTTAACGTGTGGTTAACTGTTTACAGTTTAAGTAACTATAAGGTTTTAAAAAGGCCACACAAAACACAAGGTCATAATTCAAATACCAACATAGAATAAATTGTTTAGTTTTGGAAATTCCAAATAATCAATCTTTACAGCCATATAAAAGTGTCTACCTATGTGACAGGCCTGATGTTTACAAGAAAAAGTCTACCAATACATCTCCAAAGTCAGCATTATGAGCATACCTCCCAATGCTGTGACCCTTTTTGAAACTGTTTGCACTGAATGAATAAAAAAGAGGTCCAAGAAAGACATATTACACCACATTAGGCACATGTCCTTCAAGCATCCCAGTACTAGAAATTTAAGACAAGTAAGACCAACATCTGAGGTTGGTCCAGAAGGACTAGCCAGTCAAAGGGCATGGCCTAAGGCCCTCACACACCATAAAATCAGTGAAACTGACTGGGGTTCTTCAGCATCTGAGAGAAAACATCCAGCTCCCATTAAGGAATAAATTGGGGATGGGGATGCAAATAATTAGTGCACCCTGAGGTGACAGTTAACTCCACTAGCACACCACTTCACAGGCCATATTATAGAATTCCACTTTATCCCTACTCTGAGAATACTAAAGCTGGAAATTTCAAAAGTTAGCCGAACACCAAATATCCCTTGAAAGAACTTTAAATAAGATCCCTCCACAGTACCCTGCAGAGAAAGATCTTGGAACTCCTAGGAGCCAACCAACACACACCGACCCAAACACACATTAGCCACAACTCCAAGTAGTCAGATGTTCTCTGAAAATCCTTTTTCCTGATAACTCCTTCTTGCAAAGAGAAAAAATACAAGGCACATTCAGCATAGGCTAGAATATTTCTGAGAAGCACAGACCAGCATCTGGGATTTGAGGCTGACCTGCACCCCGACCAAGTCTTACACTCTGTTGGAGAAGGAACAGGCTGAAAAAGAAAAAGTGAGACAGAGGCTTTTAAAAGCCAGGAAAGGGGGGCTTCCCTGGTGGCGCAGTGGTTGAGAGTCCGCCGATGCAGGGGACACGGGTTCGTGCCCCGGTCCGGGAAGATCCCACATGCCGTGGAACGGCTGGGCCCGTGAGCCATGGCCGCTGAGCCTGTGCGTCCGGAGCCTGTGCTCCGCAACGCGAGAGGCCACAACACTGAGAGGCCCGCGTACCGCAAAAAAAGAAAAAAAAAGAAAAAAAAAAAAAAAAAAAAAGCCAGGTAAGGGACAGCCTGCATTTCTCAGGAAGTCGCTTATGACTAAAACAAAAGCACAAGATGGGGGCGGGGGGGGGACTACCTAAAACCCCTGTAATGTTTGACCTGAAGGAGAGCCTTCACTGAATGGATGAAAAAACTGGAGCCTTGGAGAGGTAGGTAACTTGGCCAGGGTTACAGTTTATTTGGTGGTAAAGCTGGAAGTAGATTTCTGGACCTCCAAGTCGAACTTCAGTGCAGTTTCCCACTTCACCAAGCTGCCACCCCATTTAAGACGTTTTATAAAACTCCTCACTGAGGCAGTTAACATAAGGGTCCAATTATCATTCAAAGATCTGTCTGTTAGATAATAGCTCGAAAATTCCATGCATTTTACAGCATTTATCAGAGTTATCTAATCTTCGAGGGGGAAAAAAAGTAAAGAGGAAAGGGGAAAAAAAAAAATCCCAATTTCTATCTGTTCCCTAAGGGCAAACTAAAGGGTTGCAGACAGTGGTAGTATCCACAACCACAAAAACAGGCAATAATCCCCACCCACGGGCCCAGGAAGGCGGCCCCTCCTCTGCACCGCCCACCCTCCGCAACTCAGTAAATTCCACTCCCATCCAGGCGCACGGGAGATGTTCCACCTCCCGCCGCTGACAGAGCGGGCTGGGCCGCATCGGCCACTCTCCTTTCACCACCACTTTCCCCCACCCCAAAAAGGACCAGAAGCCTAGAGCACCACCGGGTCCCCAAACGAGCGTTCGCTCGCACACGGGGACCACCAGATCAAACACCCCGCCCTGCTCACGGCGGCGGGGGAGGGGGAGAAAACCCCACGCAGGAAGTGTGTCCCGCGCTCCACTCGCCGCCCCCAGGGCCGGGACCTTGCGCCCTGCCAGCCGGTACCTGCCCTCCGCCGCCAACAGGCGAGAAGCAGCCGCGTCCACATGGCTTCAGGTGTCCACATGGCAATAAACGGGCCCCCGGCCCTCCCGTGGCAGGAGGACGCTAGCTCCGCTCCCGCCCGCTAGCCCGGCCCTCAGTCCGCCCGCCTCACCCCCAGCGAAGCGGCGAGAGACGCGGGATACCCGGGGCTGCCAGGGACCCCGGGGCGGGCAGCGCTGACCCCGCCGATCCCCGGGAGCCGCCCGCTCACATCCGCCGCCTTTGCACCCGAGGCCGCGACGAGCAGGTACCTTCCCCCGGCACCCTCAGGCCAGGACCGGTGCCCAAGCCCGACTACACTTCCAGGCCGGCCCGAGACCCCTCAGCGCCCTGATGCCAGGCCGGACCCTTTCCCCTCAATGCCCCGAGGCCAGGGCAGGCCGCTCCTCTCTGCACTCCCGGGTCGGGCCGGGCAGGGACAGTCGCCTCAGCAAACCGAGTCCCGGCCTCGGAGTCCTGGGGCTCAGCACTCCCAGGTCGGGCCGGGCAAAGACCTCTGCCCCCAGCCCCAGAGGCCAGACACCCGGCCTGGCCCTAGCTCCTCAACCCTGACCTCTGCCCCTCCCCCTCAGGCCCGGGCAGCGGTTACCTGTGGGAACCCCCCGCCCGGTCCCTCGGCCTCGGCCGGGGGCGGGAGGGGAGGGAGCGGCGGCGGACGGCGCTGCGCGGGGTGGGGGTGGGGGAGCCTCCGCCGCCTCCAGCTCGGGCGCCGGGGTCGGCGGCGGGGCGGGCCGGGGCCGCGGCCCCTGGAGGCTCGCTCCGGCCCGCGCGCTCGCTCCCCGGTCAGGCGCGCCTCAGGGCGGGCTCTCCTGGCGGAGGCCGCGGCCGCCTCGCAGGGGCCGAAAGCGGCTCGGCTCGGGGTTTTTTCTCTCCATTCTCCCAACACACAGGAAATAACAGAGCGTCAGGTGACGGTTCGCGGCCAATCGAGAAGCTCCGGGCCGCGGCGCGCGGGCGGGCGGGAGGGCGCGCGGCGGGGGCGGGGCGGCAGGGGGCGGGGCCGGCGGGCGCGCGCGTGCCCACCCGCGTGCGGCGGCGCCGAGGCCTGTGCGCGCCGGGCCGCAGGAGACATCCACCCCGCAGCCGGGGTCGCGCGGGTGTACCCTCGGCGGCCGTGGGGTGCGTCGCGCGCGTCTCGCTGCTCGATCAGTGCCATCTTGGCCCACAGCTCCCGGCCGTCCTGGGAGTGGCCGCGAGCCAACTTTCTGGGGAGTTGGTGGCCCGGAATCTCTCCTTGGGATTTCTGGAGTTCCCTGGAGCCGCCAAAGCCAGAATCGCGTCTCTGTCAGCCTTGGGGAGCCCGCGGGCGAGGGCCCACTCTCCTCCCCATAACCGGTTTAGTGGTGCCGGCTCCTGCCCGCCTAGCGCCCACCCGGCCCTCAGGCCTAGTGCCCTCAACACCTCCGCCCTTTGGCGCCCCGTGTCCTTGGATGAATGACTTGGGCCCTCTTGGGACTCAGTTTCCTCCTTAATACAAGCAAGGAGTGGGAAGGCCCACCAACCTCACATGTAAAATAGATGCTCACCAAACGCCAGCCGCCTTCGCCTGAGGCGGCATTAAAAAGCTGCCATGCCTGGCTGACTGGACCCAGGGTCCAGAATTAATTTGGAGATAAGGTGGAGGATTTGCGGTGCCAAGGCCTCGGGCTGTTCCCAGCCTTATTTTTTTTTTATTTTTTTTTCTTTTCTGTACGCGGGCCTCTCACTGTTGTGGCCTCTCCCTTTGCGGAGCGCAGGCTCCGGACGCGCAGGCTCAGCGGCCTTGGCTCACGGGCCCAGCCGCTCTGCGGCATGTGGGACCTTCCCGGAGCGGGGCACGAACCCGTGGTCCCCTGCATCGGCAGGCGGACTCTCAACCACTGCGCCACCAGGGAAGCCCCCCAGCCTTCTTTTGCAAATCTCATGTATGTTTTATGGAGCAAAGGAATGGTTGACATTATTTTTCTTTCTTCTTCTTCTTTTTTTTTTTTTTTAAAGAAAATCTCGGTTGTAAAACAGCCAGAGATGTTTGTGCCGCCTGACCCACTGCTATCAAAAGTGAGAAGACCAGTGAGGCTAGGTTGTGCTTGGAGTGTTTGTGATCCTCCCTCTGGCTCAGCCAGAGACCTGGCCAAATTCTCTCCCCACTCCGGGCCTCGGTTTCCCGCTGGTACGATGGGAAGGAGAAGAGTGTGGACTGGATGTCCCTAACGTTGACTAAAATTGCTGACTCTAAATTAGACCCCGTCTGCCCTAGATGTTAAGGGAGTATGTGGCTTCCTTTCCTGAAGCAACCCAACTTGGAAGTAAATTGGAACTGGAAGAAGAGGGTAGCAGATGGAGGCTGATAGGAACCAGGTGTGGCCTGGGGACCCAGTTTCAGTATATCTGAGGTCCATAGCTCTCCAGGGCCTGGCTCTACCGTTTCACCTCTCACCCCACCTAGACAGAGACATTAACGCTTTGCCTTGCCTTGGGCCACGCAAAGAGGGTCCTCCTGGCTGTAGCAGCACCTGCCCCCAGCAAAGGGATCTAAGGCAGGGCCTGAGTTGGTTCTGGCACCCCAGGAGGACCTTGTGGCAGGGGAAGGCAGTGATTTCTCCTGGCTTCTGTCCAATCACACAAAGTGGGGGCCGGCTCCAATGTGGGTCAGGGCTATTCTTGGAGACTTGATTCCCCAGCACCTCCTGCATGCCAGGCAGGGTGCCCGGTCTCTTCCGGGGCAGAGCTGAACAGGCCGCCAAGCCCTGCCCTCTGGCTGTTCCCATTGTTCTATGAGTTTCATTTTCAAATTCTTTGGCACCAAGACTCAAAAGGCCAGTGCTGGCTTCTGCTCGAGTCCCAGCTACAAAGGGTAAGAGGGAACTCTCAGCACAGACCCATGTTTTCTGGACAAACACAGAAAGATGCATGAGAGCTTCCACTTGGTGTTGGAAGCACCCTCAGTTTCTTGAAAAACTTCATGAAGAAAAGGGAAGCCCATTTCCTTAGAGTCTCCTGCCCCATCGTTCTTCCCTTCCTTTCCCTTCTTCCTCAGCTCATTCGGGTCTCAGACTCGGGGACCAGAACGTGAAATGGATGGCGACAAGCCATGCAAAGCCTCATGCAGAAGGGAAGGAATGCAGACAGATAACTGAAGTCCAGGCTCTTGTTTGTTCCTGCCTCCTGTCCTGAGACTGACCCTACAGCCCCCTCCCCATCCCTTTGGACCCTGCTGGAACAATGGCTACTTAACCTCCACCTGGAAACTTCCCCAGTCCTAGGGTCAGGCCAGCCTGGACCTCTTCACCCCAACAGCCACCTTCCCTTTCAGTACCATTTGGAAAAAGGACATGTGTGGGCATTATGACCAACAGATAGATTTGAGTTACGCTTGGGCTCTGTGGCCCTGGACTAGTCACTTCACCTCTCTGAACCTTGGTTTCCTCAGCTGTAAAATGGGGATAATATGACCTCACTCATAAGGTATTATGGGAATCTAAAGAGAAATGCATTAAAAATTCAGTACAGTACCAGGCACACATTAGCAATAGCTACAGTTCTATGATGTGGACATACAAGCAGACTGAGGTTCAGAGAGGTTAAGTCACTGCTCAAGATCCCATAGTGGCCAGAGCACAATAACTGGGAGCTCCCTCCTCTTTGATCACATTAGTGTCTTCTATTGTTCTCTCACTGTCTCATCTGTGAGAATCCTGTTTTTCTTTCTTTTTTGAATTTTACAATTTTATATTTTAATACAGCAGGTTCTTATTAGTTCTCCATTTTATACATATTAGTGTATATATGTCAATCCCGAGAGAATCCTGTTTTTCCTACCACAGTTTAAGAAAAGGACAGTAGATTAGTTGGGGTTTTTTTTGTTTTTGTTTTTTTCTCTCTCTCTTCTAGCCCAGTCCACTCAAAAAATACATACTGAATTGAATCAGTGTTTACAATTCCAGAAGCAATATTAATCCTTTCCCTCCTCCTCCAGCTCCGAGATGGCTTTTGGAAACCCTGTGTCAGTCCCTTTATTACAAACTCCTCTGCCCTCCTCCAGGCGCCTGGGCCACTCCGGGATTACAAATGGAGCCTTCTGCCTCTAGGTCACTGATTCCGCTACCATCTGTCAGCATGGATTGACTGAGGAGACTGGCCCCGCTCGGCCCGATCAGTGACTTGTGCGAAGTGAGCTGGGCTGTCAGTGCCTTCAGCGGCGGGCGGATGTCCTTCCTCTCTCTCGCTGGCTCTCTTGAGCACAAGTACCGCCCTCACCTTTATCCTTCAGTGGCCCCAGCTCTCCTTCCTCTTGGGAGGGGCCTCCTGCTAACTCTAGCACGCCCAGAGGGAGGCCTCCTGGAACTCCTGCTCAGTCCTCCAGGAGAAAACTTACCCAAAAAAGCCTCTGCTTAACAGAGTGGGGAACCCTCCCCCAAGCATCCGGCAGAGCCTGTCCCAAGCCAGGCACTTTTCCCACGCACAGCACAAACATAAGGGTGGCCTTCCTTCCACACAGAGCACCTGCTGTGTGCTGGGCTGTAAACCCCGATGGAGGGAACATAGGGCCTCAGAATAAGTCTTTCTGGGGCAAGGGCAGGGCAGGCTCTAAGGCTAAGGGAGTGGGGAGGAATACCAAGCCTTAGCCACGTGGGGGCAGCCACTGCAGGTCCCAGGAGGGCTGTGTGCAGCGCAGGGCTGCAGAGGTGGGGGGGGGGGGGGTGTCCTACAGGGCCTTGTATCTGTGACCCACTTGGCATGAACTGGTTCCACAGGGTCTCACAGTGACCTCTGCTCAGGAGATTTGCCCCTCAACCCTGCCTTCCACCTCATTCCTCCAGGGCCCAAGTTGTGGCTCCCTCCTCAGCTCTCACTGATCACGCCGGGCTGTCTGTGCCTGTGTCTGCCTCTCCCGCAGGACCGTGAGCATTCACAGGGCAGACGCCTCTGCTTCCCTCGGGTCTCTGGCGTCCTCTGAAGGGTAAGGCACCATAACCATAAAAATGGTTACACTGCGTGTCTGTAGCGACATGACGAGGTTGGTACTGTTCTCATCCCCACTTTACAAACGGGACGACTAAGGGGCAGAGAGTTGAACAACTCGTCCCAAGTCACACAGCATGCAAGAGGCCAAGCTGGGATTTGAACCCAGGTCTTTAGAGGTTGCACTCTTAACCACCAAGTTTCCCAGCACTGGGTAAGCACTGGAAAGATGGATGGACACAGACAGTTGGTGGGTCCCAAAGTCTGCAGGCGGATAGGGAAACAGACGTGAGGGGACAGCAGGGTCGGCACCAGTCTCTCCCCACGGGTAACACAGTAAAGCCCTGGAGACTGGGCAGTTTGCAGGCGTTGGACCCTCAGACCCCAGGCCTGGAAGACCCAGGCCTAACGGACAAGCAGCAGGAGACGTGCAGCACGCACTCGGGACGGAGATGCAGCCGAGCAACGGGAGGCCCCTGCTGCCTGGCCTCACAGAAGATCACCCTTCAGCCCACTCAACACCCCTGCCACCAGTGCCTCACGTCTCCCTGGGAAGTCCCTGGCATGGTGGCCCAGCACAGGTCACGGAACCGGGGGTGTAGCCTGGTCTCACTGATCTGTGTCCTTTAGCAAATCATCCAATGGCTCTGCTCAGTTTCTTCATCTGGACATTGGAATGCGTGGGAGGAGGGGCCGAGTGGTCTGCCTGCCTCCAGGAAGCCGGGTCCCTCACCTGGCTGACCCCATTCACTGCTCCCAACAACCGTGGGAGGCAGGGATTGTCATCTTCATTGTGCAGAACAGGAAATGGACACACAGAGAGGTTAAGAGACTTGCTGGAGGTCACACAGCTAGCAAGCAGCAGAGCTGGTTTGAACTCAGCCTTCTGGCCCCCGCGCCCCCACGGAGTCACTTACAGCAGTGCAGAGTGTTAAAGTGAAGACGGAATGATCTAACAATAGCAGTGACAAAGCCACGTCTAAGCACTTCACCTGCTCTAACTTGCTTAATCCTTACAACAGCTCTCCAAGGTGGGTACTATTATTACCTCATTCTGCAGATGAGGAAACTGAGTCACCGAACAGCTAGGCAGAGTTGGAATCTGAAACCAGGCAGGTCAGGCTGCAGAGCCCCTGCATCGCTTTATCACAAGAGAACAATAGGGAGGCTCCTTTCCATTGGGATTATTTCTGCTTGAAAGCTCAAGACTTTTAGCCCCATCACTGTTGGGCTCCACGGGAAGGCAGTGCTGCATGCTGAGGCATGCTGGGAAAAGACTTTGTTCCATCCTGCTTTGTTGACATGCTCTTCATTTTAAGCCTGAAACCCCAGCTTCCTGTGAAGAATTCAAACCGTGGAGAAAAATGTGGCCATAATACAGCCACTACTTCCTGCGCCTCCAGTGTTCCCTGAGCTTGGGGCTCCGTGTGTGTCCTCACACTTAACCTTCACAACACCCAAGTAGCCCCCGCTTCACAGCTAAAGAAACTGAAGCCCAGAATTGCTAACAAGATGCCCAAAGGCACACAGCTGCTAAGTAGTAGATCTGAGACTTGTCCCCAGGTCCTTCTTGAGAATCCTGGCTCTTCTGACCACAACAGCTGCACTCCCATGGGGTGCGCGGAGGTGGGTCCTGTTTGCTGGGCTTTGAGGGAAATGCTGCTGCTCATCTTCCGCCACAGGCTGGTCCCTCAGTGTCACAATTCCTGGGCCACAGGGAAAGCACCAGGACACAGGTGTGAGAAGTGTGGACATCAATGTCCGCTCCACTCCATCTCTCCCTCCAGTGATTTGAGAATGGCTCCCCTGCCACCAAGGTGGTTGTCTTCTGGAAGCAGTCATGCCCTGTGAGGTTCCTCATCACTGCCCTGCATCTCCCCGGGAGCTCACAGGATAACTCCAAGGCACATGTGTGATTCCGGGGAAACAGAAAGCAGCAGAGTCAATGGATTCTCCAACTCCCAACTGGTCTTGTTGATTGCAGCCTCTTTTCCCGGCCCACCCATCCCTGCAGCAAACTCATTACAGTTTCCAGAAGCCAGCTTTGACCCTACTACCCCTGGCTCAAAGGTTGTTGGTGGGCCCCAAGGAGCTTCAGAATTCAAGTAAATTCTCATGCACCTGGAACACAAAGCCCTCGCCTGGCCCCAGCCACCTCTCCGAGCTTCTCTCACACGCCCTCTTCTGCTTCTGTGCCAAACCAAATGGGTTGTGTCCCTACCATGTGCCTGTCTGCTACCCGAAGCAGGAAGCCCTTCTCTGTTCCTTACAGAGTGAAATTATACCCTCTTTCAAGTCTTACGCAAATGCCACTGCCTCCACGAAGCCTTACCTTAATACTCAACATAAATTCACCCCACAGACATTGAATGAGCCCCTACCATATGCCAGGCATTGAGCCCAAGGGTCCCTGTTATCATGGAGCTCACAGTGCCATAGGACCATTAGAGCAAACAAATGATCACATAAATACTCATCTGGTAACAGCCATGAAACACATTAGTAAGAAAGTGGGCAAGTGCACAGAGGGTGTATAATGGGACCCTGGGTCTTGGGGATCCAGGACATTTGAGCTGAGACCTGAAGGACAGATAGGTGTATAATGGGACCCTGGGTCTTGGGGATCCAGGACATTTGAGCTGAGACCTGAAGGACAGATAGGAAGTGGCCATATGATGAGGATGGAAGAGAGCTCCAGGCAGCGGGCACAGCACAGGCAAAAGCCCTAAGGCGGGAGGGAGCGAGTAGATTTCCAGGAATGGCAAGGAGGCCAGTGCGATTTCAATGAAATGAGTAAGCTGGAGATGCAGTTGGAGCGAGACAGTGCAGACCACGAAAGGCTTGGGGACTTTATCCCAAAGGCAAAAGGGAGAACCGCTGAAGGATTCTGAACAGAGAAAATAATCAACATTCATTTATAAATGATCCTGCCCCGTGGCTGAGTGTCTCCTGAAAAGCCTAGGCTTTGCGTCCAGCCACCCCCGAACCTTGGCTGTCTGGCTGTTTGGGGGGTGAAGTTTTCAAAGCCCTCCTCCTGGACTGAGCTCTCGAGGGCAGGGCTGACCTCCGGTTCTCCCGCATCATCCTCAGCATGTAGAGCTGCTCCAAAAACATTTGTGAAACGAACTAACAGATAAGACAAGACACTTACCAGCATTTCCCCCGGAAGAGGCCAGGCTGCCTGGGGGGCCTTCCACGTTCTCTGGAAATCACAAAATTCAAGGGTTTTAGTGAGGTCACTACTCAGGGAGCCCTTGATAGTAGAGCCGGCATCCCATGGATGCCCGCACCCAGGGCCAACATGACACGGCACGGGCATGTGCCCGTGACTGTATCCTGAATGACCAGAAACAGAACCAGAAGATCCCAACAGCTGTTAAGGTGCTTTCGAGTTTACAAAGCACATTTCACAAGCAGCCTCACACAGGGTCAACCCTCTCGGGTGGATACAGTTGCTGCCCTGTTTTACAGATGAGGAAACTGAGGCCCAGACAAGGGAGGGTCTCTGGCAAGTCATCCCAAAGCCAAGACTAGAGCCTGACAACAGTTCAGGCTACTTATGGCTCCCATGGGGTTACGAGAGCTTTCCGGAAATTTCTTTAAAAAATGTTTGAAAGTGACATATTTCATCAGGGTGTCTGTCAGCCAGCAGTGGGAGCCAACACACCAGTTCTCACAGGCTGGCCCCCTGCATGTGTCAAGGCTGACACTCAGCCCCAGGCCCTGAGGCTGGTGGCTTAGCCCAGGGCACAGGGCGGGCCTGAGTGATGACTCCTCGGCTCCCTGGGCTTGGTGCTGGCACAAAGCGGGTGCTCGGGAGACTCTGAGTGTTCTCCAGGGCAACCTGAGCTGATTTGAGGGATAACAATAGAGAACACTCCTACGGGGTACCAGGAACCATGCTAAGTGAGTTACCCGCGTGAACTCAGGTCACCCTCACAACAAGGCTAGGAGGTGGGTACGCCAGTTACCCCGAGTCATGTGTGTGGAAACTGAGGCTCAGAGCAATAGCTAATGAGCCTGGGATCCCACAGCCAGGCAGTGGTAGAGCTGTGATTTGAACCCTTGAAGCAACCCCACGCCCCGGCTGACTGAAGGTGGCCAGAAACCCGGGCATCCTCAAGGACTGTGACCGCGTGGGGCGCCCCTCCTCCTCACCCCTGATGGCCGTCACTCCCACTCCCACTCCCCGGATATCCTGTGTGGGCGAGCAGTGACAAGCTGGCATGGTAACTGCCTCATCTCCCCAGCCTCCCCTGCCCTCACCCCGTGGTCTCTGGCCCCCCTTTACTCATCCTGCCACCTTTGAGCTCCCGCCCCAGCTCCGTTTTGGTGGTAGGTGGGGTGTACAAAAGAAAGGGAGGGCAGAGGGCAAGGCTACCTCGAGAAGGCTCTGTAAGCTCTGGGGCCTCAGCTTTGTCACCTGCAGAATGAGGACATCAACAACGCCCGCCACGGAGGGCTGCACCCACACAAGTGCTTGATGCATGACCTCGCACCTGAGTGCTGGTTCCAATTATTCTGGCCTCAGATACCCCTTGAGGGGGAATCACTCGTCCCCGTGAGCAGGCAGGGCTCAGGGAAATACGGTGCCCACGGTCGCCCAGCGTCCATCCCCCAGCGCAGCACAGCGGAACAAGGAGTGAGCGGTCTGTCGGACTCTGGAGCGTGAGTGGAGGAGAGGAGGGAGGGTAAATGAAACGTTTGGGTCTTCCACGCAACTCAGCGTCACAATGCCAGGTGTGGGCTGGATTTGGCTCCCGAGTCCTGTATCCGCCCACTCCCAAGGCTCTCCCCAAATGGTGCACATCGAGTGGTGTTGGGGGGAGTCCTGTGCCCTCCTGGGAGCCACTATCTTGCTGGACCCTCTCGGCCCCCCTTCCCCAGCCCAGGTGAGGTGTGCTGGTGGGGACAGGAGGAGCAACCGCGGGCTGACTGCAGAATAAAAGGGAAGAAGGCATCCTTTCCGGAAAAATCAATGGACAGGTGTGACCACCCAAGTCACAACCTACACGGGAGCCATCCAAGAAAATCAAAGAGACGAGAGAATTGCCACCCCTTACGGCAGCTGAGAGAGGTGAGCGCGCCCGATCCCCCATCAGACCGAGAGGAAAACTGAGGCCCAGGGCGGGGCCGTGACTGGTCCAGGGCCCCACGGTATGTCTGAGGCTCTGCCACGTGTGAGGGGTGTGTCCAGCCCCCGGTGGCCCGTTTGCAGTGGTGGGAGGGCCCTTGTGGTCCTCACGCCTCACAGCCCAGCCGTCGTCCAGTTCCCTCTGGTCTTGCCCACATTACCAAGGGTGTCCGTTTAGCCTCGCGCAGAAAACACCCAATCTCCGAGGCTCTTCCCTGCATGCTTTTGGCTTCTGGGGTGCCCTACCCCCACCCCCCACCCTCACATGTTAGGCAGAGTGAGGGGAGACTGTATTCAATAAGCTGCTACACAGTTGTGCAATTAGAACAGAGCCTGCCTGACTCGCAGTAAGTGCTCATAAATGTTAGCTTTTTTTTTTTGGCCGCGCCAGGCGTCTTGAGGGATCTTTGTTCCTCAACCAGGGATCGAACCCGGGGCCCTCGGCAGTGAAAGCACGGAGTCCTAGCCACTGGACCGCCAGGGAGTTCCCGATGTTAGCTATTATTACTAGGCACGATTATCCTGGCCCACAGACACTAGATGCTAGAGCCTTCACTCTCCTGCGCTGACTTTTCTTTGAGCTAACAGTTGTTGAGTGCTCTCCGGGAGCCAGGCTCTGGGCCGACTGCTCTGTGAGAGTTAGCTCGCCTAATCTTCACCACAGCCCTGTGACTTAGGTACTATCATTACCCCAGGAAACCAAGGCTCAGAGAGGGCAGGTGAGCTGCCTGAGGCAACACAGCTGGTAAATGGCACAGCCAGGGTTGAACCCAGGCAGCCTGGCTCCCGCCATGAACTGGGGGGGGGGGGGGGGGGGTAGCGGCCCTGATCTCTTGCAGGAGCTTCCAGTCACGTCAGGGTCCCAGGCAAGAGAAGCTGCTCCAGGAACCCTCACCCAAGTTGGGGACCAGGCATCTACTCTGATTCCCCAGCAATGTTGCCCCTGTCTCAGAGTGGGGCCTGGGCTGGCCCTGGATGCCAGAAGTCCTGAGACTCCAAATTAAAAGGAGACCCAGGCTGTCCAGGAATCCCAACACCACAAGGCCACCCTGAGAGGAGCTAGAACAAGCCAGCTTTGTGTGCAACCTGCCCACTCTCATCAAGTCAGGCTCTCCCTTCCTCCAGAACTGGCTCCCACTGCAGAGGGAAAGAGTTCCCTCTCCCCCTTCCCCTTCCTGGGCTTCAGCCACTCAAGGTGACTGGCCTGTTACACCTGTAGCTCTCTGCTCTTACCCTTCCTTCTGGTGGTACACCCTCCCCTGCCTTAGCCTGGCAAACTCCTACTCATCCTCCAAGACGTTCAAATGCCACCTCCTCTCTGAAGCCCCTCTTGATTGACCTGTCAGAATTCACAAGAGTACCCCAGGGAAAACTTTTTTTGTTGTGCCTCTAGGGTGCTGGCATAGCCAGCTCCTTCATAATCACAGCTGCAATTGAGCACCTGCTGTATACAGGTGCTGCACCTGCAATCTCCTTAATCCCTACAGCAAGCCTGCAGGTAGAGTTTACTACTACCAGGTCACTGCCTTTTAGAACTGCATCTCTGAGAGCTTAAGTAACTTGCCTAAGGTCGTATAGCTAGAAAGTGGCCAGGGAAGATTGCAACTCAGGGCTGACTCTGAAGCTCCTGGGGTCCATCAAATTGGGGGCATACAGAGGGAAGGGGCTTGCTGTGCTTCTTCCATCTATGTATGCCAGGAGGGTGGGCGTACGGCTCCAAGTGGGCAGGCTCTGTGAGCCTGGGCTGGGTGAAATGAGCTGACCGGCCAGTTGGAACCTCGACTGGTACTCCCAACACCTCTGAGAGAAGGGTCTCAAGCCCAGGCGGGGAACGGACCCAGCATCTTGGCCTTGAGGAGAGTCTATCCACTGTTCCTTCCTTTTCCATCTGATAAAGGAGGCTCCATGGGGCACCAGAGCCCCGCAGGCAAAGGCCAGGTGCTCCTCACACACAGCTCCCTGGCTCCTCTATGCAGGTTGGCTTGTGGGCCCAGGACCTGAAGGAAGTGCTGAGGTGGATGAGCGAGCCGGCCAGCAGTTTCCAAAGGGACATTAGCCACATGAGGCTCTCCTGCTTGGGGCAGATGTCCCGGTCACAGGCATAGCTGTGGCTTGTCCCTACATGTCAGGCTCTGTGGGGGAAAATCCCCTTCCGGTGGGTTTGCCCAAAGGAACTGAGCCCATCACCCCTTCCAGGGTGTGAGGCAGGGTGACTGGCTGGTCCATCCTGGTGGCCCACCTTCCTGGGGTATCAGCGGGTCTGGATCTGCTCCCCTAGCTTCCAGGCACACACCCACTCTGTGCTCAGCTCTGGGCGGGTGCTGGGAACACTGAGAGGATGCCTTAAAAATCCTGTACCCAAGAGCCTGACAGTGACCACACCTCTCACAGCACTGTGAGAGGGGGCATGGGGATGGGCAGGGCGCAGGCCCCCAGACCATCCAGGCTGAGGGCAGGGAAGGCTTCCTGGAGGAGGTTAACTGAATCCAAAAGGACTTGACCAGGCAGAAGAGGCGGTGAGGTCCAGGTGAGGAACCAGATCCTGGGGAAGGAGGGCTAGAATGAGGGCTACAGCCTGAGGCCTAGTGTGTGACAGGCTGGACCCAGAGGGCCTTCCCCTGACCCTCCACCTGAGGTGGGCTCCTGCCTCGGCTTCTCAGCTCAGATGTCTCCATCCCTGCTGGGGCCTGAGCTATGGCCTGGCCCTACTAAAGGCCCACTCTCTGTGATCTCTGGAGACCTCCTTCAGAGACTGACTACCTCTGTACCTGCCACTGCTCCTGCCTGAGCCCTGCTGCAGCCCAGAGCCTAGAGCTGCGGTCGCTTCCCGGCCCAGGTCAGGCTCAAGCCCTCTGCCCTCATGTGCCCGTCAGAGGAGACAAGGTCCTGGGACACCTTGCCAACACCAGCCCGGCCACAGAACCCGTTGCCACCCTCCTGCAGCCGGGGGCAGGCCCATCTCTGGCCTTGTATCTTCGAACCCCATCTGAGCCTCAGTCCCTGGCTCTCTGTCTCTGGTTACCCTTGGGAAGCAGCTGTGGGCAGAAGTAGCCTTCTGAGACCTCAGGCCGCCCAGGCTAAGAGAATGACAGGACCGTGACCCTGGCTGGGGACGGAGAGACCTTGCAGGGAGGCAGCCAAGATGGGGCAACGGCTGGAAGTCAGGAGAGCAGCCTGGGCTTCCTGCAGACTGAGGAGGGGGCTGGTGTGCCAGAGAGGAGGGAGGACCAGCTCCTCCCCGCCATGCTGGCCTGTCTGTCTCCAGCACTTCACTGTAAAAATAAATGGAAAAAGCACACACCAGACAGAAAAGAGGGAGGAAAAAAAACAAAACAAAACCCCAAACCGCCCCACATGGGCTCCCTCAGCGGGTTTGGGCCAAGGCCTTGGCCTGGGTTACTTGCTGCTGCTTTTCCCGGGAAGCTGCTGGTGCCAAATTTGCATTTACCACAAACAGAGACAACACAATGTCATAATCCTTCTCCTGTCACTCTCCCCTCTCTTCCTCCTCCCACCTCAGACACGCACGCTAACACAAAATGACGGCTCCCTCGACAGCCTGAATGAGCAAAGCCCTCGATCTGCCTCTTAATTGCTGGCGTTCCTCTCCGGCCCGCGCTCCGTGCCCCTCGCCCAACTTGCAGCAGACCACCCACTGCCCCCTCCTTTGTCCCGAATCACCGCTGACAAATGGGCTGCTGGAGGTGGAAGAATAAGCCTGGAAATAATGGTGGGGGGAGAAGCCAGCCCCTGCCCACCGCCCCCCCCCCCCGCCGGCCGCCTCTGCACCCTCACTGCCAGGGTCCCAGCCACGGAAGCTGGCTGGACCTCAGGCGACGGGGGGGCAGCGAGAGTGACTCAGCCCCTGGGACTCTGACCCGGAGCCCTGCCCTTCACGCCCCGGCCGCCGCGCTCCCAGAGCAGCCGTCCCTCCCCCCTCCTCTCCCGGCCACCCTCCCGGGCACCGCTCTCAACATCCCCCGCGCTCCCCTCCCGCCATCGCTCTTTATGGCAGTTTCAAAGCTGCAGCCGCCGCTCGAGCAGCTGCGGCCTTTGATGGGGACAAGGCAGTGAAGGCCGCCCGGGAGGCCCCCGCCCGCCCCTCCCCGGGAGCCTCGGGCCGGGCGGCGCGGCGCGGCAGAGCGCCCAGCCGGCACGCCTCGCACGCCAGAGCAAACTTTCGTGACCGGAGGGAGAGCCACGGCGCCTGCTGCGTTACCTTTGCAGCAGCATCCTTCCTGGCACTTGCTCCAGACCCCTCCAACAGCCCAGGGCGAACGGCCGGAGGAAAACAACTCCCGAGTGAGGCTAGGGAGGAGGGGAAAGGGAAAAAGGAGAAGGAAAAGGAAAGGGGGCAGTTTCTCGTCTCTCAGCCTCCTCGCAGCTCCTCCTGCCCGAGCCGGCAAGTGAAGTCACAGGGCCGGGGCGGTGACATCAGCCGAGCCTCTGACATCACGGCCCCTGACAGATCTCACCTCTGCAGGGTGGAGATGGAGGAGCAGCGGGGAGGAGGGGATGGATGGAGGAAGGAGGGGAGCACAGATTCCTCCATCGCCCTCAAATGCGGAGAGTGCGTGCCAGCATGGGGGGGGGGCAGGGGAGGGGAGGGGCGGGTGGCTCATCTCTGAAGAATATGTTTTATCTCTGTAGATAGGGGCGATTATGTGTCTATAATTGGCCCCCGAGTGAATGGCTTAAAAGGGCCGAACGTCCACCACAGGCAAGAATCACAGCTCACTGCTGTTCTTGGAGCCCAGTGGGTCAAGGCCAGTATGATGGGTCGTGAAGCACCTACTGTGTGCGGGAACTCGCACCCAGCATCTTGGTCGCAAACACCTGGTGTGGCTCGGAGAAGGAAGGGCCTCCCCAAGGTGGTGCAGAAGGAAAATGAGCTGGGATTTGAGGCAGGTGGCAAAGAGGGTGGGAAAGGGCCAGTCACGGCCAGCAAGGGGGCCCAGAGCCTGAAGGGCCAGCCAGGCAGCTTCGGGGCTTTTTGAAGCCTTTCACCGGCTGCAGGATCAAGGCCTCGGATTTGATTACTCAGCCTAGGCCCACCCCCAGAATGCAGCAGTCCCCATCACCCCAAATCCCATCTCCAGGGGTGGCAGCAGCAGGCAGCCTGCCCTCAGCATGTGGCTAGCAGCACCAGTTCAGTGGGCTGAGCACCCAGTACCACATGCAGTCCCAGCACCAGGCATTCATGCTGCCCCTCTTACTCCGTGGCAAAGCCTAAGAGGTAGGCACCAAAGCCCCATGTCACGGTGGGGAAACTGAGGCCCAATACGTGGTGGGACAAAACAGAGACCCAGGTGTCCAGTGCCTGGACTCCAGACCACGGCCAGATCCTTGGCCCTGCAGTGCCCTCGGCCTGAGCCTCCTACTCTACAGCTGCACAGACCATCCCCGATGCCCACCTGCTTTAGGTAAACCATGGGTGCTCTAGCCTCTGCCCTCAGATGAGACACCACACAACCCGCTCTACCGTGTTCCCTTTAGCTCAAGACCCCAGCCCAGGCCCCGCTGGGGCAATCCCACCGCAGCACCCTCTTCCCTGGCACCACGGAGCACCTGGGCTGCTGAACATCGGCTGCCCCTAAGTCGGCTCACAGCTTCATCGGAGCTCCTGGGCCTGGCACTGGGTGAGGGCCTACTAAGCGCCAGACTCCAGCTATCTCATTTCACCCTTCCCACATCCAGGATGTCAGGGTTAGAGGCCAGGAGACCGGGCTGCTCCCAGGGTCTGGAAAGTACTTCCCTTTCTCCCAGGCTTTCCCCAAAGCCTGGGGCCAACGTTCCCACCTCAGTTCTCAGGACTCCGGCCATGCTTTGCACCGGTCCTCCCCCCACCAGGACCTGACATGTTGCAAAATCCACACCAGGCACTCAGTAAAGCCTTGTAGTAAACTGACCCTAGTCACAAAAGATGTGCGCACAGGCGCAAACACCAGCGAGGAAACCCAGGAGAGACGCCTCCGTTCAGTTCCCTAAACAAACCACGCTTCCTCTGGTCTCCAGGCCTTTGCACCTGCTGTTCCGCTGCTTGGAACATCTCACCCCACCGTCACCCGTTCCCTGGCTACGTGAGGGTCTCAACTGAAACATCACTTCCTCCGAGAAGCATCTCCTGACCCCCAGGTCCAAGTGAGATGCGGCTTTCCATGTTTATCCCCCATCATAGCTCCTACCGAGCGTCCCGGGAGGAGGCAGGAAGTGGTGGAAAGGGATGGGGGCTCCAAGGCAGACTGCTCGGGTTCAAATCCCGGCTTCCCAACTCACTTACCGAGTGACTCTGGACAAGCCACCTGACCCCTCTAAGTCTGTTTCCTCCTTCGTGAAATGTGGGCAAGAACAGCAGTGCTGTTGAGGGGGTCTCAGCACAGTGCAGACCCTCACCAGATCCAGCAGAACTGTGCCTGCCTGTTCCCCCGCCGGCCTCCCCAGCCAGGCTGCTAAACAGGCCAAGGAGATGGGTCTGCTTCGCCTTCTGACCCCTGGCACAGTGCGTGCACACAGTAAGCATTCAATAAATAGGCACCAAGGAAACCAGGCAAGGTTGGTTGACACAGCGGATTGGAGAACTTTAATTCAGCTCGGCTGGCACCTGGTTTTAAATCTTGGCCCCCACCACTTCCTTCCTGTGTGACTGTGGGCAAGTTACTTCTCTGAGGCTCGTATGCTCCACCTGTAATATGGGTATAAGAACAGAACCTGCCTTATAAGGTTGTTGTGAGATTACATGAGAGAAGGGATGCGAAATGCTTAGACCAGTGCAGACTCGTAGCAGGAGCCGGATCCGTGTTAGATGCCATCCTTATTACCTTATGTGATCTGGGCCTGCGAGCTGCCACAGAGGACAGAGGGGAGTCTGAGAGAGACGTGGTGGAAGCGGGAAGGAAGTGGACTTTGGAAGGACACAGACTGGGCTCCGACACTACCTCAGTGAGCCTCAACTTCCCACTCTTGAAGGAACGTAACTAACGCTCCTTACTTCGCTGAGTTTTTGAGTGGGAAACTGCAGACAAGGAATATGAGTGAGCCTACCACAGAGCCGGGCACTCAGTAGATGCAGAATAAATACGGGTTCCCTTCAGTCCTCTCAAACTATGGGCACCTGTGGACAGTTATGCAGTAACTTTTCACAAATATCTCAACATGGGTGAGGTGGGGTCACCAAGTGGGGAGCAACAGATGCAGAGGAGAGGCTTAGAAGGGATGGCAGCTGGGGGAGGCACCAGGAAAGGCTTCCTGGAGGAGGAGGTGCGTGAACTGGGTCAGGGAGGTTCAGGGGAAGGGAGGAGGGAGTAAGTGCAGGGACAAAAGAGTTGGGGCACCCAACCCCCCAAAGGCAAAGCACATTTCAACACAGCAACTCAGAGGGTAGAGGGGGCACTGTCGCCTCTGTTTGGGAACATGGGGTTTCGGTAGCACAGTGGCTGAGCTGGAGGGCTCCATGAGCACCAGGCCTCTGTGCTGGGCATGTTGTCATGGATACAGGGCAACAACACAGAGACCAGAATAACTGAGCTGGGTGGGATGCTGGAATCATCTGCCCCACTCATTCTACAGATGGGGAAACTGAGGCCCAGAGAGAAGAAGGGACTTGACCAAGGTAACATGGTAGGTCAGTGGCAGGGACCTACCTGCCTACGCTTAGTCTCATAGCCCCTAGGTTAGAATTCTTTTTTTGTTTTTCGGGGGGGTACGCGGGCCTCTCACTGTCATGGCCTCTCCCGTTGCGGAGCACAGGCTCCATAAGCGCAGGGTCAGCGGCCATGGCTCACGGGCCCAGCCGCTCCGCGGCATGTGGGATCTTCCCGGACCGGGGCACGAACCTGCGTCCCCTGCATCGGCAGGCAGACGCTCAACCACTGCGCCACCAGGGAAGCCCTTTCTTCTTCTTCTTTTTTTTTTTTTTTTTTCTTTGCGGTTCGGTTCGAGGGCCTCTCACTGTCGTGGCCTCTCCCGTTGCAGAGCACAGGCTCCGGACGCACAGGCTCAGCGGCCATGGCTCACAGGCCCAGCCTCTCCACGGCATGTGGTATCTTCCCGGACCGGGGCACGAACCCGCGTCCCCTGCATCGGCAGGCGGACTCTCAACCACTGTGCCACCAGGGAAGCCCCAGAATTCTTTTAATGGTAACAGCAAAGACAAGTTAATGGTACTTAAGTAGTGCTTATTGTCTGCACCTGTGTCTTAGCTTCTTAGGAAGATGAACTCATTCGAGCCCCACGACAACCCTCTGGTGAGGGTCTATCATTACCCCCCATTTTACAGATGAGCAAACTGAGGCCTAGGGAACTCAACTGTGTTGCCCAAAATCACACCGCCAATAAAGAGCAGAGCCAGGATTCAACCCCAGGGTATCCAGCCCCAGAATGTGGGCACTTAACCAATACACCCGACTGCTCTCATCATAGCATGCGTCCATCCCATCGTGCACGCGTGCACCCATCCACCCAATCAGGCATGCACGCATTCATTCAAGCAGAATTAATTTGAGCTCCCACTGTTCCAGGCACTCAAGATTCAGCAGCGAATGCACAGCCAACCCCACGGAGCCCTGCCCGCCTCTCTGTGACCCATGCTGCCTTGTACTGTGCCTAGCCATCTCAGAGCTCACTAAAAACCATCCTCCTGAAAAGCCTCGTCTCAAATTTAGCTGCTCAAGACCACAGACCGCTCTATTGCTGGGAAACCACAAACCAACCCCCTTTTAAAAGCCATTATGTCGCTTGCTTAGGAAAGTGGGAGTGAATACAATTGATCCAGTATCAATTTCTGGGTAGAATGGTGAATTGCATGGATGTCCGAGGCCTCACTGGCCCAGGGGGGGGGAAAAAAATCCTGCAAATCAGATTTGGAGATAGTACACGGGGCTTGAAGCAGTTGAGTGAAAAAGTTTAATGGTTGAGCTTTGCCACCACAAGAGCTTTCAACAAGTCCAGCCCCCTGGGCAAGGAGGACGCAGCCCAGTCACATGCACTGGGTACCCTTTCAGATGGCCTTCGGGGCTCCCAGACGACCCAGACCTTCTCCTGCTAATAGCAGACTGCCTGCTCTGCTCCAGGCCCACTACACTGTTCTACCCCAAAGGCTGGCATGACTGTCCCACTCCCCAGAGGAGGAAGCAGATTCAGAAGAAGGAAGACTTTCCCGAAGTCGACACAAACCAGGCCTGGCTGGTTCCAAAGCCTGTGGTCCGCCCTCAACATTGCCACTTCAGTGCAGCCCTGGGCAGGCCTTGCGCCTTCTCTGATCCTCCAGTTTCCTCTTCCTTAAAGTGAAGACACTGAGAAACAAGAGCAGGAGCTCCCTTCCAGGCCTGGCATTCGGCGCTTCCATCTGACAAGGCTGCAAGATTGGTGCCAAGGACAGGAAGAAGGGCCAGCAGACGTTCCCCCAACCCACACCACCACCACCACCTTCATCTCTCCTCCACTAAACAGCCCCAGAACCACATATCTTAAAACAGAAATCCACTTCAGGGAGGTGAGGTATTTTAACACCCATTCTACAGATGGGGCTATAGAGTCAAATCTCTAAGGGAAGTACTCTCTCCCTGCCACTGCCTCCCCGACGCACTGAGAGGTTCTGAACATCATCTGCCGTTGCCCAAAAGCAGAGACAAAGCGAGAGGAACTGGGTGGCTACTGAAATCGGGTTATTAGCAGAATTATGAATAATAATCCCCACCATCTGCATAATAGCCACCTCCTGGCTGTGCAAAGGCTCACAGCCTCAGTTTCCTCTTCCATAAAACAGGAATAATAGTGATTATTCTTCCCTGAGATGGCAGGACAAGAATCATGCATCCCATTTTGCAGATGAAGAAACCGAGGCCCAGAAAGGTGGTGTTAAAGTGCACTGAAGCCACAACTCTTAACATGGGTCTGTGACACAATGCAGGAGGCTAAAAGGAAAGAAACGTCTGGGGTGGCCTGAGATTCTGAACCAAGCACACTTTTATCTGCTGGCAGTCTGCTGATGAAGGGTGATTTGCCCGCCCGGGGGGCCATCAGGGGCCTGCAGCCTGCCCTGGGCACAGCTGCCACCCTGGCAGACCCCCGAAGAGTACCCCAAAGAACCTCTGCACTCCCGAGCTTTTTTCCCATTCCAAACATGCCAGAGCCCCACGGACCCCGGAGGCTGCTACTTAGCGCCAGATTAATCACACCGAATTCTCCATCCAGATACTGCGTGCAGGCCGAACTCCCACCGCTAATCGCCATAATATTCTCCTCGGCGTGTGCAGGCGGCCGGGGCGATGTTCCAGGAATATTAATTCTCCACCGCCGGCTCACTCTCGCCACACGCATGCGCCCCCTGCATGGCCGGCTGCTGTTCGGGGATCAGGGGGCCGGGCAGGGGGACAGGGGGCCAGCAGGAGGCAGTGCTCAGGTCAGAAACCCTCCCTGGGGGCTGGGGGCTGCCCGGTGGTAAGCGGTGGCCCCAGGGCCTGGCTTTACATTTTAACCTGCGCCACCGCAGGGCTGGAGGTGGCTCATACCTGCAGTGAGGGCCGCCCCGCTCACCCTGTCTCTTCTCCCAGTTTTGCCCCCAAGCCCCCTGCCCCAGGACCTGCAGGAGGCTCAGGTCCCCTGAGAAGCCACAAAGCACGAGTCCTCTGAAGTCCTCTCAACACAACAGAGCTTTGAAGAAACGGGCAGCTAGGGACCAGCTAATCCCAGCCAAAAAAAAAAAAAAGAAGAAGAAGACACAAAAAAAGGAATGAAAGTCTTTCATCTGCTCAAAATATAAAACCGTGGGTGGTGGCAGGGACTCAGGTGAAGGAAGTTGGGCTCTGCTGTGGGCCTGTCCCGGCCTGGAGGGGGCAGGCCTCTGCTGCTGGCACTACCTGACCCTTGCCTAGCACAAGGAGGGGACCCTCTCCCCCTAGTGTGGCCACTAATAAGAGGAGCCCAGGAAAGGCTGGCGGGGACAGCTTCCAGCTTCTGGAGGGTCCCTGAGGAGACGGATCACACCTCTGTCCCGAGGCCACTGGCCTGTCTTCAGGGAGCGCCCAGCAATTCAAGAAAAACAAGAGCTCCCCTGAACACAGGCCCTGGGAGCACGCCTCCTGCCCACGCTGAGCCCTAGAACGCCGCTGGGAAGAGTCACATCCTCAGGGGCTTTGCAAAACACCCCTCTTACCTTATCCTGGTTCAAACTCAGTACAACCATGGGAAGCAACTTTAATACTCCAGTTCACAACCAAGGAACCTGAGGCACGGAGAGGTGAAGTCAATGGCCCAGCCAGATGGGTCCCCAGGCTGTCAGAACTCAAAGCCAGTGCCCTCTCCTCTCCAGGGCACAGCCTCACTCCACACCCCCGCCCCTCCCCTATCCAGGGCTCCATCTCCTCTTTTCTGAAATGATCTTTAAGGCCGTTCCTGCTCCCACGTCCTGACCAACAAGCAAAAGCATTTATTGAGCACCTACTCTATCCCAGGCCCAAGGATCCAGAACTGC
The DNA here is from genome assembly GCF_026419965.1 of Kogia breviceps. Classification (NCBI taxonomy): domain Eukaryota; kingdom Metazoa; phylum Chordata; class Mammalia; order Artiodactyla; family Physeteridae; genus Kogia; species Kogia breviceps. The sequence goes on from NC_081321.1 coordinate 96,589,973, forward strand.
ACAAGGTTGTGTCGCTTAAGGGGTTCACAGTCTGGTGGGAGGAAAGAAAAGTAAACCAGTGACCACACTCCAGTGTGAACCGCAGGGGAAGGGGCCTTCTCCCATGGCCTTGGGGTTAGAGAGGGCTTCCCAGAGGAGGCGATCACTGAGGAGAAAGTGGGTGGGGAAGGGGTCCCTGCACTGGAGTCTGGACCAGAGCGGACAGATCGGGCTGAGAGTGGCTTCTGTGAGCGGTACAGTGAAGTTGGCCTCTGTGTGAGGAATCAGATGAGAGCAGGAGGGGCGTGGCTGTCGGTGGGCCGGTGTGCTGGGCTGGGCAGGGCGCCGGGCCCAGCGTGGATCCAGGTGGGCTGAGCCAGTACCTGACTAGGTTGTCTGGGCTGGCCCAGGCCAGGCAGGGGCGGGGCCCTGGGCCACGGAGGGCTGAGGAGGGGGGTCTCTTGAAGCCGGGCCTCCTGACTCCTGGTCCAGTGATCTGACTGGGGGGCAGCGCCTGTAAGGATACCCCAAAATGTGGGTCCGGCCTAACAAAGTGAGCAAAAGGGGCCTACGTGAGGGTTTGGGGCTCAAGCCAATTCCTTTCTGGCACAGACAGGTTAAGAGAATCAAGGTTTAAACCACAGAGGTGGGAACTCCCTGGCAGTCCAGTGGTAGGGACTCCGCACCCAGCTTCAATCCCTGGTCAGGGAGCTAGGATCCTGTAGGCCACATGGTATGGCCAAGAAGTAAATAAATAAACATCAAAAACAAAAGAACAGAAAAACACAGAGGTGAGCGATGGCGTTCAAGCCCCGGGCCTCCCCCACAGCAGCTCCTGTCCAGCCTGAGGGCCACCAGTCACCCCCCATTCCCCTGCGAACATGAGCTGTCTGACCTGGGCAGCTGCCCGGCACCCCTCACACACTACCCCTCACGTAAGCCTCATGAGCATTAGAGAACCAAGGGGTCTCTCACCCATTTCTCAGATAAGGAAACGAGGCCGGGAGAGAAATGAACACTCAGCGCCCTCCTACCTGATGGGCTCTCTGCCCGTAATCTCACAGGGTGGGGTTACAAGGAGGGAGCTCACTCAGGCCCCACAGGCAGCAGGAGGCAGCTTTTCATGGCTCTTACGTGTGGGCCTGTGTGTGTACTGTCCTGTCCCCCAGGCCCCGCTGTTCCCGATCCGAACATGCACACAGAGGCCAGGTTGCAGTGAAATGACAGCTTCTTGCCCGGCTCCTGCCCTTACAGTCCCCAAGCACCGGTCCCATGCCTTGGACTCACTTTTTTGAGAAATCCAAGGCAGGGCTGGGACTCAGCTGGGACCCAGCAGATACTCCGAGACGTGGGGGCGAGCCAGGGCCCAGCCCTGCCCTCAAGGAGGTAACATCCCAGCCTGTTAACTGTGACCAAGGTGGACCATGGGACCCCAGGAAGGTGGGCAGCAAGTTACCCCGGGAAAATCCCAGAAAGCTTCCTGGAGAAGGGGGCATTTGGCAGCAACCTAGAGGGCAAGGAAGCCTGTGTGAGCTCCAAAGCTCCGTACACGTGAGACACAGGGCCCCATGACTTCGAGGGAGACTGGGCCCAGGTTCCACTCTCAGCCCTCACCTCCCTCCCAGGCCCATTCCAGGACAGCCCCTCCCCATTCTCTGCACCCCTATCTTCTGCCTCCAGGGTGCCTTATGCCTGTGGCCAAACCTAGTGAAGGCCCAATCCCGGGAAAGTCCGACGGAATGACCAATATGACCACGGTGGCATAGGCACGTGCTTGGCGTACCCCTGGGCTCCAGTCCCACATACCACCTCCCATGGGGCACTGACCACCAGGAGTAGCAGGGCCTGGGTCTCAGGTGCTGGGCCCTTGCAGGCAGGGCAGATGGACCAGGGGGTCAGGCTCTGGGCTTTCCCTAGATTCAGCCCTAAAGCAAGGCAGGGGATAGGGCACAAAGCCTGGGTGAACCAGGGGCCCAGTCCCCCCCAACCCCGACCCCACAGGAGGCCTCCTGGTCAGGCCCAAGTCCCTGGAGGAGGCTGACAAGTGTCTTTCCTGGGCACCAACCCCCAAGAGATTCAACAGTTATCAAGTGTTTGGCTCCCGGCTCCTCCAACCGGGGAAAGACCCGGGTCCAGGCCCAGCCTCCGCACTCCTGGCTGAGACAGAGAAAACCACCTCTTGGCTCTGAGCCTTAGTTTGTTCATCTGAAACACGGACCGGCCACACCTATCTTGCGAAGTTATTGTGAAGATTCCGAATGATTCGTTGTCTGAAAGTGAATGACAAATAGAGGGGGTAAATGTTGGCTCCTTCCCTAGGGCTGGGCATTTAAAGAGATCCAGAGAAATAAAAACAGGTCTTCTCCTGGACAAGGGAATTCACACTGACCTCCTTTATGGCTCGTGACGGCCTGGAGAGGGAGGAACTACTATTCTAATTTTACAGGCGGGCAACTGAGGGCAGGCGGGTGAGGGGGTTTGCCCAATATCACCGAGCTCCAAGCCCCAGGTGTTGCTCGCCTGATTCTCTAAGCGGGCGCTTCCGGGCTTTGCAAAGGGGTGGCAGGGAGGCCTGAGGCGCCCAAACCCACCCCACCGGCCAACCCCAGCCTGAGGGCCAGGCTAGGGAGGCAAAAGGCTGAGCTTGGCCCCAAACCCCAGCTCAGGAAGAAAAGAGCCCTCACCGCCTGCATCCCCGAGCCTGCAGCCATCCTGGGCTCTGGCGGGGGGGCTTGTTTTGAAAGCCAGGAAGGAGCTTATCAGCCCTAGCATGGAAGTGAGGAAGGGGCTGAGAAATGGGAACATCCCCGCAGGATGGCCTCCTGGTGGGGAATCACCCCTGGCAGCCTCCTGCCCGCGGAGCCTGCGGCGCAGCGCATTAAGGGATCTCAAGCGCTGTGCTCCCGGCACAGGCAGGCACCTGCCAATCTCAGCCCACGGCCCCCGCCCCAGCCCCCTCTCCCGGAGGGCAGGTAATTCTCTCGCTCTCCCAGCCTGACAAAATAACTAATGCTAACTCAATAAAGTCCCCCTTGAAGGTTTTTAATTACCAGACTGTGCCAAAGACTAAAGACTCCGGGAGCGGGAGGGAGGCCAGGGGAGGCTAATGGAGGTCGGAGAGGCGGAGGCAGGGAAGCAGCTTCCCTTCCAACCCAGGGAGAGGGCAGGGCCAGGCCGCTGCTGTCCAGGGTGCTGGGTCTGGCGGCCACAAGGATTTAGGATTCATCTCTGCAACAGCGGCCACTGACGGAGGCAGGGCTAGTTTCCTGGCAGGGACCTGACGAAGATGATCTCGTCTAAGCCTCACAGCCAACCACTAGGTAGCCACTGATTTCCCCGCCGTACAGATGAGGACAAGGAAGCTCAGAGAGGGGCCGCGGCGCGCCGTGGTCACACAGCCAAGCCTGGCCTGTCCAGCTATACTTGGCGACAGGCAGAGGGCCTGGCTGCCTGCAGAAGGAAACACAGGCCAGGGGTGCGGCTGGAGGGTCTGGAGGCACGGGGACGATCCTTAGGAAAGGCCTAACGGTGCGCAGTGGCTTCTGTGCAGCAAGGCGGGCTGCGCCGTGGACACGGCAAAGCCGGGAGCTGGCTGGCTATAGAGGCTGCCCGGGGGGACCCACGCAGAACCTGAAGGCGGGAGAAGAACATCACCAGTTACGGGGCAAGGGGGCTCAGGGACGCCCGTGATGAACCCCCGCTGCCACCGAGGGAGGTGACGAAGAGAGGTTAAGGCGAGGGTGTGCTACAGCCCGGTACCCAAGCCAAGCCTCCCACCCCTGGCCTGAGCACCCCCTCTCTGATAATGACGCCTGAAGGGACCTGCACGGCTGCCTCTGTCCCAGCACAACGCCAAAGCCCTCCCTGCCCTGCCCTCGGCGGCTCCTGCCCACTCCCCACTCCCAGGCCAGGGGCCTCCCTTCCACCTCACTGTTCCCTCTCCCTGGGACGGTCTCCCCTCACGTTTTTACACAACTGGCTCACGTCATTCAGGTCACAGCCCCAAGGTCCCCGTCTCGGATAACCCTTCCTTGAACCCCCCACCTCGTCCTTCTCTCTCAAAGGCCCTGAGCAGCGGCCGCAAGAAATGTTGTGCAGCCTCCCGCCCCAGCCCCACGTCTATCCCCTCCTCTGGGCAGCCTTCCCGGGCCCCAGGCAGAGTGACCAGCTCCCCACACGGTACAGGCCTCCCTCCACACTCAGACCCTAGGCATCCTTGAGAGGGTGACTCAGAAGCCCTCTTGCTGGGCTTCAAATCCCGCTTCGGTCACTTATCAGCTGTATGAACGTCTCTGCATCTGTTCCCTCATCCATACAAGGGGCGGGCGGGGCGGGGGGTGGTAAGTGCTCTACTTGTAGAGGACTCAGTGCCTGGTGAGTGCGCGGTGTTGCCCAGAATCACCATCACCATCACCAGCAGCCCATCCTCCGCCTGGCAGGCCTCAGCTAACCGGATGCTGTATCCTCTGGCCCCGGCACAAGCCCTAGACAAGTGCGCATCCGCGAGTGCTTGTTAGCTGACTGACCCTGCGAGGCAGGCCGTGGAGGTACAACTGGCTCCTTTTTCTAGATGAGGAAATGGAGGTTGCCAGAGAGCCTTGCCGCTGTTCTGTGAACCCACTGCCCGGCTGTGCTCTTTTCGCTGCTGCTTCTGGGCTCTTCTGGGCTCTTCGGAGGCACCAACTTCGGGGGCGGTGCTGAGAGCCGCCGCAGCTGTGCCTGGCTCCCAAGGGCTGCGTGCAGTGGCTGGAGGCCCCAACATCCAGCCCTGCCTGGAGCCTCCTGGCTGGGATCACAGCCCCGCGGTGTTCGAGCTGCTGCCCGCCAGCCGGCCCCCTGGCATCATGCCCGGGCCGCCAGCCAGCCGGGAGAGGAGGCAGCTTGGCTGGCAGCCAGCTCACAGTACCCGAGCTGTCAGCCAGGAGGCAGGCCAGGCAGGGCCGAGACCCCCGCCCCTGAACAGGGCCCTGGCCAGGCTACCGGGACAGGGCCGAGCTTCTCACTGCCACAGCTACAAGGGCGCCCTGTGGCTGCCAGCCCCAAGCAGGGCTCGGGACCTAATGTTGCCGGGTGGGGACCCAAGAGGCCTCGTTTGCATTTACTCAGCTGGGCTTTTCACTATTGTGGAAGTAGCACGTGGAGCAGAGGGAATTTTCAAGTCAAATAATAATAAAAACAGCAACGACTACAGCTGACATTTAGCAAGCACTTACTCTGTGCCAGGTGTTTTACGTGTGACTGCACTGACTCCTCCCAAAGGGAGATGCTATTATCATCCCCTCTGCCGACGTGGCAACTGAGCTCAGAGAGGTGCAGCAACTCACCCAGAACCACACAGCAAGCCGGGGGTGTGCTCAGAATTTGAACTCAGGCTCCAGAAGCCGTGCCCCAACCCCTCCACTCCACTGGCTCAGGCAGGCCTAAGGTGCCCACACGAGACAGTGCAGCTGGGTGACCTTTGGCAAGGAAGCCACCCGTCGGTGAAATGGGCACCATCAGAGAGAACTACTCTGTACAGCCAACCAGGGGCTAAAGACAGAAAATCAGGACCGGGCAGAGGACGTGTTCCCTGAATACAGCCTGGGGCTGGGTCATGCCCATCGAGGAGAACGAGGAGTGAGCCCCAGGATGAGGAAACCCATCTCATCACAGTCTCTGCCGACCTGCCTCCATCTCCCCCCGCCAGCCTCCAGGGCACCCTCCAGGGCCACGGCTGCCTAGAGGGAGTGGGAGCTGGGGAGGGGCAGCTCCCAGGGCCAAGTGTGGAAGTCCACCTCGGCCCCGATCCTCTGTCCCCCCAGCAGCTGGGGACCATCAAGTAGAGCCCACCATTCCTGGCTCAAGGTCTCCTAGAAAGGGCACAGAGCAGTCAGTGGTGAGTGTGTGCCAGGTTCAGGGCTGGGCACTGAGGCTGCAAAGGCAACCACTCAGCCCAGCTGCTCACATCTGTACAAAGCGCTGGGGGCTTTTTTTTTTTTTTTTTTAACCATCTCTCTTCTCGTTCAATTCAAAACAAGCCCATGGGAAAGACGATGTTGCCATCGTCCCCATTTCCCACATGCCCAGAGAGGGACAGTGCCTCACCCTAGGCCACACAGCTAATCAGGGTGCAAACCTGGCACACCTATCACCAGATACCCTAACCCAGGGAGGGCCACGCCCTTCCGCTCAGAGCCACTGCTCAGCTCCCAGAGCCACTCCTCCGAGAGGCTGAGGGGAGCACAGGAAGGACTGCGAAGGATGACCCCCCCGGGTGGGTCGAGGCCCCCTGGAGAGAGGGTAGGTAAGGATGGGCACAAGGGCAGTCAGCCTGACAAGTTGACTGCGGCCAGGGGCACCCAGGGGGCACCCAGAGGCGGGAGCCAGCCCCAGCGCCACTGACCGAGGCTTCAAGGAGGGAAACCCGGCAGATGCCAGGAGCACTCCCGAAGACCCCACAATGGGAGAGCTGGTGAGAAATGCCCAAAGTCCCAGTGGCATCACAGAAGCCTGCTCTGTGCCCTCCTGCCAGACAGCCGGGCAGCAGAAGGCACCCTGATCCGGGCTGGGGGTGGGGATGGCAGACGAGGGGTCTGGTCTCCGGCTCGGCTGTGTGACTGTGCAAGTCTTGGCACCTCTCCGAGCCTGGGCTCCTCAACTGTGCCGTGCTGGAGCAGGACACACGACCCCCTCACTGCCCCTGGGACGCGCTGGGCACACAGTAGGCCTACCGGCCGGCCTGCTGGCACAATTACAGGTTTTGCCCTAATTGCTTCGTCTCCGCACTTGCCTTTAATGGACACGCCTGCCGGGAGGACAAATTTAACCACGGAAAGTAGAGCAGGGACAGGCCAAAGCCTGGGGGCCGGCTGGTGGATGTCCCTCCCCCCAGCACAGATCCCCTCCTCAGGCCAGTCTGGAAGCAGCCGGCCCAGCACCCCGGACTTCATTCCTGTTGCCAGTCGGCCTAGAGGAGGCCCCCGCTCAGGCGTCCTCAGCCTCAGTGACTGCGGCCCAGTGCACTGGGCAGTGACTAACCCGGGTTGGGGTGGGGTGGAATCGCGGCCACCCCTGCCCTCTGGGGACGGGGAGAAAAATGGAGGCTCTATGAGGCCACCAGACAAATCTGGATATGGGCCCTGGGGAGTCAGCCTTTAGAAGGCCTGGGGAGACAGGAAGGGGTGGTGGGCAGATGGCAACCAACTGAGGATCCCAGAGAGCACCCACTGGGCAGGAGAGGGCAGGCAGGAGGGGACAGAGGGCTCCTTCCCAGCTCGGCCCCTCCCCTCGCTCCAGCCCCCTCTGGGCGTTCACAGCCTTCTCTGATTGCCTCTCACACCCGCCCCCCACCTGCACCCCGTCTGCTCTCTGCACTACGCACTCCTACTTTGCTTATTTCCCCCCCCAAATCACTCCCTGCCAGTCCACTCTCTCCCCTCTCCCCACCCTCCTGACAGTGGGCCTCCAACGCCCCAGGCCCCAGTTTCCCGCCAGGACAAAAGGGCTGCAGCCCTGAACTGGGCAGCCCTGGCCTCGAGACCTCACGAATAAGAGATGCTGGCAGTGGTGGGTCACTCAGGAACAGGCAGGACTGGGGCACAGGAGGATGGGGGTCACTCCTCCACAGGGGACACAGCCCTCACTGGTCAGGGGTTCTTCTCTCTTTCCCCAGCCAGCAGCTCACCAAGCCCCCTGCACCTCTCCCCGGCAAGGCAGCCCCCTCCCCCAGACTTCAACCTTCTGGGGTGACCTGGCCAGGTCTGTAATGTCAGGCAAGGAAAGCAATTAGCAGGCACCTGGAGGGGGAGGAGGAGTGGGGAAGAGAGAACGGTAGAGGAGAGGAAGTGGAGGGGAAGGGGGAGGAGGGAGGAGAAGGGAGGAAGGGGAGTAGAGAAAGGGGGGGAGGAAGTAGGGGAGGAGGGAGGAGGGGAGAAGAGCGAAAGGGGTAGGAGGGAAAAGGGGAGGGGGAGGGGGAGGGGAGGAGAGAATGGAGGGGAAGGAGGGGAAGGGGCGAGGAGGAGGAGGGGGGGAGGGGGAGGGGGAAGGGGGAGGGGCGCCTGAAATCCCGCAACATCAAAGCCTTCCCAGCCGCAGAGCTCAGTCACGTGCTCGGCCTCGTTCCTCTCGTTCCTTCGCTGGGAGAAGCCGCTGGGCCTGGGGCTGCTGAAGGAATTTTAAAACGAGGCAGATTGCCTGGAATACTGGGGGGTGGGGGGTGCAGTCCGAGAGCTTTGTCTCAAGGCAGGTTTTGAAACCTTTCCCTCCACGGAGGCTGTCAGGGCCGAAGGGGCCTCTGGTCAGCCGCTGGGCGGGTGGCCGAGGGCCAGGGCCACCCAGCAACTCCGAGCCCGCTGGTGGGAGGCCGGTGGCAGGGCCAGCCCAACTATCCAGAGAGGCCAGAAATCTGGATTTTTAGGTGAAGGCCTCCTCTTTTTAACACTGGAGAGAGAGACAGAGAGAAAGAGAAAGAAAGAACGAACACCACGTGGGCCAAATAGGGCAAGTGCTGACCTGGGTCCCGGACCCCAGTCTGCTGGGCTCCAACCCACCTGTATCACAGGTGAGGACACTGAGGCCCAGAGAGAAGAAGGGGCTTGGCTCAAGGTCAGGCTGGAGCCTCCAGCTCAGGCAGACAGGCCAGGGTCCCAGAGCCCGAGGGGCGTGCAGGGCTGCGGCTGATAGGGAAAGGCTTGGGCAGGGGATGGTGTCAGGACCCCACCCCCACCCCACCCCCCCGTCCGCGCCCAGCGGGGGGCCAATGCGCCCACCACTCGTCTCCCCCAGGCCTGCCCCTTGGCCTCCACTCGGCTGCTCTCCCTGCCCACTTCTCACGGAATGCGTCCTGACCCATCCCACGGGCTGACTCCTTCACTCCCGAAGGCCCCAGGCTCAGCTGCACTGCTGTTAATTCACGCAGTTACTCATTCTGCTGTCCCCCCCCCCGCCACCCCACAAATAAGGCCAGGACGGGGGACTATATGGTTGGGACGGAGAGGCTGGGCTTCCAAGGAGGCAGCAGCTACCTCTGCGGAGCGGTGATGGGGTGGGGTGGGGGGGTCTCTCCAAAGGAAGGTCCAGGGCAGGGGACTGCGAACTCCAGGCAGGTGATGGGCTGAGTGTAAAGGGCTGCTGGCGTCGAGAGGTAAGGCTGGGTGGGAGGTGGATGTGGGAGCCTCAGAAACCACACTCAGAAGCTTAGGAGGTCTCTCTTGAGGACACGGGGAGCCCCTGGAGGTGTCTGAGCGGCAGGGAGGTCAGCTCAGCTCTTCGCTGCCGGGGAAGTCCTCCGTCCCTCCAGCGGTTCCTTCCGCAAGTATTCACGGCGCACTGACTCTGCGCCAGGCCCCGGGGCAGACGGAGGAGAGGCAGTCAAACGGGTGGCGGCCCTCAGGTGGTGGGGGAAGCCGCGTGAACACCACAGACCCCGCTGCAGGCTGAGTGGGCTGTGGCGAGGCCTGGACTGGGCGGGCAGGAGACTCGGACTGAGCTGGCCTGGTCCCTCCGCATAGGAGCCCACCTGCAAGGTGAGGGCCGAGGGGGCGGCAGGTGCACAGACCCAGAGATGAGACGGAGCAGGGCTTTTCCAAGTGTCAGTAGTAGACGTGGCTCAGCAGGCTAAGGTGACACAGCTTCCTGACTTTGTCCCGAGGGCAGTGGGCGGGGGGAACAAGAAAACCGATGGTTGCAGGGTGAGGGGACCTGGCTGCTTGCCTTGGCCCTCGGAAGGCCACCACGGGGCTGGAGGGAGGACCCCTTTTCTATCTGCAGGACCCGAGCAGATGGGCAGCCGTTCCTGCGGACAGACTTCCTTTCCAGTTAAGAAAACTTTCCAGTGCACAGAGCCTTTTGGCTGGGCAGCCACACGGGCTCAGACTGACCGGCCCAAAGTCCGGGCCCAGACAGCTGGATGACCTCAGGCGGGTCCCTCAACCTGAGCCCCAGGAGAGGAGCTATTGGGGGGTTCGAGAGAACCCCTACAATAGACCTAGCATGGCCCTGACCCCTGACCCCGGAGCCGGCATCAGAGGGGCAGCTAAGGGGACGGTGGGGAAAGGGGTCAGTGCCTGGGGGGAGCTGGAGGGCACCCCTCGCTGAGCAGGAGCCTGGATACCACCAATGGCAACGCTACAAGGTGTTATGAGCCCTGTTCTCCAAATGGGGAAACTGAGGCGGGGCTCCCACACCAGAGTCAGGACAGGAGACCACAGTCAGGGTCTCTGGAAGGGACAGGACAGGGCAGAAGGGCCCCAGCAGAGGGGCTGCTCTGGGACAAAGCCTAAGAGAGCATCCAGAGGGTGGGCGGCTTTCTCCTCAACCCTGGACAATCCACGGAGAGTGGGGGCTGAGGGGGTGGAAGGGAACCACCTGCGTGGCCTGCCTTCCTCACTGGTACCTCCATTCGTCCACCATGTGCCCAGCCACGGGGAAGTTGGCGCTCAGGAGACCAATCTCTATACTCATAGAGCTCCCGCCCACCTGCCAGCCGCCCGCGACCCCGCTTTTACAGATGAAGAAGCCAAGGCAAGGAGAGGCTGCTTTACCAGCGCCACCAGCCAATGAGAGGCAGAGCCGGGTGTCAAGCCTCTGTTCCTTGACCCTTCATTAGTGGGATTGCTGGATGTCTCATGTTGGGGGTGGGAGCGTGAAGAAGGAAAGGAAAGGAAAAGGGAAAAAGGGAAAAGGAAAGAAACTGGCACTGCTGGTGGTCCTGGCCCAGACAGCCTCTCCCGGGGCACCTCTCCACCATCCTCAACCTACAGGGCACACAGCCCCCTCCTGCCTGGCAGCTCTGGAGTGACTTCTTCACTGGGTAGAAGCCCTCCTGCTCCAGGGCTGAGGCCCCACGTGGCTTAACCCCAAGCCTCCAGCCCTGCACACAGTAGGAGGTTCCTAAACACTGGGGTGAATTATTCGTGGAAACCGCCGTGTGCTAAGTCCTGTAAACACATGATCCTTTTTATCCTCCCCACCCCGTCCTGTGAGGGAGTGGGTGGGGAGTATGTTATTCATAGCACTGTACAGAGGAGGAAACTGAGGCCCAGAGAGGTCCAGCCACTCCCCTCAGTCACAGAGAAGCAGTGACTTACAGCCAACACCCAGCAGAGACCCAAGCACCTTGCATTTTTACTCACGTCACTCTCACCACAACCCCTTAGGCAGCTATTACTGCGCCCCCATTTTCCAGATGAGGACCTGGATGCACAGAGAATTGAGGTAACTTGCCTGACAAGCAAGAACCCTGAGATTCAATCCCAGGCTGTGTGGCCCCAGTCTACACCTTTCACCACATTCTCCCCTTATCAGCCTCCTGGTGAGGGAGGAAGCGAGACTCGCACCCTGGCTGGTCTCCGAGGCCGGTGCCATTTCCACACATTCACTGAGGGGACCCTCACGGATACCAGGGGGTTGGCCTGTGGATGGGAGGTGTGCACAGCTCCGAGCTGGCTCAGGCCAAAGGGAGGAGGAGGAAGGGGAGGGGAGGAGGGCATGAGGGAAAGCAGAGGGGGAGGGAGAGGAAAGAGATGGGAAAAGGGGTGAGGGAGGAGGGGAAAAGGACAAAGGGGAAGCAGAGGGGGTGGGAAGGAAGGGAGAAGAAAGTGAGGAGGGGGCCCCTCTCCCTCAGGGGCCACATTCCAGCCCAACTGGGACCAAGGCCCCAGCCCCCTCCATGCCAGGGAAGATCTGCCCAGTCCCCCTGCCGCTAGAACATCAAAGCTGGTTCCCAGCCAGCCCCAAGGTAGCGTCCTTTGAGGTTTGGCAGAGATGGGGCCATATTTCAGGCTGATACAAAGCAGGCTGCACCCACCCCCTCCCACCCAAGATCCCCATCTGGATTGTCTACTTAATACCCCATTACGGAAGAAAATATACAGTCAGCTCCCGCTGGCCTCAGCCGCCCATTCCTCCCTCCCTCAGGAAAGATCAAAGCTGTGCTAGATTCCCGCCCAGGAATTCCGTAACCAGAACACAGGCTGGGGGAGAGGCAGGTAGGGTCCAACAGTGGTGCCTCCAGAAACTGGGGAGGCTGGGGAGGTGCAGGTGGCCCCAGGCTTCCAGGTGGGTGCTGGGGTGGCTGGCTCAGGAGCTTGGCAGGGAGAGGGCCCTGGACTTGGGGGGGGGGGAGTGTCACATCTCACGCTGGGTCCTGGGTGCCTACCTGGCCAGCACCACCCACAATGCTCCCCTGAGCCCTCCCTTCTCACTGTCCCCTTGGCTCCCAAAGCTGGTTGCCTTTATGTCCATGATGCCCTCTGAGATCTCCCCTGGCCCCACGGCAAGCGCTGGGCGCGAGGGGCAGCTACAGATCAACCTGTGTCTATTGTAATCAGCACACCACAGCTCGGGCCGGCTGCGGGCCACGCCCTATGCCAGGTAGGCACTCGGATGAACATTTCAGTGTCACAGCAATGCTGTGAGGTGGGCAGAAGCAGCTCATAGCTGGGGAAACTGAGGCATCGGACTTGGGGGACTTGCCCAGGGTGGCAATAAGCAGCTGCACGTTTGGGCCGCCCGGCGTCCATTCTTCCATATCGAGGCACAGATTTCCACTGCGGAACACCCTGACTTCAGGGTGGTCCTGGTGGGATGTGAACCAGGTGTCCGTCTCCCCAGAGAAGCTGACACCATGTCCTATACAGTGGGGGCAGGCACTGAACCCTCTTCCAGGCTGAGTCCCCGGAGTCTCCAGCTAACCTGTATAGCTTCTACCAGAGACCCCATGCCCTAGGGCTTGTCTCCATGGCTTGTGCCCTTTCCAAACCAAGGAAACAAGTTCAGAGAGGCCCAGAGACCTACAGATGATGCACAGCCCCCGGGGAGCTCTGGGCACACAATAAACCCCTTCCCTGGTCGTCAGCAGGGAGGGAGAGAGAGCAGGACCTCTACCGCACACCCTCTGGGTCCGAAAACATAACCGGAGCAAATATCAGCCCTGCTCCTCCAGCGCTATCTCCTGGGCCCTAAGGCTGTGGGTGAGTTTTAGTGAATGAGCTGGGCCAATTCCCTAATTCATACTAGGTAGTGGCTGACCCCTTCCTCCTGATGAGGACCACACCCCTCCTCCCTCCCCTGTATCTCCCTGCCTCCTTCTCAAGAAACGGCACTGTCAGGACTTCCCTGGTGGCGCAGTGGTTAAGAATCCACCTGCCAACGCAGGGGACACGGGTTCGAGCCCTGATCCGGGAAGATCCCACATGCCGCGGAGCAACTGAGCCCGTGCGCCACAACTACGGAGCCTGCTCTCTAGAGCCCGCGAGCCACAACTACTGAACCCGCGCGCCTAGAGCCCGTGCTCCGCAGCAAGAGAAGCCACCGCAGTGAGAAGCCCGCGCACCGCAACGAAGAGTAGCCCCCGCTCGCCTCAACTAGAGAAAGCCCGCGTGCAGCAACGAAGACCCAACACAGCCAAAAATAAATAAACAAATGAATAGATTAAAAAAAAAAAAAGAAAAAAGAAACGGCACTGTCATCTACCTGGGACACCCCACCCCCTCAACCCACAGCACTCTCCCTGGTCTTCCTACGTCCCCCTCCCGGACACTCTCCACATTGGCCACCCCATCAGTCTCTCTACACTGTACATCAAACCACGCCTCCCCCAGCTCCCAGGAGAGACCAAACTCCTTGCCCGGGATGGACACCTGGCTTGCCCTTAAGTCCATGTCATTATTTCCCCAGCAGCTGTTTAACGGACATTTGTGGGACGAAAGGATGGGTGAAGTCCAGTTCCTCGGCACACGTTGTTCCAGAGCTGGGGAGTCTCTGTACTGTCCCCGCGCCCCTCCCACCCATCCTTCCAGACCCTGGCCTCCCCGTTCTCTGGTCTTCACCCCTTTGGTCTGACAATGACCCTTGGCCAGGTGTCATCGCCGGCATGTCATCTGCCTCCCCACGTCCCCCCCCCGCACGGGGCCTGGCCCTCAGAGGCACTCAAATGCTGGAAGGCAGGAAGCGCCTCCCAGGAAGGCTGCTCGAGGCTGCCCCGCACTCATCCCATCAGGAGTCGAACGCGGAGGCGGGGGTGCCCCTCGGGACCCAGGGGCCTCTGCCCCCTCACGGCCCCCTCAGATCCCAGCCTCCAGCCCCCTTCCCCACTGGCGATGGGGCAGCCAAGGCAGGGTGAACCAAGCCATTTTCCAGACCTAGCGGGGCTCGGCGAGAGAATCTGAACGTGGGGCAAGCCTCTGGCCTCTGCGAGGCGGCAGAGCGAGGACAGCGTGAGCACAGCGGCTGCTGCGGTCCCCAGAGCCACCCCCACCTCGGGCAGAGAGCTCGGCCGGTCAGGAGACGCTGCGCGCGGCCGCCAATCCCCCCCCACCCCCGGCTCAGCGGAAAGCCTCCATTTTGCAGGGAGAAATTAATGAAAGGGAGAAGCCTAGGAAATTACGAGTTGCCACCTGCAATTTCTCCTTCCAAGGAAAGTGGCGCAATGGCTGATTAAAGCAGCAGCCGCCCTGCCCGGCTGGGCCAGCAGCTGAGGACCTTGTCTGCCTGCTGGGAGGCAGGTGGGAGGCAATGGGGGGTGGATTGCTAGGGGACCCCAGGCTTATACAGCACCCCCTGGGAACCTCCCAACTGGGGAAACCTCCAGCTGAGAGAAACTTCCGTGCCCCCTTTATCAACAGGCAGTCGGTGGGCCTCTGTTGTGACCCATGGAGACCCATGGATTTTAAAAGCACACCCCCCTCTCCACCCCCGGGGTGCTGAGTTCTTCGTAGGCCAGTGGGAGAATTAGGGAAATGGCGCTGATGGGGCTTCACCCATGCCTGGGGCTGTGCCGGGCGCCTCTACCTACTGAGTCCATAATGCCTCTGGGATGAAGCCACTGTGGCCATTTCACAGACCAGGAAACGGAGGCTCAGAGACCAACACTTGTCCAAGGCTGAGGACGAGGGAGAGCCAGGGCTGGGTGCCAACCCAAGCCATTTGGTGGCAACAGTGGGACTCTGTTGACAGCAGAGGGCAGCTCCTGAGATGAGCCGAGGGAGGACAGCAGGACAGGACACCCACTGCAGCAGCCACGACTTGCATCTGACAAGTGGCACGGAATTGTCAAATCACAGCCGTCCTCCCTCCCTGCCTGGTCGCCACCCCAAGCTTCTCCTTCCATAATCAAGCCAAGTTCCCTGATCCTGGCCTGCTTTCTGTATCCAGGGCTAGGGCAGTGGACAACTCAGAAGGATGACTTCAGAGCCACTGCTCTAGGTCCCACTGCTCCACCTAATCTGACAGGAGCCAGGCCATTTCTCCCTTCCAACAGCCCACACATCTCCCTCAGATCTCAGCCCTCATCAGCATATGAATTCAGACTACAGTGTGAATGACTGATAGGAGCTTCATCTCCCCTCCTCCAGGGTTTATGCATTTGGAGGCACTAAATTTGACTTCCTAACTGTGAGGATGATGGTTCACACGGGTGAAGAGCCCCCTGAGATGAGAACCTGGGAGCTCCACTCCTGGCACCAAGCATCAAACACAACAGAATGCAGCCACCCCAGAGGAAGACCAGGCCTCCTCTGCCAGCTCATCCTCTTTGGCTGTGCATCTTAGGGTAAGCCCCACGACCTCTCTGAGCCTGAGTCTCCTCTCATTCTCCCCTCTCCAACCGTGTGACTCCAGGCAAGTCCCTCAGCCTCCCTGGGCTCCAGCTCTGAGAGCCAGGAGGCAGCCTGCTGTGATATCCTTCAGAAGGCAAACTTTGAGGCACTGTCTCCCAGCTCCATGGCCCTGGCCGTATATTATTATAATGGCCTTGGCCAATGGGGGTGCAGGCTATTAGAATGAGTTAAGACCAGATTAATCTGCTTAAAAAAATATGCCTGGTTTTTACGCTGTGTATTCCCTCCTAACAACTCGGGCTCCTTCCAGGCCATTATCTCGTTTTATCGTTAATTCAATTCCATAAACATGTATTAAGTGTCTATTACGTGCAGAACCCTGGTCTGGTAGCTGGGGTGGGGTGAGGGGGCTACGGTGCGGGCAGCCCCAGCCCCCAAGGGGCCTACAGTCAGGCAGGGGACACACCTGACCCTCAGATCTCACCTCAACTGGGACATGAAGCGAGTGAGCCAGAGCTCAAAGGAGGGAGGTGCTCACCAACCTGGAGGATATAGGGATGCTTCCTGGAGGAGGGGGCCACGAAAACGGGGATTGGAGATGTAGCAACATGTAGCGTGGACAGACGGCCTGCTATGTAGCAGGTGCTGTTCTCAGCACTTTACACACAGCGACTCGATCCTACCAACAACCCAGGGGGTGAGAGCCAGTGTCACCCCCGTTTCACAGGTGAAGAAACTGATCTTCAGAGGGGTGATTTATTAGCGGTCCCAAAAGGAAGCCATGAAATTTAACCACAGAGTCTGGGCTTTGACCTCTGTGTAGGACCCACAGCGCCCAGAGGGTGCCTGAAGTGGAGGGCGGGCACACGGCATCCGGGAATGAATGAAGGAGAGAATGCAGGGAAGAACACTGAACCTGAGCCACAGACCAGAACTGAGTCTGGTCCTTCCAAGCCAGGCCTTGAAGGATGGTTGGATCTGGCTGAGCAGAGACGAGGTGGGGCTGGGGGAGGGCTCCCTCGGGGCAGGGCCACTCGGGAAGAAGCAGGACCGTGGAGCCAGTCAGACCGGGGTCCAAATCCTGGCTCCACCTCACTGGCTGGGTGATCACACACTGTTACTTAACCTCTCTGAGCCTCAGTTTCCAGCTCTGTGAAAATGGGGCGGTAACACCTGCCCTGCTGGGCAGAAGTGAGGATGAAATGGGCTGGGGCTGCCCGCTTGTACCCAGGGTGGACACTTGGTGCCTGCAGCCTGGGTAGACGAGTGACAGGACACACCGGAGAGGCCAGCTGGCCCAGACCACCGGTGTGGGAGGCTGTGTCAAGAGCATGGAACATGGGCCTCAGAGAGGTGGCCCAAGACCGGACTGGGGGGAGCAGGTAGCACATGACCATTACGTACATGAGAAGACAGGTAACGAGGGACCCAGCAAATGCTGCAGGACAGTCACTGGCTCCTTCTCCTCTTCCCTCTCCAGGATGTATAGAAAGCAAACAATCCCCAGGGGCCCCCACCTGCCCTGTCAGCCTGGAGGGAACAGGGTAGAGGCTGGACAAGCAGAAACAAAGGACTGTGAGCCTGGAAGCTGCCAGAAACCAGAGCCCACAGTGGCCGCGTGCCAAGACCACAGCAACAGACCACATGCCAGGAGCTCCGATCCATCACTCAGGCCCTCTGCAAGCGCCCGTGTCCTGGTCCTTCCTGCTCTGGCCGGCCCACTTCCCCAGCCTCCTTCCTTATCATTCCCCTTCTCCCTGCTCCCAGCAGCCCCCAGGCTCCCGAGCCCCCCCATGTTCAGGAGTTCCCACCCCTACACCTCCGGTACAGCCCCAACCCTACCCCTGTCCCTCTACACCTTTGCCCGCAGGGCCCTCTTTGCCTGGAAGAACGTGTGCTCTTCCTCCTAGTCTCACCATAGACTGTTTTTCCTCTGTGAAACCTTCTGTGTGACCCCCACCCCTGGCCCACAGACACGGGAGGAGGGGGCTCCTCTACATTCTTACAGCCCTTCACATTCCCCTCAGTGGAAGCAGAGCAGCGAGTGATCTCTGCGAGGAACGCAGCTTTGAGTTCAAGTCCAACTTTTCGTGAATTGGCTGCGAGTTCCGTCACTTCTCTGAGCCTTGTTGTCCTCATCTGTAAAATGGGGTAGTACTGGCGCCTCACAGTGTGGTGGTGAAGATGAAATGAGAAAAGCATACGACAACTGCTTGGAATAGTGCCTGGCTTTTATCACCATCAGGCTGCTCTGAGGCTGCAGTCCACAGAGCTAACTCCTCACTGATCCTAATCTCCATCCCTCCCAGCCCCGTCTCCCCAGTGCCCTGCACAGGACCTGTGCCCAGCTGCTGCTGGATCAAAGGGCAGAACAACTCTCTGCCTGGAGCAGCCAGGAAGGCTTCATAGAAAAAACAGTACCTACTGAGGTTCTGAAGGATGCATAGGAGTTTTCCAAGAAGGGCACAGACAAGGAGAAAACTCCAGGCAGAGAGAACTGCTTCAGTTGGAGCCCACAGGCCTCAAATGCCACACTGAGGAGTGTGGACTTTATCCTAGCGGCCGCCGGAAACAGATTTTTTAAGTAGGGCGATGGAAGTCACCTGAGATTCATTCACGAAACATTTGCTGAGGGCTTACTACGTACCAGGTACTGGGGATACTTTGGAAAACAAAACGAATGTGGTCCTGGGGCCACAGAGCTGATGTTCCAGTGGAGGAAGACAAGACAGTAACAGGCATTCTCATAAGTAATTCATTGATTCCAGCTGTCTGGAGGGTTCAGCTGGAGAGGTAAGTGGTGCTATGAGACCACTGACAATAACAGGAATCCAGCCTGGTGTAGGTGGGAGCTCTGAGGAAATGGTGTTTCAGCCAGACCTTAACAACAGGGCGTTAGCAGAGAGAGGAGGGGACAGGGCGTGAAGAGAACATCCCAGGCAGTGTGAACAGCACGGGCAAAGGTCCTGGGGTGGGAAGGAGTGTGGCCCGCGGGAGGAAGTGGTGGCCCGCGTGGCTGGAACATGACCAAGCGGCACCGGGTGGCAATGGGGTCCGGAGGGGCAGGGCCTGGGGGCTGAGGTGAGCAGTTTGGATTTTATCCCTCAGGCAATGGGTAGCCAGGCTGGGAGCCTGAGAATGGAAGATCGCCAGGTCCTGGTTACCCTGCAAATCTCTGGACAGGGAGCAATGAGTCAGCCCCAAAAGGCAGATATGTGGTTTGAGAAGACCACACCACCGGGAGCCCGGAACCTCCCACGGCCCAGCCCACAGGCCCGCCCTCTCCTCCCCAGCAGAGAGGCCACGGGCAGATTGATGGGGTGGAGACCTGCTCCGTCTTGAGTTCAGCTCAGCTCCGGCTGTGTCTTGGGTGACAGTGGCTCATCAATACTTGAGGAAATACAGCCTGGAGGGTGGACCAGTTAGGAGCTGCACAGCTGACCAAGGGCCGGCCAGAGCAGCGTCCCTGGCCCGCTCCCCTCAGGAAGGTGGACACGGAGGGCGAGGAGAGGGGGGGCAGCGGGGAAGGTGGCCGGGCTGTGCTGCCGCTCCAGAACCAGCAGGCAGGCTCCCCGACCGGTAGCTGGCGCCACGCCGGAGGCCCTGCAGGGACAGCCACTGGGCCTGTGGTCAGGGAGACGGAAGGGGTCTGTCTGAATGCTTCATCTCCTGGCACCAACACCAGCCCTGAGCCCCTCCCCCCGCCATGCAGGGGGCTGGGGGAGGCAGCGGGTGGTGCTGTGTACGAATGGGTGCTCTGGCTCTCACAGCCCGTCGCTGGAGGGCCGTGCCTGAGGCCCCGGGCCTCTGCATGCCTGTTTTCCTCATCAGACAAATGGGAATGTTTCTGCCTCATAGGGTGGCTGCAAGGCTCAAGCCAGATTCTGGAGTGACTGCCTTTCACCACGAGGCTACGAGGATCGGGCCCTCCTTCGGCCGCTGCGAGCCCAGAGGAGCTGCCCGTGGTGCCCTGCCAGTGCCCCACGATGCCTTGGGCAGGAGGGAGGCACAGTAAAGGGCATGGAGGGGAGCCACACGGACCCCGAGTCCGGCTGAGGAAACTGCGGGGGGCCTCAGCCTCCTCCCCTGCAGAACAGGAACAGAAACACCTTCAGCCCAGGGCTGTGGTGTCAGATCAGAGCAAGGAGATGTAATCCCAGTCGCAAAGCGGGGCACAGAACCTGCCACTTGTCTTCCTGACTCGGCCTCTTTTCCCTGTTTCTCTTGTAACCCCCCGAGCCGCAGCCCCGTACAGTCAAGACAGTGCTAGCCTCCCAGGCGCACGGGTTACCCAGAAACTGGGACTCAAAAGGGTCTCCTCCCTGAAGTGGGTACTGAGGGTTTGCATTTTAGAAGAGGAACTTGGACAGGGCAATAGTTATGCCAAAGGGATGAATCATGAACGGTAAAATTTCTGCCAACTGGCACAGACAAGGGAGGAAGACACTGAAGGTTGGGGAAAGACCTTCCTAGGATTTTGAGATCACTTTGCAGAGATGGGCAGGAATTTACAGGGTATGCACTATATGGCTGGCGATATACCAGGCACAGGGGCCGCAGAGAAAATGGAGAACCTCAGATATCTAGGAGGTGCCCATCATGAATGAGTGAGTAAGCAGGCGCCTGGGGGTTAAAGGATCAAGGACTCTACCACTGGCTGTTTCCTGCTGGTCAGTAAGCTGCCTGCCTGGCACCAGGACAGCACACTCAGCCGTGGCCCTGCCTGCTCTGGCCATACTCGCTGGGAATGGGATCCTGACGGGCGCAGCAGAAGAGGCGAATCCCTTGGCTGGATCTGACCTTATAAATGGGGGTCTGACAAAGCCAGGCCAAGCGGGGTCCCAGGCCTTAGAAGAATCCACGAAGGGAGCTGTGAAGGTGGGTGCAGGGGACCCGGGGTTGAGGGACCTTCAATTCTGGAATCCTGTCTCCTTGCCCTGGCAAAGCACGTGTCAAGACCAAAGCCCAAGATGACAGCCCACGTTCACGGCCACCACCACCCCCATTACCATCCCCCACTGTACCCCATGGGGACAGACAGCCCGTGGCTGCCCTGGCTCAGCCGTCATCGCTGTGAAGCTCCACTCCTCCCATCCCTGCCCTGAGCCTCGGGCTCCTCGTCTGAAAGATGTAAATGGTCACCCCGGCCAGGAAAAGCCAGGAGGCCACAGATCCCCGGAAGCTCACGGAGCATCTCCTTCCCCTCCCCAGGTCTGAGCAGGAGGTGAGGGCATGGGGTGCCCAGATCCTGGCCTCCAACCTCCCCATACCCCTGACCCACATCCAAACACCCAGGCCTCCGAGCACACGTCCACATAGCTCAGGGGAAAGGTGCCCAGAGGACAGCTGGATTGGGGGACAGGTGTCAGGTGTGGGTCATCAGTCCCTGTCCAGGAACGTTCAGGAAAACCAGGTTCTGGGCTCCCCTGCCTGGCTCACACCACCACCACGTATGGCCCCTGGACAAGCCTCTTAACTTCTCTGGGCCTCAGCTTCCCCACCTGGGAGTGCAGGTGATAATGCCCCCCTGTGGGTGGTGTCCAGAGCATCTTCAGTGCCTGGCACTTGGCAGGTCTGTGATGAGTAGAGGTGGCTGCTGGGATATGGGTGGGCTCCCTGGTGCATGGCCCGACCCCAACCCCACCGCTGCCGAGCCCCTGGGGCCGGTGGTATGCGGCTGACCAGGTGGTAAGCGCACCGGGTGCGCTTACCAAGGCTTCTGGGAGCCCGAGGTGGGCCGCAGTCACCCAGCCCAATATGGCTCCGTCTCCCCATGTCAGAGAGGAGCCCACAGCTGCAAACAGAGCCCTGCCCAGCGGGCATCCTCCTTCTCACCGTCTGGGCCTCGGTCGGTCGTGCTGCTCCTGCCTCCCGCAAGGCCCCTCCTCATGTCTAACTCCACCCGGCCAGATCCTGCTGCCTTCGTGGCTGACGCCCTACACCATCCCCTCCAGGGGTCTTCTTGATCCTCCGCCAGAATTCTTCTTGCTTCCTTGGGACACCTCCAGGGCACCGTTCGGACCCTGGCTCTAACCCTGGATAATTCCTGGGCACCTGAGATTCACAGCAGCCTAAACAGAATTCTGTTCTGTAAACACAGCAAGCTTAGGCTCACCCCAGGGCCTTTCCACATGCTGTTCTCTCTTCCTGAAATGCTCTTCCCCGAGACCTACGCATGGCAACCTCCTTCCTGACCTTTACCTCTCAGCTAAAATGTCACTCTCCCAGGCAGAAGCAGGTGCTCTGTCTGTTGTGTTCAAAGCTGTACCCTTTGCACCTAGAACAGTGTCTGCAGCGAGGTGGATACAGGGAAACAGGGAGGTTCCACTCCTGAGGGGCCCCAGGCTCCTGCTGGGGCTGGTTCCACCGAGGGCCACCCCAACATGGGAGGAGAACTGTCCACTAACCCAAGGGCCTAAAGATAGACTTGGAGGTGATGTGGCACATATCTGAAACTGGCCAGAGCCCATCCCTTCTGGATGTGTGCTCTGGGGCAGACGCCTAATGTGAATTGTTTCTGTCATCAGGACACAGAGGGGCTTGACAAGGACCAGCTGCCGTTGCTGGGGACGGGCTGCTGGGGCGCCGATGGGCTCTCAGCAAAATGGATGACCGCTGTCAGAAAATGATTTCCCCGTGGCCCGACGCAAGGCCTAGGAGGAACTCAAACCCCAGGCAGAGATGCCTCCCGGGGCGGGTGGGCGGGCGGCCAGGCAGGCAGCCAGACAGGCGCCTGCACCTGGCCCAGCTGTTTCCCAGGGCCGGGGAGCCCACAGTTCTCAGGCGAGAAGAGGAGCCAGCAGGGGCCACACCCGGGAGCCCCGCACCCAGGGAGCCCTGCCTCCCCGCGGTGAGAGCGGGGGCTCCTGCCCGTACCCCTTTAATTCACTCTGTACATCCAACCCCAGTGCAGAGCCTGGCCCAGTGCAGGCACCCAGAGGATGCTTGTTGAATTAATGAGCAAATAAATGACCATTCTGAAAAGCTTCAGAGGATAGCACACCAGCATCTAGAGAAGAGATTTGCCAATCGGCAAGGAGAGCAAAGGGCATGGGAGTCTGGCCCCGCCGTGCCTGCCTATCCACGCACGGACCCAGTGAGGGAGGCAGAGACTGTATGGCGGGAAACGGCAGAGCGAGAGCCCCCATCACAGCCCCCCCTGGGCCAGAACCCACCTCCCAGCCCTCCTGACACGAAGCCTGCAGCTCATACCAGAGGTGTCCAGGCAGAGGGAACCACGCAAGCAAAAACACGAGGGCAAGAGATTGCCTACAGAGAGGGGCTCAGACTTTATCATTTATCCGAGTAGCGGGGGACCCGGGCCGGTTCTGGGAGGGGAGTGACCAGGCCACATTCGCATGCTAGACCAGAAAGGTCACGGCGTAGAAACAGGACAGAGGCTGCAAAGCGACATGCAGGTTTCTAGGGTCAGCGTGGTGACGAGGAGGTGCCCCGAGGAGGCTCCCAAATGCTGACCCTGTGAAAAGGTGACACCCAGAAGTGCACGAGTGTGGGAAGTCTCACCTCAGCTCAGACCTCTGGACTCACGGGGCCTGCACTTCACCCACCCCCAGGGCCATCTCCCAGCCGGGGGACGCTGCAGCCACTCAGTAAACACAGACCGCCCCACAGATTAACCTGTTGGTGCCAGGGGGGTGAGAGGAGCCTGCAAGGGTGAGGCAATCAGAGGCTCCCCACCTGTGCCCCGGCCCAGCCAAACCACACCTGCTCCCCGATCGGTGCCTTTGCTGCGGCTGTGCCCTCTGCCTGGAACGGCGTCTCTTCCTGTCTGGGCAACTCTTCCCTCCAGACGCCCAAACGTCCCCTTCTCCGGGAAGCCTCCCTTGACCCCAGGGCTGGGTGCCGGCCTCCTCTGGCCCTCGGTGCTGAGCCCACCCCAGCATGGATCCCCTGGGTGGGCTCGGTATTCGTGTGTACACCTGCAGCTCCATTGGTGAGCCCCACATCCGGCCATCACAGGTGCCCAGGGCCCTGTCCAACCCTGACGCCCAGCAGGGGCTCTGACACTATGAGATGAGGGGACACGAGGAGGGGAAGGGAGAGGTGATGAACACAGGGGCCCCCCTTGCCCGGGAATCCTCCTCGCTGGCTGCCAGCAGCCTCGGGGGCGGCCCAGGCAGAATTCCCTCCCGCCAAATCCACAAAGCCGCACCTGTGCCACGGCCCGAACACAACCCGTGAAAACCTCGGTCCCGGCCCGAAGTCAGCAACCCTGCCCATCTCTGCTGTCCCCTCCTTCCAGAATATTTGGGGCAGTGGCCTTTCCCTTCCACTACTCCCCACTGATCCCGGGGCCCAGGAGAACAAATGCTCACATCGGCTGTGCTAACACAGGCTCCACAGCCTAGTGCACATTGCCCCCAATGGTCAGATGAGGAAACTGAGGCCCAAAGACAGATCATCTTTCTTGGTCCTCTGCCCATGGAAACAGCAACTCTTGGCTCCAGGGGCTCCCAGAGGGACTGGAACCTTCCAGGACTATTTCCGCCTCACACTCAGCCCTCTTCAGCCCATCTTTTCGTTCTGAAACCAGGATCTGATCACATTGGTCCCCTGCTCAGGTGCCATCGATGGCTTCCGCCGCCTCCAGGGCTGTGTCCCAACTCCTTGGCCTCCAGCCCCTCTGGGGCTGCACCTGGACTTGCTAGTGGTATCTCCAGCACTCTCCCCAGTCAGAGCTAAGTATCGCCCCTCCCCCAAATGCTGGGTGTCCTTTCCCACCTCTGAACCTCTGTGCCCACCCGCTTCTCTCCCTGGAATGTCCCCCGCACCGTCCCCCCCCCACCTTCACTGCCAAGGGGACTCTGGCTCACCCTTAAGGCATCAAAGGTCCCAGCCCTCAACAATCTTCCCAGACGCCCCCAGTCCCAGGCAGCAGCGGCGAGACCACGTGTCTGTCTCCTGAGCCCACTGAGCGCTCCTCATGCCTGACCCGACCTGAGCCACCCCTCCCTCACTCGGCACACCCCCAGCATTTGCTGACCTGAATGAATTATCTCATTTAGCCACAGAGCACGCCCAGCTCAAATGCTGGCAGTTCGGCCAAGAGCCCTCGTGTGGAAATCACCACAACGAAGGTGGCAGTATTTCACCTCGTCCAGAAATTTACTGTAAGTTCTCAAGTCTCACCAGAATCTGCGTGTGTGTGTGTGTGTGTGTGTGTGTGTGTGTGTGTGTTGGGGGGAGGGGGCAGTGCCAGGTGACCGAGCTTCAATGTAAACTGAGATGACAGAAAATCTCCTCCTCCTCCAAATGTGTCCGGCCCATCAAGCTCACCCAGGCCCAGTGTCACCTCATTAGCCCCTCACCACCCTGTGAGGGAGGTGGGCCGGGAAACAATACCCCCATTTCAATGAGGTGGAAACTGAGGCTCAGAGAGGCCAAGAGACCAGTGGGTACTGTGAAGCCACAAACGGAAGGCTCTGCTCTCTCCTCACTGTTGGGTCTAGGCAGGAAAGGGCGTGCTGGATGCAGCAGTGGAGAACCTGGGCGGGAGTCTGCGGGCCTCTCCCACGGCCTGGAGGTGGAGCGGGGAGCCAAGGTGGGCACGGGGTGACCCCTCCCTCACAGACCCGAAGAGAAAAACGGCAGCAAGCCAGCAGGGCCCAATTAAGTATATGGCTTCAAAGACACCCATAAGCCAAGAGGAGCCAGATTCCACTAGAGCCCGGGCAGGGAACCATCCCGGCTCCACGCCATGCGTGCCCGCCCATCCCCCGGAAGCCCCGTTGGCCATGCTCCCAGAGCCCCACGGGGCAGGCAGGCCCAGGCAGCCTGGGCCCCACACTGAAGGCCCCTACCAGCCCCGCACAGGGATGTGCCGGGGGGGCTTGGGCCCTGACCCCACCACCAGCCCCGGCCCGCTTACCTGCCAGAGGCCCAGGCCATGGCCACAGGCCCTGCTGGGGCAGCCCAGGCCCCACCCTGCTCACCAGGCCTTATTTGCATATGCTAATTAGCTGCACATCCCTTGCTCCCCTTGCCAGCTTGTTTGGGGAACGGCTGGATCCGGCTATACCTGTACAGTGCTGATGTCACGCAGAGCTATTTCCAGCCTGGTTGCCATGGAAACCACAAGGCCTCAGCTCCAGTTAGGAGTTCAATATATAATTTACTTACTCCCCCATCCCCCCAGCCCCACCCCAAAGAGACTGGGGCGTACAGGGAACAATCGGCTAAAATATACAATAACACCCTCCAGTTTCCTTGGCCTGTGAGGGGAGAGGAAAGGGAAGGAGGAGGGGGGGCCATGTGGCACAGCAGAACGGTAAATCCATTCTGGAAGAAGGGGGGATGGCAGAGAGGAGAGAAATGCTTTCCTCATTAAGAGGAAAAACAGAGGCTGGCATTTAGGAATGATTCCAGACAGTGGGCTCAGTCCCGGTGAAGGGGGCAGGATGGGGCCTCTGCCCAGCGACCCCAGCACTGCTTGGCCAAGCCTTCATCGGGGGCCTCCGGCGAGGAATGACTCCAGGCTGAACCATCAGGCTTCAGGTGACCTGTGAGACCCCAGGGTTTGGCAGTGCACTTCTACCTCGGGTGTTGCCAGGGCCTGCTGTTCAGAAGCTATCCCAAGAAAGGGGCACTGGCCACCTCCAGGCCTGAGTGTGCAGGATACCCCCGATCCATTGCCTAGCCAGCTGGGGCCTGGTGCCATGAAGTCAGCCAGGGGTGGCACTTGCCCAGCAAGGTTTAGGGCCCTTCCATGCCCTTGGCCTGAGGTCCAGCCAGCTCTGTTCTACAGGCATCCACTGACATCAGCTCCATGCCATGCCCTGTGAGGGACACTGGGGGTGCGGGAGGGCTGGGACACAGCCCCGCAAGCAGGGACACCCCAGGCTGGGTGGAGGAGGACAGGTCCTAGCACCAACAAGGTCTACGCTGAGTGACATGAGCACAGGGCTCCGGGGGCACCAAGGTGGTGTGTGACCTTTGGGGACAAAGTCAGAGAGGGCTTCCTGGAGGAGGTGCTGGCCTGAGCTAAGACTTAAAAGAGTGAGGACTTGGCTGGGGGGGCGGGGGGGAGGGCATTCCAGGCAGCAAGCACAGCACGAATGAAGACCATCACAGGTGTTCCTATGGCCCCGCCCTTGTGCCCCACAGGCAGGGAGACCTGAGGGCTGTGCCCACCTGCAGTGCTCCAAGCTCGAGTTACCCCAGACCACTCCTGCCTGGGCAGACATGGAAAGCCATGGGGGCCTCACTGTACGTGTGTGGAGGGAGACACAGGGGCCTAATTCCAGGTCTTTCTCTCTCCTCCACACTCCACAGCCCTTTGGGCCTGGCCACATTAGGACCCAGAGGGGCTCTGAGCAAGTCACTCCCTTTCTGACCTTCAGTTTCCTCCCCATAAAATGGGGAACCTTCAAGTACCCCAGTTGTTCATAGCAGCATTATTCCCAATAGCCAAGATAAGGATGCAACCTAAGTATCCACCGACAGATGAGTGGATAAAGAAGACATGGTATATATACACAATGGAATACTACTCAGCCATAAAAAAAGAATGAGGGGCTTCCCTGGTGGTGCAGTGATTGAGAGCCCGCCTGCCGATGCAGGGGACATGGGTTCATGTCCCAGTCCGGGAGGATCCCATGTGCCGCGGAGCGGCTGGGCCCGTGAGCCATGGCCGCTGGGCCTGCGCGTCCGGAGCCTGTGCTCTGCAACGGGAGAGGCCACAACGTGAGAGGCCCGCGTACCGCAAAAAAAAAAAAAAAAAAAAAAAAGAATGAAATTTTGCCATTTGCAGCAACATGGATGGACTTGGAGGGTATTATGCTTAGTGAAATAAGTCAGAGAAAGATAAATACTGTGTGATATCACTTATATGTGGAATCTAAAAGATAAACTAGTGAATATAACAAAAAAGAAACAGACTCACACACACAAAAAAATGGGGTCATTATTTGAGCCCAGAGAACCGAATGAGACAGCAGGTGGTCAATAAGCAGCACCAGAACAATATAACCATTATATCTAATTCTCATGAGTATCAGGATTCCCATTTTCTGGATGAAGAAACTGAGGCAGGGAGTGGACAATGAAATAAAGCATCAGGGCTGAGCTCTGAGGGCCCTTTCTCACACCAGGCAGAGGCCTCTGTTTTCGGTGGGCAAACAAGGGAGGCTGCTGAGAAGTCCTGTGGTTTGTTTTTTTTTTTTTTTTTTTTTAAGTCTTTATTGAATTTGTTACGATATTGCTTCTCGTTTATGTTTTGGTTCTTTGGCCGTGAGGCATGTGGGATCTTAGCTTCCCAACCAGGGATGGAACCTGCACCCCCTGCACTGGAAGGCAAAGTCTTAACCACTGGACCACCAGGGAAGTCCCTGAGAAGTCCTGCTTTTCTGATCCCCAGAGCAGGGCTGCACTGCGGCTGAGCAACTGGGATCCCCCAAGTGGGTCTTTCCCAGGAAGCCTCCCTCTCCCTCTCACCCCAGCCCCTGGGCTCTCCCAGCCCTGCTCCTTCCAGGAATTTCCCTGCTGCTCATCCTGCCCCACAGGAACCCCTAGATCCTGCCCTACCGCACAGTTCTGCCCTCTTCTGTTTACCACCCCTGCTGCCTTGATTCAAGACTCAGAAAAGCGAGCACAGTGAGCCCCCAGTTCCTCAAGATCAAGCCCCTCAACTTCTCCACCATTCCTTCTTCCACCCTCACACCCAGTCACTCTGTTCCAGCCACACTCGCCTTCTGACTGTTCCTCAAATTCACCAACCACGTTCTGGCCCCTGGGCCTTTGCACGTACTGTTCCACCCATTTGAAAGGCCTTTTTCCCCCCAGAGAGCTGTGGAATAGAGCAGTGAGAACACGGATGATGGAGCCCGGAAGCCTATGTTTGACGCCAGCCTCGCCACTTAGCAGTTGTCGACCTCGGGCGCCGTCTGCAGGACGGGCACCATGACCCCCGCGGCCTTGTTGTGCAGGCTGGATGAGTTAACACGTGCAGAGCAGGGCCTCGGTCAGGCACAATCAGCTACTGCTACCACGACCGCCTTAGAGCCACTCGGCCGGTTCCCGACCTCCTTCGTGTCTCTGCCTTTCTCCCCAGGCTCCCAGCTGACCTCCCCCCACCTCAGGCCCTACTCCCATTCCCCTACCCAGCTCTCCTCTCCTCTCAAGGCCGTCCCAGTCCCCGGCACCACCGTCTGTCAGGTCAATTCCCATTGCCCAGAACACCATCTCGGGAAGACAGGACGGGCAAGCTCTGTGCGTGCTGTGTCTCCGGGCCGGGTGCACAACAGGTGCTCAGGGGATGTCTGGGGATGGATGAGGGGATGGACACACTCGGACGTGAAGAATGATGAACGTGTGACCCACAGCCTCACCCGGGCTCCGGAGCGATCCCTAACCGGGATCCTGAGTTCACCAGCCACGCGGCGGCGTCCGCAGCTTCGGGGACGCCTGGCTGGCAGAGAACGCCTCTTGCGGGCGCTCACAGAGGCGCCCGTCCACCCGCCCCCGGTCAGCCCCCAGGACCCAGCACGCTCACAGCTGTGTCTGTCCACGCGCGTGGCCGTTCCCACCCCCCTGCCCCGCCACCGCCCCAGTAATGTACACACGGCCTCCCAGGAAACTGCAAAAAATGACTTAATATAACATTACGGCTGAGAGTTTAAATGCACGGGAGTCAGGCAACGCAGACGTACAGTTCCCCAAGCAACTGTAAAAATCGCACAAGCAATTAAGGAGTGAGGGCTGGGGATGGATTTAAGGCCTTCTCGTTCAGAGGCGGACCCGGGGGCTGCTGTGCCCTGACCTGAAGGTGACGGACAGAGACTTCAGACAGATGGTTCTTCAGGGCACAAAGGAGCATCGGGCACCAGGGACATGCAACTCAGGCCACGTGGCTCACTGGACACGGCCCCTTTGGGGATCAAGGGAGGCACCGGCAGGGGCTGAAAGGAAGACGCCACGGCCCTATGAGCTGGGTTCCCCGTCTCCCCCCCCCATCTCTGATGCACTTGCATCCCCCGCCCTGGCTTCTAAGTCCAGCTCACTCTTAAGCCAGGACTCAGGACCCACATGCAGCCTGACACTCTCATCCTCTCTGTCTGCAGAGGCAAGTGTCACAGGGCAGCTTCCCAGGCCTCCTGTGCCCTCTTCAGCAGAACAGATTCCTGCCTGTAATAACTGACTCCAGAAAACAGGCTCTGGAGCCCTGCTGGGTTTACATCCCAACCCCCTACTTCGGAGCCCTGTGACTGGCTCAGTGTAGCTGCTACCTCGTGTAAATGGGGGCACTAGTACCTGCCTCACAGGACTGGGACAACTGGATGAATTCACACACATAAAATATTCAGAACAATGGCCAGCACGTAGCAAGTGCTCGGTAATATAAGCAATTATTATTGCTATCTTATCGTTTTCCTTTCCAATTCAAAAAGAATCTGAGGCATTGCAAAACACAGACAGCGGCACCTAAGTGAGGGAAATGGAGTAAAGAATTCATTCATCCACTTAGTGAAGACTGACTGAGGGCAGCCGCTATGGAAAACTGTGGAGGTTCCTCAGAAAACTAAAAATAGAATTACCATATGATCCAGCAATCCCACTCCTGGGCATATACCCGGACACAACTCGAATTCAAAAAGATACACGCGCCCCTATGTTCACAGCAGCACGTGATTCACAACTGCCAAGACGTGGAAACAACCTAAATGTCCATCGACAGATGAATGCATAAAGAAGATGTGGCACATATATACAATGGAATACTACTCAGCCATAAAAAAAGAATGAAACAATGCCATTTGCAGCAACGTGGATACAACTAGAGTATCATACTAGGTGAAGTAAGTCAGAAACAGAAAGACAGATACCATATGATATCACTTCCACGTGGAATCTAAAATATGGCACAAATGAACCTATCTACAAAACAGGAACAGACTCACAGACATAGAGACCAGACTTGTGCTGGCCAAGGGGGAGAGGGGTATGGAGAGGGATGGACCAGGAGTTTGGGGTTAGCAGATGTAAACTATTATATACGGGATGGATTAAACAACAAGGTCCTACTGTAGAGCACAGGGAACCATATACAATATCCTGGGATTAAACCGTAATGGAAATGTATATTAAAAAAACAATGTCTCTGTGTGTGTAACTGAGTCACTTTGCTGTACAGCAGAGATTGGCACAGCATTGGAAATCAACTCTACTTCAAAAAAAAAAGACTGATTGAGGGCTAAGTGTGTGTCGGGCCGCATTCTGGGCACTGAGGGGCAGCTGTGAACACTCAGAAGATAAACGAGATGACCCTGGGGGAAGTGAGTCCCAACACACAGCATAAGCTCCTCCAGAGGCTGCTGCAGATCTGGCTCAGGGCGCCCCGGCATCCATCACACGGAGGGAGGAAGAGGAGGGGCGCTGGAAGATATCAGAGCGACAGCAAGCCCTTTGCTTGATCACGACATCAAATGTCAGCAGGGAGGGTCCAGGGTCTCCCTGGGGAGGACGCGGGGAGGGACTTCCAGTGGAAGAGAGGAAAGGCTGGGGAGAGGTAAGGACGGACATTCATTCCTTCACTGGAGAAGCATTCGTTCAGCACAGAGCACGAAGGCAGCAGAAAGATTCCTAATATGGTAGTGTGGAGTGAATGAATGAATGGGTGAATGAATGAATGAGTGAGTGAGTGAATGCAGGTGAATGAGTCCAGATTCGGATCACTCATCCGGCTCAGTTGTCTCTGGCCTCTAGTTCAGAGGCTGAGGCCCCCACTGGACAACCCAACCAAGGACATTTGAGTTCCAGGACCCAAGTACGGGAGCGTCATGGAAGGCTGGGGTGGCAGCCCCTCCCACAGTCAGGAGAGGAGGGGGCCAGCACCCGGGGGCCCACTCAGACAAGAGCCGCTGGGTTCTGAAGACGCTTGGCCAGTCAGGGGTGACCTGAGGAGGTGACAGCTGAGCTGAACCATGCACAGATTGGGAGTGAGAGCCTTCCAGGCAGGGGATCCTGCGAGCACAAAGACCAAGGGGCAGGGACAAGCCCGACGGGATGGAGAAACAGGAGAGAGGCAGGTGAGGTGAGCCGGGGGCGAGACCAGCACCAGGTCTCCTGCTCCCGCCGACCGGCCCAGTGCAGCCACGTTTTCTCCACTGAGGCAGGAACGCGGGCGAAGCTGAAAAACAGCGGGCACCATGGTTCAGAGCACAGACCCTGGAGCCAGGGTCTGGGTTTAAATCCAGCTCTGAGCCTCGGTTTCCTCATCTGTAAAACGGGGGTGACAACTGTACCAACTTCAGGAGGCTGGCGTGAGGGATGAGTCAATGTGCTCCAGAGCAGGCTCTGCGGGAGGTGCTGTTATTGTTATTGTTATTATTACACGAAGGGGCCTCGACCAAGGGAAATGAGGACATAGGAGGGAGGAGGACAAATTAGCCAGCAACAATAACAAGTAAACATTAATTAATTTCACCAGGCCTGATAAGGAGCTGAAAAAAATGGTAGCTGGGAGACAAACAGTAGTGATAACAGAAAATAATCTACAATTGAGAAAATAATCACCATTTGTTCTGAATTGTATGGTTTGCTCATGTCCTTTCACAGCCATCGGCTTGTGTGATCTCCCGGCCACCCAGAGAGTACGCTATTGTCCCCATTTTTCAGGTGAGGACACCAAGGTCTAGAGAGGCCAAAAGGCTGCTTCAAGGTCACCAGCATGTCTGTGGACGAGGTGAGACCAGAAGAATCCCAGCCTGGTCCTTTGCCCCATGCTCTGCACAGGGCTGGGCTCAGGAACAACTGCTGAATGAATGAGTGAATGAATGAATGAACAAAGGTCAAGCAAGCGTGAGTCAGATCTCACACTGGCAGTCCCTGTTCCAGGCACTTCTCCCAGCTTTCAGGCCTCTCAGCTGGCCCTCCCTGACCACGGTTCTGCCTCTGCTTCCCACCGGGCACAAGGACACTTCAACAAAGCCACCAAAAGGTAGCAGGGACAGTATCCCCCCACCACTGGGTTCCCCTGGCTGTTCCAGGGACAGGACCAGGCAAGGGGATGTTCTTCCCCCGGGAGCCCAGGAGAGCAGCAGCCACTCCCGGGCTGGCCTTGGGAGGGAAAAAGGCCCCCAAGGTGTCCCCTCCTGCCTACTCGCCTCTCATCAAACTCCTCTCTCTCACCTCACCAAACAGGGCCCCTGGGGCCAGGCCGCCTGCCTGTCCCAGCAACACCACTGTTTCCTACCCAGCAAACCCTGCCTCCCCTCCGTGGGCACCACCAAGAGACAGGGGCTGGCACCAGCCCTGACCATTCGCAGCAGCAAGTCACGCTGGCTGGGCTGGAGGGTGCCCAAGGGGGCCTGAAGATTGCATGCAGCTCTGCTGGTGTTTGTGCAGCGCCACGGGCCTGGGCATTGAGCCAGGAGCCTTGGGTGGGCAGGACACCACGGTCTTGCCCGCAGGGAGCTCAGACTCCAGACCAGGGTCAAAGCTGGGCACGAGTGACCTCGGCGAGGGCTTGCACCAGAGGAAAGGGGCTCGAAGCTAGAAGGACCGAGAACATTCACCTGCCAGGGCTTCGAGGAGAAGCTGTGACGGAGCCGAGACAGCCTTGAACAGAGACAGAGGAGGGCTCTCCTGGCAGAAGGGACGGCAAGAGCCCAGGGCGGGGTCTGACGGCGTGTGGTACGCTGGGAAGTGGAAGCCGTGGGGTGCAGGGTGCCACGTTCAGAGACCCAATTCTGCCACTTACTGCCTGGGGGGCCCTGCGCGCCGCTGTAGGCGCCGGTCTCTCAGGTTGAAAGTGGCAATCAAGAGTCCCACCTCGCAGGGTTCCTGGGGTCAGAGGCACAGAAGGGCCAGGGGCTGTTACCTCCATCCTCCAGGAGATTAAGCCGCTTGGTGCCTGGGTGGTGATGCCACAGGACGCCTGTCGTGGGGCACCACCCAGACTCCCTTTAGGGCCAATGTGAGGGCTTCCCCAGCTGCCAGGCACTCACAGCCATGTCCCTCATTAGAAGGGAGGCCCCCCGCAACGAGGCATGTCCTCCCCGGGGACAGCTGCACCAGTGATCGGTCAATGCAGCCCTGCAGGACCACCCCAGCTCTGGAGTGTGCATGGGGTCCTGAGGTCTCTGTTGTGACTGCATCGCAGCCCAAATGCACCCCATGCCCCCAGCCGGCACTGTTCCAAGAGCGCTCCCCAGTAAGCCTCCCGCGCGCATACCCTGGAGTCTGTTTCTGGCGAAGCCAAACCGTGACAACGTCCCCTCCCACCTCACCGGGGCCCAAGGCCATGCGGCCAATTCCCGGCAGACGTGAAACACGGCGCCTTCGCCGCAGGTTATTCTGCAGCCTCACTTGGCACAGACCTTGCGACGCACATCAAACGCGCTGCCCTCAGTTGGCCTGTGCGCTGGTGCCCTGCTGGCCAACGCCAGGTTCTGGGTGAGGAGAGGGGACACCACCGAGAGCACCCCCAGCACGGTCCAGTGAAGGGGCCCTGGATTCAGGGCCTCAAGGAGCAGGCAGCATCCTCAGCTGGGCTGCCCCAGGCCAGCACTTCACCCCTGTGGGCCCCAGTTCTCCTTGTCTGTGAGACCAGCACTGTGGTCAGAACCACGCTTTTTTTTGTTTGTTTTTTGCGGTACGCGGGCCTCTCACCGCTGTGGCCTCTCCCGTTGCGGAGCACGGGCTCCGGACGCGCAGGCTCAGCGGCCACGGCTCACGGGCCCAGCCGCTCCGCGGCACGTGGGATCTTCCCGGACCGGGGCACGAACCCGCGTCCCCCTGCATCGGCAGGCGGACTCTCAACCACTGCACCGCCAGGGAAGCCCCAAGCTTTTAAGTTGGCAGAGAGCTACCACATTCACCCTCTCTGGTGGCGTTACCAGACCTCGTCAGCCTTGCTCACCTTCCACAGAGGAGCCCAGAGAAAGCACGTGACCTGCCCAACACCACACAGCCAGGGGACCCCAGGACTGCAGCTCCGCGCACAGCCGGCCCTGCTCTACTAGTGGCCACTCAGCCATTCAGTCCGTCCTCTTACCAAGCGTCTTTTCTGGTGAGGACGGTGCACACCTTTCTCCACAGCCTGAAACGAATCCCCGTGGCCTCATATCAGGAAGGGGGAAGAAATTAATGTGTATTAAATGACTACTGTATGCCAGGCATGTTCCCAAGGGACTCCAACCCTCATGACAGCTGCATGAGGCAAGTGGCACTATCTCAGCTTAGAGGGGAGGGGCGGAGGGACAGAGCGGTCACAGAGCCAAGTCAGGGTTCACCCCACATCTGCCTCCAAGGTCGGCACTGCTGCGCTGGGGCCGCAGGGAAGCTGGGGGCACAGCGAATGAGACCACTGCCGGACGCGACCTCTCCTGACACCTCCAGGTACAGAGACGCGTTGTGCTGAAGGAACAGAAGGGGCGAGTGGTGGGCACCTGCCACGGCCCTCGGAAGACCCATCTGGAGGGAGGGAACCTCTGACCTTGGCCATGAACTCATCCTTTCCCAACCCGCCAATGAGACGGAAGCCGAAGGCGGGGGGCACAGGCCTCCCCACCAACGTTCAGAGGGTGAGTGGGAATCCCGGGAAATGGGGGAGGGGGGAGGGCTCGCTCATTTCCTGGGTGGTAGGTACCTACCACCAGGGGTGGGGGTGGGGGTGGGGGCACCTCACACAGGCATTTCACGCACCTTCCCATACGGAGTCCTCACATCTAGGCTTTGATGGGGGCAGTGAGCCCATGTTATAGATGGGGAAACAGAGGTACCCTCCTTACCCAAGAAAACACACAGGACTTCCCTGGTCATGCAGTGGTTAAGAATCCACCTGCTGATGCAGGAGACATGGGTTCGAGCCCTGGTCGGGGAAGATCTCACATGCCGTGGAGCAACTAAGCCCGTGCGCCACAACTATTGAGCCCGCACGCCACAACTACTGAAGCCCGCGCGCCTAGAGCCTGTGCTCCACAACAAGAGAAGCCACCACAATGAGAAGCCCGCGCACCACAACGAAGAGTAGCCCCCGCTCGCCGCAACCAGAGAAAGCCCGCGCGCAGCAACAAGGACCCAACACAGCCAAAAATAAATAAAAACAAAATAAATTTATTTTTAAAAAACCAAGACAAAATGAAAACACACTGAGGAAATGGTGGAGCTGGGCCATGAACCCTGAGATTTCCAGGCTTGGAGCTATGAGGATTCCCTGGATCCACAGAATCTAAAGGTGCATGTGTGACATCTGATTTGATCACTCCTCAGCCTAAACCAACCCCCTGGGGGTCCTGCTCCAGAAGGCACCACATCCCTGCCCCTAGATCTTCTTGTTCCTGCCACACATGCTTTTCACGTCCTTGGATATATGGCACTCCCTACCACAGGGCCTTTGCACAGGATTTCCCTCAGCTTGACACACTGGCCCCTGCTTCTACCCATTTAATTCCTATCTCTCCCATCATAGCTCTGGGCCCCCTGCTCCAGGAAGCCTCCCTGATCTCCCTCAGTCCCTGTAGCCCTTGTCTCTGCTGCAGTGTTCTCTCTGTAGCTGAGAGCATCTAACCTGCCATTACTGTTGTTGGGTCATGCTCTATCTTCTCTTAGAGGATGAACTAATGCGTCCTCTCCACCCACCCTCCCTGGCCTGGCCTGGCGAGGTTGTGAGCTGCTCTCTCCGCAGTAAGACCACATCTCCAGACCTCTCTGCCTGCTCTGCCCACCTGCTCCCTCCAGCCAGGTTGAAGCCGCCCCCTGCAGAGCCCAGCTCTCCAGAACCTGGTAATTTGCTGATAAACAGCAAATTACCAGGGTATCCTGAAGCCCTGGCCTCCCTGAGGGGTGACTTGAGGGGCTTCTGAGACAGAACGGGTGCCTTCAGGATCCAGGTGCCTGATGGCCCTGCGGTCCGGCCCTCCCCGAGGGCGTGTGTGAAGGCAACTCGGTCCCAAGACCCCAGAAGCACTCAACCCACGGGGCTCAGGCCCGTTCTCAAGCACGGAGCCTGATCACCTGTCCAGCCCCCTTACTTACCCCCAGTCTTTTGGTTACAAGCCCAGTCCTTAGCTTCAGACTGCCCAGGATGAAACCCAGCTTACCCCCTGGCTGTGTGACCCTGGGCGAGTCACTTAACCTCTCTAGGCCCGTTTCCTCATGTGTAAAGTGGGGAGAGGGACCATACTCCCTTACCAGGTTGTGGGCCGGGGTCAAGGGTATGATATATGCGAAATGCTTAACGCGGGCCCAGCACGTGGCAAGGGCCTGACACACCTTTGGGAGCATCACTATTCATTTGCTGTGCCCTGTTCCAGAACCCGGAGGAAGCACCTGACACGGGCCTCGGCCAGGGACGGGCATAGCAGGTGGGAGAAGGAACATGAGCACAGGCTCGGCGACAAAGAATCACAAGTTTAGGTTTCCGGTGCTCTTTGCCAGCCCACGCCTCCCCGCCCACCATTCGTGAGGCCTGAGACGCCTGTAGCACTTGACCTCCGGTCCAGGGAAAGCTGGGGCCCGCTCCATCCACGCCTGCATCCCCCCAGCCACCCCCCACCCCGGGCTCACTCCACATCCCCCCTTTGGCAGCCTCACCTCCCTCCGGCTCTCTCTGAGCCAGTGCAGAAAGCTGGTGGGGTCTTCCAGAGGCGAGAGGCGGGTGAATCTGATAAACCAGTTCTCCTCCAGAGCCCCCAGCTCCACAGACGGGCAGCAGCAATGGCAGCAGTCACACCACGCAGCGGTGATAAGGAGGGAGCAGAGGGGTGGGAATTCCTCCCTCCCTGCAGTGAGGCCATAAACCTGTCCTTCATCCCAGCTCTCAGGCTGCTGAGTGTTGCTCACATCTGCCCTGCGGGGGAGGTGAGCGCCTGTCAAGCCTGGCACACACCTGCTCCCAGAGTGGCACACACGGGACAGATGGCCTCGCAGGACCCAGGGCCCCACACTCCCCTCTCCAGGAGGAAGAGGCTGTGGTCGTTCAGGGCAGAGTAAGGAGAGCAAGGGGGCTAAGGAAGGAGAGGAACGGGGGAGGAGGCTGGGAGGCCATAAATGCTGGGCCAGAATGTGGGCTTCGTGCTGCGGCAGCAGGGAGCCATGGACAGTATGGGGGGCAGAGAGCGTCAGGACAGAAAGTGGGGACAGGATGGGCACGGTGGACACACTCTGGAAAGCCAGCCAGGAGACTACTGCAGGGATACAGGAGGGTGGAGATAAGGCCTGGCTGTAGATGCGAGCAGAGAAAACTGGGAAGAAGCCAAGGGCTGGCCATGAGGAAGGCCGGTACCCTCCCCCACTCACACCCATTCCTCCAGCCTTCCCTGATCCAAGATCCAAGCCAAGCCCTCAGCAAAGGGTAGCCTCAAGCTGCTTGGAAACAGCTCCATGGGTGGTAGAGAAAGTGTGGGCTCAGGAGCCACTAGGTTCACACAGGTCCTGGCCCAGAGTAACAGGAGACCCACTCACCGTTCAGTGGAGGCCCCAGGCTGCCTGCTGGTCCATCTCCCTGCCCTCCTCTGCTGTGCAAGGCTTAAGCCCTGGACAGGGTCCCAAGCCCCAGCTCAGCCCCTCCTCATCTGAGTGCCCATGTGGACTCTAACCCACATTGAGCTGACAAATCCTGGTCCGGGGCCTCTCAGGGGGGCCCCAAGTAGACCTGAGTCTACAGAGGCCTGCAGGGTACCACACTCCCATGCTGTGGGCCTCAGTTACCCCATATGCAGCATAGGACCATGATCCTTCCTTCCAGGGCTGTCAGAAAGATTAAATGAAAGGTGAACTTGCCCAGCACAGGGCATGAACTAAGTCCTTTCCCTGGGAAGCACTGACACCCTCAGCATGTTTCCAGATAACTCACATCCCTCCCCAGCACCACACTCTCTCCCTTCTACCCCAGGGCCTTTGCACATGCTATTCCTCTGCCTGGAACACTCTTCCTTGTGTCGCTCTCTCCTCTGGTTGTTCTGGGCTCAGTTGCCACCTCCTCCAGGAAGCCCTCCACGGCTCCCCAGATGAGGTCCAGGTCCCGTGAGTCTCTCCCACTAGAATGCAAACTCCATGAAGGCAGGGTGGTGATTGGCTTGCCCACGTATGTGTGTTCTCATAAATACTTGTTGAATGAATGAATGAGACACAAGCACAACCGTCCAGATCTTCAGTGACAACACAGGGCCATAGGGGTGATGGGGCCTGTCTTTTTAAAAAAAAAAATTTATTTATTTATTTATTTATTTATTTTGGTTGCACCGGGTTTTAGTAGCAGCAGG
This sequence comes from Kogia breviceps, assembly GCF_026419965.1. Lineage (NCBI taxonomy): Eukaryota > Metazoa > Chordata > Mammalia > Artiodactyla > Physeteridae > Kogia > Kogia breviceps. Next base: position 96,628,710 of record NC_081321.1, read on the forward strand.
TGGGCTCCTTAGTTGCACCTCGCAGGCTCCTTAGTTGCAGCACGTGAACTCTGAGTTGCGGCGTGCAGGTGGGATCTAGCTCCCTGACCAGGGATCGAACCTGGGCCCCCTGCATTGCAAGCGCGGAGTCTTAGCCACTGCGCCACCAGGGAAGTCCCACGGGGCCTGTCTTGAGGGTTGTGGGTACCTGTCAAGGCCTCTGACTCAGCCTGCAGGGTCTGAGAAGAATTCCCAGAGGACGTGACTCATCAGTCTGAACTCTCAATACTTAAAGCTGCAAGAAACACCCACTTTACAGATGGGGAAACTGAGGTCTAGAGTCAGAGGGCTGCCCTCTAAGTGTCCCGAGAAGCTGCCCTGCTCCACTGTCCAAGGCTCTGACAGTCCCCCACCCCTGGGTGGCCCATCCCCCCCGCCCCCGGGACTGCTCCACAGCCCGCCCAGGGCCACTGCCTCCTCTCCTGGTCACCTCGGTGGCAGGGCCACTCGGGGCTCGCGTGGCGCTGGGCGTGCGTTTGCACGGCCGAGTTGGGCAGCTGGCAGCAGCGCAGCTCCGAACCAGCTGTTTGGATGACAAACTGCGTTCAAGCTTCATTAGGGTAATCACGGGCTCCCCTCCTGGCAGCGCCGCGGAGCGCGACTGTCAACCTGAACTAATCAAACCCGGCCCCAGGACACCCGCCCGCCTGGCTGACAAGCCGCTCAGCCGCTGCGCCACCTCGCGCTGCACATCTCCCACACGGCTCCCAGCCGAGGCCCGGTCCGGCTGGGCCCTGCAGAGGGCCAGCCTCACAGAGACCTACCCCATGCTCCCCAAGATCCTGTGAACCTCAGAGGCCCCATCAGGGTGGGACATCTGTGACTGTCACTCCCGTTTCTTACAGCCGGGGAAACTGAGCTCACGAAGGGAAGCCACCCCGCTGCAAGGGGGTGCAGCCCCGCTCAGACCCAGGCCCCCAGCACTCTCGTGCCGCTGCCTCTCACGTCCAGCCAACCAGGCCTAGCAGGCCAAGCCTGGAGCTCAGAGGTGGCGTTGGCCACATGGCCTTGGCAAGCCCCTTGACGGCCCTGAGCCTTGAGCCCTGAGCTCCAGGAGGGCCATCACAGGCTCTGGTGACACAGATGTGGAAGGCACCCCGCCAAGCGCTGGGGCCAGCACTTGAGCAGGCATTGCTGCCTGGGGCAGAATCTGTCCTCCAGCCTGCAATCACCTCCCTGCTCAGCTGGGCTGCCCACGAGCATCTGCCAACCAAAGCCAGCCCATGTGCCCTAGAGCCTCAAAATCAGGACATGGCTGGAAGGGGCAGGCCTGGTGCCTTCATCTGACAACAGGGGAAACTGAGCCCCAAAGAGGCAGTTAACAGAGATGATGGAATGTAGTGGAGAGAGTATGGGCTTTGGAGGCAGATGGACATTCATTCATTCATTCATCCGCCCATTTACTCACTCAACAAATACTAGCTAAGAGGCTGCAGCATGGCAGGCACTCCGTATTTGCTGAATGAACAGATGATGAGAAGGATAGGTGAATGAATCAATGAATGGCGCCGGGGACGCGGCCGCGAACCCAACAGACACCATCCCTGCCTCCTGGAGTTTCCGGTCTAGTGGGGGAAGCAGGTGCCTAACAGACAATTAATTACAAACGACACGGGCAGTGAAGAAAAAGCTGAACTAGCCTTGTGACATCCAGCCCAGCCTGGCCAGGGGAAGTCCAGGCAGGCAAGCTGGAGGAGGTGACGCTCCAGGTGGCCACTGGAAGGAAGCTGAGGGTGGACAGGAGGAAGCAACAGCATGTGAAAAGGCCCTGAGGTAGGAAGGAGCTTCGGGTTTTTGAGGACGCAAGGCCCACCCGTCTATGAGCCTGGCGGGCAGTGACAGGAGCAGGAGCCGACGCGAGCAAGGCCTGGGAGAGGATTTGCGTCTTTCTTCCAAGGGCGACGCGAGCCAGCGGAGGGTGGTGAGCAGGGGTGTTCTCTCTCGGCGCCGTGGGCACAGTCGCTGGGAGCGTTCAAGTCCCAGTTCGGCCAGACGTCACGCTGAACCAAGGAGGCAGACACCGGAGGGGGGCATGCCGTGCGATTCTGTTTACGTGACGAGCAGAGACGGACAAAGCCAGCCTCCACCGTTAACGCCAGGTGAGTGGAAGGGGTGCGAAGGAGCCTCCTGGGGTGCTGGGAAAGTTCTAGGTCTGGACCTGGATGGGGGTTACAAGGCTACACGTGTATGTGAAAATCTATCCCTCCGTACACCTAGCATTGGTGCCCTTTCCTGTATTAAGTTATACCTCCCAAAACAAAGTACACAAGAACAAATGCTGGCTTTGCTGCTTTGCCTCTCTCAGTCTGTTTCTGCCTCTGCGAAACAGGGACAGTGACAGGACCTGCCTCGCTGCACAGAGGGTCGAAGGGGATGGTGTGTACCTCGGCCGTGCACGAGCCGGGCAAGCCGACAGCCAGTGCACCGAGAACGCAGGGTACGCCCAGGCAGAGACACATCAGGCTTCCCCTACGCCTTGGCCCTCTGAGGGCCTCAGTTTCCCCATCTGCAAGGGACCAGTATCTCCATCTGGCTCAGGGGCAACAGAGAAAAAGGGGTAAAAACCCTCATACCCAGGCTCCTTTGAGTCCCCCTCCTCCCAAGAATAAGAATAATTCAGAGGGTGGCACCCATGGTTCTCAGGCGTCTCTGCCAGCTCTGCACACAGTAGGTACTGAGCCAGCAACCTAGTGCCCAAGGCCACACACAGCAGGACTGAGGCCAAGCCCAGGCCTCCAGTTACCTACCCACCCTTACAGGCACAGAGCAGGCCCTTTCTGGGCACCTACTTTCAATGTGCCAGGCCCAGCCCGGGGCCTCCCCTCCAGCAGGAACGCCAGCCCACCATGGTGGCTCCTCCAGGGCCCACTAGGGTTCAGGACGATGGGCACGGGGGAAGCGGGAACCCAGGCTGAGGGGCGGGGCCCTGCCTGGAGCTGGAGCTTAGGACAGACCCCTATGGAATGGGCTGTGTGAGGCCCTGAACGAAGCTGATTCAACGTAACATCACCCTTGACATCAGAGGGGCCTCTGGAGGTAGGGAGAGGCCTGGCTCCCTGTCTGCAGTTTGAACGTCTCACTGGCCCCCCAGAGACCTTGGGCAGCCTTGGGAAATCAGATGGTGTCATTGCCAACTTTTCTGCGGGCTCAGCTATCCTCAGGGGCCTTTTAGTTTCATTTTCTCATGAGTCTGCCAACGACCGAGGATGGGCCATAGGGTTCAGGATCACCTTCAGCTCCATTTTTCAGAGGAAGAAACTGAGGCCTGGAGAGGTGTGGTGTCCCAGGACCATCCGGATGGCTAGGATCCCAGTGGTCAGCGTACCAGGCACAGCCCAAGCTCCCAGAAGGGGAAGCCAGTGTAGTTTGTGCCCTGTCTTCCCCGCCACCTGGGGGCTGCTCACTCATGGCTATTTCATTCAGTCAGGCAGTCAGTCAACAAACACCAACAAAGAACCCACTGTGTGTCACAGGCACCGTTCTAGGAGCTGGAGGTAGAATGCTGAACAAAGCTGCTGCGACACAGATTCCAAATTAACAACAGCTCTGTCTGTTACTCACTCAGCAAATGCCAAGAAAAAGCACAGTGGTAAGGACAATACACCCAGTACCTGTCCTGTGCCAAGTGCTACACTAAGTATTATCTAATTTAATCTACAGCCTCATGAAGGAGGCGGCACTGTCACGCCCATTTTACAGATGAGGATACGGAGGCTCAAATTCAGTGACTGCCTGAGGCCGGTCTCACAGCCTCTAAGGGGAGCAGGATCTAATCCCAGGCTTGCAGGCTCCTCAGTCCTGTGTGTCTGTCAAGCCCTTCACAGGCGTTATCTCACAGGAGTCCGTGCCCACCCCGTGCTCACACTCAGGCCCTGGCTGGGTGCACGACCCAGCTGCACACTCCCAGGCCCACACCCGAACCTGGCTTTGGCCTCTGCCTACGTTCCCGGGATCTGGGCTCCACAGGGTCACCACACACCCCACCCCTGCCCCTGGGAACCCTACGCAAATCAGCTTAGCCCCAGTGAAGACCGAGGCTCTGCGCCGGCTCCCACGAAACATGTGGAGTAAGGGAGACACAGAAAAGCAGACAGCCCCGCCTGGAATGCTCTCCCCCTACACCTCCCATGGCTGGCCACTTCTCCTCCCTGAGGTCTCGGATAAAAGCCTCCCTGACCACTCTACCTGCATTAGTGCCCTCCCCCGCCCCGCGCCCCCCCCAGCCTCCCCAGCATCCCTCAGCTCTCCTTCATAGCTCTGCCCACAATCTGGCACCAGACATGTTTTTGCTTGTTTATTAGGTGACTGTCTTTCCTGCCATATTGTGAGGGTGGGGACCTGGTCTGTTTTATTCACAAGTGCATCTCTCCCCACACCTCAACCCCCAACACAGTATCTTGTGCATAGTAGGGCCTCAATTTCCTTATTAAGTGAATCAATTTGCCGAATAAATGTTGCAGAGGGAAAAGCCCAGGGGTTGCGAGAACACAGCAGGGGCATGTTACCCCCGATCTGAGTCAGGGGAGGAGGGAATGGGGAAGGGTTTCAGGCAGAAGGCACAGCAAAGGCAAGAGCCTGATGGCAAGAAAGACCTGGGCTCTGGGGATGTCTAGGTGCAGTCACTGAGCGTGAGAGGAACACAGAGTGTGAGACTGGGAGGCCGTCAGGGTCCCGGAGAGGGTGCCAGGGGGCTCTTTGCAGGGCTCCAGCTCTGGGGCAGGGGTCTCCCAGCATTCCAGATCGCATACCAGCCCCGCCTAGACCAGCCTGACACCCCAGCCCACAGGCACCAGAAGCACAGTCCTGGGTGCCCGCTGCTGGGTCAGGGAGCCGTCGGCCACCCATGCAGGCTGCAGCCTGTGGCCCCATTACCATGGCCTCTTCCAGCAGAGCAAATGAGCTGGCACCAAGAGACAGAGCCGCTTGGGTGAGCTTCTTACTGCAGAGGGTGGCACAGCTATGGACAGCAGGCTATGTCACTCGTGTGCTAGGGCCAGGACCTACGGGAGGCGGGCAGGTGGTGGTGGCAGTGGTGGCGGCAAGAACTGGCTGTGTTCAGGCCGGCAGACAGCTCTCACATCCCATACCAGCACACCCTGGCACAGAGGGGTGGTCACATGCGAAAAGCCACTCCAGACGCCCTCCCTCCCTCCAGGCCCAGGCCAGGCCTTGGCGCCCACCTCCCCTCCCCTCAGACAACTTCAGCTTTAACCACCACCAGCTCTAGCTGCCCCTGGACCCCTTCAACTGGATGTTCCCCAACTTAGGCCTGCTCCAGGCATCTCATCTCCGCAAATCTCCACCCCAGCCCCCAGGTATTCAGTCCAGAAACTGGTGCATTCTCCTGGCCTCCTCTCTCCCACCTCCTCAAACCACACGGACTCTCTCGGCTCCAGCCCCGCTGCCATCTCCCTCCTTCCTCTGTCTCTGCCTCCAGCCCTGCTCCTGAGACCCTCTAAAGATTCCCAATCACAGGGATAATAAAGCCCAAGCCCCTTCCTTTCTGCCCCTTGAAAGGCCAAACTCAGACCTGCCACAGGGCCTTTGCACCTGCCTCTGCCTGGGATGCTCTTCCCCCGATCTCCCCATGACTGGCCCTCCTTGTCCTTCAGGTCTCAGCTCGAATGTCTCTTCTTAGAGAGGCCTCCCCCAGAGCACCCTGGCCAATGGTACCCACCACACTCCAGTCACCATCACTTCACTCTTTCACAATCTCATGTACCTACTTCCTGGCTCATTGTCTGTCTCCCCATCAGCCTGGGAGGTGCTTGATTCTGTGGCTGTGTCTCTGAATGGTCACTTGCTGTGTCCTCAGAGCCTGGCGTATAGTAGGTACTCCATACATCTGTTCAACAGATTAGTCCATCAACTGTCAGTCTCCATGGTACAGCTGAACCTAACCACATCAGGGGCTCCCGGGACCCTCTGGATGCCGCGGCCTCACGTCCAAGGCCCCTGTGATCTGGCCTTCGCCGAATTCTCCAGCCTTGACTCTGGGGCTCCTCCTCTCACTCTGATTCCCAGACTTACACTGTGCCAGGATGCCCTCCCTGACCCTTCTCTGCCAGCAAAGTCCTACTTATCCTCTCCACAGCACCTTCTCTGACCTGACCAAGCCCATGCCTCCTGCTCCTGACCGTCTCTTCCACAGTCCTCAGCACCTTCAGTCTACACCCCTCCTCATTCACTGTCTCACATCAGCTTCCATCCCTCACCTCCTTTCCTGTCCTTTGTGCTTGCAAGCCCTGGTGCCACAGGCAGTACTTAGCGTCCCCCACATCCTGCACTTTCACATGTCCACGCCTTTGACCCCTGCTGTTCCCTCAGCCTAAGTGCTCTTCTCTGCTGCACAAACTCCTACTCATCCTTCAAGACCCAACTCAAAATGTCACCTCTTTTGTAAAATCCTGCCTGTTTTTTCCCCATCCATCAGGATTCTTTTGGTTGTAAGAGAAAGAAATCAACTCAAGATAGCTTGAGCCAAAAGGGGGACACATCTATTTATGTAACTGAAAACTCCAGGGGTGGTTTCGGGCATAGCTGAATCCAGAGGCCCAAATGAAGTAATATATACTTTCATCTCAGCTTTCCTTCCCTCCATGTGATGACCTTATTGGAGAGTCCCCACCCTAGATATGGTCATGCGAGAGGGCAGCCAGAGGCCCCATATGCACACCCTCTGGGTTCAGCAACCATAGCCAAATCAGTCTCCCCCACAGGCTCCAAGTCAAAGTTCCAGGAAAGCCTCTGATAGGCTCAGATTGGCCATGTGCTCATTTCTCAACCAATCACTGTGACCAGGAGGATGGGGTGTTGGGCTCACCCTGGGCGGTGGAAGGCGGTGGGTCCCAGGACCTGTGGGTGCCAGGAAGACAAGCCTCTCAGGCCCCGGTCCCACTGTGGACACACCTCCCCCTCAGCCTCCAGGCACCCCTGTGCTGTGGGTTCTGTCTACCCAGCCAGGTCCCCGGATGCTCACAGCTTCGCAGGACAAGGAATCCTATCTCCCTCACAGCTGCTTCCCTGCTGCCTACTCAGTGACAGCCCCAGAGGGCGGCCTGAGAAACTTTTTGCCTGACTGGACGGAGGTCGGCTGCACAGAGGGGTCTACGCGTGCCGTGCCGGGTGTGTAATAATGGGTTAACCGTCACCCCCGGCAGGCAGCGGATCTGCATTTTCACGGAGGCCTCAGGGGGACACAAAGCTTTAAATGGCAATGCCGAAGGTCTGAAGGGGGGTGCCCACAGCGGGGGTGGCGGGCGTGCCCTGCGGAGCCCAGTGCCAGCAGCCCAGCCTGCAGCGGCCACTCGGCCAATCCGGAAGAGCTCGCTAAGGGGCTGCGAGTGGAAGGGCTGGGAAAATAATTACCGAGGAGGCCCGGGAGGGAGGCGGGGAGGCTGGAGAGAGGCTTAATGAAACTGCTAACGCGTTAGCGATTCCTGCCTGCTTGGGAAGGCGGAGGCAGACAGCCATGTTGCCAGCTCCCGCGGCTGAGCCTGCCAGGCGGGACGGGCTGGGCACGGCGAGGCGGCAACAATAGGCACCTCTTCATCATCTGCCTCTCGACATGCGACTTCCAAAGGGCAATCTTAATATACTGAGGTCGGGTGACAGTATATTTCAACACGTCTCATATCACATCGGGCTGGAGCCCGTGCAGATCCATTACAAACAGAATGGCTAAAATTCTGTTTAAACACAGCATCACAGAGATCTGAGGACCACGGTGAGCAGGGTGTCTGCTCCCATTTTCCAGACAGGAAGTGAGGGCCCCAGGATGTCATCCACCTCTGGGGAAACAGGGTCATTCCAAGAAAGCATTCAGCCCTTTTAGCCCTCCTGTGAGCAGCCCCTTTGCCCAGACCCCACACGGCTTTTCATTCTCAGAAGAGCTCTGTGACGCAGGCAGACGCCACAGCCCCCCTTAACAGATGCGTCCAGGAGTCTTGCCCAAAGTCACAATGCAAGGCCAAGAGGGCCAGAGCACCACCCCGGGCTCAGGCTCAGGCTCTCGGTCCAGCGCTCCGTCCTCCACACGAGGTGGGCGCTTATTTAGCGATGCAATCTGCACTGTTGTTCTCAGTTTACATCTCATTTCAGCTCCAGGTGAGAAAACGAAGGCACAGAGAGGTTAAGTCATGTGCCCAAGTCCCCACAGCTGGCTGGCTACAGAGCAAAGACTCAGAGCTGGGGGTTTTGACTCCAAAACCATGTGCTTTTTGTTCAAACATTCCATGGTGCACAGTGGGTACTTGGTACCCCCTGGGCGGTTGACAGAGAGATTTGGGGCCGCAGAGAAGGCCACACTCCACTTAATCAGGGTTCTCTGGGAAGCAAACAGAAGTTGGGGCAGCTGCCTAAGGCGGAAATGACCACGCTACAGCACTCAGCACGCTCCACTCTGAGCCAGGCACGCGCCCAGCACGTAGCAAAGTGCCGTCCCCATTGTACAAATGAGGAAACTGAGGCTTGGAGAAGTGAAGTCAAATGCTTTGCACAGTGACCCCCAGCTAGTGAGTGACACAGACCGAACCATTCAACAATTCCATGGGGTAGCCCTGACCCAACTGCTGCCTACCCCCAGCCTCGAGCAGGCACTTAGCCAGCCAGCTGCTCATGGAACCCAGTCCCAGATACAGACTGGAGGCCAGTGATACCAGGAACCAAGTCGGGCCCACCCCCAGATGCACAGGAAAGGTTGGGCGACCCGAGTGGGTGTGAAGAGAGGGTCTCGGTCCCTGCACACTGAGCAAAGCATCCCTTGCTCCCACGCTGGTCCACAGCCTGGTTGGGGGACTCAGGAGACCAGGAACTTGGTGCCTAGCTGGATGCCCCGTATCAGAGTCTAGTGCAGACGAGGCCTGCAAGGAAAGACTGCACCATCTCTCCCTCACGGGTGTCCCCTTGGAGCCTTCCAGATATCCCCAAGCTTGGGGAGACTCCTTTCTAGGGGTTCTAGCAGCTCATCAGCTCCTGGGTTTGTTTTCCCAGGGAGGCCTCCAGAGGGTGAAGCCACTTCTCAGCCCGCCCCTGTGAGTACAAGACGGCAGTGCAGGGGGCGTGTCCTGAATGAATGAATGAACGAATAAGTGAATGAATGATGGAACAAGTCCCTGCCTCCGGACCTGCCACTGCAGTCACTTCCCACGGCAGCCCCCACCCCGTGAGGAGGCTGTTTCTGTCCGCACAAAGGGACTCCCGCCTCACGAGACCAGCCCTGGCCCGCAGCCACTGCCACACGAGGCAAATGAGGTACGGAGAGCCCAGGGCCTCACGGGAGGCGGAAGCACAAGGATTAGGACCCAGAAACCTGGACTTCAGTCTGTGCCTCGGCCGCGGGCTCTGACTTGTCCTCCTTTCTAAAGACAAATCCACACGTGCTCCCTTGTCTGACCCCACCCACCCCAGGGGGCACGGCCGTGCCCATCCCAGGGCTGCAGAGCAGTAGCGGGCCTAACCCAAGGTCACGTGTTCATCGGCTTGCAGAGGTCTCAAATCTCCCCGACCTTCCCGTTCTCATCATCCTTTCCACGCTCCAGAGCTGCCTCCTTGCCCATCGCCTACCCAGTCAAGGAGAAGGGGAGGGGGAGAGGGAGGGGGTGAGGCGGGAAGGTCCCCCCGCCCCCCCGCAGCGGGCTCCTTTCTGGTCAGGGGAAAGGCCTCTAATGAAGGCCCCACGGATGCTGCCGAGCTGGTGGTGTCAGCCTGGGAGCCCCGCGGAGCTGCAGGGCGCGCATCTCTGCTCCCAATTAGCACACAGGTCCTCCATCAAAGCGCACGCCCGCTGCCAGGAGCAGAGGCCAGAGGGACGGCCCTTCTAACAGCAGGAGGAGGCCACAGCTCTCTGGCAGGCCCTGGCCCCTGCACCTTGCCTTTCTGCGGGGAGTGCAAACCCTCCAGTCCCCTCACTCACTCACACCCTCTCCAGTCAGCCAGCTCAGGGCAGACGTCGTCACCCCGGGGGACACGCTAATGAAGATGGCCGACATTAATCTCTTCCCTCTCCCGACAGGTCAATTTATAGTTCCATGGGGAGACCTGGCACTTGGCCAGAGGGCCTGACATAACTCTCCCTGTTCCCCAGGAGGCCGGTGGGGGTGGGCTTGATGGGGCAGAGGGGGCTAGGGGCCCCAGGGACAGGGTAGGGAGGCCCCTCCACTTGAGTGTCCACCATCATTGCCCCAACAAATCCAGGTGGGACCTTGGCCCCTGAACGCAATGGCGGAGGGTCAAGGAAGGCCTGCAAGGTACCCGGGAGCAAATCTGGTCCTCAGCGCTTCAATCCAGGGAACCCTGCTCACCAGCAGGAGACCCCCAAGGGGGCAGGAGGCTTGTGATTTCCCACTCCTCACAGATTCCCATGGGGTTAGGAGAGCCCCTCTAAGGAGCTACGGTTCATCTGCTTCTGACAGACTCCCCGGCATTCACTCCTCAAAGATCACTGAGCTGGCCAGAGCTTCCAGTCTGGTGGAGGAGGCCGACGTGGAAGCATGTTGCCCCCTGCCGAACCGTGCTGAGAGCCATTTGGAGGGACTCACCAAGAGCTGGGGGTGCCCAGGGAAGGAGCAGTGACGGCACCCACCCAAGAGAGGTCGGGGTCTGGGAGGATCGTGGGGAGGAGAGGACACAGCTAGGCCCTGAGGTTGAGCAGGAGTTCAACAGGCCAGGAGACGCAGGGGAGGGGCTGTTTGGGGATGAGACCATCTCAGTCTCAGGGGTGACCCAGTGCTCAGGGGCTCTGCAACCAAAGGACATGTGGCTCACAGGAGTGTGAGGCTGCAGAAGGGGGCAGGGCAGACCACAGAGAAGCCCAGCCTCAAGAGACGGCTCAGGAGTTTGGCCTAGTTTAGGTTTGTGGACAGCTGAGGAGTTCAGAAGCTCAGAGCTGCTTTTAGAAAGACAGCTTTGGCGACGGTGTCCCAGAGCAATGGTGGAGGCTGGGGAAGAGAGGTGGGAATGTCCGGGTCAGAGGGTAAAAGGAGGGAGAGATGCTTGTGGGGTAGAACCAACGGAACCCTGTGGTTGATTAGATGGATGGACAGGTAAAAGTGTCCGGGAGGCCACAGGCCTGGGGGTCTCCACTTTGGGTGCTGATGGAGGCGATGTCATGGGTCTGGGGTAGGATAAGGAATTGGGCCTGATGCTAAACTTGTGAGTCTGGAAGGTCCCAGAAGGAGCAAAAACCCAGACCTGGGCTTGGCAGAAGCCAAGACCCAAATGTTGGCCCTGGGGGGCAAAATTCTGGGCAGCGCTGGACTCCGCCCGATGCAATTCATTTCCTTGGCAAAGGTGAAGCCAGGGGACCATCCCCCCTCCCAGACACTCCAGGAGAAAGCAGGGGCCTGGCAAAGGCGGAGCATGAAGCCAGGCAGTCAGTCCCACAGTGCCGGACAGAGCCCTCCTACAAGAGGCGTATATGGGCCAGGCTGCCCCCACCTCCCCCAGTGCCAGAGCTCAGGGCTGGTTCTGCACTTAATAGCTGCTCCTGGAGTCCCTGCTGAAGGGGCTCCCCTTTCTTTCAGGCCCTGGCCCCTCCCCACCCCATCCCCCCCTCAAGGCAACCCACCAGGTCTCATCTAATCCCCTCAGCAACCCTGGGAGTGTCTTCCATTTTCCTAGGCTGGAGACCCAGGCCCAGAGAGCTAATGGATCTGCTCAAAGCCTCTCAGCTTTCAGGTGCTAGAGTCAAGATGGAACCAGGGTCTGAATGACCCCAAAGCACACATTCTTAAAGAAAGGGGGAAAAAAGAACAAGGCTGAAATAAAGAACCTAAACGCTTACAGTGGCTGCATTATGGTGGTGGGACAATGGCTGATTTTTTCCTTCTCTTCTACAATGAAATATTCATACCCTCACTCTGTGGCTGTGCGTGCCCTAGTGGGGAGAGCTCCAGCTTTGGCGTCAAACAGCCGCGGGGGTCAAATCCGGGCTTGGCCACTTCCTAGCTGGGGACCCTGAGCAAGCTATTTGCCCTCTCCTAGCCTCTGCTTTCTCATCTGTACAATGGGGACAAAAAAAAAACCCCTACTTCAGACGAGCCGGTCACACCCGGCGCACAGTAGGCGCGCAGTAAGTGCCAGCCTTAGAGCATCACTCCCCCGCCTTCTCGCCACCTGCCCGGCCTCCAGAGGGAACTTGAGACGCCCCCACGTGCCAGACGCTGGTGCTGGGCGGGCACCGGGTCCGCCGGGCGGGCGCCCTCCCACCCTCCTGCCTCACCCCGCCGCGTCCGCGCTGCCCGCTTACCCTGGCGGCCGGAGGGCCGGCATCGGTCCCGCAGGAGAGCCCGGGCAGCGGGGCCGGGCTCCGGAGCGCAGGGCGCGGGCGCGGGCAGGGCGCGCGGGGGCGCGGGCCGCGCGCTCCGGGCCGTGCGCCCCGCGGCCGCCGCGTCCTCGCCTCCAGCGCGGGCCCCGCGCGCCCCGGCCGGCCCGGGGGCAGGCCCTGCGCAGCGCCGCGCCGGGTGGGGGCGGGCCTCGCGGGCCCTGGAGAGGCGCCCGGGCGGCGCGGGTTCCCGGCGGGCGCGGGCGGCGCCGCTGCGGTGGCCCCGCTGCTGAGTGGTGGGACGCGATTTACTGGCTGCAATTCCCGGCGCCCCTCGATGGCACTTAAGAGAGACCGGGAGGGAGCCGGGGAGAGCGCGCGGAGGGCGGGCGGGCGGAGGAGGGGCGGCGGGAGGCGTGCGCGCCGGCGGGGGAGGGGCGCGGGCGGGGGCGGGCGGGAGGTGGGGAGAGGCCCGGATGGAGGCGGCGGGCGGCCGCGGCGCGCCCGGCGGGGGTTGGGGGCCCCTTGCCTGCAGCCCCAGCCCACCCGCGCCCAGTTCCCCGCAAGCACTGGCGCCGCTGGTGGGGTTGAGCCAGCCCCCCACTCAACCGGCCCACCTCACCCCAACCTCCCCATTCACAAATCCCCCACCGTCCAACCGGCCCAGCCCTTCACAGCCCCCCCAACTTCTAAGCAGCCGGCTCCACCTCCGCGACCCCTGCCCATCACCACCACCGCCGGAGGTCAGAAGCTCTTGGCCCACGGGCCGATCCAGCCAATCCGGCCAAAGCCGTGCTTGCTTTGACCTCATAGTAATTTTTATTTTGAATTAAAATTAATTCCCATCATTTAAAAATCGGTCGTTTTCACAGACAAATCTCCATTTCCAGCTTAGTTCGGAAAAGCGGAGGCTCAGGCGGAAGCCTCTCCCCTTGCATTGCTGCTTGGCAGCAGCCTTGCCAGAGCAGTGGCCTGCAGCTCGCCCCAGTCCCCACCAGGCCCGCCTGCCTCCCCCTGGAGGCCTGTGCCTTGTCACGCTGGCACCTGGCCTTTCACACACCGCCCCGCCCCGTGCCTTTGCAGGTCCCTTTCCATAGGATACCCACCCCCACCTCTTGAGGCCCTCTCCTGGGAAGACTTCGGACCTCCACACCCACAGCCGGTGGCCACCCAGCCCCTCACAGCGCCCCCCCCACCCCGGGAGGTGGTGGCGCCTGCCCTGTCCTGCCTGATTCGCACTGTGGCCTCCGCGGCTGCGCCCTGGCCGCGGGGCTGCTGCTCTCTGGCTGGATTCTCCTTCCCATCCTGGCTCTGGGCCTGGCCCACAGTAGGCACTCAGTAAGTGCTGGCTGAGCCGCAACCAAAGAGGAGCAGCCGGACTGGGATTCCACAAGGCGGCCTGGGCCATGGCGGGCACAGGGCACGAGTCCCTGCAGCTGATGTTCCTTTTAAAAGCCCCAAATGTTCATTCCGGGCGGCTCTTGCCAACCAAGGAAACTAATGATTTCCACGCTTCATTTTTCTCCACCTTAATCCCACTGCCAAGCTTTCAGGGCCTCTGCTGCTGCTGCCCTCGGACTGGCATCAAATCCCGCCCTGAAGGTGCGGTCCACCTGGGGAGTATCCAGGAGGCTCAGGGAGGGCCCAACTGTGCCTCCCTCACCTTTGTGAGGTCACAGCAGGCTTCAGGGCCACAGAGCTGAGGTCAGAAGCTGGCCAGTGCCCATGGGGGGAACAGAGTAGCCCAGAGAGGCCTCCTGGGCTGGTGCAGCTGTGATGACTCCTCTGGGCAAGTGTCTCTGGTACCCCTTCATCCTGCTGCTTCCTGAGCAGAAGACAAGAGGGTGCCAGGCGAAAGCCACCCCTCCCCAGCTACCAGATACACCACAGAGTTTTCTAAAAAGCTGTGTCACAAATCCAGCCAGATACCGGGATCCCATCTTGCAAAGAAACAAGTTCACAGAGGGTGACCTTGCTAAGGTACTAAGCCAGGAGCCTTTGTGGCCCTCCAGAGTGTCCCTGCCCCATAGTAAAGTGAGACCCCCTCAGGGCTGTATCCAAAGCTAAGTCTAGGAGGTGGGACTGGTCTGTAATGGAGGAGATGCAGGCACCTCGATGAGCCAACATCTCAGGACCCTGTCCCCATCTCCTCAGCCACCCCCTGGCCACAGTGGCCCAACCAGGTGCCCTTGCAGTGCGGGGCCAGGAAGCAGGCCTGGCTCGACAGCCAGCAAAACCCTGAACAAGTCAAGAGCATCTTCGTGGGCTTTGATGTGCCCATTTGCAACATGGGAGAACAGCCCAGCCCCTGTGGGCTTTCGTGTTTGTACCAAACACGACAGCAGGTGAGGAGGGAGAGTCAGGAGGTTAAGTGCTTGGGTTCCGAGGTGAGCTGATCTGAGTTTGCCGTCAAATGCTCTGCCCCTGATCTATACCCCCTGAGCTGGTCTGAGTTTGAATCCTGACTTCCCAACCTCTCAGCTGTGACTCACCCACTTGAGGCCTCAGTTTCCTTCTCTGTAAAAAGTGGAGGAGCAGATCATAAGACGATCAACTGGCTTCAGAGACTGTCGCGAGGCGTGGGACAGTGCGTGTAGAGCCACTCAGCACAGCCTGGCAGCCATACGGTTCAAGGCTTATGACCTTGACCAGCGAGAGTGAAAAGCATGGCCCCTGGAGGGTTCACATCCTAGCTCTACTGAAATAGCTGTGTGGTCTTAGGCAAGTTACACAAACTTGCTGGGCCTCAGTTTCCTTGTCTTTTTTTTTTTTGGTGGTACGCGGGCCTCTCACTGCTGTGGCCTCTCCCGTTGCGGAGCACAGGCTCCGGACGCGCAGGCTCAGCGGCCATGGCTCACAGGCCCAGCCGCTCCGCAGCATGTGGGATCTTCCCGGACCGGGGCACGAACCCGCGACCCCTGCATCGGCAGGCGGACTCTCAACCACTGCGCCACCAGGGAAGCCCCTCCTTGTCTTTAAAATAGGAATATTAATGACAGTTCCCACACCATTCGGTTGTGCTGTAGATTAAAGTAGACAACTCGGGTCCGATGTTTAGAACAGTGCCTGGCACCAGGAACACTTAGACAGCATTAGCTCGCTGCTCATTACTCTCAAGATTAGTAAAGGCAGCCAGTCCCAAGCTCAGGGACCCAGGACAGTCTCTTGGCCGCAGGCCGGGGAGCCCCAAGGCTGCCTAGCCTAGAGGCCTCGGTAGCAGCGATTGGAAGTGGGGAGGGAGGACTAGCTGAGTCCCTCAGGGTCCAGGATCGTCCTGGAGGCAGTCCTGGCCAGAGAGAGGCCCACCTGGACAGAGGGGTGAGGGACCCTTACAGAGGCCTTTCCTGACCCCCTAACTTCAGTACTTCCCGATTATCCCATCTTACCGTCTCTGTAGTAACGATCAGTATTTTAAATCATCTTTATTCACCTGTGGATGGTCGGTCTGTCTTTGCCCGCCCTCCACATAAGCTCTGTGAGGACGGAAATTTTTGTCTGTCTTGATCCTTGTCATATCTGAGTCAGAGCCAAGCACATAGTAGGTGCTCAACAAACATTTGCCACTAGAAAAGAATGATCAGATGATAACATTTAGCCAGATGGGTGCGATGGCAGAGCTCCCCTTCCCAGAAGGCAACCCAGCCCAGCGGCTGCCCCCTTGTTAGCTCAGTCCCCCACAGCAGGGGTCGGGGGGCCAGAGTCCTCGCCACTCTGGAGC
Organism: Kogia breviceps; assembly: GCF_026419965.1. NCBI lineage: Eukaryota > Metazoa > Chordata > Mammalia > Artiodactyla > Physeteridae > Kogia > Kogia breviceps. The sequence continues at coordinate 96,644,729 of NC_081321.1, forward strand.
CAGGAAGCATGTCACTGTCACCGCAGGGCAACTGCTGCCTCTTGGGCGAGGGAGGGACCCAGGCAACTTTCTGGCTCACAGCTCATTTCAGAGCTGCCTGGTGACACAGACAGGCCCACAGGCTCAGGAAGGCCCCGTTCCAGCAGATGCAGCCTGGGACTCCTGCCCTAGAGCCCCGCAGGGCTTCTCCACCCCCGGAACTGGAGGGGTTTCCAGGCTGAGTCCCAGGATGTCGTCTGGGGGCTGGGCTACCACCCCCTCCCCAGCCACAGGCCCCTCACGTGTGCGTGGCGCTCCCCCGTTACAGTTTACAAAGTGCGTTCACAGACATTATCACATCGGCTCCTAAACGCCCCCTAAAAACCACAATAAATCTCTCGCTCTGGCTCCCAAGCCCACCGGCTGCTGCGTAATCAGCAATCAGCAAGCAGAGGGGCCTCAGGGCCCAGAGCCTGCCAAAGCCGACACCAGCAGGGGCAGAGGGGGTTCCACGTGGGCGGGTAGCAGGTGGTGGGTGGCAGGCCCAGCTGGGGCGCTGCGGGAGCGAGGAGCAAGCCCGAGGCCCAATCCTGCAAAGAAGAGAAACGCCGTCTGGGAGAGCAGCCAGCAGGGCTGGAGGGGGGAGGTCTGGGAACCAGACTGAGGGGCGGGGCAGAAGTTAGGGAGGGGACAGGAGCGTTCCTTGGCGTTTAGGAGCTCAGCGGCGCAGGTGGGCCCACGGCGGCGAGGCACCAGGGGCTCAGGGGCAGGCAGCCTCATCTGGCTTTTCACCTGCTTCTCTCCACCCCTGAGATAACAGCCCTGGCCAGTTAGTTCCCCGGTGCGCCAGGCGTTCGTGCTCGCTGTCCTCTGCCTGAATGCCTTTACTGCCTTTTTGACATCCTAACCCTCCTTGAAGGGACAGTTCAGAACTCTCCCATCTGTAGATCCCTCCCTAGCTTCCGGAGGCTGCACCTCAGGCCTCAGCTGTGCCTGGGACCCCTCTCCTTGAATTGTCAGGCCCCTTTCCCTCTTTGTACCTTGTGCCCCTGAGGGCAGCAACTTTGCAGTGGTCCAGAGCCAACCTCCCGACACACACTGAGTCACAAGCAATGGCACGAGGCTGGGGGCTGCTGGCTGGCCAAACACCCCAAACCAGATGGTCGTAGAGGGAGGCGAGACCCCCGCGACAGGCCCAGCCAGCACTGCTCCCGTGTGTTCAGCCCAGCACCCAGCTCCAGGCAGCCACCGAAAAAGAACTCCCCAAATGTCTGAGCCAAATCAGCCAGCAGCCGTGGTAGGGTTTTGTTTTTTTTTACCATTTGCCTTGACTCTCAAAGTTATAGGAGCTCAGCTTACAAACTGTGGAAGGTTCAGGAAAGTTTAAATAAGCAGGGCGAGGGAGGGCCGGGCCCGAGGGGCCTGTGGCTGCCCTGGCAGGCGTCCCTCCCGCAGACAAGCCTGTGTCTTCCCCCTGCCGCCTGCTCATCAGGCGGGTGCCCGGTCAGCCCACGGGCCTGACCTCTGGGACGCAGAGGCAGCTGATCTGTCGCAGCTGAGATTGTGGCTGTGTGGCGGAGGGCGTGAAACAGGTGGCAGCTCCTCTGCGGTCACCTCTGAAAGGATTGGCGTGTTCCCTTTTCCTTGATACGAAAACCAGCTGCTGGGCCCGGGCCCCGGTGGGCGGAGACACCGTGGTTCCTTGACGTGTCCATCAGGCGGTGTCTCAAGTGGGTCAGGGCAGTGGACGCCAGGGAGCCGGAGGCGGAAGGTGACGCCGGAGTCCCTCTCTGAGACCTCGGAGACGGCATCCGGGACTGGGAGCGCAGAGCTCAGGGAAGCCCAGGGCCTGGCTCCTCAGCCTGGTGTCCCAACTCCTTTTCCCGATGAGGGATTTGTATCCAGAAATATAAAGGCCTCTTACAACCCAACAATCAAAGGACAGGAATTCCCTGTCGGTCCAGTGGTCAGGACTCGACACTTTCACTCACGTGGTCTGGGTTCAATCCCTGGCTAGGGAACTAAGATCCTGCAAGCCGCGTGGCACAGCCAAAAAACAAACACACAAAACAAAACAAACAAACAAAAGACAATAAAAGGACACATAACCCAATTTTGAAATGGGCAAGGAATGTGAACAGACATTCTCTCAAGAAGTTGTGTAAATGGCCAAGAAGCACATGAAGAGGCGCCTAACATCATCAGTCGTTAGTCAAAACCACAATGAGATGCCGTTTCTCACCCGCTGGGACGGCTGTAATCAAAAGACAGGCAAGGGCTTCCGTGATGGCGCAGTGGTTGGGAGTCTGCCTGCCAATGCAGGGGACAAAGGTTCGAGCCCTGGTCTGGGAAGATCCCACATGCCCGCGGAGCAACTAAGCCCGTGCGCCACAACTACTGAGCCTGCGCTCTAGAGCCCACGAGCCACAACTACTGAAGCCTGTGCGCCTAGAGCCTGTGCTCCGCAACAAGAAAAGCCACTGCAATGAGAAGTCCACACACCTCAACGAAGAGTAGCCACTGCTCGCTGCAACTAGAGAAAGCCCACGAGCGGCAACAAAGAACCAACACAGCCAAAAATAAATAAATAGATAGATAGATAGATAAATGAATTTAAAAAAAAAAAAAAAAGACAGGCAATAACAAGTGTTGCTGAGAGGACGTGGAGAAATTGGGACCCTCGGACACAGCTGGTAGGAATGGAAAATGGTGCAGCCACTGTGTAAAGCAGTCTAGCCACTTGTCGAAAGGTTAAACAAAGAGTTACTATACAGGGACTTCCCTGGCGGTCCAGTGGTTAAAACTCTGCGCTTCCACTGCAGAGGCCACGGGTTCGATCCCTGGTCGGGGAACTATGATCCCACATGCCGTGCGGCACAGCCAGAAAGTTAAAAAAAAAAAAAAAAAAGAGTTACTATATAACCCAGCAATTCCACCTCTAGGTATCCACCCAAGAGAAATGAAAACACACATCCATACAACAATTTGTACAGAATGTTTGTAGCAGCATTATTCATAATAGGTCCCAAATGGAAAAAACCCATCTGATGAAGGGATGAATAAAATGTGGAAATGTCTATCCATGCAATGGAATATTATTTGGCCATAAAGAGGAATGACGTACTGATTCATGACACAACATGAATGAATCTTAAAAAAAAAAAAAAAAAAATTATGCTAAGTGAAAGAAGCCAGACAAGAAAGGTCACATATTGTCTGACTCCATTTATGTGAAATGTGCAGAAATGGCAAATTCATAGGGACAGAAAGTAGATTAGTGGTTACTCAGGGAGAAATGAGGAGGGATTACTAATGGGTACAGAGTTTCTTTGGGGGATGATGAAGGTGTTCTGGAATTAGATAGTGGTGATGTTTGCACATCTCTATAAATATGCTAAAAACTAGTGAATTATACACTTAAAAATATACATATATTTGTTTTTGGCTGCGTTGGGTCTTCGTTGCTGTGCGCGGGCTTCTCATTGCGGTGGCCTCTCTTGTTGCGGAGCACGGGCTCTAGGCGCGCGGGCTTCAGTAGCTGTGGCTCGAAGGCTCTAGGGCGCAGGCTCAGTAGTTGTGGCACGCGGGCTTAGTTGCTCCGCGGCATGTGGGATCTTCCCGGACCGGGGCTCGAACGCGTGTCTCCTGCATCGGCAGGCAGATGCTTAAGCACTGTGCCACCAGGGAAGCCCGAATTATACACTTTAAAAGGATGACTTTTATGGTATGTGAGTTATATCGCAATAAAGCTCTTTTTTTAAAAAAAATGATAAATATCTCAATGAAGCTAATTTTTAAATGAGAAAATGTGCCATACCTCAGTCTACCCCCCGGGCCCTCAGGAGTTGGCCCTGCCACCTGCCCAGGCTTGGCCCCCTGCTGCTCCCAAGCTGCCAACTTTGGACAAAGGTGGGGTACCAGGTAGTGGAGGCCTTGCTACGGGCACAGGACCCTGCTTCCTCCAATGAATCCCACTGGTGTCTGCCTCAGGCCTTTGGCTCTAGCCATTCCTTCTTCCTGAAACACTCTCCCCCTCACCACCTCCTGCTCATCCTCTGGATCTCAGCTCAGATGTCTGGTCCTTAGAAAGGCCTTACCTGTTCCCAGACCCCGTGACCCAGTCTCTCTACTCTCACACAGTTCCCAGCCTTCGATGCAAGCGTGGTGCCAACACGGAGTACGCGCACGATAAACCTTAGCCAAACGAGTGAAGCAGGAACAAGAAGCTCAGTCTGAGGCTGAACGTGCTGGGGCGCATGGGCTGCAGAGGGGAGCAGGCAGGCCGAGGAGGGCCTGTGCTGAGTGGCCTTTCCTCGGGGCAATGGGACACCATGAGAATGAGGAGGGTGGCATGCCAGACTCAGGTTCAAGGAAGATCTCTCTGGCTATTCTGCAGGGGACGGAGTAACAGTATGGCTGGAGGCACAAGGCCAGGAGGAGGCCATGGCCTTAGTCGAGGCCTGGAGAAGCAGGGCCCAGCCTGCGACTGTACAGGCACAGAGGAGGGATACACTGGGAAGGAGCTGGGAGCCAAAATCAAAGTGACTTGGAGATGGCACCAATGTAGGGGAGGGGGGGTCCAGGATGGCGGCAGGTACTGGCGGTGCAGAGGGCCCGGTGTGGACGGGGACGTTTCCAAGTTGGGTGCGCTGCAGTAGGACCACGTCTGGTGTGAGGTTATCCGAAGTGGCCAATTGCGGGACCTCAGCAAGTGGTGCCCCCACCCCACTTACCAGATCGATACAGTCACCCCCGATCCCATATCCATCCCCCTGGTCCCCTCTTCCTCCTGGGTCAGGTCTCAGCATCCCTACTGATCAAGGCCACAGCCTCCTCACTGGTCTACCGTCTGAAAACAATTTGCCTTTTCCCACCGGTCCTCCGTGGGGCCGCCAGCACAGGGCGGGGCATCCCCCAGCTCAGAAACCTTCAGTGGCTCCCCACTGCGCTCAGAACAAAGGCCAGATGATCCGTCAGGGCCTATGAGCCCCTCCGTGGTCAGCCCACCTGGCTTTGCAGAACCCCCCCGCCCCCATGCACCCCGTGCCTTTGGGTACGCCGTGCTCCCACCCCAAGTGCTCTCTCCCCCTCTGTGTCCGGGTATAAAGACCACCTCCTCGGGACACGCCGCCCCCTTCCCTGAGTCTTGGCAGCACGGAGCCCTCAATTCTGCAAGTCTTTCCTGGAACCCAAACCGGTGACATGACATGACCTGACCAAAGATTTTTAGTGATGGAGACTTTGTTTGAAACGACTTAGTTGAGTGACCTGAAACTGGAAAGAAGTAAGATTATCCTTTGGTCTTATTCTGCCCCGTGGAGAAGTTGCTTCAGGCCTGGACGCGAGATGTCAGTCCACGAGAGCAGAGATTCGTCTGCCGAGTTCATGGACACAGGCCCAGTGTCTGGGACAGCACCCCGGTAGTTGGGGTGCTGCGGTGGGGCCGGATGGGTGGGAGGAAGGGTGATGGGTGGACAGGGAGGAGGGTGGGCGGGTAAGTGGATGGATGAGTGGGTGGGTAGGAAGGACGTGTGCAGAGGGTTCATATCGGCCACGGACCTCTTTAAGCCCAGCCACCAGTCCGGAGCACAGAGAGGGTGACCCTTCCCGGGGTTGGGCTGGGATCCGCGTAGCCCCCATGGGCACAGAGAGCCCCAGCTTTCTAATCCACCAGGGGCTGCCAAGCTGGAGATCCCTCTTGGCCGTGGCATCTGCGTGTTTGGGGCTCAGCCACCCTCCACCCTTCACAGCGTCCCCGGCCTCCCTTAGGGTCTCTGCTGAGCCTCTAGGCTCAGCCAGCCTTTCCAGCTGTTCGACCAGAACTCTCTGGAGCCAACCTTGACACCTCTGCTTGTTCATGCGCTCCCTGTCTCTCTCTCTCCCTCTCTCTCTCTCTCTCCCACATCCAATCCATCAGCAAATCCTGTTAGATTATTTTCAGCAGCTTCGTATCCCTCTCCCTGGTGCTGCCCTTGCCCCTCCCCCCCGTTTCTTCTCCACTCCGCAGCCAGAGGGATCCTTTTAAATGGTGAGTCCAGGAGGCCTCACCATCTGGCCCCCATTTCCTCTCTGAGCTCATCTGCTACTGCCTCCCCCTCCCTCACTCCCCTCCAGCCACGCGGGCCTCCTTGCTATTCCTTGACCGTGTCAGGCACGCTCCCCGCTCCAGGCCGTTGACCTGGCTGATCCCTCGGGCTGGAAAACTCTTTCCCCCAGAGAGCCATCTGACTCAGCCCCTCACCTCCTTGCCGTCTTTGCTCAAATGTCACTTTCTCAATTAGACCTTCCTTGGACACCTTATTTATAAAAAAAAAAAAAAAAAAAAAAAAAAAAAACATCCACCCCTTGTTCCTTGTTTCCCTTCCCTGTTTTATTTTTCTTCTTAGCACTTATCACTCTGGACCACGATATATTTTACTTCCTTATTATGTTTTTTGTCTGTCTGTGTTCCTCCATCAGAAAGTGATCTCCATGAGGGCAGGGGTCTTGTCCACTGCCCTGTACCCAACACCGAGCGTGGGGTCTGCACGGCACAAATGAGGTGCTCAACAAACACGTGCAGAAGGAAGGAAGGAATGAGTGAACCTCGCCAGGGGCCAGGCTTTCTCCTCCCTGAGCTGGCCTGCCCTAGGCTCAACGCCCATGCAGGTCCTCTCTGCCCCGTCACTGCCTTTATCCCCTGGCCACTGGCAGCTCTGGCCCACCGTGGGGCCACTTTGAAGAGTCCCAAAGCCCCTCCCCTGCCTGAGGGCTGCCCACACCCTCTCAGAGGCTGCTGGGATGGGTGCAGGTACCGGCGGCTCCCAGAGCTGAGTTCAAGGGAAGATGATCCAGGGCTGGCTCGCACCCCACTTGGTTCAGAACCACTTATGGTTGGTTTATGCAGCACCTTCCCCAGCAGGCCCAGGTGGACCCCAGCAGCTGGGACTCCGCTGAATACCACCCCCAGCCACCACTTTACATTCTCCTGTTCTTCCCCCTTTAATCCTCCACCTTCATTGTCCGGCTTGAGCCTCAAATCCAGCCTTCCCCGGGTAGACAGAGTGGATGGGGTCACTGAACAAATGAGGACACTGGAGCTCAGAGAGGTCACGTGAGCTGCCCAGGGCCCCCAGCAAGGTCCCGGGCTTCCCTGGTGCTGGGCCGGATGAGACTGGATGGAGGGTGCTGGCTTCTCCCTTGCCAGCCCCGCCGCACTTGGGGAGACTGAGCTGGGCGGTGGGGCCCCTGCACAATGAGCCGACAGGAACTCCAGTGAAATCGGCCTGGGGGCTAAGGCCAGCAAATCGACGAGCAGTGACAGCTCGACTCAAACGCTTCACACAGGCTCCACGCCGGTGCAGGTGCAGAGACGTGGTGGAGACGTGGCTCTGGAGACCGGCGAGGGGAGCTTGTTGGCCGCGGAGGTCAAGTGCACGTGTGCGCGTGTGTGTGCACTGCACGCACATGTGTGTGCGTGTGCCACAGGGCACGGGACCCGTGAACAGACAGATCACCATGGGTCCCGAGGTCTACATCCCCTCAGCCCAGCGACTCCAAGGGGTGGGTGGCCTGGTGATGGGGAAGGACACCCGGGAGGGAGGGAAGGGGGCGTCTGGACTATCCGGCAAAGGGCGTAACAGCACAGAGTCCTAACCAACACACAGCCAGACGCAGGTGCGAAACCCGACTCCGCTGCTCGTTCTGTGCATTTCAGGCCTAAGCTCTCTAAGCCTCAATTGTATTATCTGCCAATTGGGTCTAACAATTCCCACGTTGAAGGTTAGTCAGGATGAAACAAGATGATGCGGGCATTCAAGACACGATAACTATGTAGGTTACTGGTAGTTTTATTAGAGCTCACGTTTGCACGGGAGAACAGGCTGCCCATTTGTTCCGGAAGCGATCGCCAACCCCCCCCCCGCCCCGCGCTTCTGCCTTGCAGTGAGCAGGACACCAGACACAAGGCCCTACCCTCAAGAGACTCACAAATACTAATAATGACGTGCACGAACGTGTATGTCCCAGCTGGCTGACTTTCGGAGGCGGTGTGTGGTTTGCTGCCTTATAAGCACAACCTCATTTAATCCCCTAGAGAACCGTGTGAGTTGGGGGCAGCTGCTGTCAGCCTACAGAGGAAAAAACAGAGAAGTGAAGTAGCTTGTCCCTGGTCACCCAGCGGGCGAGGGGCAGAGCCCCGATTTGAGTCAAGGACCTTGCTACCACACGCAGGCAGGACACAAAACCGCGTGACCTGAGACACTGACCGCTCACATCAAGGCGGCACTTGGGGCCGTGGCAACGCTGTGGAAGGAGGATGTGAAGAGGGGTGGCTCAGGAAGAGACGGACAGGGAACTCCAGTGCACAGGGACTTAAAGGCATGACGGCTTGGACAGGAGAAGGGGAAGGGTAGGCCAGGCAGGGAAGACAGCCTGGGCAAAGGCCCAGATTGGTGACAGGGCAGCCCAACCCAGGCCCCCTCCCTTCTGCCCGGCTCCACCCTCCCAGCTGATGCAGCTCTCAAGGGCCGACTCTCAACCTCTTGCCTCTGTCCACGCTGTTCCCTGTTGGCGTGCTGTGTCCCTTCTTCTTCTCCCTTCCAAGTTCGGTGGGGGCAGAGTCTGAAAACAAGCCTGTGGATCCCTGGCTCCACTGCCCTGCTTCACAGGAAGGGTGAGACTTAAGCCAAGAGAGACCCAGGCTAGAGAGGAGTCTGCCAGGAAGCGCATAGTGAGCAGGGGGAAAAGAAAGTGCAAAGACACGAGGGTGGAGTCAGGACTGGGCCTGGACCTGTCCTCCTGCAAAGCCCGGCGTCCCCGCCACCCCCCTCCATACTCCAGGGCTGCAGAGCCAGTGGTCCTTCCACTGCCCTGCCCCGGGGGACGCAGGCTGCAGAGAACACTCAGCCCTGGGGATAGAACCCCAGCTCTGGTGTTGTTCAGCCCAGAGGCTGCTTCTCCCTGGGCCTCGGCTTTCTCCCCTGTGACATGAGATGGTAGGCCCACCTCAAGGATTATTTGAGCAAAGGTAAGGCAAGTCTCCAGCACAGAGTAGGTGCTCTATAAACACCAACTGCCTGGAGCACCGTGACAGAGCCCACTGGAGTGAGATGTCCCCAGCTCTCCGGGTCCTGGCATCGAGCCATTTCCTAACCAGGGAGCCAGGAAGCTCTGCAGGGCAAGGAGGCTCTGGGCCAAGCCTGGGTGGGGCTGCGATTTGGAGCAGTGGGATTATGACGAAGATGAAATGTGAGCCCTGCCTCCCGGAGGCCAGTGTCAGGGGTGGCAAGAGGCCTGTGTCTGCCCTCAAAGCTGTGCTTTTCAAAAAGTCATCGTGGGGCGGGCTTCCCTGGCGGTCCAGTGGTTAGGACTCCACACTTCCACTGCAGGGAGCCCAGGTTCGATCCCTGTCCGGGGAACTAAGCTGCGCGGTGCAGTGGAAAAGAAAAAAAAAAAAGAAAGAAAGAAGTCATCGTGGGGCCTCCCCGTTACTCAAGGTACCCCATGGCCCAGCTGACACATGAGACCAGGAGGCAGTTGTCTGGAACCCCTAGCCTGACCTACCCCCCCCCAGCTCCCCATGTCAGGGAGGCAGCTGGGTCTGCGGGGCTGCTCCACAGGGACAGGGCTGTTGAGGTGGCCCCTTTGCCACTCTACCCTCTAAGCTTGGCTGTTACAGGGGAAGCTTGGGAGCCCCAGGAGGGGACAGCGGCACTTACTGGGCACCTTTCGTGGGCTCCTTGACTCCTAATGCCTCTGACAGCTGGGTATTAATATCCCCATTTCACAGATATGGAAACTGAAGCTTGGAGAGGTCAAAGAGACTTGGACTGCTCAATCCAACACGACTTTAATCTCCCCTCCCTCCTCTTGCAGAGGTTGCTGACACTCCTGCAAAGTGTCCATCTTGGGCATACCTGGAAGAAAGTTCTTAGTGTAGGCTGAAATTAGCCCCATGAAACTCCCACTTTAGGCCCCAGCACCAGCTCTCAGCTGTACACGGAGCTAGGCCCTCTGTCCCTAAAGCAGCCTCAGAGAAGAACCCAGCAGGACCTCCCCATTTAACCTGTGTGCCTCCCCTGGGTAACTGCTCCTCTCTGAGCCTCAGTTTCCCGACCTGTCAAATGGGGATAACAAGAGCCCTTGTTTGAGGGGTGGTTGGGAGGTTCCAGGGAGTCAATAATCCTGGAATATTCCAGGAGCTTCCAGAGTCTTCAGAGAAGTTCCAGCCAAGGGGAGAGGCTTAGAGGGTTTCCAGAGGCCTGACTCACCTCCCCCAAAGGAAGAAGTGGCCTTGATCAGGGCAGCCCCGCGGTGGGGGCATGGGACTCAGTCTCAGAGCCTGGCACGAGCAGGTTCTCACCTGTGCGGTCCTGGCTCCCCGAGACCTGGCCCACCCACAGGATGTGGCTCGGTCTTGCGAAAGGACAGCGGGGAGTGGGGCCAGGTAGGTCTGGATTCAAGTCCCTTGTCTGCCACCTGCCAGCTATGCGGTAACGTGGCTGCCAGTCACCTCTCTGCTCTGAGCCTTGGCTTCTCCAGCTTCGAGGGCCCGTCTCAGAGCTGCGGTGCTCAGCCGAGTGTGAGGCCCAAGTTGGGTGGCCCCTCAAGTGGAGAGCCAGGCGTGCCCCAGGGCTGCCCCCACCCCGCTGGAGACAGCCAGGCTGCCCCTTTCATTGACTTCCGTCTGCCTGGCTGCTCCCTGAGGGAGCGACTGGAGAAACATTCCAAAGAAAGTCCCCTCGTCTTTGCACATCCTGTCCGCCCTGCTCACCATGCACTTCCTGGCGTTCTCCTCTCTCCCCTGGGTCCCTCCCTCCAGGTTTAAGTCTCACCCTCTCTGTGAGGCAGGGCACGCAGCAGAAAAGGCACACGGTCAGGCGTCCACTGATGGGAAAACTAGCTGCAGGAAAGAGAAGTGATGCGCCCAGGATCACACCGCTGGAGGCGAAGAGCCGGCATTCCAGCCCAGGCTCTGCGGCTCCTCCGAACGCCTCTCCGGGCGGCACTGAAGACCTTCCTCGGTCCATCCCCGCCAGCCCCGCTGACCACACTCCCTCCCACCTCGGGGTCTTTCCCCACACGGTGACCCCCAACCTGGAAAACTTGCCCTTCTCTCCACCCCCCTGACCCCTACTGGCTTTAATAGGAGGTTACCAGGCCAGTCCTCAGCCCCCGGAGCACGCTGCCCGCCTGTCTGCCTGACCCTCCTCCCTGCCCAACTTCTGTTCACCTCCCGGGTCGCCCCGAGTATGCCCCCTCCTTCAGGAAGCTCCCTCGGACCGGCCGGACCAATTCCTCCTCTGCGCTCATTCCCGGACACCAGCCCATTCCACGTGCTTCGTGATTTCTTGCTTGGCGTCTGTGTCCCTCCTCAGACTAGGGCTCTGTGGGTGGGACAGGAGGTCTTGTTCACGTGTGTCGCCTCAGCACCCAGCGCAGAACCTGATACAGACCAGGCGTTTAGTACTTGCTGTGCCTTCATGGAATCCATCCATCTAGCTCTTCATTCAACAAATGCTTATTGAGCATCAGGGATACAGCAGTGAGAAGACAGGCGGGGCTCTGCCCTAGTGCAGGTTACGTTCTAGTAACAGACACATACAAGTATAACGTGAGGTCAGGTGGGAACAGTTGCTGAGGGGCAACAGAGCAGAGAAAGAACAAGACGGTGGGGAAAGGACGGGGCAGGGAGGTGAGGGAAAGTCTCTCTGAGCAGGTGACACTGGATCGCTGTAAATACCGGAAGGAAGTAGATACTGGGGAGAAGGAACAGCAAGTGCAGAGGTCCTGGGGTGGGAATACACGTGGCATGACGGAGGTCAGTGAGCAAGATGGGGGACGGCAGGAGCTGAGGGCACAGAGGGAGCAAGCGGGGGCCCCAGGCAGGACTCTGCTTTGACCCCGAATGAACTGGGAGCCATTGCCGGGTTTGGGGCAGAGAAGTGCAGGATCTGGCCTAAGTTCTAACAGGGTCACTCTGGCTGCTGCATAGAGAATGGATGCCGGGGGGCCGAGGGGGAAGCAGGAGAACCATGAGGAGCCGCTGCACTCATACAGGTGGGCAGTTCAGGTGCAGAAGGGGTCAAACTGCCGGCATATTTTGAAGGTAGAACCAATAGTATTTGCGGATGGTGAATGGGGCGTGAGGGTGGGGTGGAGAGAAAGAGAGCTTGAGATTATGAAAGAGAGAGAGAGAGACACGGGAGTCAAAGATGATCCCAAGGTTTTTCGGCTCGAGGAACTGAGTGGAAAATGAAGGTGCCGTTACCTGAGACGGGGAAGGTTGTGGAGATGAATTTCAAGAGCTCGGTTTGTGAGTGCTGAGGTGAAGCTGCCCCCAGGCCATCCAAAGGGAGCTGTGGCAGGCAAAAGGCATCGGTTGGACAGGCCTGGAGTTTGGGAGAGAAGACCAGGCTGGGTGTGGGCACCTGCCGTGTGAGTCCCCACGTCTTGCACATAGTAGGTCGTCAGTGAGTGCCTTGTGAGGGACGCAAAGCTGGCCATGGCACAGCTCCTGACCTGTAGGTAAGGTGGACCAGGGCCCCGCGGGCCCTGAGGGGGGCGCGATGGGCCCCGCCAGCATTCCTCAGAGAACATGGCTGGAGGGTGGTCTGGGAAGGCCTCTTGGCCAAGGTGGCATAAGAATCTTGGCAGACAGAGATGGGGCGGGCATTCTGAGAAGGCGGGTGCTCTGGCTTTAGGGATGAGGTGGGAAACAGGAGGGGGAAGGCCCAACGGAGCCAGTGGGGCTGGGGTTAAGTGGATGGTGCAGGAGCCCAACCCCTGGCTCCAATCCAGGCTCTGGTACCTGAGGCAAGATACTTAACCCCCGAAGTCTCGTCTTTGCCTCTAAAATAGGAACGATAACCATATCCCCTGCAAGGGTTGGTGTGAGGATCAAATGAGTTAATCCACGGAAAGTACCCAGAATAAAGTGATGGCAGGTTCTCGAAAATGCGACCTACCCATTAGTACTGAGTCCAGAGAAGGCGGTGTGCTCCAGCTGGGAGGACGACAGAGAAATGAGAGGAGAGAACAGTGCGTGAGGCCCAAGTGTGACGCACCTGGGGCCCAGTTAAGGAGGGGAACTTTATTCCCTGTAGGCAATGGGGAGCCACGGAATGTTCTGTGCAGAGAGCGGGGGGGGGCTCTATTCAGTCCTCGATTATCCGCTACCTGTGCTCAGCTTGACGCGCCCACTCCCATCCCAGGCCCAACAGTCCTACCCAGCACCCCACGTGCTGGGCTCAGGGGCACGTCTCACGTAAGAGCTAACGCTCAGTGAGCGCTTAACTACATTAGTTCTCTCAACTGCCCCGTGTATGAGCTTTGTCCGACTATGATTGCGGTTTGACGAATGAGGAAACCAAGGCACAGAGAACGTCACACAGATCAATGTCGTCACGCAGATGGTGGCTGGCCGAGCCGGGACACAAACAAACCGAGGCAGTGGACTCAGCTCCAGAGTCTCCCCCAGCCTCTCCGGGCTCCGAGACAGACCCCAGAGCCCTTTGAAGCGGCCGCATATCCCGTGGAGCATTCAGCACTAAGCTTCTCCCAGCAGGCAAGGTGGGGTCGCTAGGCCCACTCCCAGGGGCAGAGGCTGCAAGGTGAAGGGCCCCACAGCTTGTCCACGGAGGAGCTGGGACTCCAATCCTGGTCTCTTAGACTCCACACGCCCGCACTAGGGACCTGGCAGGCACAACACCCGCAACCCAGAGCTTCCTCTGACCTGCGCCTGCATCAGGGGTGAGCTGCCTCAGCCTGGAGCTGTTTCTGAGGTCCTCGCTCCCCTCTGGGAGGATGGGGAAGACGGTGGATCCGTCCTCCCAGGCTGCCCCGGGGCTCGTGTCACAGGCCCCTTCACTGTCTGTTCCCCTCCTTTATCCTTTCGAAGGGGTTTTTCATCCCAAGAACCGACCTGGCTCGCCAGGTCCCAGCCCTGCCCTGCAGAGAGGAGACTGAAAATCAGGCTTAACGGCATCCTCTTAACAGTTTCACAGCCAGAAAACCCAGCAGAGGGAAATACAATGTTTGCAGACTGGGTCAGGTCCAAGGTCACTCCATAAAAATGGATTCCTAGAAAAACGTAAACCAGCAATTTACCCAATGAATTTTATTGGCTTAAAAAAAAAAAAAAGCTATCCCATTTGAATAACGAAGGGAGAGAAACCATTCCCGGTTCCTCCTTTATGAGTGAATAAGGACACACAAAACTCAACAGAGATGGAACGTTCACATGCAGCTTCAGGTCTGATTTATTAGCCACTTTCGTTTCATAAAAACCAGCATTTTCTATTAAAATAGGATGATGTCCAAAAGGTCTGTTTGCTTTAAAAAAAATTGTATTTAATACAGGTCAGGTCCTAGTTTTATTTTTTGTTTTTTAAACAAAGCTCATATTCTCCTGACTTCAAGCCTGTTACTACAGCCAGAGGGAAACTGATTTCAGAATCCATCTGATATGTCGGATTTCTTTGTGGCATCCACTTCATCGCTCAGCAGCCAGCCATGATGTCATAAGCCCATCAGATTTCCGGTAGGGGGGAAACGCTGGGGAATTGGAAAGAATGGATGTTTCTTACCCGTCAGGAAGGGGAGGGAAGGGGCTGGGTGGGTTTGGGAGGCGGGGGACGGGAGGCAGGCTCAATGTTTGTGATATTAAATGTCAGGCAGAAACCTGAAAAATCCAGCCACCCAGATGTTTTCTGAATATCCAGATGTCTGGCACCAAGGAGACCGCGCTCCTCCCGCCCCCTCCCGTCCCAAGAGGAGCTCGACATTTCGGCTTTGACCTCAGGTCTCCAGCGAGTGTGGGCTGCCAGGAGCTGTACATCCTTGACGCTGCCCACCCTTGCGTTGGGAATTTTTTCTAAATCTTTACACATGGATGACAGGAGTAAGTACGTCCAGATTTTTAAAAGCTGTTGAGGCAGTGATTTGAAAAGTTCAGTCCCTGGAATTAGCTTCCACGGAATACACGATGCAAGCCAAAAAGGAGGGAAAAAAAAATCCCTCAGCCAACACACACACAAACATATGTGACTCTTAAGCCATAGGAGTTAAAAACCCAAAACAAAACCAGCGAGTCTGAGAACCAAGGACTCGGAACTGACACTGAGAAGCGATGAGCCCTCCCACAGGAGCACGCTTCCCCCAAATCAGAAAAACACCAAACAGCTTTGTTCTTCCTGAGAAAGCCCCTCGCTTCCAAGGAACAGACAGTTGCCAACAAAAGCACAGGGTAGAACTAATTTACACTCAGACTCGGGGCTTCAAGGAGTCATAAAGTACAGAAATGGAAATGGCTTTGCCTGGGAATCTGCCTCCCCACCCCTGGCAAGGGGGACCTCCGGGCCTGGGGGAGCCCCGCAGGCCACAGACAGAGCAGAGTCCTGGCTTCCAGTGGCCGGGCCACACGCCCACTGAGGTCACCTCCAAGGCCTGTGGCTAATTGCTCCTGAAAATGAGCCAAGAACGCGGCAGGGCCCCTGGGGCCCAACCCCGCAGACTTCACAGGGAGCCAGGAGGAAAGGCAGCTGGGGAGGGGTACCACCTCCAATTAGAGACGAGTGCTTGGATAACGAGGAAAGGGGCGGCCAAGGGAAGGTGTCTGGCAGAGGGCAGGAGGAGGTGAGTGGGGGCTCAGGGCTGGAGGTGGGGGGCTCAGTGGCATCATCCCCCGGAACAACCCCTGTGCTTTTCAGATGCAGAAATTGAGGGCCAGAGTGGCTGAGTGGCCCACTCAAGGTCACCAGGCTAATTAGAGGGACAGCCAGTACTGGGGAACAGAAAACACAGGCGTGGCATTGCATGCCTCTTCCCTGAATGTTATCTAATTTAATCCTCACAGCACCCTGTGAGGGAAGGATTATCATTAACCTCAGTTTCCAGAGGAGCCAATGGAGGCGCAGAGAGGTTAAGTAATTTGCCCAAGGTCACACAGCTCGTCATTAGCAGAACTTGGCGAGAACTGCTGAGTCGCTGCCCCACTCCAAATCTAGTGCTCTTTCTGCTGGGTGGGGGGAGGCAGATAAGGTTTAACTGAGAGCAGTGAATCTGATTTAAATACATCTTTAAAATGCTGGCGATCCCCATAGAACAAAAGGGAGTAAATCACTGCAAATTAATTTTTTTTAATTTTTATTTTTTAACATCTTTATTGGAGTATAATTGCTTTACAATGGTGTGTTAGTTTCTGCTGTATAACATAGTGAATCAGCTATACATATACATCTATCTCCATGTCTGCAAGTTCATTTTTTAAAGCAATTCCAGTCAGGAGGGCTGGCTGGGTGGCCGGGTGGGGAGGCCGTGGCTGCCAGAGCCTGAATAAAGCATGCAGACACTCTCTAGCTGTGCATGGAGGCCGCTCAATCCCCTGAAGTGGGGAGGATGGGGGGGGGGTGGCACTAAAAGCTTCGTCAGGCATCTGCAAGAGCATAATCTGCCACAGGAATGCTGCCAGGCGCACAGGTCTGTCAGAGCTGGGGGAGGGGGAAATTCACCGAGTATAGAAACTATGAAAAATGCAAATAGGAGTTGCCCCTCTAAGCCTGATTCCTACTTTCCAGCCCGGAGTTTAAATGAACTGTAGATCACCTGGGCTGCTATTTGTGGCCCAGAGGCCTGACTCTGGGTCAGAGGCACTGCCCAGGGTCCTGTCTGTCCAAGATGTGGGGGGAGGAGGGGAGTTACTGTGGCCCTGTACCCTGGCCATCCTGGGGACGCTGCTGGCCACCACCTTCTCCCAGAGTGGCATTTGAAGGAAACCAAGGCTCCCAGAGCTGGGACAGAAAAATGAGGAGTAGGCTGATCTGAACTCAGAGAGCAGGACAGTCACCTGTCCCCAGGCCTCCCCCCCGAAGGGTCTCTTCCCTTCCTGAGGGCCAGGCTCCGTGCTCCAGTGGGCCATCTGTGCCAGGCCTTTCCCTGCTCTCTTCCTCACCGGGCCTGCTGGTTTCTTTTACTTTGCATCTCTGAACAGCAAATGGGGTGTGGAGCCCCATTTGCTGTTCAGAGATGCAAAGTAAAAGAAACCATTTGTGGAGCCAGGGACGGGGAAAGAAAAATTTCTGCCGTCAGGATGTCTGACCTGGCTGAGGAGCTCCTGTTTTTCTGGGGAAATTCTACTCATCCTTTATTCGCTTGGCCTACCATCTACCCAGAAGAGATTCAGGTCCTGCCCTCATGCCTCTTACAGTTGATGGGAGGAGACAAACATCAACCCAATAATGACATAAAAATGTCCACGGAGGGAGTGGTTCCTGGGCTATGAGAGCCTGGCATAGGCAAAGTGTCAGGTCAGGGAGGTCAGGGAAGGCTTCCTGGAGGAGGTAACTGATGATGAGGCATTAACCCTTCTGACTCACTGTTGCCTCTGCAGAGAAGCCTTTCCTCATGCCTACTCGAGGTTGCCTCCTGTCCCCATTCCTTTCCTGACTGTTGTTCACCAGCTATGTCCCTGCCCTGGTCTGGAAGTCCTGTGAGGGCAGAGACGGGGTTTGTCTTGTTCACCACCGAGTTGCCTGTGCCTGGGACACAGTCGATGTTTGATGACGACTTGTTGATCAAAAAAATAAATAACATGTGCAAAGGACCTGTGAGGAATCACAGAGACTGGGAGGGTGTGTGAGAGTAAGAACGGGGCCAAAAGGCACAGAGAGGTGGGGCCGCCCCGAGACCCAGCCTGGACCTGAAGGTGTCCCTCCAGCCTCTGGGCCCCCTTCTGCCTTTCCTCTGTGGCAGAGTCTGGGG
Organism: Kogia breviceps; assembly: GCF_026419965.1. Classification (NCBI taxonomy): domain Eukaryota; kingdom Metazoa; phylum Chordata; class Mammalia; order Artiodactyla; family Physeteridae; genus Kogia; species Kogia breviceps. The sequence continues at coordinate 96,662,447 of NC_081321.1, forward strand.
TTGGGTGTCTTTCTTCTCCTACAGAAGAGTGTCACATAGCCACCCTGCCCCACTTGATGTGCGTCAGACACAGCTCCCCGGGGTCGAGGTAGGTGAGACCTAGCATCACCTGTCCTATACTCACCCCCCCCCCCACCCCGTCCCCGCTTTCTTCCCTCCTCCATTCATTCCCTTGCCTGATGCTGTGAGGCCACCAGGAGCCACAAAGGGGCAGGGGGAGGCAGATCCGGGGTCCCGATCCAGGGCCTCCTGACACCCCACCCCCAGGGTTCATCTGCACTGCCCCCACCATCCTGGCACCCTTCCTCCTCCCTGAGGCGGAAGTGGGAGGAGAGAGGGAGCAGGGCTCCGGGCTTGGACCAGACCGGGTTGGAGCCCCCTCAGCTGATGACCAGCGCGTGTCTGGACACCGAGCTGGCTCTGCCCCTCACAGGTGAAACGGAGATGCCCCAGGCTTCAGCGGGGACAGAGCAGGTGCTGGGCGGACCTGCCCGAGAGGCTCGAAATCAATCTCTGGTTTTCCTCTAGGGCTCAGTTCAGTTACTGCCTCCCCAACTCCCCTTTCCGCCTCAGCTGCAGAAGCCGAGGCTGGGGTTTGGGGTTCCCCCAGGGCGCCTCTGGCCCGGGGAAGCGGCCGAGGCCGGCGGCGGAGAGCGGGGTCCCAGCCCCAGCGCGGCGCCTCCGTCGGCGCGCGGACCCTGGGTCCGCGCCGCGCGCTCCTGCAAACTTTCCGCGTCTGCCACCCGCCCGCGTGTACACCTGCTCGGGGTTCTGCGGCGCGGGTCCACACAGCCTCACCTGCCCCCGGGTCGCTGGAAGGTGCCTCGGTCATAGTCCGAGTCTCCAGTCTCACCCGCCGCGAGTTACGAGGACCGTCAACCCCAACCTTAGGCATCAGTCTCCACTGCCTCGGGGTTTCGGGGGCGCCTCAGACCGCTCACCTGCGCTCGTCTACACCGCCTCGGCAGCCCCCAGGTCACTGAACACGTCTCAGCTCAGCGGCCGCGTCCACACCGCCTCGGAGATGCCTGATCTCTGGGGCCGCGTCCACACTGCTCAAGGCTCGCGAGACCCTTCAGAGCGCGGACCGGGACACAGACCCCGCGACAGCCGCTCAGCGTGGGAGGTGGTGCCCCGATCTTCTCCGGGTGCCCCCCACGCCCGGAGACACCCGCGGGGGGCTGCTTACCTTGCCCGCGGCCTCACGCTCCTGTCCAGGCGATACCGTCTCTTTCATACATTGTGCGAGATTGTCGATGGTGAAAGAAAATGTTATATATCCTCTGCCGGTCACTTGGCAGTTCCCCACACTCCCCCCTTCCCTCTTTTTTCGGCCCTTAAGACAATCCTGGGCCCCAGCGGCCGGCCGCCGGCCAGGGAACTCCGGGCAGGCGCGGCTGACCGCGGCGGGGCGGGCCGTGGGCGGGGAGTGGGCGGGGCCTGGAGGGCGGGGCACGCGGGCTCCGGCCGCCCTCCCTGGGGAAGCCTTGGTCTGCGACTCGAGCTCCTGTTCCGGCTCCTGATTAGTCGGCAGGCCGGCGATGCTGGCGCCTGATTGGCTAAGGCAAAGAAGGGGTTCAGACAGTGGGGGTGTGGGGTTGCGGGATCCATTCTTTGCCTTTTCTTTTCCCCTGTGTCCGCCGCTACTCTTTTGGGTCCTCCTGAGATATGTATCCTTTTCCTCACTGCTTCTGGACACCCCATCATAACACTTAACTACCTCGAGGGTAATGCGTTTCTTTGTCTTTTTTCTACCAAATAGGTAGCACCTTGAAGTCAGGACACCGGGTTTGTACCGCTCACCGCTGTATGCCCAGGACCTGGCACCCAGGAAGCGCTCAGAACATGTTGATTGAATTCATGGAAAATGTACATATAGGTTTTTAGAGCTATCTTTAAGGCTGGTAACATCCCTAGAGGGTGGTATTACTATTTTCCTTCTAGAATGGGGAGACTGAGATGCAGAGAAACGCTGTCACTTGGGACATGCTTACATCACTGGACCTCAGATCCCTACACAGCGATGCCCTGTGGAGTGTCCGGGCCTGAGTTTCCCATCTATCAAGAGGGAGTGGATTAGATCAGATGGGTTAGAAGGTGAATTCATTTCAATGAACAGGCTGCACCGCGCGCTGTGTTTGCAAGTATGAGTGAGACAGCCCTGCCTTCGTGTTAAAATCCTGGTAGCCGGCAGCGCCCTCTCCCTCTCTGACCACCCCCCCCCCACCCAAATCACAGCGGATGTTAAAAGCACTCTGCTCAAACCAGTGTACCTTGCCCACTTCTGAGGGTTTGCGGGCATGTAGGAGAATTTTCCTGGGGGAGCCACAGGGGTTATCATTAAGCAAACTGACTTGAGCAGGCATGCTGTTCTGGGGGGAGGGCAGTTCTTGGGAACCTCCACCTCCCAAGAGAGTCGTTTTGATTGCAGGGTGGTCTCTGATATGGGATAGGGGAGAGAGCTTCCTCTGACGGAGGATGTAGGAGCTGCTCCTGGAGTTGGGTGGGGGAGGGTTAATCGCCCAAAGAAATGCTGAGATCCTGGGCAGTCAGATCCAGGTGTGCAGAGGAGCCAGCTTGGTGGCACAGTGAGTTCTCCCTGTGTCTCTGTCTTCACATGCCATTCTTATAAGGATGCCAGTCATTGGATTTAGGGCCCACTCTAATCCAGTATGACCTCATCTTAACGTCATTACATCAGCAAAGACCCTATTTTCAAATCAGGTTACATTCACGGGTACTGGTGGTTACGGCTCCAACATATCTTTTTGGGGGTCACAATGCAACCTACAACCAGGCCCAATATGGAAAGACCATTCTGGTCAGAGGAAAGCAGAGCAGGGGCCCTGAAGCTGCGCAGGGTAGGTTACCCTCCTAGCTGCCCACTGCTCTTTTGGGGCTTCTCTCCAGCTCATCTCAGTTCTTGGTACCTGGCAGCTGCCTAAACATAGCCAGGAGGGAGCTGACCCCCTGGATATCAAGCCTCTCCCTCCAGCAGACCCTGCTCAGCCTGGGACCCTGAGGAGAGCCCAGCCTGCCTTCCCTCCTCCCCTTGCCTGCCTGGTCCCCACCCCCACCCGCATCCCACATGCAAGATGGACAAGGACAATAAAAGCTGTTTCACAAGCAGGTGGTGATTAATTGCCAAGTTAATTAAAGAGGCAGTAATTACTCTCGGATTTCAGAGGAAGGAGTGATGTTTTAGGCAGGGGTGGGTGGTCAGCCTTCAGGTCTCCCTGAAGAGGTGGGGCCAGAAGATAGAATTTGAAAAGTCAGGAAGAATAAACAAACTACATTTTAAAAAGACAAGTAACATTTAAAAGCTTCAGTCTTAGCTATGTAGCTATAGTTTTATTTGACAGAATCAGGTGATGGGCTTAGATGTTTAAGCCTGTCTCCATACTTTCCCATCTTTGAAATATTTCATTAACAACAACCAAAAAAAAAAAAAGGCAGCGGGGAAGTTAAAGATTTCTAAACTCCAGTTTGGGATTTATAAATGGCCTCAAATACACGTTGCCTCACTTTACACAATGGAGAGGACCTTAAAATTATGTGTAAAATCGAATGCCGTTTGGCCACCCTGTACATCTTAATGCCAGTGATGCTCTATCTTCATTTCTCATTGATTTTCCCTGGCAGAGGCGCAGAATTCTTTGCTTTAAGTGTCAGGCTCTCTCTGTCAAGTAGTTAATGACCTATAAAGCACTTAAAACGTACTGGAGGAGATGCTATTTGGAGGCACCCCGTGGTGTACCCTCTCCTATTGTCAGTAATCACCCCTCATTTATTTGCTCTTATTGGTTTGGAATTTGCTATCAGGTTTCCCTAAAGTGGAGCCCACCAGGAAAGGTCCAATTCCATACGGACCCAGATGAGTGCTGGGATTGTCACCCAGGGACAGCAGCAGCAGCTGAGGAGGGAAAGAGACCTTTCCTTAAGAGCCTTTCACCACGGGGGCCCTGGTCACCTCTCAGCGCACCTTCCCTGATTACCTCATTCCTCCTGCCGCTGTGGCCACCACAGTCTTCCCAGTTTCTCCGCATCCTCCGTCTGCAGCCTCAACCTGTCTCCTGAGTCCTGACCCATTCTCTCGGCTGCCTTCGGGACACCTCCCCCTGGTTGCCACCTGGATTTCCCCCCACGTTGCCTCTCTACTCCTGTACGTCTGGTTCTGTTTACTGAAACCAGCCTCTGTCCACTGGATGGGGGCATGGACATCCCTTCACCCTTATGCCTTGAGGCCAGTAAGTCACCAGGTCTTGTTGCCCCTCTCCAAAGTGGCTCTAGAGTCTGCTTCCCTGTCCCAACCTCTACCTCCTCGGTCCCAGTCCCAGCCCCAGCCCCAAAGCTTTTGCTTTTGGAGGCAGTAGCCTCCAAATGGAACAGGCCACCCTCCCCAGAGCCACTGAGTCGAGTTGCCTCCTAAAGAATGATGTAGGGGATTTCGCTCTCCTGTTACCCAAGCTCTGTGTGCTCCTCAGCCTCAGCCTGGTATCCAAGGCCCTTCATGACCTGGGTCTGGTGTCATCTCTCCAGGCTCCTCCCAGTGCTTCACCTTTCCCGCCATCTCACTCCTTCCATCTGCAGGCCTTTGCTCATAATATTCTCTACCTGGAGTGCCCTCATCCTTCAAGGGCACCTCTTCCAGGAAGCCTTCCTTGCTTTGCTCAGGCATAGTTACCACCCTCCTTGAGGATCCCATAGCCCTTCCCGTGATGTGTTTTCCGTGGGTTACTGTGTCTGCCTGTCTTGTCACTCATTCAGGGACATTTACCAAGTGTCCACCAGGAGAGGAGTTGTTGGGAGCATGAGCTCTGCTATCAGACAGGCCCAAATTCAGATTCGGCTTTGCCCCTTGCCAGCTAAGTGACCTCAGGCATTCACTGCCCCTCTCTGAGCCTCAGTTTCCTCCTCTGCCGTGCCCTAGAGCTGGTGCATGTCCTTGGGCAACTGGAGGATGACGCCAACCTAGCAAGGTCAGTGCTGGGAGTGAGAGGAGAGGCCAAGGCTGGGGTGAGCAAAGAAGCTGTGGCTGCAGCAACCTCCAGGGTCAGAGCCATGAGGAGGCATCACAAGGAGCCCAGATTGGGAGTGAGCCACTCTCCGGGGCGGGGTTGTGGGGGGGCCTGGGAAGCTGAATCGGCTCTTCCAGGAGGAAAAGTATATCCAACTCCTAGGTTGCTATAACCAATTGCCACAAGCTTGGTGGCTCAAGACAGCATACACTTTTCGTCTTACAGTTCTGAAGGCCAGAAATCCAAAACCAGTTTCACTGGGCTGAAACCAAGGTGTCTGCAGGGCCATGCCACTTCAGAGGCTTTGAGGAGAACCTCTTTTGTCGCCCTTTCCAGCTTCTAGAGCTGCATTCCTTGGCTCATGGGCCCTACGTCCAGCTTCAAAGCCTGCAAGGTAGCATCTTCAAATCTCTTTCTCTCCTTCCATCATCACATTGCCTTCTGCCTTCTGTCTGTAATCTCCCTCTGCATCCCTCTTATAAAGACACTTGTGATTGTAATAATCCGGGATAATCTCCCCATTTTAAAATCCTTAATCACACGTACAAAGTCTTTGCCATATAAGGTAATATTCACAGGTTCCAGGAATTAGGAGGTGGACATCTTGTCGTGGCGGGGGGGGGGGGGCATTATTCAGCCTATCACAGAAGGCAACCAAGCGAAGCAGTTCAGATCACTGACTCTGAAGCCACTTCTGGGGGCTTGAACTCAGCAGCACATTTGCCAGCTACCTGGCTTTGGGCAAGTTGCTACATCTCTGATACTGTTTCCTCGTCTATAAAATGGGAACAGTGCCTAGCTCCAGACAAGAATTCAGTAGGCATTTAAGTGTCTGTTGGGCTGAGGGAGCTGCATGTGCCAGGGCCTGGAGGTTAAGAGAGATCCCAGAAGGGCCCTTCTGTAGAAAGAAGGGATGAAGGCAGGAAAGGGAAGAAGGCAGGGCAGACTGGGGTGGAGGAATGAGGGTGGAGCCGGGCCATGTCCCAGGGAGGAGTGTGTAGGTGTGTGTGTGTGTGTGTGTGTGTGTGTGTGTGTGTGTCCAGGGAAGTTTTAGGATGGAATATCTTAAGGCTCTCTTTAGTCTCCAACTCTGGGCTTGAACCCAGAAAGAAGACAACAGCGTCCTGAAACACTGAGATGTGGGGCAGGAGTGCAGGCCAAGGGGCCAAACTAACCTGGGGTCAACTCCGTCCTCGGCCCCTGCCAGCTCCCTCCCCTTATCCGGGGAAGCTGGGCTGACCCACGGGCACAGGCTGAGGGAGGCTGAGGCATGGGAGCTCAGGGCTTGCTTTGCTTTGCTACAGTTCCCATTTTTCTTTCTGAACCTGGGCACGTGGCTCCAGAATCTCCCTCCCCCTGGGGACTCACTGCACAGACTTGTTCTAACAGATCCGAGGGGGCCGTCAGCAATCTTGGTCCCGCCCCCGGCAAAAGGCACCCCCCACCCATAGGAAGCAGTAGGCTGTGGGGCTGCAGGAGGAAGGTGGGGGGCATTTGAAGCTGGGTCTTGACTGGCTCCCAGGAAGCCACAGTAGGGGACCTTCTAAAGGCCTCAGTACCCTGAGCCTTCCTCACCAAGCCAGCCACTCTCAGGGTGCTTGTGACCTAGCCTGGACACTAGGGACCCACAGGGCTCCGGCAGCGTTCCCACCCCGCTCTCCCCACTGGGCTCAGTCCTGCTGGCTGCTTGGAAGGTCCCAGGCCCTGCATGGTCAGGGCTGTCTGGCCTGGCCTACAAGCCCCTGAGGCAGCACATTGCTGAGTCGGCTGAGACATCCCCCTGGCGGTGGCAGAGGCCTCTGGGATCAATTAGCAGGAACACCCCCACAGGGCTCACGGCCCCGGACGTGCACTCCAGAGGCACGCCTCAGCATCCTCGACAGATCGGAGCCCCGGACAGCCTCCACGGCCCGGAGGTGAAGCGAAGGGCCGCCGCTGGCCTGTCTGATGTGCCTGGGCTTGGCCTCCAACAGTCCAGCACAGAGCTTGCCCCTTCCCATCAGGCGATAGGGGGCTGCCTTTTCACCACCTGCACTTTCACGGCCTGGCCTATCCTGGTGGTGCGGATGCAGCTACATGTCTTTCTCAATTTTCACGTACGTAAAATGGGCCACCTACTAATTAGAGATCGCTTCCTGGAAATCTGGGGGAAAAAAAATCATTCTCCCTTTTTCAGCAAGAACCAGCACTAAATCACCAGCAAAGGAGAAGTTGAATTTATTCTTTTAACAAATGGCTCTTGGGTCCCTGCTATGAGTCAGGCAGAAGGAGAGACGAGTAAGGTATTTGCCATGCTCAGGGAGCTCAGACCCTCCTAGGGATGTGTGTGAACCCATTCAATGCAAGGATATCAGAGCAGTCAGAGAGATGAAGAAACTGCTTGGTGGGGGGAGGGAGTTCTAGGGAAGGCTTCGTGGAGGAGGTGGCATTTGAGCAGGAATTCCTGCTCAGGTTCAGAGGTGGGGAGTTTGGCACCAGGGGGAACTGCAGCCATGACTGGAGCATGGACAGGACTTGGGGTGACTTTGGGCCAGTGGGAGCTGGTCAGAAAGGAGGCTGATAGACTCCATGAGGACAGAACTGTCTGTCTCTTATCCCAGCCCCAGCACAGGGCCTGGCACATAGTCGGAGCTGAACCAATGTTGAAAGAATGAAGGGATTGTAAGAGCCCTGTATACAGGGCTGAGGGGTCAAGCCTCCAACCTGTGGACAGTGGAAGCCACTGTGAGGTTTTGTACAGGTTGTAAGGTAGGGGTCCTGCTTCATCCTTTCGCATGTGGATGTCCATTTCTCCCAGTGCTATTAGTTGAAAAGACTGTTTTTCCCCATTGAATTATCTTGGCCTGTTTATTGAAACGAATTGACCATAAATGTAAAACTGCTGCAGGGTTTTGAGAGGGGGGTAACAGGGTTAGATCTGTGCTATAGGAAGATCAATTTGGTGGCAGAAACTGGGAAGGGCTAGAAAGAGGAGGGGTTGGAGACTAGATGGGTGGGCTCGAGGGAGGAAGGAAGGGGGAACTAGGGAGAAAAGCAGTCCCCAGATCAGCCCGGGGCGCATGGTGGGGAGCCAGGTACTGGGCTGTGCTGGAACGTGACGGCGGGGCCTGTGGCACTCACTGGGGAAGCGGGACGGGGCAGGTAAGGGGGTGACAGAGAACAAACCTGTTCTCCTCAGCCTCTCAGCGTCCCCAGAGTGGTAAAATTAAGCCCTCTCTAGATACAGCAACGCGACTAGGTTTTCAGGTAACGAGAGGATTGTAAATGCAAAACAATGCCAATTACAGCAGCATTACCCCAGATTATAAAGCTTCCAAGAAGCAGCTCACACCTCCAGGCGTGCTGTGCCTGGAAATTTCCAGGGGAGGCTTAGGATCCAAACATCCAGGCTGCCTGAGGCCAGGCCCCACAGTGGGTGTGGGCAGCTTGGGCAGGTCTGGCCCCGTCACTCCTACTGACCTGCCTTCATTTCCCCAAGGAAATAGACCACTGAGGGGCAGGAGGACACCCCCGGGTCCCCACAATTCTGAGCAATATTCTTTTTTTTTTTTTTTTTTTTTTTTGCGGTACGCGGGCCTCTCACTGTCGTGGCCTCTCCCGTTGCGGAGCACGGGCTCCGGACGCACAGGCTCAGCGGCCATGGCTCACGGGCCCAGCCGCTCCGCGGCACGTGGGATCCTCCCGCACCGGGGCACGAACCCACGTCCCCTGCATCGGCAGGCGGACTCTCAACCACTGCGCCGCCAGGGAAGCCCCTCTGAGCAATATTCTTAAGGAAATGTGTTCCTTCATGGCCCCCCCGGCCTAGGGGGCACGGAGTCCCTCCATGGCTGTTTCTGCGTCTCCCCACCACCGCTGCCCTTTGCCGGCACACAGTTGGAACCAGCCCAGCGCTGCCCCCTCTGTGCTACATGGCCTTTAGCCAGTCAGCTTTCCTGAATCGCAGTCTCTGCTTTGGTAAAATGGGGAGACAAGCCCCCCCCCCTCCCACTTCGCAGTGTGTTTTCAGGATTAAGTGAGATCTTGTAGATAAAGAGTCTGAACAACAGAAACCAGTACAACCTCCATGCACGACGATTTGGCAGTGTCCGCTGAAGTAGTAAATGTCCACGCCCTGGGCCCCAGCGATTCCTTCTCGCCGTTTCCTGCAGAGAAAGTTTTGCAGACACGTCCAAGGCTGTTCCCTGCAGCACCTTCTGTGAGGTTAGAAAATCATAAACAACTGAAAGGGGCATGGATAGGGGCCTGATTAAATTAGGATCCATCCGTCCTGTAGAATCCTTTGCTGTAATTAAAGAGTCTGGCGGTTCCTGTGTGCTGTCACGGGCAGATCCCTACCACGTGGGACTGCATGAACAAAGCAAGAGCCAATAACACCTGCAGATGATTCCATCTGAGCTTTGCAGAACCCCACACAAACGCTATATAGCTTATGTTTGTCTACGTGCATGTATGTACGTAGATGCAACGAAAACAGCCCGGAAGAAAATATGCCCGAATGACCCAGGGTTGCCTCTGCGGAGGGGATTGGGATGGAGGCTGCGAGGTGGCAGAAAGATCAAAGAGAATTTCGCTTTGCTGTAGCATCTACGTGTTTTACTGCAGTCCATGCCTGCGTCCCCCGTGGAGATACACACATACAAAACACACGCCAACACCAAGTGCAGAGAATAGTCACGGTTAGCCTGACCCACGCGCCATCAAGGCTCAGAGGCCACAATTCTGACTGCAGGTCAAGGAAGGCGCCTAGGAAGGAAGGTGTCTCAGTACCTCCTGCCACTGTCCGCAGCCCTTAGAGTCTGAATTCAGGTCTGGGGAAGCCCCTCAGGTGGGCAAATAACATCCCCTGGCGTGCGGGAGGGATGCACTCTGTTAGCCTGGCTGGGCCGAGGCCACAGCCCGCCTCTCCTGGCTGACGCTTCTGCCAAGAAAACTCTTGAACTACATAAAAATGCATCCTGGAAATCCCAGAGGCATCCTTAGAACAGAGCGTAGCCTTTCAATTAGAATGGGGAAAAAAAGGCAGATTTGCCTGTAACTTGATTTCAGGTGAGGGGGGCCCGGTGGCCAAAATGCAACGGCCGCGCCTGGCCGTGGCCCCCACGCCAAGGTCCTGCCGTGTGCTGTGGAGGGGACCCCAGCCCCACCGAGGTTTCCAGTGTAACCAGCACGTGTTCCCATGGAAACTCTGCTTTGCAGAATCTTTTGGAAATTGTTTCCGAGGAGGGGAACCGCTTCCCACACCCACTTTGCCTTCCTGGGTCTGGTTTCCGGGGATGATTTTCTCCAAGTGCTGAGAGGAAAAGAAGCAGACAGAGGGTTGGAGGCTGAAACCTGCCCGAAGGGGAAGAATGCGCCCTTTCGGAGCCACTACCCTGGAGAGGCTGGTGGAGGCTGAGGGTGGGTGTCAGCAGTGGGTGAGATGTTTCAGATGCCCAGAGGCCTTGAAGAGGGTGGCAGTGGTGTGGCCTAGAGACGGTAGGAAATCCCAGGTCACAGCTAGGGTGGGTCAGGCAGAAGGAAGCTGTGACATACATGTCCGCCCCCCTGTGGTGAGGCTGGGGCGGGGTCGGACAGGAGGAAGCAGTGCCCGAGGCCTGGCCGTCAGGGGCTGCCAGGGTCTTCTGCTACAAGCTCTAGGCCCAGGGGTCTACCCTCAGGACGGCTGCCATCCACCCTCCTGCTCTAAGTCTCCCCTTCACCTGGGTCTCACCTGTTGCTCCAGAGCCCCCTCCCCTCCCTTCCCTGCTGGCTAAGCCCCTCTCCCTCTCCGGGCCTCTCAAGGCCCCTCCTGGGCCCAGAGCACCACACACACACACACACACACACACACACACACACACACACACGCACGCGCGCCTGCCTCTCCGCTTACCTCGCCCCCACCCCCAGGGGCTCCCTGCAGGGCCCAGAGAGGGGCGTCCCCACCTCCAGGGAGGCCTGCCCCTCATTTAGCAGCTTCCCTCCGCACTGCCCAGCGGCAGTCTGTTTTTCCTGAAGGATGAGTGGAGAAGGAAACGCACACCCGCTGAGCCGCTGTAGAGCAGGGAGTTCCCCATCTGTCCTCTCTGAGCCACACTCAGCGTCTTGATTGTCGCTGAAGCCAAGGCTCAGGCGGACATGGCTGCTGGGAGGTGGAGCTGGGATTCGAGAGAGGCCAGCGGCCACCCAGCCCCAGATGACCCCCAAGGGCGGTTCCTCTCTCTTCTCTCCTCCGCCCACTCAGAGTCCACGCCAACCTGCCCTCCAGGAGCTCAGTGCGAGGCCCCTCTGCCCCCTCCTCCTCCCTCGTGGCCACCTGCACCCCCCTGCAGTCATCCCGCCACCCCTCACCCCTGCGCCCGCCCATCTCCGCAGGCTCCCGCTCCCGGGGGCTGGGGAACGAGGGGTGCTTGGTCTTTTTGGCTCCATGCCGGGTGTCCCAGAACATTCTCCTCTGAGGGTCCCCCCCTTCCACCCTGACCCTCCTCCCTGCCTCTCTCCTTGCTCATTGAAGGCCTCAGCGCCTGCCCAGCCTTGCCCTGAGCTCAGCTTGGTCACCACACTTGACAACGTCTGTGTCCACAAGAGGCGCGACAAGTCGGGCCCCACAGGCCGCAGGGGAGAGTTGGGGTTTTGTTCCCAGTGAGGTGCGAACGGTGGGAGGACCACGGTCCTGTGTAGGTCTCATCAGGATCCTTTGGCTGCTTCGTGGAGAGGGGACTGCAGGGGGCTGGGCCAGGGCGGGGGGGCGCAGTCTCTGCTGATTCCCAGCCTGAGGGTCTGGGGCCAGGGGCTGGGGACGCTCCGGGGCCGAGCGAGGAGGCCTCCTCCTGGCCTTGCTGCCTTTGGTCTTCCCTGGAGAGGCTCCGCTGCACGCGGAGCGGCCTCCCTCCCTCACCCGGACCCCAGCCCCGGCCTCTGCCTCAGGCTGACGGAGCCTGGAAGGCAGCTCTGCTGCAGGCAGCTTCGCCTCCCTAAACAGGCTAGGAGTTCGTTAAACTGCCTTCTGGCGAGCGGGGGCCTCTCGCCGCAGCCCCGAGATTGCGCTCAGAGCCCGCCTCGCTGTGTGCTCCAAGGCCAGGCTCAGAACCAAGCTGAGAGGCTGTGAACCGTCGCGTGGGCCCGAGGGGGCCCCACACAGCCCTAGCGGAGGGGCTGGGGCTTCTTCCTGACGTCAGCCCCGGCCCACCCTCCAGCCCTTTACCCTGCGGGGGGGCCGACCTGCAGGGCCGAAGGTGCTACCCACAAACCAGCCGGGGGTCCGGCCGGGGCCTGCGCCTCGGGCCACCACCGACCCGGGCGCATTGGGGTTTGTGTGCGAGGGCACCCGAGAGGCCTCTGGGGGCAGCACTGGGTGTGCGGAGGGCGGACTGGCCTGCCCATTGCACGAATGACCAAATAAATAGTGGAAAGCAAGGGAGGGATGGGGGAGAGCAGGGGAGGGAGGGCTCAGAGCCCGGCAGCCTGGGTGACCCCACGCCTAGCCCTGCTCTGCCTATGAGGTAGGTTACAGTGCGGGGCTGCTGTGAGGTGAAACGAGGGGAAACGGGAACACTCGAGCAGCAGAAATGGCTCGGGGTCAGACACTGAGGGGCCGTGGGGCCTGAGCTTCTGCAACACAGAGGGACCCCTCCGCCCATCCAGGGGAAGGCCCAAGAACAGAGCCATGCAGCTGGGCCACGACCACCGACCGACCACCGACCACCGGGGAGGGCTGGCCTCCAGCCAGCTGGAACTGCCCCGGGCAAGGAGGGAAGGGGCTGGGCTGGCCTCCATCCCCAGGGCCGGGGCTGGGGCGTAAGGCAGACAAAGACAAAGGAGGTGGGAGGGGTCGAGATAGGCCAGGTGGAGGCCGCTCTGGGGAACTGGGCTGTAGGGTAGACGGAGGGGCAGCCGAGGCCCTGCGGCTGGGGAAGGTTTGAGGTGGTGGGGAGCAGGGGGTGGTGAGGAAGCAGTTGGCACACGGAGTGTAGGGGGCCAGGCTGATGGGAAACAACCTTGGGGTCCTTGCTGGGGGAGGCAGAGAGCTCCCTGCGTGTGCCCGGACCCTCGCAGTCCCAGGCCTCCAGAATGACGACCACCGCTTAGCCAGCCGCCCCGCCCCGGCCTCCAGCTCTGTCCCTGAGCCCAGCCCAGCCTCTGCATGGCTCATTCTTGCCCACACCCCATACCTCCCACGCCGGCCCCCCGAGCTACTTTGTGTGGTTGCCTTGTGCCTTTGGCCTCGTTGGGCAGGGGACGGGGAGGCGGGGGCCATTTGCCTAGTTGCTCCTTTATTCATCTACGCTGGGACCCCTGTGTACACAGTACTGACGAGGGTCCCCGGCTGGAACCTCCTGGTGGTTCAGGCTGGTGCAAGAGAGCTCGTGTGTCTAGGGAGGGTAAGAAGGGCTCTGGGTGGGGTTCAGGAGAGCCCTCGGGGAGGGAGGGAGGGAGGGCCGGCCTGGCAGGGGTAACAGCTTGGGCAAAGGTCCAGAGACGGAGCACACTCTGCAGCCGGGCTGCAGAACGGGGGGTGGGGCCAGCCAAGGCAAGAGGGCACCCTCTTAAGTGTGGCAGTGAGGTGACGGGGCACCCCTGGGGCCTCGCTCCGGGAACAGATCAAGTCCTTTGGAGGGAGAGGCTGCCCCAGGGCCTCTGATCCAGGGCAAGACCCATGGGCAGGCAGAGCTTGTCCTAGAGATTTTCATAGACCAGGTTAAATTCACTGTCACCCTCAATTCTGTGTTGTTTCTCCTGGAAACGAAAAAAAGAAAGAAAGAAAAAACAGTAGGGAGGGAAAAGAACAAACTTGCACAACTTTAGTTTCAGGCAGAGGCATACAAACAGGTGGCTTCCCAAGTAGCTTTGACGGGGAGACCTGTCCTTGTCCCCAAGCCCACCTAGAGAAAGCCCGCGCGCAGCAACGAAGGCCCATCGCATCCATAAATAAATAAATAAACGTATTTAAAAAGAGAGAGAGAGAGAGAGAATCGTGATCAAGTGATATGCCTTAGTCCCCAGCGTGAGAATAACGAAGCCCTGTCCAGACCCTCCCAGGCTGGCGTCAGTGTAGACTCCAGCTCCCAGCTTTAGCCACCTTCAGCCCGGGGACAGCTAGAAGCCAAACAGCCCTGCTTTACTGGCCAGTGTAGACACTACGCTGTGCCGTAGTTATGATTGCTCATCTTGCACGGCGCCTACGGGGTCCCAGTACAACATGTGATCTCGTGGCCAGGGCTGCACAGCTGGTAAGGGGTGGAGCAGGGGTTCTAATCTACCAGACCTCCTAACCGCTAGGCCAGCTGCCTCGGAGAGAAGGCTCTGATTCAGCAGGAGGTGGCTCGCTCCTCTGGTCCTATTTACCCCATTTCCCAGATGAGGAGCAGGGCAAATGGAGTAAGAGGAGTCTTGCTGCCCAGCCCCGGCGTACCTGGGAGAGCAGGCCCTGGGTGGAGGGCAGGCTGCTGACCTCACTCTGGATGCATTCGTAGACCTCGGTCTCTCGGCGCTGCAGGTCCTGCGGGAGACGTGGGAGGGTCAGAGAAAGGTGAACAGAGGGGCAGGGTCCCCCGGCCGCAGGGGCCTGCTGTACCTGTACCTCCCCGTTGCCCAAGGGAGCCCAGGGGCCGGGCAGACCTGTGAGGGGACACCCCCCACCCCCCGCCTCGTCACTCGTAGTCACACGGCTGCACCTGTGCACCTGCCGTTCCCTCTCGGGGCCAGCCTACCCCTTCCCCGCTGGTGCGGTACGACTCCTCTCTGTGCCCCCTGCCACCCCTTCACATCACCTCAAGGCTCTAGTAGAGCCTGTGCTCAGCCCGGTGGGCTCTCCAGGCCCCCACGTAGCTGGCAAGAGGAAGGGCCCAGGCCCCCTCCCACCATCCCTGCCTGTCCCTAGGTCCTTCGGTGCAGCCAGCAGCCCCCAGATGCGACCCCCATGGCCAAGGCTCCAATAGGATGCTCTCCTGGCATCCCCCCATCACCCCCCTGGGCCAGAGCCCTATCCCTGTGGGGGTCCCACCCATGCATCCGCCTCTCTAGGTCTCCCTTCACCCCTCACCCCAGCCTGTGCTCACAGATGACCTAGGTACCCACTGGGGTCACACCCCTTTCCCACAGCTGTGCTTGGTTTGTTGCTGGGTCACCGTAGCTGTGGTTGGCACACTTTGAGAACAGCACCAAATGAACTATGGTGAGGGGGCTCCTCGCTCAGCTAGATGTGTGTCTTAGGGCCACACTCACTCTTGGCCCAGCTATGAACAGCCTGACCAGAGGCCTCAGGATGGTAGAAAGAGACGGAGCTTTGAAATCAGACAAGCCGAGGTTCAACTCTCAGCTCTGACACCTGTCAGTTATGGGCAACGCCGGAACCTCCCTGTGCCTCAGTTTCCTCACCTGTAAAATGGGAATAATTGTATCTCTCTTTCAGGCTCAGTGGATGATTAAATGAGATATTGTACATAAAGGGCCCAACAGAGGGTCTGGCGAATCACAGGTGCTTAATAACTGTTGAATGATCATCAAGGGAGGCTTGATGCCTCCCTCCCCCCTCTGCGGTCACAGCCTGGACCCTCCCTCAGACCCTGATGGTCACCGGGGTCCCAGGCAAGGGGCAGATGCTGCTCCTTGGGGGATGTCGGGACAGAGCTACCAACAGCCTAAGCAAGAGGCAGGAACCTTTCCTTCCCACGTGTACATGTCATATGGATGCCGGCTGGTTGCCAAGGAGGTGGTTTCCCTGGCAACAGGCAAGCAGGGGTTGCCGAGGCAGGCTGGAGAGACAGGTGGTACTCTGAGGCAAGAGAAGGGAGGGGAGGTGAGGTGGGGGGAAGGAGGCTCCGAGAGGCAGTGGGGCATGAAAACCTGTGTAATAAACCATTTGGCACTTGGGAGACCCTCACTTCAAGGGCATCACACACAGGGATGGCAAGGCTGCCCTAGGGACCTCTGCGTCAGAAAGAGGGAGGGTCGGGACTTCCGTGGTGGCGCAGTGGTTAAGAGTCTGCCTGCCAGTGCAGGGGACACGGGTTCGAGCCCTGGTCCTGGAAGATCCCACGTGCCGCGGGGCAACTAAGCCCGTGCGCCACAACTACTGAGCCTGCGCTCTAGGGCCCACGAGCCACAACTACTGAAGCCCACGCGCCTAGAGCCTGTGCTCCGCAACAAGAGAAGCCACCGCAATGAGAAGCCCACGCACCACAACCAAGAGTAGCCCCTGTTCGCCGCAACTAGAGAAAAAGCCTGCATGCAGCAATGAAGACCCAATGCAGCCAAAAATAAATAAAAATTAAAAGAAAAAGAAAGAGGGAGGGTCTTGGAAGAAATGCTTCCAACCTGCCTCCGGGTAAGGAAGGGGGCAAGGCTGTCCCAGGGAGGAGCCCAAATTCCGGTGAAAGGCATTTTCCAAGGCCTGCTCTGGCCTGTTGGGCTTTCATGCCTGACCAGAGCACCAACCACGGCCAGCAAGCCTGGCACACGGGCTGGGAATCTGCTCCTCAGCAGCCCTGGGCCTCCACCGCCCGTCTGCCCAGACCTGGATCCACAGATCTGACAGCCCCCCAAGCTGGATGTTTGTGGTCACAGAGTGAAGGGAGAAGAAGGGCCTCCTGGCTGACATGCCAGCAGGAGAGCAGATCTCGGGTCCCACAGATGGCTCCCCTCTCCCTCGTGTCCAGTCCACGTGGGCTGCCCGGCACGCATCAGCCCAGAGAGGCCCAGAGATGTCTCAGGTCCCACAGCCCCTCCCGCCCTCCGCTCCACGCGCTCCCGCTGGCCTGGGCGTACAGCTCAGTGATTTCCAAGGCGGCAGAGAAGAGCATCGTGACCTGCGACCCCACAGGCCTGTGCCCCACGCTGCAGGTGGTCATGCTGTGGGTGGGAGAAGCTTCAGGGCCGAGGGCAGGGGAGGCTGTCTTGGTGTCTGCTTCTCGGGGGACCTAGACTCCCCGAGGGCTCCGAGCAGGGCGGGACGTGACCTGTGTCTGGATGGGTTCACTCTCTGCTGGGTGGAGCACAGACCGTGGGGCAAGGATAATAACGGGCCAGCTGGTTAGAAACCAATTGCAGCACTCCAGGCACGAAGTGGTCGTGGCTCCCACCAGCGTCAGCCCCGGAGGCGTGAGAAGGGCCGGGTTCAGGATATGTTCGAAATGAGCTGTGCCGATGGGTCCGATGTGAGCCGCGGTGGCAGGAGAGAAGGAAAGGGCACTTCCAAAATGTTTAGCCTGAGCACCAGGAAGGACGGAGCCACCATTCACCGCATGAGGAGGACTGAGGGGAGAGGCACTTGGATGGGGAAAGAATTGGAGATTGGTCTGAGAGAGAAGCCGATAAGGGGTCCAAATGCAGTTGCTTCTGGTGTTCAGAGGAGGTGCCTGGGCTGGACGTATACATTTGGGAGTTGTCAGAGTGTAGAGGGTCTCAAAACCTTGAGGCTGCTTCACTCCCAAGGAGGGGAGTGAAGATCAAAGAGAAAGGGCCCCAGGCCTGGACTCTAATGTTTAGAGGTCAGGATTTCTCTGGTTCCTAAGAAGGAACCAGGGGTGCAGGCTGAGGAGGCATAGTAGTGAGTCAGAGGGGCATTAGGAGAGGGTGGAATGTTCCGGAAGCAAGTAGAGAAAGTGTGTCTAGGAGGAGGGAGAGCTCGATGGTGTCAGATGCTGCTGTTCATCAAGAAAGATGAGGACTGGGAACTGACCACTGGGTTTAGCAATGTGGAGGTCAACGGTGACCTTGAGAAGCAAGGCTTTGGTGGGCAGAGAGAAGAGGTGTGCAGAAAGCCTGACTGAGTGGGTCGGAAAGGAGAGGGAGAAACTGAAGACAGAGAATTTTGACAGATCTGTTATAAGGAGTCGTCAAGAAAGGACAGGGTCACTGCAGGTGGCTGTGAGCTCAAAATAAGGAATTTTAAATGGAAGAAATCATAGCATGTTTGCAACCTGTAAATGTAATACTGTATCATTAGCCCTATATTAAAGGTTATGAAACCAAGACTCAGAAAGTTTAAGTAGCAGAACCCGTTAGCAAAAGAACTAGGCTTCGAACCCCAGTCTGTCTGGCTTACTCCAAATCCGTGCTCTTTGACACGTCAACTTTTCACACACAAAAAAACTGCAGTAGTACAACTTTTTTTTTCCTGTCACAATATACCATGAGCATTTTCCCACATGAATAAAAAGCAAAAGTTGACATAATCAGGAGGAATATACAATCTACAAGGAAATGGGCAGATTTTAACTCAATTCACTCAACATCTGATAGACAAAATAATCAACAAGTATATGGCATACTTTAGCAACACAGTCAATAAACTTGACCTCACTGACACATACAGAACACTCACTCAGCCACGCACAATACACATGAAATATAAGCCAACAATAAAGCAAGTCTCAAAAGACTTCGAAGGATTAAAATCCTACCGAACGTATTCTCTGATCACAGTGGAATTCGTGAGAAACAAAAAACAGGATGATAACTAAAAAACAAACGTTTGAAAATTAAGCAAAAGACTTTTAAATAACTCACGGGGCAAGTGGGAAATTTAAACTGAAAGACAACAAAACTATGACATATCAAAACTTGTGGGATACAACTAAAGCCATACTTAAAGGGACGTTCATAGCCTTAAGTGCATAAATTAGGAAAAAGGAAAGATTGAAAATCAGTGATCTAAGTATCCATCCAAAGAAAGTGGAAGAGAAGTAAACAAACATCCTTCCCTGGATGTGGTCCAGTCTCCTCCCTTTTGCTCCCCGTCACTGTCGGAGGCAGTGCGATAAAACAAAAAAAGAAAGAAAAGGTACGAAGATTTAAAAGGAAGAAATGAAGCTTCCATTATTCATAGATGACATGACTGGGTTCATAGAAAATCCAAAGGAACTTACAGAGAAACTATTAGAATTAATGAGTGAATTCAGCAAGGTTACTCTCTCTATAAAGTCAATATACAAAAATCAATCGTATTTCTACATACCAGCAATAGACAACTAGAAAATAAAATTAGGGACTCCCCTGGTGGTCCAGTGGGTAAGACTCCACACTCCTAATGCAGGGGGTCCGGGTTCGATTCCTAGTCGGGGAACTAGATCTCACATGCATGCTGCAACTAATAAGCCCTCATGCCGCAAATAAGAAGCCTGCATGCTGCAGCTAAGGCCCAGCACCGCCAAAAATAAATGAATAAATTTTTTCAAAAAGAAAATTAGGGCTTCCCTGGTGGCGCAGTGGTTGAGAGTCCGCCTGCCGATGCAGGGGACACGGATTTGTGTCCCGGTCCGGGAAGATCCCACGTGCCGCGGAGCGGCTGGGCCCGTGAGCCGTGGCCGCTGAGCCTGCGCGTCCGGAGCCTGTGCTCCACAACGGGAGAGGCCACGGCAGTGAGAGGCCCGCGTACCACAAAAAAAAAAAAAAAAAAAGAAAATTAAATTAAAATGGGGACAACACCGGTACCCTGAAGCCGTATTATGAGTATTAATGAGGTAACAGGTGTAAAGTCCTACAACGGTACCTGGAACGTAGCGGGGACTCAACAAATGGCTTCGTGACATCATTATCACTCCTGTTAACGTCATTCTTATCTGCCCAGGTCCAACCCCAGCAGCTAGGGACTGGTGTCAAGGGCTAGCAGAGTCTGCGGCCTCCCTTCACATCTCCTTTCCAGCCCTAAAACCTTTTGAAGCCGCCCTGCAACCTGGCAGGGCCTTTGGGCCTCTTCCTCACACTCCAGAGATGTCAGCCTGAGCCTCAGAGAAGTCTAAACACAGGCAAGAAAGATGTTCCATGCAAAAGTGAGTCTCTTCCATTAAAAGGAATCTTGGAGAAGGATATTTATTCATGTGAAAAGATGTTCATGAGATACTGTAACATGAACAAAAATAGCTGTACTACTCCAATTTTTTTAAAAAAGTATGTGTGAGTGTGTGTATGGGTCTCTTTGCATGTGTTTATAGAAAAGACTGGAAGGTATAGAGGTCAATGTTACTAGTGTTTATACTGGAAGAAGATAGGCTTAGGATGATGGTTGTTTTCTTCTTTTTGATATATATAGAAAGATCTCGTGTGTGTGTGGTGTGTGTGTGTGTGTGTGTGTGTGTGTGTGTGTGTGTGTGTGTATGGAGAGAGAGAAATGTTTTTATTTAACAGCTGACACCAGAATTCCTCCTAGGGAAAATACCACGATGAGTTGCTGGGAGAGAAGAGAGAATATGGGGAAGTCTCTGGGCCACGTGGCAAGCAGTGGCTGCTGGAAATTCCCTGGGATGGAGGGGCCGAAGGTCCCGCGAGAGCTGGCCGTGGTACGTTCTAATTGGGGTCATTGGCGCTGCCCTGTAGGAACGCTGCCTCTGCCTCATCCTCAGTAAACCAGGCCACATTCTGAGCACCCTCTGTGCGGGGTTTTATGGACATCGAGGAAGGACCTGAGTTTCATGTACGAATCAGGGTGGTGGGGACAGGAACAGTTACAGCACAGACAGGCAGAGCCCCAGAACATGCCCTCGGAGGACCTGCAGGACCCACACATGGCTGTGCGCCTCCCGGGTGCGGAGGCAAGACCGCTACGTGGCGGCTGGAGGCCCCGGGGAGTTGAGACCCCAGCTGACACTGGGTGGCATTTATTCTTCACTTTCTCCACAATGAGCATATGTTACTTGTTCAACTAAAATAGATGTAACTGAAAAAAGAATGTCTGCCACCATCCCAGCCACCGGGCAGAGTGACCACGTGTTGACCAGATGGGCGAGCCGGGCTGGGGGATGAACAGTATCCCAGCCGTGTCTCTGCTTGACTGTAAGGACATAAAACTGTGCGTGCGCGTGCGTGTGCGTGTGCGCGCGTGCGTGCGCGTGTGTGGTGAAGGGGAGTGTGAAGAATTGAACATCGTTGGTGTGTTAAGGGCGTGGGTCGCTGCCTGACTTTTTCCTCTTCTCGTGATTCTTGTTGTTGCTCCAATGTTGTTTGTGCAATAAAAACAGGAAGGAACTGGTGAGCGGGTCAACGTCATTTGGTCAGATGCAGGGACTTTCTTCGTTCCTCTCCAGCTGTGCCCTCACCGCCCCTCATTCCAGAAGCGGAGGGGCGCGCCAAGGAGGGGACCCCGGGGGCACCTCACCCCTACACTCCTTCCAGGGGCCAGGGCCACTCGCTTGTAACCTCCGTTCACCTTCAGGGAAATCCCTCCAGGCAGGAATTCTTCTCCCCAGTTTACAGGTGAGGAAGTGGAGGCTCACGGAGAGGTCACACAGCTGGTACACTGACCGAGCCAGGAAACCAGACCCTGAGCCAGGCCTCAGAGGGCGGGGGACTCACCGTGTAGATGGATTCGGGTGGAGGCTGCTCCCGGCTGCTGGCAGCGCTGGGGCCCGGGCACTTCTGGGCAGTGTGCTTCCGTGGAGCCTGCATCTGTCTCTGTGGGGAAAGGAGTCAGGGCTGGGGACCGGAGGCTCTCCTTCTCCCCACCCCCGACCAGGCCCCGCCAGAGGCAAGGATGGCAGGTTGTCACGAGGCCGCTCAGAAGTGCATCCCTCGGCACCTTCCATCCACCCTCTCCAGGGAAACGGGGCAAATACCTGCAAGACCTACATCAAACCACTCACCTGCCCGGGAACGCCGGAAACGATAAAGATCCCCGGCGAGGCAATTGCCCGCCACCCAGTGCCTGGCTCTGGATGCCACCCAGTGCCAGAGCACAGTGCCAGCAGTGTGACAGGGTCCCTGGCTGCAGCCGATTACTGTGGGTGTTGCTGAGCGAGCCAGCGCAGGCCAGACCCGGTGGCTCTGTGGCCTCACGCAAGCACTTACTCTCTCTGGACCTCAGTTTCCTCGGCCGTGCCCCGCCCCTTTGTGGGATTGCTGCGCAGATTCAGGGAGGTGACGAGGAGGTCAAGCGCTCTTGACACTCCTGTGCCATTTATGTGGCCCTGGGCCAACCGCACACACTCGGGTTAGCCAGGCGGTGTGAAGAAGGGGACACCATCCCTGCCCTCCCGGAGCTTAAGACCCGGTGGCGAGACAGACAATGAACCAGTGGTTTTACCACGTGTGGTTCCTGCGCTGAGACAGGGACAGAGCCTCCAGCGCCGGGCGGGAACAAACGCCTCGCCTGGCAGCAAGGGATGTTTAAGGCTGAGAAGTTCGTTTGGAAGAGAAGGGGGAAGAGACGGAGGGAAGCTGTCCGGATGCCCCCCCCACCCCAATCTCAGGCACACCACACTGCCAACAGGGAAGCAACACAGCCTGATCTCGAGGCAGGACCTAATTAAAAACCCTAGCCGCCTGCCAATCCCCAGACCATTTACTTGGGATTAGCTCTCGAGAGCTACTGAACACTCAGGCAGAAGCCAGCGCCACCCCCAGTCACAGCACAGTAATGGCTCAGGAGTACATGGGGCCTCACTGGGTGCCCGGTGGGGCTCTAAATGCATTACTTGCCTTTTCTCCTGCGCCTCCCTACAAACCTGCAAGACCAGGCTTCATATCATCCCTGTTCCCCCCTCCCCCCGCCACCGAGAGGCTGTGAAGGCTCAGAGAGGGCTCGCAACTTGCCCGAGGTCACAGAGCCAGAAGTGGCAGGGGCAGGATTGGAACCCAGGTCTGTGTGATTCACCAAGATGCTGATCTGACAGTACCTGGAGTTTTCACTCCCCTGTTTTGTTTGAAACTGCAGGTCTCACAGACAGATCGGTGCAGGCATCCGGGCAGCACCTTACAGTTTACAAAGAACTCTGGGACTTATTGTCATTTGATTCTCACAGTAGCCTGAGGAGGTGGGCCTGGACTTCCCACTTGCCAGAGGGGGAAACAGGTTTGTCCAGCTAGTCATTGACTGCCCTTGGATCAAACCCGGATGCCCTGTTCGCAAATCTAGTGGCCCTCCCCTGCACCACCAACTTCACTGCCAAGGCTGGTGGTGTGGGCTCACGGGCGGGGGCTCTCCTGGACCCCACGGTGAGCAAGACCCAGGCCTGGCCTCGTGGCATTCCTGTTGAGGCTGGTGGGGCCGCCAGGGAGGTAAGTGCCACTGTGGGTTCGTGAGAAGGAGTCCATGTCTGCCAGGGGCTGGGGCAGACTTCTCAGGGTTTGCTTGTGCGAGCTGAACATAGGACAGGAGTCTGAGGAAGTGTCCCCGGCCGTGGAAACAGTGCCGTGTTCTTACTGGGGTAGTGATGCTCCTGGGAGCCAGCCTCGCCCCATCCGGGTGCCCTGTCCCAGACCATCAACATTTACCCTTCCGATCATGATTTTCAAATGAATAAACCAATCGGCAGCTCAGGAAACCTGCAGAGCCTCTGTTTCCCCCTCTGTAAAATGGGAGCGATTCCATCACCTTGCCCACCTCACAGCCTGGCCACCTCTGACTCATCTTTCAGGTCTCAGCTCTCATTTACTCCATCACTCCTTCCATAAGCACTATGTGTCAGGGTCGCCCAGACACTGGGGACACCGAGTCCCTTCTTTCTGGGGCTTATGCTCTGGTGGGGGAGACGGTAATGACACAGAAGCAAGGGGGTGGGAGCAAAGCAAGAAGAACCAAGCGAGAAGCAGGGAGACCCTCATTCTGGGCGAGGGGTGATGGCAGCCGGGGCTGGGGGCTGGGGCAGGAGAGAGGGGCTGGATCCTGGACAGACTGTGGGCGGGGCTTGCCGAGGGATCAGCCGTGGGGTGGGGTGGGGGTGGGGGTGGAGGGGGCGAGCACAGCACCAAGCCTTGTGGCCTGAGCATCTGGGGGCCTGGTGCCATGTGCTGAGCTGGGGCCGACCTGGGGGGACTTAGGAGTGCTGTTCCTGACCAGGTGGGTGCAGATGCCCGTGGGTGCCCGCACGGAGTGGACGTGATCTGGAGCTCGGGGGGTGGGGGAGGGGGCTCTGGGCAGCCACATTGGGTGGGACTGTAATCCCGGGAGCGGAGCAGTCACGGAGGAGCGTAGACAGACGAGGAGAGCTCCGAGGAAGGGGCCTGGGAGGTGCCAATGTTCAGAGGTCACAAAAATGTGGCCCCAGCACAGGGCCACCGGGGGATCCTGGGACCAAGGAAGGAGTGTGCCATGGAGGAGGGAGACCTGCTGTGTCTGATGCCCTGCGAGGATGAGGAGGGATCAGCATCGGATGCTGCCAGCTCCCGGGAGCCAACCTTGAGCCCAGGCTGCGTGTGAGCCCTCGAGCCTGCGCTCAGCACCAGAATCATCTATCTGCCTCTTCTGAGTCAGTAGCTCCCGGCTTTGATTCATTTATCAGACGTGGTGCTGGAGTCCTCCACGCCTCTTCCTCCTCGGCCCTGTCCTCCCGGGCCCCGTGGCTGGCTGGCTGCCGGGCCCGTCTCTGGCCTGGCCGGGGCTCCTACTGCACGCCCTGCTCCTGCCCTCAGCTCATGGTTCAAACGCTGGCCATCCAGTTCTGGGGCAGCATCGACAGGGGCCACATCCGAATTTGGATCCAGCTCCGGGGAGCTCTGGGAACTTCTCTGGCAACAGAAACCCAGCAGCAGCTTCTGGCCTCCTGAGTTCTGTGTCCTTCAAGCCCAGGTTCTCACAGCAGCCCCTCCTCGCTCAAGTGCAGGGAGGGACAGCAGGAAGCGTCCATGCACTGTGCTCCCATCAGGGGTCAGGCACCAGCTGGTGACTCGCAAATGTGGTCTCTTCCACCCTTGTCGGGTAAGGGTGGGGGTCCACCCTTATCCCCATTTCTGGAGGAGAAAACAGACTCGGAGAGGGTCGAAACTTGACAAGAGGACAGGGGCTGCATCTGTCTTGCTTTCCACTGTGTCTGGCACTTAGCCCAGTGCCTGGCACACACTAGACACTCAACAGCTATTCCTGCAAGGAGAGGAGGGAAGGCGAGGGACGAAGAAGGCAGGGTCTCCGAGGCCGTGTGGCCGGAGGATCTGAAGTCAAGCTGAGGCTTCGAGGTTCACCCTCTCCTGTCCTCCCTTCGAGACTTTACTGAGCGCCTACTCTGCACCACCGTCTCCCCGGCCTCTCAGGACACTGAGATCCAGTCATTCGAATCCTCTTTTTGCAGAGCAGGGGCTGAAGTGAGGGCTCAGGGTCAAGGTCTTGCCCTGCCTGCTCTGCCCTCACCGGCTGTGCTTCACACTTCATGGGAGGCATTTGTGTGGTCACACAGTAAGCCAAGTTGGGGGGGGGGAGTCCACAGACGGAGTGTGAGTCCCTCAGCACCCCTGCCTGAAGCCCAGTTACTGTGTCACCCCCAGGTTGCAGCCTGGGAGCTGCTCAGTGAGGGCAAAGAAGAGCTGTCCTGCCTGTACCCAGCCTTGGGAGAGCAGCAGGGTGGGGAGGAAGTATATTAAGGGCCAGTCGCCGCCTCTCTGAGCCTCACTTTTCAGAGCTGTAAAATGGGAAGAAAACCGTCACCGAGTGACTCTGGGACGCGAACCAGAGCACGCCCGGGAGGGTGCCTGGCACCCAGCGGCCCTGAGGAAATGCTTCTCCCTTCCTTCTGGGCTGCTGGGGATCCAGAAAATCTGAGATAAGGTTTCCTAATCCGGAGGGCTAGAAATGGTAAGCACGCGGGCTCACGGCTTCCATCAGACACTCAGAGGGACCCGTGACCCGGAAATGGCTCAGCAGCCCTGATGTCTTGCAATAAGACCAAAAAGGATCTGGTGGTGGTGAGTTGGCGGGGCGAGGGAGGGGGCCCTGGTGCAAGTGGCCACGAGGGGCACCTATTCCAGGCACCCCCTCACAGGGTGGCATCCCTAAGCCACAGTGAGTGGGGTGGGGGCGGCGTCGCCGTGTGCCTGCAGCCCCTACCTTCTTCCAGAGCAACAGGGCCGTGGCCGGGAAGCTCAGGACAGTCAGGATGACGATGAAGGAAAAGAGCAGGAGCGCCTGCGGGCCCTGCGGGGGCTCTCGGTACCCTGTGTCTGGGTGGAGGGCAGGGAAGCAGAGACGTTAGTTGACTGGGAGAGACACACCCCACCCCCCAACCCTACTTCCAACTCTCCCCCACCAGGACCCCCCAGACCCCGCCTCTGCTGAGGTCCGCCTTCCCACACTCGCCTTGGCTATGTTTCTATGTTTGCTGCCTTGATTCTCGTTAGCGGTAAGGACTACATCCTTTGCTTCTTAGGTGCCCCTGCCTCGGTGCCTTGGCTTCACCGAGAGGTGCTTATGGGACCTGGGCGAGTCATTTCGCCTCCTGGGGCCTCCCCCTTTCCACACGTGAAGTGGTGATCATACGGGCAGGAGTGGTGAGGGTGAAGGCGGTGGGCTTGTACAAGGCCTGGCAGGTGCTGCCGGCACCAGGGGTAGGTGAGAAGCCCAGCCCAGCCCTTTCCCTTGAGCCATCCAGCCTTTCATCCACGCCTTTCTCCTCCCATGCCTCTGTCCACCCCTCTGTCCAGCTGGTTGGCCGAAAATTGCGGAGTGCCAACCACATGCCAGGCACTTGAGCGTCTGTTATTTAACTAACACATCCTACTACCGGGCGCCAGCCCTTGCATTCAGGAAAAGCTTCTGACAGGCAGGGTATTGCCATGAAGAGTAGGGCCAAGGTGACATCCTGGCGAGCAGCAGGACTGGGGGCCAAACGCAGGTCCGTGGGATTCTGTCACCCTGGCCTCTACCAGTGGGGGTCACAGACATGCCTCAGAGAACCCTGACTTCAGTAATGGGCTGTTCTGAACCTTTTGGAGTCACTCCTCTTTTGAGAATGTGATGAAAACTAGGAATCTGCCCCCAGAAAGATGTACACGGGCCGTGTCTTTGCTCACAGGTCTCTACAAACACACGTGCACATGCCCCATTCTGTGCTCACCCAACTAAGGGTGCCAAAGGGACACTGAGAAAAGGGCCTGCCAGAGGTAGCCAGATCCACACCCCAGGCCTCTGCCCTTGCCACACAAAGATGGGCATATCGGCACACCTGTGTGGCCAGGGGCCCCCCCCGAGGCTGCTCTGCTCTGTTTTGCCAAAGCTGAACAATGAGGCAGACGTTCCCCACTTCGGCTCCCGTGCCCCAAAGTCTGCCGGATGAAACCTCTGGGCCCCTCGCCCCGGGAAGGGCCGCCGAGGAAGCTCACCTCTGACCAGGATGAAGGTGCCGTTGCCTATAACCCTGGAGTCCGGCCAGTGGACGGAGCAGTAGTAGGTGCCAGTGGCAGACGAGTCAGGCAGCTTGGGGGTGATCTGACACTCTATGGTGTGGGTCTGGTTCTCTGTGCCTGGACCAGGTTTGCAGCTGGTCTTCTCCTCAGAGCTCCTCTGGCCCTGGAGGTCCACATGAAAGTAGCTGACGGTGAAGTCCTTGAACTTGGGGGTGTACGGGTAGGTAATCCTGCAGCTGAAGGGAACGCCCTTGTTGGCCAGAGAGACGACAATGGGGAGGCCGGTGTGGGTCACTGACTGCCCTCCTGCAGGGGAGGAAAAGGAGAGAGCGGTTGCTTCAATCCCCTGCTTCCCCTTGAGGACCGTGGCCCACATTCACGCCCCACACCCGCAGTGTGTGCAGGTCAGGTGGTGTCCAAGCGCTTTACACGCTGTGGCTCTATACTTCCCGACACGCCCAAGGCACAAGTGTGTAAGGGCTCCATTTTACAGCGAGGAAGAGTCTGGGGTCAGGGAGGTCAAGCCGCTAGCTTTCGGTTTCTCTGCAGGTATGGAGTGGAGCTGCCATCCCCCGACCCCGGGTTGGAAGACCCCAGACCCCAAGCTTCCAAGCACTCTCCCTCCCAAAGGTCAAGAAGCCACGTCGGATAAAAGCACAGGTCTGAGACAACCCGGAGCTGGTGAAGGAGGAGAAGTAAAGAGGAAAGAGGCAGGAAACAAAACAACGAAACCCTGCCGGGCAGGAAGAAGCACTTCCTGGCATAGACAGGCACACAGAGGGAGGCAGGTCTGCCCAGGGCTCTCCCCAGCCCCGGGGTGGGGGGGGGGACATGCCAGGCGACAATCAGGAGAGACAAACCTCTCCCTGAATCTGAGCTTGGAGAAGAATTTGTCAGGTTTTTACAGACAATTACAAGCAACGTCCCAGAAGCAGTTTTCCAACAACGCAGAGGTGTTCCATATGCAGCCATTTGGCCGTGAGCACGACGAAGGCAGTTCTCTGGGAGCTGTCCCCCCCCCACCCCCACGTACCACCCCCCTCTCATCAGAGGCACCTAGGAAAACAGTTTGCAAGCCCCCAAAGCAGCAGCCTGCCCGGCTGGGCGGCCCGCCCTCCCGCAGGTTCTGAGGCGCTGGTCAGATCCTCTGCTGGGTCGGCAGCTGCCACCCACCCTGCGGACTTCAGCTGCACAAGCCACCCCCAGCTTCACTATGCCCTGTCCCCCAGCACCTTCCTTCTCCTGCAGCTGGACAACAGACGGCTCTAAACTGAGGTCGGCATCGAGCAGCCAAGAACATGCCGGCCAGGCTGGTAGTGGGAGAAGACCATGCACTGGAGCCACCCGGACGGAGCCAGCGGGCTTTATCTGGTTGGGGGAGTGAGGTGCGGGCCTCCCACCTGGGGTCGGTGTGGGCCTGGCGAGAGGCCGGGCCGGCTTCTTTGGTTCCTTCCTGGGTCTTTTCAGCTCAACCTGGGCCGGATCCTCCAGGGAGGTGAGGCCAGGCCCCCTGGGAGACTCGGGGACAGGGGCGGAGACGGCCCTCCACACCCGTTAATCCCTCCAAGCTCGGACCAAACTGATATTTTGAGCTTCCCGGGGAGCAACTAAAGAGACACCCCCTCCCCCCAAGAACTCAAGCCAGTTCCAGGGAGTCGACTGGCGTGTCTGGATGTCACAGTGGCTTGACTCTCTCCTGTGTGATACTCATGCACGGAGACGCCACTGAGCCAGCCCCGGGGGCGCCCCTCCGGTGAGCGCGGGGGAGGGGACTTCACGCCGCACTGTAGATCTCTGAGCCGGTAGTGGTTGTTGTTTAGCTAGAACGATATATTCGTTTTGTCATAAAACAAGGAGCCTTGATTCACGGCTGAGGTCGGAGGCGTGGCAGGGGCAGGGTAGGGGCGCGGAGCCGGCGGGAGGGGGGTTGCGCCTGACGCCCCAGGGTCCCAGGCAGGCCGAGAAGGACAGGAGGCGAGGAGCAGTGCCCGCCAGCCCATGCTGTGTCCTTCCTGCGCACACCGGCCGCCGCCCCCTTCTGCAGCCACCTCTGCTGTCCCCTCTGCCTGGGACCGCCACCTCCTCACCTGGCCACCTCCCAGTTAGTCCCCCACACTCAGCTCAGGAACCACTTGCCGGCTCTCACGTACCTCCTCTCGTCGGGTTCTCGTGGTGACCCTGCAAAGTGCCGGCAACGGGCTGGCGTTTCCTCAAGAGGGCCGGCAGGTCGGAACCCATCCAAAACCCCCGGGAAAGTGGCTACGCCGAGGCCTCTCCCCCTCCCCCAGGGCCTCCTACCCCTCCTCTCTCGTATCTAAGAGGCCACTCCAGGCCCGGGGAGGCTGGACATGCTGTCAGCACGGCGAGGCCACCTTCCTGTTTGTCCTGGCAGGAAGACATTCATCCAACTGTCTTAAAAAATTATCCCCATTGGAGGTATCTTTCTAGAAAATGAAGGAATCTGCTAGTGCAATTAAGCCAATCTTTTACATTTCTGGGGAAATCTATAAAAATAGATGACCATTGTTCTGTATTCTTCTGGGATGTGTTATTTTAAGGTCAGAGGGACAGGATTGTGGAAATGTATGGTCTTGGCTCAGGTCTCCCACAGAGAGAACCTCAGACCTGGGGTGAAACTGCTGTCTCCAAAAAGTGAAGGGATGAGGCCATCTCTATGGACCAGTGAGGTCAGCCAATCAGGAGAGACCAGGCCAAAAACAAGGAGGAGGACAGGAGGCCTGCTCTTGCAGCAAAGGCGATTGGGCTCTGACCTGATGATGTAGCTAACTGCTTCCAGCGCCCCTTCTTTTTACTGGGTGTCAGCACCCCAGGGCCTGGACCATGGCGGCCCAGCTTCCCCCTCCTCTCCTGGACCTGTGCCTCCAAGAAGCCCCTCTGGGGTCCAGGCTGCTCCAATTGGCTGCCACCAAGAAGCATCCGCCAGTTAAGGCTCCGTGCTACAGACAGGTTCCGAGTAATTTCTGAGTCCACAGATGCTTTTCAGCTACCAGTTGTTTGCAGCTCCAACAAACATTTAAGAGTATCAGTTAGATCACAGGCCCTGTTTGAGGTCCAGAGGGGCTCCCTGCCCTGGCAATGTCCCCAGTCTAACAGGGATGGGAGGGAGCCTGGAGTGGAAAACCTGGTGGGGAGGGAACCACTAACTGTGACTAGGGAGGAGACGAAGGGGTGGTGATGCCCTGGGGGTCTGGAAGCAGGAACGCACATGTACAGTCAGGCCAGAACTGGCCCAAGGAAAGAGCAGAAAGAAAACGTATAGAAAACGTATTCTGGCTCGGTGTGACACAGACCCCACGTCAACTAAACACCGTGACAGGACTTCCCTGGTGGCTCAGGGCTTAAGAATCCTCCTGCCAATGTAGGAGACACAGGTTCGAGCCCTGGTCCGGGAAGATCCCACATGCCGCCCGCGAGCCACAACTACTGAGTCCACGTGCCTCAACTACTGAGACCTGTGCACCTAGAGCCTGTGCTCTGCAACGAGAGGAGTCACCACAATGAGAAGCCTGGACACCGCAACGAAGAGGAGCCCCCGCTCGCCGCAACTAGAGAAAGCCCCCGCGCATCAACGAAGACCCAACGCGGCAATAAGTAAGTAAGTGAGTGAGTAAATAAATCAATAAAATAAAAATAAACACCGTGATGATCCTATGAGGCAACGATTGCAACCCCATTTTGCAGAAAAGAAAACAGAAGGTCTTAGATGTCCAAAGCCACAGAGTCCCTAAACGGTAGAGCTGGGATTTGAACCGAAGTTTGTCTGATTGTGCTTAAGGAAGAAAAGCCAGCACTCAGGTCAGGCAGCGGAGTCAGACCCAGCCAAGTGTGACCGGTGCCAGACTGTGAGCCTTCGTGGTGGTAACAAGCACAGGAGACATCACATGCTAAAGAGAGGGGAGGGGCTTCCCTGGTGGCGCAGTGGTTGAGAGTCCGCCTGCCGATGCAGGGGGACGTGGGTTCGTGCCCCGGTCCGGGAGGATCCCACGTGCCGCGGAGCGGCTGGGCCCGTGAGCCATGGCCGCTGAGCCTGCGCGTCTGGAGCCTGTGCTCCGCAACGGGAGAGGCCACAGCAGTGAGAGGCCCACGTACCGCAAAAAAAAAAAATAATAAATAAATAAATAAATAAATAAATAAAGACAGGGGTTTGTCAGACCCCTGGTAGGACGCATACTTTTTCACAGTTGGAGGCTGACAGGTGGCTGCACGGCTGCAAGATGACATAGAAACCACAGACCAGACAGTGTGGGTGAAGAGGGGGCTTGGACACAGCTACTGGGGCACCCAACCTGCCCTGCGGGGGCCTGCTCCTCACCCTCGATGCAGAGGGGCTTCCTTGGGGTGATCACAGAGCTTAAGGTGTGCCCCCTGAGTGCCCCCACAGGGATGGCACACCGGCTGCTGTCTGTCTCAAGCCCTGTATCGGCTGCATCACGCTTTGGCCCTAGTTCAGCAAAGGGAGTGTGTCTCCCAGGGGACAAGGTGGGCCAGCCTGGGGACTCTCTTAGATTCATGGGCTGTCAAGAGGGGCAAACGGCCCAGGGAG
Source organism: Kogia breviceps (assembly GCF_026419965.1). NCBI lineage: Eukaryota > Metazoa > Chordata > Mammalia > Artiodactyla > Physeteridae > Kogia > Kogia breviceps. The sequence continues at coordinate 96,694,055 of NC_081321.1, forward strand.
GAGGACTGGGATGGAGCTTGGATTCCTGAGGCTGTGGCAGGAGGGAGAAGCACAAGGGCCCGGTTGGGGGCCCCTGAGTGGTCACGGAAGTGCCCGAGAGAGTCCACTCCACAGCCTGCAAGCACCCAGAGACAGGCCCCGTGTCCGCAGTACCTGATGGGCGGGGCTTCTCGCCCCTTCCCGCTCCACCCGCTTGACACGTGGGGACGCTCGAAGAGGGGGTCTGAGCGGAGAAAAGAGGGAAGAGGGCCCTCACCCCTTACTCTTACCCCATGGCACCAGGAATGAGTTCAGTGGCAATCAGTTCTGAATCTGGGCTGTGACTCGGGTTTGGAGACTTGAAGAACTCATTTGCGACGGTAAATGACCTCAGGTCTCTGCCGTGCTCAGAATGGCTGGAGCAGCTCCAGGCGCGGAGGAATCTCCGCACACCAAGAGATCTGGGCTGCAGGAGCGTCACAAAGTTGCTTTTGGATAATCCTGTGTATCCCGGCGCAGCCTAGGCCCGGACGGGCACCAGGAGGAAAGCACTTCAAGGAGCCTGGCGTGTTTTCTGCAGGAGGGACGGATTGGTGGCCGAAGGGAGAAGGGGCTGGAGGTGGTTGCTCTTCCCCATGCAGGTCTGAAAGGAAAAGAGCAGGCGGGCGGCGCAGGGAGCATTTGAAGGTCGAGTCCAGGGGGAGTTTTTCTGGATGGGAGAACTGTGAGCCTGTGTCAGTGTGGGTGGTACAGGACCCGGGAGGGGGTGCAGCCCCGTTGGGTGAGGTCCACGGCAAGTGGGAGGAGGCTGGGAGCAGGGTCAGCCAGAGAAGGATTGGGAAAGAGTTGCAGCAGGGCGTCTGGGAGGGCTCCACTCCCCAGGGCCACCACCCCAGCCCCACATAGCTGTAAGCACCCAGAAGCTTGCACTGGGCAGCACGGCTACCCCCCAAGCCCTGCCCACTCCTACTTTGCAGGAGATGGTGTTTTCAGGGATGGTACATCCTCTACCACTCACTTACTGGCAGCTCCAGGGACTGCTAAGAAGCCTGCAGCCTGAACAGAAACGGCGCGGGGAGGGTTGGGGGGCAGGGGAGGGGTGCCTGGGAGAAGACCAGTTTCCAGAGGTAGCAGGCCTGGGTTTGGATCCTGGCTCTGCCATTAAAAACTGTGCAACCTGGGCTTCCCTGGTGGCGCAGTGGTTGAGAATCCGCCTGCCGATGCAGGGGACACGGGTTCGTGCCCCGGTCTGGGAAGATCCCACATGCCGCGGAGCGGCTGGATCCGTGACCCATGGCCGCTGAGCCTGCGCGTCCGGAGCCTGTGCTCCGCAACGGGAGAGGCCACAACGGTGAGAGGCCCGCGTAACGCAAAAAAAAAAAACAAAAAAAAACTGTGCAACCTTAGGCAAGTGACTTGACTTCTCTGAACCTCGGTATCTTCCCTGCAACAAGGGGAGAAAAACAGTGCCAAACTTTCAGGGTTGTCATGAGAACAAATGGGTCCAAGGACACGGCGTGCTTGCCACAGGGTCAGGCTGCCTTTCCCCGGTGACAAGGAGGCAGGGAAGCCAGACCGCTCCTAAGCCCTCACTGTGAACATGGAAAGGCAAATGCCAGCCTGACTCTTCTGCCCATGTAAATGAGAAGCCCACAGCACAGGGCACTGCAGCACAGGGTGGCGTCCGGGCCTGACAAGACCCCCAAGGACTCCCTGCCTCCTGCCCCAAGCCTGTGTAACACCTCAGGCCCTGTGCTGGGCCGGACACCAGGGGGTAGGCGACGCCGTGGGGCGTGGACCCTGGGCCTGGCCCTCGAGGCTCGCCTGCCCGGGTGAGCAGTGTGTGTCCAGGGGCTCTGAGCCGGGAGAGCCCTCCCTCCCAGCAGCCTCCTTCCCCCATCCTGCCTGCTAATCTGTGACCCCTGTTGGGAGAGACTTTATCTACCACCCGCTGGTGCCTGATTCCTCCCTTTTCCGGTTCTTCTTTTGAATCTGTGGGCGCTTGAACTGTGGGTTTGAGAGCTGGCTGGCAGTTGATGCCTCACTCCCCACTCCAGCCCAGGGACTCCATGCCGAGTCTCTGGTGGAGGGATCTGTAATCAAGGAACTTGACTGGGTGTGGGAGGGGTGCCCACACCATCAGACCTCTCCATCCCCAGCACAGCAGCCTCCTCTTCCACCTTGACAGCTCCAGCATCTATCCTTCTCTTCTCCCCAGCCAGGCTTGCTGGGCATTGCCCTCGAGGGGGATCCACCAGCCATCCTGCTCCTGCCCTGCCTGGCCCTGCCTGGACACCCCACCAGAGGAGGCCCAGGAAGGAGTCTGAAACCAATTTACAGGGTCAAGACATGTAATTTTAAAAAATAGGGCTTCCCTGGTGGCGCAGTGGTTGAGAGTCCGCCTGCCGATGCAGGGGACGCGGATTCGTGCTCCGGTCCGGGAAGATCCCACGTGCCGCGGAGCGGCTGGGCCCGTGAGCCGTGGCCGCTGAGCCTGCGCGTCCGGAGCCTGTGCTCCGCAGCGGGAGAGGCCGCAGCAGTGAGAGGCCCGCGTACCGCAAAAAAAAAAAAAAAAAAAAAAAAAAGTAGAACATGGAGCATCTCTTTTGTAGTAAGGACGCTGTTTGTGACCTTCTGGTTTGTCATATTCCTACAACTGGATTCGGACAGGGTCACGCTATAACGCGCATCCCTTAACTTTGGGCCACTGTTAAAGAAATTTCTTTTAAGTCCTTGTCCCGGCGGATCCCGTTCATTCCCTCGGGCCCTGTGCAGCCGCACTCAGCTGCCCTCGGTCCTCACTCACCCGCTCCCCGACAGACGCCAAGTCTACCAGGCTCTTGAGCCTTTGCCCACACTATTCCAGCTGCTCCCCCCCTCTCCCCAGGCTGTGGAGTCACCCTCTCAGTCTGCAGGACTTGCTCACCTCCTCCCTGAGCCACTCCTGGGGGCACGGCCCCTGCCCGCAGAGCACAGACCCTCAGCCTTTGCCGTCAAGCCTCCGAGGATAAGGACTAACTCCACCGGGCGTGTTCCCTTTTGCAGATGAGAAAACTGAGGCTCAGAGAAGGGAGGAGGTGGGCCCAGTCGGCACAGCGGTTACTAGTGGAGGAAATGGGATTTTAAGCTGTGTCTCTTTGAGCAGATAACCCCCACGTTCTTATCCACTATTCTGGGCTACAGTGTGAAAATCTCAAAGCAAGCAAAAGAAAAAACTTTTCAAATGAAAGAACTGCCCTCTTTTAAAGGGAGACAAAAATTGAGAGGCCTTTCCCCTCAATTTGGGTCATCTAATAGGGAAACACATCTGACGGCCCGAAGGGGGTCTGAGGATGGTGACCAGCCCTGCAGCATTAGGGGGACCCTATACCGTTGCCCAGCTCAAGAGAGCCTGTGGCTCCCAGAGCAGAAACCAGTGGCCCCATGAGCCCTGTACAGACTGGTGCTGTGGCGGGGCCAGCCGGAGTCCCTCCCTCACCGTGGCACTGACATCCTCTCACCCCTAGAATCTGGCAGCCTCCCCTGCACGCCCCTCCCTCCCCGGTCTCTCCAGCTGCCCTGGGCCACTCACTGTTCCTCTCGCCATCCAACCCCAGAGCCAGGCCCTGGCCCCACCTTCCCCCTCTGCCTGGAACTCAATCCCTTTCCAGGGCACCGAGCCAAGGGTATGAGAGCCCAGAGGTGGTGATCAAAGGTATCCATTCCAACTGAGGTCGATTTTAAATGAAAACGCTTTGTCCAGCTACAGAAGAAAGCAGTTCCCACGGTCTTTATTTTAGGCATGGAGTTTTGCCCTCCAATTTAATTCTGGCATCTCTCAGAGCCGTGCCTTTTTTTCAAGGCCCTTCTGATGGGCTGCTAGGAAGACACAGATGCGGGGCTGCTGGTTTTATCACAGAGCTCTGGCCATTTGCCTGAGCACGAATCCCAGGATGCCACAGAAAAACAGGTGAGTCCTTCAGGACTCATGCATCAAACATGACGGTGCGTGGCCAAGCAGCTGATTAGGGAGAAGCACCGAGCAGGCGTTGGAAGGCAATCTTTGAACAGAGCGTGTGTATCCTGGAGCTTTTAGCGCTGATGCCCTCGGAACACTGCCATCAGACTGGCTGTCACATCTTTCAACACCTCCGAATGACAAAGATGCTCACGGATGTGGCGTGCCGGGGGGTGGGGGGCGCGGGGAGGGCATTTCCACGCCTGCCTGCGTGCTGTTCTCCCGCCTCCAGACTCTGGACCCTGGGTGCACGGTGACCACACGGGGACGCAAGCCAAGTGCAGAATGTCAAATGTTTAGTCCCAGAAATGTACAAGCTTCCCCGGTGTTAACTGGTATTTTTATAGCAGTCACCTCCCTTTTGGCCTGTTTTGAAAGGCAAGTCGCTCAAACTCTGGAGCTCGTTTGAGGCTGTGGCCTGGGGACTCTGTTTCTCCCTTCACAACCCCTTAAAGTAGGGGGTCAGGATGGGGTGGAAGTATGATAGAGCCAACGGGTGGAGTGAGGTTCTGCTCTTTTGTCTCCGAAAGGGGAGAAAGGGAGCAAGGGGGATAGACGCCACCAGGACGCACCCGTCAGCAAGGAACGTGTGTCCCCCCCCAAAGTCCCACTGCCACAGGGAAGGGACCTGCCTGATGAAGCTGAAAATGGTGAGATAAAGGGGAGTCTCAGGGATGGCAGAAACCCAGTGGAGGAGACCCAGCCCAGACAGAAGGGGCACGGGCTTCCCGGAGAGGCGACCCTTGGAGCTGGCACTTTGGTTTTTAAATTATAACCCTTTAGGGCACGCCCCCCTCCCCCCACCCCCCGCATTATAAAAGCACAACACGCTCGCTGTATAAATTCTAGAAACCACAGCGAAGGATCAAGAAGGACCTCAAGCTTGTGTGCGGTTCTGCCCGCGTGACATCACAGCTGTGAGCATTTTGGTCTTTCTTTCCCATCTTTTTTACCCGAGCTGAGCTTTGGAGGATCTTTGGAGGAAGAGTCGTCGGAGGCAGCCAGGTTTAGAGGGGAGGGCGCACGCGAGGGGGTTTAAGCGCAGGAAAGCTCCTGGGTGAAGCTTCTACAAGGCTTGAAACAGACCAAGGAGTTAGGGGACTCCAGAGCCATGGTGGAGTTGAAAGAAAGGGTTTGAGTGGGGGCCGGGGTGAGGTGGGGGGTTGACTGTTGACCTGGAAACCTGGGGAGCCTCTGCGGGCCTCAGAATTGGGAAGTGACACGATCACACTTGATGTTACAGGGAAACGACAAGAGAAATACTAGAGAGCGCCAAACAGCCTTCCTCAGCCGCCTAAAACCCTCGCATCAGTGACTCCTTCTGTGGGATTCGGCGCCCCCACCTCCAGCTTCCTTTCAAAATATAAATGCTTCTGGCTGAAAACACACTGACTCCTTCCTGCGGATGCCTCCGCCAGATCACACTTTTATCCCGACTTCTCTTAAATCTCCCCCTCCCCAAAGATCCTATACCCTCCGGGCACAAAATCACTCAACTGCCCTCCATCTTCCTCTCCCACCCCTTCGGCATTCTCCAGTCTGCCATCCTGGTCCTTCCCTCTTATCCCATCCCCTCCCCTCCCAACATCTGATGCTTTCCACCCAGGAGGTCAGCAAAGACCCTGGCGGCTAAGCTGTGGCTCCCATTCTTTCTGGCCTTGACCCTGGCCCCATAGATGCCTTCCTCTCCAGCCTTCCCCTTCTCTCTTTCTTACACAGACACCTCCTAAGATTGGGTACTTGTTCCTTGGCTGTCTGTACCCTCACCTGCCCCAGGTAAGCTCAGTCATGCTCCACACCTCTGAGCTCCTGCACATTCAGAGCCACAGGTGGACACCTTGGGGAGGAAGGCTGGTTTGTCAGGGACTGGGAGAGTCGACCAGAAAGGGCCCCACAGAGAAAGTAAGAAAGCACCAGAGTTTGACCTTGACCAACAGGTTGGAGTCACCAGGTAGGCAAGTGAGAGGACACCTTCCAGGCCAAGGGAGAAGCAGGAGTGAAAGCTCAGGGGCAGACGGTCATCAGCGTGGCTCAAAGTGGGGTGTGGGAAAGGGGGGCAGGAACCTGGGAGGAAAGGGTAGCCCAGGGCAGGTGGGGGGGGGGAGGGGGGAGGGGGAGGGTTCTATCGAAATTCTCTGCAGCAAGAACCAGCTGATGGCAATGAGGCTGTCTGCAGCTGTGCTCCACGGACCCAGGGGTGATCATCCTTATATATACACACTCTCTCTTGGGTCCCTAGCCCCATGGGACAGGTCTGAGAAGGGGAGGTTCTGATTTAAAGGGTATGCATGCTTTAAATTTTGGTATGTGTTGCCAGGTATGAACTCGCCTTTGGAAACGTACCCTTGGACCCTGTGACCAACGCTGTAGCAGGTGCCTCTCCCGACTGTCTGAGGATGGGCTGCCTGACGGGAGGAGGCCAAACCTGCACTTGAGCTTGGGTTGCACCCACTTGGCGCCTCCTTCCCGCCCCCACCCCTGCCCCACAGCCTGCCCACGAGCAGCAGGCAGAGACCAGGCCCAGAGCCTCAAGAGGGCGCCAGCTCTGGCCCCACCCTGTCTCCACCACAGCCCACGCAGTCTTGGGGTGGCTGTGTGTGTTGACGGCGGAGCAGACGCTCACCAGGTCCGCTGCCCCCTCGAGGCAGCCTGTCCCCACGATGGAGACCCACGAACCCTCCCTGGTGGGTCCCAGGTGCCAGCCCTGGGGCCATCGGTGGTCCTGGATGTGCCCTCCTCTTGCCACTGGCAAGAGGCCCGCACAGGAGGGTACTGAGTGCCACGATAGGGAAGTAGGAGCACAGGGTGGCCAGGTGACTTGGCCACAGTCTTCCAGGACTCAAACCCAGGTAGGTCACACTGTCCTCTGCCAGGAAGCCAGGTAGGTGCCCCACCTGTGCCAATATCACACCTACTGCCTCTCCCTCCACCTCTCCAGGCTCATTGCAATCGCCCCCTCCCCTTCCTCTGCCTTTGGCCCCCACCCCAGTGCCTGACACCCGCACTCCCACTACCGTGGGGCCCCCCCTAGATCCTTGACAGGCAAGCAGTCAGGTGGAGGGTCAAAGCCTGTTTCCCGGCTTACGTTTACCCAGCACCCCGACACCCTCTCCCTCATTCACGAGTCAGGAGGGTCTCGTCACTCCTCTCCTGGTGGCATCACACCTCCACCCTGCTCGGAACTCCGGGGTTTGTCCGGCTGCGAGTTGGGTTCACCCTGATACCGTTAGCATTTGCTGGGCATCCTCTGGGTGCCAGGCGCCACGCTGGGAGTGAAGGATTCGAAGCCAAGTAAGTCCACGCGTGTTCTGCCCTCTCAAAGCTCACAGCCCATATGGGGAGGCCGACGGCGCAGAGAGAAGCAGCCTTAATGGGAATATACCCCCTGGAGGCACCGAACGCACGTGTGCCTGGAGACCACACATGAGGAGTCACAGCCGCAGACGGGAACACCTGGGACGTCAATCATAACTACATAGATGGCAGTACATTCACGCCATGGGCCGCTCCACAGCAGGGGTTGACAAACATGTTCTGTCAAGGGCCAGGTACTGAATACTTTACACTTTGCGAGCCATATGGTCTCTATTGCAGCTACTCAACTCTGCCGCCGTGGGGCAAAGGCAGCCGTAGATGAGCCGTGAGTGGCTACGCATGGCTCTGTTCCAGTAAAACTTTACTTATGGACACGGAAAAGGGGATACCGTCACCATTCGGTATCCAGGGGGGATTGGTGCCAGGACCCATCATGGATGCTAAAATCCAAAGATGCTCAAGAGAGGGGGGTATCTTGTGCGGGTTGAGGGGTACAGGGGCTTTGGGACACTAGAATGCTCTCTTTCTTGAGCTGGGTGGTAGACACACAGGACTATTTATTTAATATGTATTGTACTTTTCTGGGTCTGTATTATTTTTCATGATATAATGGCATAGGATTCATAAAACGGCATAGACCGTCAACTGGATATATCTTTTTTTTTTATAAGAAGATGTTGGGGGTAGCAGTTTATTAGTTAATTTATTTATTTTTGCTGTGTTGCGTCTTGGTTTCTGTGCGAGGGCGTTCCCTAGTTGTGGCAAGCGGGGGCCAATTTTCATCGCGGTGCGCGGGCCTGTCACTATCGTGGCCTCTCCCGTCGCGGAGCACAGGCTCCGGACGTGCAGGCTCAGTAGTTGTGGCTCACGGGCCCAGCTGCTCCGCGGCATGCGGGATCCTCCCGGACCAGGGCTCGAACCCGTGTCCCCTGCATTAGCAGGCAGACTCTCAACCACTTCACCACCAGGGAAGCCCTGGATGTATCTTAAAAAACATAATGTTGAGGGACTTCACTGGTGGTCCAGTGGCTAAGCCTCCACGCTCCCAATGCAGCAGGCCCAGGTTCGATCCCTGGTCAGGGAAGTAGATCCTGCATGCATGCCGCAACTAGGAAGTCCGCATGCCACAACTAGAGATCCCACACGCCGCAATGAAGATCCACGTGTCGCGACTAAGACCTGGAGCAGCCAAATTAATTAATTAATTAACATAAATAAATAAAATTATTTTAAAAAACAAAACAAAAAAACCTAATGTTGAGTGAAAGATGCAGGTCTCAAAGAACACCCACGGTATCATTCTGATTATACAAAGTTCAAAAACAAGCCAGACTAATCTATATTACTTAGGGACGCAAACTAAAGGATAAAAGTATAAAGAAATGCCAGGAAACGATTGACCCAAATTCAGGATCGTGGTGCCTCTGAGGGGAGAGGGGTTGTCTGGGGGTGTCCAGAGGCTTTGGGGCACTAGAATGTTCTCTTTCTTGACCTGGGTGGTAGACACACAGGCTTTTGTTTTATAATATTTATTGTACTTTTCTGTGTGTGTATGCTATTTCACAATTTTCAAAAAGAAAGCAATGACAATAGGACCAACTGGAATGCATCTGAACCCCTACCTGACGAGCATTTATAATCCACCTGGAATCATATCTCGGTGGGAGTTGTATCCCACAGCTCTGCTAAGAGACCCTCCTCCCCAGTCAAACTGAACCTCTCACCATTCCCTCGCCCTGCCTCTGCCTTCTGGCCTCCCAGCCTTTATTCGTGCTGTGCCTGCCACCCACCCACCTGCTCTGTCTCCTCCCCGTCTCCCCTTCCAACACGCCCCCAGCCCCACCTCCAGCAGAGAGGTGCTTCTGGTCCACCCGCCTTGAAAGCTCTTTATTGGGATTAGACGAAGATGAAAAGCAGAGGCCAGTCCTGACAGAGGCCCAGAGCTGCGGGAAGGGAGGTAGTTGGCTCCTGAGCATCTTGTGCACAACAAAGGGAGCAGTGACCCTGAGCCCAGAGCAAACGGGGGAGGGGAGGCAAGCCTGCATCGGGACTCTGGCCTTGGGTCTTGTCCTGCGGGTGAGTCTCACGGACTCCACTGGGCTTGGGGTGGGGGCTGTGGCTTGTTCACCACCAGGTCCCCCCGGTGCCTAGAACTGGTCCTCTTCAATGACTATTTGAGAAATAAATACAGCCCAGAGCTCTGGAAAGGCCAGGGAGAGAAAGAGGACTGACTTTTTTGAGGACACCGAGGCTCAGAAAGGTTAAGTAACTTGCCTGAGGTCACACAGCAGTCAATATAAGAAGGCAGGACTTGAACATGGTCTGTCTGGCCTCAGAGCCCTTGGAGGTGACTTGACGCTTGGTGGAAAGAGGGCTAGAGCAGGTGTGCAGCTGCTCCCAGGAAAGCTGAGCCTCAGACTCAGATGATTCACCTCTGAGGAGAGCAGGTGCCCACGAGACCAGAGGTGGCTGCTAAACCCTTTGAGAAAAGTAGAATTTGCCGAGGGCTCAAGAGACCAGAGGGGAGCAGGAGGAGGAGGTTTGGGAGCAACAGAGGTCCTGAGATGCCATCCGAGGGTGTGCTGGAGACCCCTGGAAAAGTCGAAGTGACCCCAAGGAACCCGTGGGCTCCCCAAGATGTAGAGCCAGCCAACTGACTCTTGCATTTCGATTGGCTCCTCTAGGCTGGCAGGTGGCTGACATTCCCTGAGCCCTAACCACATGCCCTCACCTCAGTCTGGGGATATGCCACCAGCAAGCACCACTGTCGCACCCACTTGACAGATGAGGCCATCGAGGCCCAGAAACATTAAGAACCTGCCCAGGGGCCCAGGATGAGTTGCAGAGCTCAGACCCAAACTCAGGCTGAACGCCCCTGACCTGCACTCAATGCTGCATCAGGCGGTTCAGGGAAACGGTGCACTGAGCCAAAGCTTCAAGAACAATGCTCCGCAAGGCCCCCCGGCGGACACAGTTGAGGCCGCAGGCTGGGTCTTGGTGCTGGCAGTCGGTGGAGCTGTTTGCACCAGGCTGGTGGGTGAGGTCAGGGGAGGTTTGGGGGGCGTGGGAGAGGTAGGGTTCCCTCCGCCAAACCCTCAGAGACAAGAGGGTGGGGAAGGGGTGTGGCACAGCAGAGAGACAGAGCCAGGCGCCCACAGGGGAAGGACCAGGAATAATGGGGTGCTGTCTGCTGCTCCAAGAGGTTCGAGAAGGGACTTCCCTGGTGGTCCAGTGGTTAAGACTCCACGCTCCCAGTGCGGGGGACCCGGGTTTGGTCCCTGGTCGAGGAACTAAGGTCCCAGATCCCGCAGGCTGCAAGGCGCTGCCCCAAACTAGGAGAGTTTCTAGGAGACCACAAGGTGTTTCCACCTCTTGCGAAAGAGCAGAGTTTCTCTTTTGTATAATGTTTGCTGCAATACTGGGGGAAAAAAAAATCTGTTGTTTCTTTTCAGTCAAGAGAGTTACAAAAATGCTTTTCACAGCAGCACCCGAAAAGTCCCTTCCACTCAGGTACTAGGATGTGCCAGGTCCCTTCTGGGGAGGAGGGACCACACAGAGAAATGATGGGAATTGGGGGGAAATTAAGTTAATGCAAAAGTAGGAGTTCCAACACATTGTCACCAACAAGCCACCTTTCCTCAGGGCACCTTTGCATCCGTCCCTGGGTGGGTGAGTGGGGGGGGGGGGTGAGGTGCCCAGATGAAAGGAGGGGACCTCGCAGGGGGCCGCACCTTGACGCCTCCCCAGGGGGGGGGGTAGATTTTTCTGTGAAGAATGTTCTTTACAAACAAAGGTAAGAGGACCCCCCAGAGCCCACTGTCAAGGGTCCTGGCTCGGGGCTGACCCTGGCCTCTACTTACCCTCCAGGCCGTGGGCAAGCTACATGGCCTCCCTGGGCCTCAATTTCCCAGTTCCTAAATGGTGCCAGTGGGGTCAGCACCCCAAGGGAGCCTCGAGGGGGCCTGAGTACGCGGGTGAAGCCCAGCTTATGCGCTCAAAGAGTCTATCTCGTGATAATAAGAATAGCTGTTATTGTTTAAGGCAGAGGGCGAAGCCAAAGGGTGGGGAGAAGCTCCTGGAAGGCTCATCAAAGTCAAGGAGAATGGGAAGGAAAGCCCCCAGCCTGCACAGCGGGGTGTGAGGAATCCTGGGGCTACAGGAAGGTCGGCCCCGCCCAGGTGAGGCTGAGCCTCAGGGAGCCCGGGGTGGGCGGCCCTGGCCGGGGACCCTCCTGGGACTTCCCTGGCCTGGATGAACTCGCCCCAGAGCCACTCGTCCCAGGGCCTGGCTTGGATCCAGCTTCTGAGGGAACCTGGGACCGGGAAAGGGGCACACAGTGTCAGCCCCCGAGAGTAATGAGGTGGCCTCTGGTTGTGTTTCAGGAAGTGGGAGGTACGGCAACAGTGGCGATTCTGTGCCCCAGGCGCTGCGCTCCCACCTCCCCCGGCTGAGAGGGGCCACACCTGGGCAGGTTCCCTGCAGTGGCTCCACTGGGAGCTGCCTTGGGAGTGAGCTGTCCCTCCCCAGGGATCCCGCACCCAACCGGATGCCCCCAGGCCGCAGCAACGCCCACCCACCTCTCTGAAGGGCCAGGAGGTCAGGCTGTGCTGGGAGGGAGGCGGCAGCCAGGGTGGGGGACGCTGGCCCCGCCTCTTCAAAAGCCACCTTGGCCGGGCCTTAGCTAAACGTCTCCTGGTCCCTGAAGGCTTCCCCCGTGAAGTCTGCAATGTTCAAACGCAACCAGCAAATCCCCAGAGACGGTGCCGGGAATTAACCGCGGGGCAACAGGAGCCCGAGAGGAGCGCGGGAGGAGGAGGAGGAGGGCGTACCTGTGCCTGTGAGCTGCAGGGTCCAGGGGAGCAGGGACAAGCCCAGGAGCCGGGGGGCTGGGATGGAGCCCGGCGGGGCCCTCCACCAAGGAGGCCAGCTCTCCATCGGGGCCTCCGGGTCAGTGTCCCTCCTTCCTCTTTAGCTCACAGGAGGGGACAGCCTGCTGGCAACCACAGTTCCCCTTTGCGTAGCCAACAAGCTCCTCCCTGGCCGCCCTTCCGCTTCCTCAAGGCCTCAGCTGGCCCCCTTGTCCTCTCGAGAACCCCAGGATTTCCACTCAAGTAGTGGGAACGGCCCCAGGCCAGGTGGCCGGCCTCCAGGTGAGGGTCTGAGACTCACCCTGGTCCAGGAGGAGAGCTGGGAGGGGCTAGGCCTCCCAGTCCCCCTGGGGTGGTGGGCTTCTCCCACCCCCAGCCCCTTTGCAGATGGTGGCCTGTCCAGAAGACACTGGTGGCAGAGGCGCGCACAGGATTCCCACGGGATTTCCGGGGCTGGTTCACGCCTGAAACTCTTTGAAACAAAAAACCAACCCCGTTCGCAGAAAGTTCCCCTCGGCAATAGCCCAGGAGCCCGTTGGATTAAGGTGCTTCTCCAAGAGCAGGGTTTTGGGGGTGGGAGTGGGCCCGCCGTCAGGGGGAGGGCAGGAGCCACAAGTTCCCAGCCTTCCGCGGGGCCAAAGAGCCCGTCAGTAGCCCAGCGAAGGCCACCCTGGGTCCCCCGCAGAGGCCCAGCCAACGCCTCCCCTCTGACAGACCTCACATGCGATGTCTTCCCTCCCTGCAGCTTCCCTAAACTTGAGCCACCCCTTCTCCACCAGGAGACACGTGAATTTCTTCCCCATCCAGCCAGAAGAACAGCCCCTGCCCTCCCCTCCACGGGCACCAGCACAGGTAATTCTTTGCCGCCTGGGCCCCTTTTCCCCGCAGACTGGGAGCCGCTCGGCCTGGCCTTCTGGAGCCCAGCAGCGGGCAGAGCCGAATGTGGGGGAGCGGCAGGGGGAAGGGGTCTGGGGCGGTGGTGAGGAGCCCGCTGGCACGGGAGGGAGGCGGGCTCAGTGGAAGGTGATGCATTTCAGCACAAGCTGAGCGCTTCCCCTCCTTTCCCAGTTAGTGCCCATTAACCCTCAAGATAAAGGTTTTTATCCCAATTTGACAAACTACGCCCCCGAGAGGCAAAGCAGCTTGCCGAGATCAGGGTGGGTACCTGGGGCCGGCATTCAGTGCCCAGCTGTGTGAAGCCGGAACCTCTCTCCCCACCCCTGACGCAGCCCCCAGGGACGGCAGGACGGGGTCCAGTTTCCGCCCCTCGGCTGAGTGCTTTCCCCTCAGCCACTTAGCACACAAACAATGAAAACCAGAAGCCGTTTCCCACCAACTCCAGGAGTGCCAGGAGGATGGCAAGCGGCAGGGCCCGCCCACCAGGTGAGGAAGACGTATGAACACAAGACATTTCCTACTGGCTGGGGGGCGGCGGGGACCCCAGTGGTATTGACTGTTGATCCATCACAGTGATACATGATAGCATGTGTCACAGTGAGACACAGATAATCTGCTTCACGCTGTTTCCGAGCTCCTGGGGGGAGCAGGTTGTCTAAGCACCTCGATGCCATGGTGATAGACGTCATGTTAATGCCTCCACGCACGGAGGGAGCCCTGTAAAGGCATCAGTCTGTGCCTCTGGGGTCTCTTTGTGACTCGGCATCGGGAGGCAGCCGAGCGCCAGGCAGCCTCGGAACACGGACCCTGGCTCTGCCTCCACACCCGCCTGTCCACTCCGGGGCTGCTCTACCTTCCCCCGGCCACCAACACAAGGACCTGGGCCCCCTAACGGCGCAGCCCACCTCCAGATCTGCACGCTCGGAGCCCCAGGAGCTTTGCCACCTCTGAGCCCAAGTCCAGCCCACGGCCTCTTGCCTGCCTGGGGCCTCCTGCTTGTCTTCTTTACCTCTGACCCCCCCTGAGCCTAGCACAGTGCCGGCACCTAGTATGTGCTCGATAAATACTGGTGCATGAATGATGGATGAATGAGCATGAGACGGGGGTAAAGGGCCTCCCTCCCAGGCTTGCTCTGAAGGTGGGCGCCTAACATCGAGCCTGGCACACGGTAGGCTCCCTTCAGGCCCCCGTGGGATGGCTGGACTCCAGGGCGGGGCGGGAGGAGGAGGGCCGTGCCCTCCCCGGGCAGATGTGACTTGAAAAGAAGTGGCTGGGGGTCTTGGGTCATTGTTGAGTTTCCTAGATGCTCTGAAGTCACCCAGTCTCCTGGGGAGAGGCAGACGTGGACCTCGGGCGGGGAGCCAGAGGGTCCAGGCTGTACTGTCTGGGCCTCAGGAACAAGGGTGATGGAAGAGAAACCACAGCACATTCAGAAACCTCATTTTCTTCAAGACTCTCCACCTCCTCTCACTGAAGTGGCCACCGAGCAATGAACTTGCTGGACTTCGGTCCATAGGCTTCTCCTCTCCGCTGCCCTTGGCGGGAGCTTCGAATAAGTGGGTGAAAGGAAGAGCAGAGGACATGAGGCTCTGTTGGCATCTCCAGTGGGCAGCCAGGAGCTTCGCGGCCTTTGGGCCAGGCCCCCACAGCTGAGTCTACAGGCGAGGGCCCTGGGGCCGGCGTACTCAGCTCCTGCTCTTGTCCAGTCATCTAACTGCCTGTCCATCCATCCATCCATCCATCCATCCAGCCCTTCACATTTTGCTGAGCACCTGTTCTTCACCAGGCACTGGCCTCAACAGAAGGATGCAGAAGTGAAAGACCCCAGCTTCGAGGAGCCCATGTCTCGAGGCAGGGGGAGAACTATAGTCAGCACAATTATACAATCACATGGCAGTTCAGAGCAGTTACTCAATGCCATACGCCATCCAAAATGATTTTAATCTACACATCAATTTAATCCTCACTGCAATTCTACGAGGCAGGTACTATAATCACTACCATTTTACAGATAAGGACACGGAGGCACAAGGAGGTTAAAATAAAATTCGCTCAAGGTCACACAGCTAAGAAATGTGTCCAGGGGAAATGATCCGGCCTCTGCTCCTAACCACTGCTCCAGCCCGCCTCAATGGCAGAAGTGTGTACAGAGCAAAGAGGGAGGCAGGGGAAGACGTGAACTACTCGGGGTGGAGGGAGGAGGGGCTACCCAGGAGGACTTCATGGAGGAGGTGGCAGCTGTGAAGGAAGAGGAGACGGGGCAGCACACACATCCCCTGCAGTCCTAAGACGCCTTGTCCACACAAAGACTAAAGCTTTCCAAACTGAACCACAATTGCTGGCCTCCGTACACATATTAAGTGCCTACTGTATGCCAGGCAGTGGGAGTACTAAACATAAATCATAGTTTTGCCCTTAAGGTGTTCCCTGTCTAGGGAGGAAAACAGAACCCCCAGACAGGATTTCCAACTGCCCCAAGTGAGTGACGTGAGTGAGCGAGCGAGTGAGGTGAGGCCCCTGGAGCCGCGTTTGGCTCCGATGCTCAGGATCTGCCGTGTCTTCTCTGCATTTCCTCCCCAGGCTGCGCCGTGGGCAGCAGGTTCACGGGAAGCCGGAGGGGACCACTCTCCTCCCTTTCCCACCTGCAGGAAGTCACTTCCTTCCTCCGTTTAGACGCCAGCACCAGGAGGAGCCCACCAGTTGGAGTGGCTCCCTGAGAACGCCCTCTGAACTGGCCTGGTGGTCGAGATGGAGAATGTCCCCCTCTGTCGGGCCTCCACGTCCCCACTGCCCGGGGTACCAGGGGCAGCTGGGTCGGCTCCTGTTTCCTTCCATCCTCTCCCTCAAGCACCCCCGTACTGGAGAGAGTGGCGTGGAGGGCAGCCTCCCTCCTCTCCTAGCAATACTCAGGTTCGCCTTGGAGGCCCCCTTTCTGCACCATGTAGCAGCCTGCAGGTGGGTGGTGCTGACGGATCCCCCACCGCTGACCTCACCCTGAGAGTGGACCTGACCACCAAGCCCAGGGGGCCTGAGAACTGGCTATAACTCAGTCAAACGAGACCCATCTAATTGTGAACTTTCTCAGGAGGGAATGAGCTCTCTGTTACTGTAGCTGTGCAAACCGTCCACCCTGCACGCTGCTGGAAGATGCCTGCCTGGCCTGGAATGCTGACCTGGCCCTTCTCCAAAGTCCCCTCTCAGTTCAAGCTGCTCCGATTTTGGCCTGTTTATGAAATATTTGTTTCATGCCAGACACCATTCTAAAGGCTTTACATGTATTGAATACTTCAGTCCTCACAGAAACCTCATGTGGGTAGGTGTTATTATTGCCCCTATTTTACAGATGAGGAAACTGAAGTTCAGAGACTGTAAGCCACTTAGCCTAAGGCCACACAGCTAGTAAGCGGTGGAACAAAGACTTGAGCCCCTCGGCTGGGCTGCGCTTTTAATCACTACGCTCTCCTGCAATTCATTTGATTCTCCTGGGGAGGGCGGGGGTGGGGGTGGGGTGGGGCGGAGCTAGCATTACAGCCCTCATTTAGTGATGGAGAAACTGCTTGGGGGTCACAGAGGGGACCAGAGTGCAGGGTGTTCCTATTGGACATATACCCAGAGTTAGATAAGACTTTCCTTGCTAAGTCTGTTGTGGGGAGGCAGCAAGGAGCTAGTGCCCCCCCGCCAGCCCCTGCCACACTGAAAATACTCCTGAAGATCTGAAAAACAAAGGTGGCATCATTTTTCAACCTTTATTCCATGTTCACCACGTGCCAAGGCCTTGTTAGGTTTAGGCTCTTGGTACAGCTGTGTCCCCAGGAGAGACAAGCACCGACCGGGAGGCTAATCACTGGAGGTCCTTGGGCGGCGGGGACCAGAGCTTGAAGGGCCCGTACTCAAGCTGCCACCCCCTCCGGCCACGGGGACAACCCCTGGATTGGCCTGTGCTCATGGCGCCACCTGGTGGCACATGTGGCTCTCACCTGTGATGTCTTCCTCTCCAGGTCACTTCTTCCCTCTCTGGGAGTCTTGGGCTGCCCAGAGGCCACTACTCAGCAAGGTCAGAGCAGGACTCGAGAGGCCACATGATAAAGTCGCGGGGGGCAGGGGGTGGACAGGGCAGGCAGGACCAGGCATGTGCTGCGGGCCTGTGGGAACAGAGGGCAGGACATGCGGCTGTAGGGCCGCATGGAGGCCTCCCTGATGCCTTTTCTGGGCACCCACAGGAGCCTCCTTCAGAGCCCGCCCCACTCTGTCCTAACGGCTGCTTTGGCTGGGAACACCCTAGCGATTCCTCTTGGAAAAGCTTCATAGGAGCCAGTTATCGGGTGCCAGGAAAACCAGTCCATGGCTTTGCGGGGACAACCGGGGACTTTCCCGGCAGGGCTCCCCATAGAGAGTTCAGCCAATTAAGGAAGCAATTAGCCTCCACTGAGGCTAATTCATGCATTGTCACCTCACACAGTTTTATGGTTCTTTGGGACAGAGGGCCTCAGTTCCCTGTGGGCAGAGGGGGGGGTGTGTGGCGGCCACTCCTGAGAAAGATTCCTGGTCCCACCCCAGCGGTCCAGCTCCACAAGGCTTTGGGAGGCCAGAGAACCCGTGTGTTAACAGATGCCGGTTCTCACACTTGAGAAACTGCCCGAAGTGCTTCCCAAGGCAGATTTCCAAGGGGCTGTGGGTAGGGTGGTGGGCAGCTCTCCAGGGGGCCTGCTCTGAAGGGGCCACTGGCCAGGAGGAGCCCTTCAAAGAGGCTGGGTCGTCCTCCTTCCTTCCTTCTCCCCTCTTCTCCTCCACCTGTCCTCCCTCCCTTCTCCCTCCCCCTTGGAGGCCAGTGTGGTGGAAATGGAACTAGCCCCCTCCATTTGCATCCCAACCTTACCTCCTAAGCCAGTGGGGGCAGTTTCCCCACCTAAAGTCTGGGGGTAAAATACCCACGTTGCACGGATTGGATGAAGAACGGTTGTGGTAACAGAGGTGAGAGTGTTTGGCAAAGAATGAGATGTTGGTTGAAAGTAGCTGTTTTGCCTTAAGCCTTTGAGCCTCTCTCGAGTAGGTCTCTTTACAAGAGGTGGGCCGGCGGCTCGGAGGGGAGCAGGTTCTGCAGAGAACAAGGGTCCAGCATCAGGAGATGAGGCAGGTGTAGCCCCCAAAGGTGTGCGGTTATGGATGAGGAACTCGGCCTGGGGGTGGGTCCGGGGGCAGCAGGGAGACACGCGGATGGGTGGGGAGGGGAACAGGACGGGAGGCCTTCCAGGCAGCCTGGAGTCCTCGAGCTGGCCCCTGGTAGGTTCCAAAGCAGGGTGCGGGGGGCTGGGCAGCGCCAGGGGACTCTCCCACCAGCTGACCCCTCAGGAAATCTCTGCTCTCCCCTCTCCTCCCTGCCCAGAGGTACCTTTCCTCTCACTTCTCTTCCCATTGAACTGTGTCTAGGCCCGCTCCCTCATACCCTCTGCCTGGGCAGACCTGGGCCAAGGTCAGAAGGCCTTAGGTCCACAGACAGCAAAGAACCCAGGCCAGCACCTCTAGTTCCTACAGGAATCCAGAAGTCACTTCAATGATCCACAAGGAACTTTGGTTCGCTCATTCATTCATTCAGCAAACATCTCCAGGGCGTTGCTCTGGGCCAGGCTCTGTCCTGGGCACCCTCCATCTAGGACAGAGCTTGACACCCACACATCTAAATCACAGCCCAGTGGGAAGCCAGTGTGAAGGGGACACAAGCCCAGATCGGGCTGAGCCTGGCATGGAAACCAAGGCCACAGCATTAACAGAGTCATGGTGAGATGCTCCAGGAGTGGAAGAGAGAGCGCGGGCAGGAGGAGCTGGGACGTCAGGTCCAGGCTAAGCAGCTGAGACAGGAGAGGGGTCCAGGGGAGCCAGACTGGGACGGACTCCCTTCTCCCCCATCCTCTGATGAAGCTACCTTCTCTCTCCAGTGTCAACAGTCAGATGAATGAAACCATTTATCTTTCTATTAAAAAATTACTGGTATTGCAATTCCCACTGTTTTCATTTCCCATGTACAGATTTTCAGCCACACTCTGAGTGAAGCAGATTCCTGGCTGTTCCTGGAAGCCCGGCATCATTTATGACACGGTTTCTGAGTGGAAAGACTTTCTCCGGAAGACAGCTCATTTGGAAGTAAAGAGATTTCCTGCGTTCACTGGAGTGAGAATCCCGTTCTTTACAAAACCGCCTGCAACACTGAGGAGAGGCTGTGGGCTTTCTAGGACCAGGAGTCTTCATGGGGCGTGTGCTGATCGAGAAGAAGCACAGCCTGCCCTTCGTCCAGGTAGAGAAAGGAAGGGAAAAGTCAGCTGAGTCTAGACCTTTGGATGCTGCGCCGTGAAATTTCCACCAGGTCACAGCAGATGGGTAGCAGCCTGAGAGCCCAAAGATCTCATTCACCTGGAAACCTCCTCCCCAGGAAATTACCCCACCCCCACGGAGCCCAAAGGAAAGTACTTTCAGGCTTCTTTCATTGGACTTGCGAGAAAGTATTCCTAAGCAGCGGCCCAGCCTGGCTGGGAGCCCGGGCCTGAGTCACCGCATCCCTGAGCCCTGCTGGCCACTTCTTTTCCTTTCTTCCCTCCCTGAATCTATCTGCTGATCTTTGTGTCACCACCTTCTGGAAGATGAGCCATGAGCAGGCCGTGGCCTTCCCTGAGCTGCCCATGGGACAGGGCTGGGCTCCCTGCCAGATGCAGCTGACCTCAGAGTAGGCGGGAGGCCCTTTGTCACCCGGCCCAGGGCCTGGACCCAGGCGAGGGTCCCCTCTGACACCATCCTGTCCCCTCCCCCGCAGAGGGGGAGGGGAGGAGACTAACAAATGGTCCTGGGGTCTGGGCAGCTGAGGGGACGGCTGCGCCTGGGGTCAGGTGGGGAGGGTGGGAGCAGGAGGCCTTGGGTGTTTGGGGAACATACTGGGGGAGGAGGTGAGGGGGGATGGGTTCAGTGGGCTTCCCGGGGTCTGCAGGTGGCCTGGGGCTCCTGCCACCTCTCCCTGGAGCCCTTGTGGCTTTGCTCCCTCCCCTCCCCCTGCTTGCGTTCCACCCGTCACGGGAGGCTCTCAGGCTCACGGAGCTGCCTCTGCCCTGGATGAAAAGTCTCCCTCGGAGTTGTTTTTTTTTTTTTTTAAGAAGGATACAGGTCCTCCTTTAAAAAAAAAAAAATTTATTTACTTTTGGCTGCATCGGGTCTTCGTTGCTGCGCACGGGCTTTCTCTAGTTGCGGCGAGCAGGGGCTAGTCTTCATTGCAGTGCACGGGCTTCTCATTGCGGTGGCTTCTCTTGCTGTGGAGCACGGGCTCTAGGTAAGTGGGCTTCAGTAGTTGCAGCATGCAGGCTCAGTAGTTGTGGCTCATGGGCTCTAGAGCGCAGGCTCAGTAGTTGTGGTGCACGGGCTTAGTTGCTCCGCAGCATGTGGGATCTTCCCAGACCAGGGCTCGAAACCGTGTCCCCTGCATTGGCAGGCAGATTCTTAACCACTGCGCCACCAGGGAAGCCCTTTCCCTCGGAGTTTTCACCTCCAGGTCCTTCTTCCATTTCCCTAGCAGGTCTCTTTCCTTCTCACAGGTGAGGACAGGGGGATGTGGTCCCCTGCCTCCCCCTCTTCAGGCCAGGACATCCTGGTCCTGTTCATTCCCCCTACCCGGCTCCCAGACCCTTCCCCACAGAGGGCTCCTCCAGCCTGCGTCTCCCTGGTGCCCAGCTGGGGTCTGACCAGGGCCAATGGGACCAAGGCCCCGGCCACATTCTGGACAGACGCCTCCTGAGAATCCCCTATACCTCCTTCTGGGTCCCCTGTTTCCCCTGAGCTGCTGGTTGACCCTCTGCTGTGCCCCCTCTATGCCCCAGAAGCCACCCCCCACGTGGGTCCTCTTTTGAAGTCGCTCATGATGTCGATCAACACCTGCCTCTCACGTGGCAAAGGCTGCCCTTCCCTGAAGAGGCCCATCAGGGCAGCCCGGAGGGAGAGGCGCTGTCTCAGAAGACCCCCTCCTTGTCCCAGCACGCTGATCTCAACCCCTCGCATCACTAGCTGAGATTGCTCACAGGTCATTTTGATTTAGAAAAAGGCTTTCTCAGGCTCCTGGGATCCACTCTCTATGCGGAAGTTCAGAGCAAAGGCAAAGATAATACTCACCCACTTAGCGGGGCCCATGGGAGGAACTGAAACCATCTTTGTGAGACATGCACCAGGGCAAGACCGAGGGAAGGGGCTAAGAACTGGCATCTGTTGCGGATGCAGGAGGCCTGCAGGCACTTTACACACGTGTGGTCACAGCCTCCCAGGAGGGACCCTATTGACAGAGAAAGAACCGAGCTGGGGAACCCAGCCAGCCAGGATCCAGAGTGAGGCAGTGGGAAGACACAAGCCCCTCTCTTCTCTGTAAACCGCCTGCTCTCAGCACAGAGGAAACTGGGGTCTGAGGCTTACAGTTTCTAGGGGATTTTCACTGGAAAAAATCCCTACAATTGCAAAGCCAATTTTAGGTATGACTGTGGATATGAACTTCCCCTTCTTGTGAGAACAGAACGCACAAGTTACAAGTTCTAAAAGGCTGACAAAACCATAAACATCAAGCAACTCAGTAACATAGAATATTCTGTATTAGCTGCCCGACCACCTCTACAGTGCCTGATTTTGTACACTGATTACCTCTTTGTTGGACAAGGATTCTGCAACGTCATATTCTATCAAGAGAATATAAACTTCGACCAAGTTTCCTTCACAGATGAGCAGGGAGAATTCAGGGCATGTCCAGTTTCCTCACGGGGGGGGCTATCCTGCTCCTTGGACGGATGACCCTCGATACCCAGTGTGGCTGTGATGTCCTCTCTGCAGGGACCTATTTTGAGTTCTGTGTTATGTTCATTGATGTCAATATTTCATGTCAAATCACCAGGAAATTTAAATCTTATTCCATCGTGTTCATCGGATGCCCTCTTCTTCATTCATCGGTGGGAGAATTCCTGGAAGCCTGCTGGACCCTCAACAGCCCAAGAACTGGCCTCCACGTGGAGGTAACTGGGAGCCACATAACCCAGGGCCAGTCCAGCACCAGCCGCCTGGAAGAGAGAAGGGAAGGGAATCGAGGGGAAAGAGGTTTAACTAACTGAGGTTGAAATGTCTCACGTCTGCAAACCTTACAGAAACCTATGGTCTTGTGAACGCAATGCAATTACATATTGCAATTCAGTGGCCGAAATAAAGCCTGTGCTTTTACTGAACGGCACTGACTGAGCAGGTACATCCAGGCAGGCAGAGCCAAGCCACTCCTTGGCTGTTCCAGAGAAAGTGCCCCAAAGAGGATGCGGCAGCCAAACCCCCGCTAGTTTTCCGTCTCTCTCAAAAGGCGCAGCCTTGGAAATAACCCTTGCAGGTCGGGGTGGCCTCTCTGCGGTATAGGAAACTGAGTCTGGACTTGGAGGCAGGAGATCTGGGTTCAAGGCCCAGCTCGGCCTCTTCCTACCTGTGGGAACTTGGGCAAGTCATGAGGGTCCTCTGAGCCTCCCCTTCCTCCTCCGTGAGGCCGATGAGGAGAAGAACACCCGCACGGAGCGGGAGTGCCTGCGAGTGTGAGAGCCCGTGGATGTGCATGGGGCTGTTCGCTTCTGTCCGGGGATCCTGCCGTCCGGGGCTCTGCAGGGGGGCCCAGGAGCCCGGTTCTGGGAGCTCCTCTGTCTCCCCAGGCATGGAGAGGGGGTGATGTCTCTGATCAGGATTCTGAACCAGTTCCAACTGGGCTGTGGTTTCCCAGCAGGCGGGGCGCGAGCCTCCCGCCCTGGCCTGGGCCTGCCCTCCACACGGGGGCGCTCTGACCAGCCCACCCGGCCACCTCGGCAGCCAGGCTCCGCCCCGTTTCCTTTTCCTTTCAGACCTGACGGACGACTGACGGCTCCTCCTCCAGCTGTAGAGAACTCCAGCCCGCACTTTGCCTCCAACTCGATCGTGCAGGACCCAGCTCCCCTTCATCCTGGCACCAAACGTCTGTTTGATCAGCTTTTCATCCGTTTTCCGAAAATGTGGTGATTTGAGGCTCTTCTGAATCTTGCAGAACTGTACGTGTTGCACCCTGGCAAGATATTGATGGAGCCCCAGAGCTGATACTGGATGGATGCCCTGCTCTCTGACAGCCCCTTCATCCCCTCACGGCCCCCGCCATGGCCCCCACAGCCCCTGGCTCTCTCCCCTTTGCCAGGGCCACCGTGAGGGACAGAGGGTCAGCTGAATGCTCTTAGCAGAGGGTCAGAGAGGCGGTGAACGTGTTCTCACTGGGTGGGGATCCTCTGTCCCGCCCCCCCCCCCAGGTCAGATGGGAGGGGAGGGTGGGGTGGGAGGGGCGTTGGGGTAGTATAGAACAAGGTGGCATCTCTGTCCTGACATCCTGGATTCCATGGCTCCTCTGCTCAGCCTTCGTGACAGCAGAAAAACAAACAAACAAAACAAAACAAAAAAACCCAGATTGTTTCAGTGCTGGTTAAGTGTCCTGCATCTCACATCTTTAGTAATAAGCTTTCTCATTTGACAGCCAATCCCAGTTTTACAAAGCATTTTTTCAACCATTTTTTCCCCTTGTGCACAGACCCCTGTAAGGTAGCAGCTCCCCAACTTTTCAGAGAAGGGAGCCAGGCATCAGAGAAGCTGTGGCAAGTTCATGAGTTACTGTCAAGGATGCTCATGGGTCGATCCAGCAACAGAAAGGCGGGGGGTACCCTGACTGGGAGCTGCGGGCGTCAGGGCAGGGAGCCAGGGGCCTGGCAGGCAGGGCTGTGGGTGGTGGGCAGAAACAAGGACCCAGTGAGGATGCTGGGGGACAGAGTGAAATCAGAGCTCAGAAAGTGTAATAATCAAAGATCTATAAAGACAAAGCTCATCACACCTGCCCTCCCAGCCCTCAGTCCCTCTCCCCCAAAGGGGTCTACACCCTTAGGCTCACCTGCAACCTTCCTCACTCTTCTGATCTGCAAACAAACAAAGCACAGAGCCACACGCAGCCAGGGAACTGGGTTTGTTGGTCTTTATGGCAGTAGGGCCATCCTCCTCCTTTTCACCTGAATGCATCTTGCTTCGGGCTGGTGGGCAGGCCGGTGTGGGCTGCTCCAGCCTGCGCCTGGCCGGTCGGCTAAATCAGGAGGGAGGCCCAGGCAAGGCTGCAGAAAAGCAAAGATCTGCTGATCTGCTCTGCCCTGGGTGGGGTTGGGGGGACTGGCCCTGGGGGGAGAGGCAGGGGGCAGGGAACTTCAAGAAGCCAGCTGCGGGTGGGGACAGCCCTGCACGATTAAATGACCTGGAGAGGGCAGGAGTCCCCACAGGACAATCAAGGCTGTTCCTAGGGTGGGGTGGGGCGGTAGGGGGAGCAGGGGAGGCCCAGCAAAAACTGGCAGAACCACCCCCATCGTAAAAGGATACGTTTTCGCCAGGCTCTTTTCTAATCCATACTCCCCTCCCCACCATGTCTCCCGGTCGCCCTGTTTCACCACAGACACCCCTGGGGAAATTGCTGGGAGAAGGAAGGAGGGAGAAGCAATGGGGTGTATTAGGAATGGTGACTTTGTGATTTTCTGCTGCTAAGTGGCAACGCTAGCTGCCCTCCCCCCGCCTGCCGGCCAGAGGAGATGGGGACGGCGAGGTGCAGCCCCAGCCCGAGGTCTGGCAGTGACAGCAGAGAACAGCGAAGGCTACAGGGCCACCAGCCAGCGCCGTGGCTCCGGCTTCCCCCTGCGCTCTCTGAGACGGTCTTACTGCATGTAGTTGGTTGAACTGTGTTCCCCGAAAGGTATGTTCAAAGACTAACCCCCTGTGAATGTGACTTGATTTGGAAATAGGGTCTTTGCAGATATAATTAGTTCCTTTCATCTCGAGGTGAGATCGTCTTGGATTGAGGGTCGGCCCTAAATCCAATGGCTGGTGTCCTTGTAAGAAGAGGAGGGGGACACACAGAGACACAGGAAGGAAGTGCACATGAACATGGAGGCAGAGACTGGGGTGATGTAGTTACAAGCCAAGGGATGCTGGGGGCCACCCGAAGCTGGGAGAGGAAAGGAAGGATTCTCCCCCAGAACCTTCAGCAGGGGCATTACCCTGCCGACATCTCGACTCCAGAGCACCGGCCTCCAGAACTGTGAGAAAACAAGGGTCTGTGGTCTGAAGCCACTCAGTTCGTGGTACTTTGTCACAGCACCCTCAGCAAACGAACACACCGAATAAAGACACCGAGCAGGGGTCATTAGGAAGGATGATGTCTCTCCTGAAGAAGAGGCAGGCAAGGGATTTTAAACACCTCTGAATCCACTTGGGAGCAACCCTTTTACAACAAGGAGTAGTAAGAGAGAAGTAGGTAACCTTTTATCGTAAAGCCACATAACCTGCTCAGAGGTGGGGTGGGGAGAGGAGCACGGTCTGGGGAGACCTGGGTCCCTGTCGCAGCTCAGGGCACGCTGAGGCTGCTGTCACCTCAGCCTCCTCCCGACCTGCTTCCCTCCTCCTGGAACGACCGGGCCAGGGCGGGGAGGAGGGTGGCCAGTGACGGCCCCCGGGACTAAACCGAGTTTTGTGGTATGTAATCCACGTGCTCCGCTGCAGCCCTCCGGGGTGGGGCCCGGGGAGCAGCTCCGTTTAGTCCGGGTGCTGCTGGGCCTGCAGGCGGGTCTGCGCCATCCTTGCTCCTTGCGGCTGTTTCTGGGCTATGCTCCTCCCTCTGCCTTCCAAAGCCTCCCCCTGTGCCTCCCGTCCTCAGCTCTTCTTACGTGTCCCCTGTTACCTCGCCTTGCGGCAGGCACCCAGACCTCCAGGCCACGCCGCCCCCGGTCCTTGAAGATCCTAGCGCATGGCCTACTGTCCCTTCCACCAACTGCTCCTGTCTTCTCAGTGATTCCAGAATCCGTGTCGATCGTCCTTAGGCTCCTCGGTCCTTCGCTTTCTCCCCTCCAATGGCTTTGTCCTCCTCGAAGCCCAAGGACCCAAGGCACGCGCTCTGGACCTTTTGCACCTGTGCCCACATCCTTCGGTCCCTCCATTTCCGGCACTTCTTTGCCACCACCTCTTCCCATCCATTTCCTGCTTCTGGATTCCTGCTCTCAACGACCCTCGCCTACCTCAGGACCTACGAGCCATGATCTGAGCCTCACCCCATCCTCACTCAGCATCACAGTCACTCGGACACCTGGATCCCCCTCTCCATCCTCCTCCTACTCGCCTGGGGAGAGCCCGGCTCTGGTGAGATCCCACCCTCCACCCGCCTGTGCACACGGCCACTCTCCCCAAGGTGGCTGGAGGCCGACACACATCCCCACGGACCGCTCTCACTCACGATCCAAACCGCCCACTCCGAAGGGCCCCACTGCCACCGGGTCCAGTCCCTGCCCCCGCTCCTTGGGGAATACCCCCACCTCCCCTCTCTGCTTCGCCCACCTGCTGTACTTCCCTGAGCAAAGGAGAACCGGCCAGCAAAGAGCTCAGGATCGATCCCTCAAGATCCCTTGCCTCCATCCTTCTACTTGTTCAGACTAAAACCACGGGATCGCCCCCCACGTCCCCGCCTCCTCTCACACCCCACCCCTCCACCTGGAAGTATCCCCACAGCACAGCCCCTCACGTCCCCTCCACTCCACCGGCCCCCTCCGAGCCCCTGTCGCCCACCCGGTGCACCGCGGAGCCTCCCCGCCAAGCGCCCGCCTCTGCCTCCGTGTCTTTCCCCAGCTTGTGTTCAGCACCAGAGGGATAAGCCGGGTCGCGTCACACCTGCACACCCTTCGCGTCGCTCGGGGTCAAAGCCAGCGCCCTTGAGCCCTTGCAGGCTCTCCGGGACCTGCCGCCACCCCACCTGTTACTATCCGTCCAGCCTCCTCCCCTTCCCTCCCAGGCCCACCCACTCGCCGTACTGGCCTCTTTGCCGGCTCTCCAGCCAAACTCGCTCCTCTCTGAGCCTTGGTACTTGCTGAACCCTCTGCCTGGAGCCTTGCCCCCCCACCAATATCCATGACCGTCCCTCCTGTCACCCTTTTCCCAGCTTCCCTAAAATGTATCCCTCCTAGGGAGGTCTTTCCAGGGCACCCCATCTAAAATGGCACCTTCTCCAAGCTGCATCTCCCTCCCTGCCTGTGTTCTTTGGCACGACTGCAGTGTCTTTTTTTTTTTTTTTTTTTTTTTTTGTGATATGCGGGCCTCTCACCGTTGTGGCCTCTCCCGTTGCGGAGCACAGGCTCCAGACGCGCAGGCTCAGTGGCCATGGCTCACGGGCCCAGCCGCTCCGCGGCACGTGGGATCCTCCCGGACCGGGGCACGAACCCGTGTCCCCTGCATCGGCAGGCGGACTCTCAACAACTGCGCCACCAGGGAAGCCCTGCAGTGTCTTTTTAATCCTTATTTACCTTGTTTGCTGTCCAGCTCCCTTTACTGTAACGTGAGCTCCACGAGAGCAGCGAGTTGTCATTTACCCACTGCTGAGTTCCCTGCACTATCATGCCTGGCACATAGCAGGAACTCAATAAGTTTCTGCTCTCTTACGCTGCCCGCTCCCACCCGGGACCTCTCCTGGGGTCGTATCCTCTCCTCCTTGCCAACTCAAGCCGCTGCTTTGGAAATTCTCCCTGGCTCCTGCATCATTTCCCGCTTGCTGTTGGGTCATTTCCATCAGTGTACAAACGTGCAAATACACTGTAATTTCTCCTTCTTAAGAAGAAAACAACCAAGGACTTCCCTGGTGGCGCAGTGGTTAAGAATCCACCTGCCAATGCAGGGGACAAGGGTTCGAGCCCTGGTCCGGGAAGATCCCACATGCCGCGGAGCAACTAAGCCCGTGAGCCACAACTACTGAGCCTGCACTCTACAGCCCGCGAGCCACAACTACTGAGCCCACGTGCCACAACTATTGAAGCCCGCGTGCCTAGAGCCCGTGCTCCACAACAAGAGAAGCCACCGCAATGAGAAGCCTGCGCACGTCAACAGAGTAGCCCCCACTCGCCGCAACTAGAGAAAGCCCGTGCGCAGCAACGAAGACCCAACGCAGCCATAAATAAATAAATAAATAAATAAAATGCTAGTTCTTAAAAAAAAAAATAAAGAAAGAAAGAAAACCTAAAAAATAGGATCACACAAAGTGGGAGAGAGGGAACAGTGTAGAGAGGATAGCAGTAGAACTGGACCTCTCTAAACATAGCTTGTTTTGTAGTTTTGACTCTGGAACCATGTAACTGCTTTATTTAATTATAAACAAATTAAATTGAAATGAAAGAAATCCCCTAAAAAAATAAAAGCAAAAGGATGAGCTTCCTTGGTGGTGCAGTGGTTAAGAATCCGCCTGCCGATGCAGGGGACAAGGGTTCAAGCCCTGGTCTGGGAAGATCCCACATGCCGCGGAGCAACGAAGCCCGTGCGCCACAACTACTGAGCCTGTGCTCTAGAGCCCACGAGCCACAACTACTGAAGCCTGCGTGCCTAGAGCCCGTGCTCCACAACAAGAAGAGCCACCACAATGAGAAGCCCGCGCACCGCAACGAAGAGTAGCCCCCACTCTCCGCAACTAGAGAAAGCACGCACGCAGCAAGGAAGGCCCAACGCAGCCACAACTAAATAAATAAAATAAATAAATAATTTTTTTAAAAATAAAGCAAAAGGAAACGAATAGATGTACCTGTGTATAAAGTTGATGGCTTAACCACTCAGGAACTATTTCAAGAGAAAGCAATTTGACCGTACATCCCAAATAAAATACCCCAAAGATTAAAAAAAAGAGCAAATAAATCTTAAATTGTTTCCAGTAATCATATTGTTAGCAATAATATTGGTATTTTTCTGAAATATATAATATAAATAAAATGTACTATATTCTATATTATAATACATATTATAAAATATGTTACATATAATTATATATGGATTATATATGGATAATCCATATATCCAAATTATATATGGATAAAACTAATAAGTAATTATGGTAATGTTTTTAGGAGCCAAGATTTTCAGGATGAAAGGAAAAAGAAACAAATATAAAATCAAAAAAAGATAAGTAAAAACCCAATCATCCTAACTTTAAGCTAGAAATATAAGCATTTATATTTATTTAAATAAATATAAACTCATTATGCATTTTCCTTTTAAAACAAAAGGCATTTCCCAGGTCTGTCCATTTAAAAAAACCTAGAAACTAATAAGCAAAAAGTAGCAAAGTATTCGGCTCCCAGATTGCAGTCTCTAAACACCATTGGTCACTAAAAGGAGGTAGGGCTCTTTGTTTGATTCCAAATCTGGGTAAAAAGAAAGGACAAGGTGAGCCTGTAATACCTGCTCACACTAGAAAGGTCACACAGACTACTCCGGCTCTTCCTCTTCCCTTCCCTTCTTTATACAATACTTACTGGATTTTTTTCTACCTTTTTTCATCCAAATCCACTGGGCAGATGTGAATGAGGTGGGTTGCTGGGAGCCTGCAGACCCTAATTAGGTTGGGGAGGGGCGGGAGGTGTCAGGCCCCACATTCAAGGTGAATGGCAGCCCACAGAGAGAGGAGACTGGTGTCAAACAGAGGGATGAAACAATAGGAGCCCAGTTTCTCTCAGCCAGAAAGTAGAGATACCAATATGGAAAGTGGGAAAGCTAGAATGAGCCCTGTAGTACTAGACTGGAATTGCAGGCAATGCTGAGAACTCATGGTGTCTTAATAGACGGGAGGGGAGAAATGAAAACACACTATGATGAGGTGCTTACACTTTCCATGAAGTGGTATATTATCACTTAAAGGGAAACTCTAATTAACTGAAGTTGTACTACAAACCCTAAAGCAAACATTAAAATAATAAAAGTCTTATAACTCATAAATCAATAAATGAGGTATAATAGGATGCTAAAAATATTCAAATATGCCAAAAGAAGGCAGAAAAAGAGGAAAAGGGAAATAAAAAACAGATCGGACAAATAGAAAATGAATAGCAAGATGGTAGATTTAAACTTAACCATATTAACGGTCACCTTAAATATAAATGGTTTATACATCCAAATTTAATGGCAGAGATTGTCAGATTGGATAAAAAAGCAAGATCCAGCTATATGCTTTCTCTAAGAAACACATTTCAAATATAAAGACACAAGTAGATTAAAAAGTAAAAGGATGGGAAAAGATACACCTTGCTACCACTAATCAACATTTTAAAAGCCGGAATGACTATATTAAGATCAGACAAAGTAGATTTTGGAGCAAAAGATGTTAGCAGGGATAAAGAAGGTATATAATAATGACAAAGGAGTCAATTCATCAAGAAGACATAACGATCCTAAATATTTATGCACCTAATAACAGAGCTTCAAGATACTTGAAGCAAAAACTGATAGATCTACGAAGAGAAATAGACAAGTTGACAACTATTGTTGAAGATTTCAATACCCTTCTTTCAATAATTGATAGAACAACTAGACAAAAAATCCGTAAGTACTTAGAAGACTTGAACAACATTATCAGCTAACTTAACCTGACATTTATAAAGCACTTTTCCCAATGATAGCAGAATACACATCCTTCTCAAGTTCACACAGAATATTTACCACGATAGACAATATTCTGGGCCATTAAAAAAGTCTCATGGCATTTAAAAGGACTGAAGTCACACAAAGGATGCTCTCTTAACAGAGTGGAATTAAATTAGAAATTGATAACAGGAAGATCTCTGAAAATGTCCAAGTATTTGGAAAATGACACTTCTAAATAACCCATGGGTCAAAAAAGAAGTCAAAACAGAAATTTGAAAGTATTTTGAATTGACGAAAAAAGAAAACACAACATATCAAAATTTGTGGGACTATTAGCTATAGATATTTTGCAGATGCTCTTTATCGAGTTGACGAAATCCCCACCTATTCCCAGTTTGCTGAGAGTTTTCGGTTATTTTATTTTAATTTTTAAAAATTATTTATTTATTTGTTTGTTTGTTTTTGGCTGTGTCGGGTCTTAGTTGCAGCGTGCAGGCTCAGTAATGGTGGCACTCGGGCCTAGTTGCCCTGTGGTCTGTGGCATCTTAGTTCCACGACCAGGGATCGAACCCAGGTACCCTGTGTTGGAAGGCGGATTCTTAACCACTGGACCACCAGGGAAGTCCTGGGTTATTTTAAAATCATGAATGGATGTTGGATTTTGTCAAATGCTTTTTCTGCATTAATTGATATGATCGTATAATTTTTCTTCTCTAGCCTATTGATATGATGGGTTACGTTAATTGAGTTTTGAATATTGAGACAGCCTTGCATACGTAGAATGTGTTCCGCTTGATTGTGGTATATAATTCTTTTTTATATTTGTTATAAATTTATTTGTTAACATTTCAATGAGGATTTCTCTATGTTTGTGAAATATATTGGTCTGTAGTTTTCTTTTTTTCATGCTGCCTTTGATTTTTATATCAGGGCAATACTGGCCTCATAAAATGATTTGAGAAGTATTCTCTTCTCTACTATTTCAGGAAGAGATTGCATCATAATATTGGTGTTAATTTTTCATTAAATGTTTGGTAGAATTCTCTATTGAACCCACCTGGACCTAGAGGGTTTTTTATGGGAGATTTAAAATTATGAATTCAATTTCTTTAATGGTTATAGGTCTTTTCAGATTATGTATCTCATCTTGCTTGAGTTTTGGTAGTCTGAGGTTTTCAAGGAATTGGTCTGTTTCATCTGAATTATCAATTTATAAGTGTAAAGTTGTTTATAGTATTCCTTTATTATCCTTTTAATGGCTCTAGGATCTGTGGTGATATCCTTGTGTCATTCCTGATATTGGTGATCTGTGTATTCTCTATTTTTACCTTGTCAGTCTTTCTAGAGGTTCTTTTTTTTTTTTTTCAAAGAACCCATTTTTGTTTCATTGACTTTCTGTATTGTTTTCAATTTCATTCATTTCTACTCTTTATCATTTCTTTCCTTCTGCTTGCTTTGGGTTTATCTTGTCTTTTTTCTAGTTTCTTTTTGTAGTTTTTTAAGGAACCTCCATCCTGTTCTCCACAGTGGCTGTATCAATTTACATTCCCACCAGCAGTGCAAGAGGGTTCCCTTTTCTCCACACCCTCTCCAGCATTTATTGTTTCTAGAGTTTTTGATGATGGCCAATCTGACCGGTGTGAGATGATATCTCATTGTAGTTTTGATTTGCATTTCTCTAATGATTCATGATGTTGAGCATTCTTTCATGTGTTTGTTGGCGATCTGTATATCTTCTTTGGAGAAATGTCTATTTAGGTCTTCTGCCTATTTTTGGATTGGGTTGTTTGTTTTTTTGTTATTGAGCTGCCTGAGTTGCTTATAAATTTTGGAGATTAATCCTTTGTCAGTTGCTTCACTTGCAAATATTTTCTCCCTCTAGTTTCTTGAGGTAGGAATTTGGGTTAGTGATTTGAGACATTCCTCTTTTCAAATGTAAGCACTTCATGCTATCTATTTCCCCTTCAGCTCCACTTTACCTGCAGCCCACACATATTTTCATTTTCAGTTCTATGTAGAGGATTATTGTTTAAAGTGGCGTCAGGATGTTTGGAGGAGACAAAGACAGCTGTCTACGCAAAGGCATGCTCGTCTCCTCAGTGGCATAGATGTGTTGCCAGGAAGTGGTTACCCAACCAGGGACTAAGTTTCCAAGTTGTCCTTGTCTCCGGTGAGGCATTAGGAACTGTTCTTGCCAATGGAGTGTGAGAAGTACCGTATGCCACTTCCAAGCCAATGCGGTTAAGAAATAAATATTCTTTTTTTTTTTTTTTTTTCTTTTCCGGTACGCGGGCCTCTCACTGCTGTGGCCTCTCCCGTTGCGGAGCACAGGCTCCGGATGCGCAGGCTCAGTGGCCACGGCTCACGGGCCCAGCCGCTCCGCGGCACGTGGGATCTTCCCGGACCGGGGCACGAACCCGCGTCCCCTGCACCGGCAGGCGGACTCTCAACCACTGCGCCCCCAGGGAAGCCCAAGAAATAAATATTCTTTCTTCATCCTCTCCCTTTCCAGGATGGAGGCAGGTGAAGATGATGAAGCCTTAGTGGGTAGTGGAGCCAAAAGATGGAAAGGCTACGGTCCCTGAATCACTGTGTGGAGGCACACCTCCCACCCCTGTGAACACTCACTCACGTCGGTCTGTTATAGGGGTGAGACACATGTCTTTTTGTGTTAAACTATTAATCGTTGGGATTTATTTAACAACAGCTAGCATTTCCTTGCTGTTAACCTCAACAATCAGCAGTGTTCACTTGAAAGACAGCTTTTAATAACCTGTTAAAGGCACGGCATCCATAAATATACCTGAACTTAATTGATTTCATCCAGAATCAATTCTTGGGTATGAAAGGCCTTACGTTTATTGCCTTGTTATACCTACTATACTGAGAACATAAAACTGTAGAACATTTTGGACAAGAGGCTCGATCAGAAATCCCAGTTCAAAAGCATTTGGGAGCAATTCAGAAAACCAAAGCCCCAGAGCTATCACCTCTGACAAGGCTGCTGCAGACTCCGGCTCTTCCCCCGTGAATGTCTGCTGAAGGCGGCTGCCTGGCGAAATGAGAACCCCTGCACTGTCTCAGCGGACGGTTTCTGCTCATGTCCCCGTGATATGGGCACATAGATGCCTTGGGAAGAGCTGATGCTCTTAGGCTCTGAACCTGCTCCCCTGGGTTTATGTTTCATTTTTGTAAATCAGAGAGGACGTGGTCCAGAACCGTCTACAAAACATACCCCCAAACTGCTTCTCCATGTATTTCCAGTTTAAACGAACAACTGCTCTAGTCTCAGATCTCCTTTGTATCATTTGCTGTATCTGTCTTCATTGGCCTCCTCTTTTTCAGAAAAATGTACTTACATTTAAAATAGAAAGTGGTTATATTTTTTAAAGCTAAATGTCTTCCTCACCAGGCCAAATGAGGGTGCTTTCCCCCCTCTTTTTTCTCTGCACTTCCTCTCACATTAAAGCTATTGAATTTGAGCCCTTTTGACTCCTATCTGGTTTATAAGCTCTGATTTATAGAACAGATTACCTATGTAGCGCGCAGGAAGGCACCTGTCTGTCAGATAACCCTGGAGTTTGAGTTTTCCGCCCCGCCCCCGCGCTCGTTTATTCATTCATGGCAGGGAGAGATCCGGAGGGCCAGGACAATTTCATCAGCCCTTCGAATTCGCGTACTGTGAGCCTCCGCTCCCCAGACCACGCCGCTACCATAAATAGACGTCACGTGGCTGCCTTTTATGATAAGGTCGGAGGAAACGAGTGCACAGGGAGAAGCCGCTAGGAGAGTCAGAGCTCTGAGTTCCAGCTCAGAAAGGAGGGACGGGGTGGAAGCCCTCGTGGGCGGGTCGCCTCCCGAGGACTCCTCTGGAAGCCTGAGCGACCCCCTGACCCAGCACTCTCCGCCCGCAGCCATCCGTACCCCTCATGAGGAGGCCCGCCCGACTCCTTCCCGCCCCACCTGCCCGGCCAGGCTCTGTGGCTCCTCCAGCGCCTTTTCTGATAGAGCGGTCACTTTTTATTGCGGATGGGAGAGATCATTTTCTCTCTTAGCTGAATGTTAATTGGCCTTTCCCCCGCTCTTTCATTCAGTTAGTACACGCAGGCCCCTAGTTTGTTTCTACTCCCCAGGGGAAAAGCACCTTAGTAGAGAAGCATTCCAGCAAGACAAGGAAGGTGTTTCTGCAAAACTGCTAATTGGTAATTGCTAAATCAGAGGTTAAGAAAAAGCTAAAGAGGAGTGCAAGGAGGCGGGTAACCGGGCATTTCGGTAGTTCCACAGGAGTTTTACCGCCTGCAGGCTCACAGCTACGGTACCTACCACTGGAGAGGGCTCAGTACTCAATAGGGAGACCCGGGAAGCCAGCTGGGTCTGGTTGAAGAATCAACTGAGCATCTTCAAGGTGCCAGGCACCTAGACAGACCGGAGAGGTGCAGAGATGACTAAGATGTAGTCACATGAGGCAAACCAATAAACTGGGGACATTGGTTTCCATGTGACCACAGCAGCTGCGGAGGTAAGCCAGGATACCGCGGGATGCACAAAGCGTCAGAGAGACTTCCTGGAGAAAGCCACGCTGCAGCTCAGCTGCAGAGGATAACTAGGAGGTCAGCAGCAAGGGCATCCCAGGTGGAGGAGACAGTCTGTGCAGTGTCACGGGGCCTGGAACAGGGTGGTGCATGGGAGGAGGTTAAGGTCATGTGGAGGTTACGGTCACAGCAGGGCTTCGGTGCCCAGGTAGGTTTTTTTCCCCATATAATTTTATGCCCTCAAAAAAAATAGTCTTGAGATTTAATTTATACTCCATGAATTTACTGCTTAAAGTGCACAATTCAATGGGTTTAAATTTTTTCGTATATTTAAAGAGTAATATTCCTGTATATTTACAGAGTTGCACACCCATCACCATAATCTAATTCTGGAACATTTTCATCATCACAAAGAGAAACCTTCTCAGTGGGGCTTTTGATACGGGCCTGGCCAAATTATGCCTCACATCAGTTGGCAGCAGGGCAGAGAGGGGTTTGGAGGGGCGAGCTTGGCCTCTCCCTCATCGAGCCCAGAACATGAGCAAGGAGCACAGCAGGACTGAACACGGGGGCGAAAGATTTGTGGCAGCGGCTGGTAAAATTTACTCCGTCTCTTAGATTCTTCTTTCCTGGCAGGAAAAGAACTAGGTTATGAACACTCAGGCTATTTTTTGCTGGCTGGCTATTTAGTGGTAGTGATACAAATCAGTATTTTAGATGGATGGCTGCCTACTTACAAAGAAAAAAGACAGAGGCCATATCACAGCAAAATCCAGAATTCTGAAGTTTCTGCAAAACGGGAGCAGCACAGAGCACTATTCATATGTTTCATACAGCAAAAACCATAGCTGGTCTGTCCCCAAAAAAGGGCAGGGACTCTGTCCTCAAAGTCTCTGTAGGGTGGCTGAAGTGTGGTCACATGAACCAGGGTCTTAAGCAGGCCTACCTCTGTGTAGTAAAGATAGACCATTCATACCCAAAGTTCTTAGCAAAGCAAGGACCAGAGAGAATGGGTGCACCTCTGCAGTGGATTTGGGGGCAGGTGGGTCTGATGTGAGCATGATGCTATGACAATTGTGTGTTATTTTTTTAATATTTGTTCATTTATTTATTTATCTGGTTGCACTGGGTCTTAGTTGTGGCAGGCGGGCTCCTTAGTTGCAGCATGCACGTGGGATCCAGTTCCCTGACCAGGGGTCAAAACCGGGCCCCCTGCATCATAAGCACAGAGTCTTTTTGTGTGTGTGTGTGTGCTAGGCGGGCCTCTCACTGTCGTGGCCTCTCCCGTTGCGCAGCACAGGCTCCGGACGCGCAGGCTCAGCGGCCATGGCTCACGGGCCCAGCCGCTCTGCGGCACGTGGGATCTTCCCGGACCGGGGCACGAACCCGTGTCCCCTGCATCGGCAGGCGGATTCTCAACCACTGCGCCACCAGGGAAGCCCGAGCACAGAGTCTTAACCACTGCACCACCAGGGAAGTTCCTAGGTTTCTTTTTTTAATTGCAAGTAAGAAACAAAAGCAAAACCAAATTAAACCAGCTTTCACAATAAAGGGGACTCAGTTCTGACAAAATCTTGACCAGTGTAATGTGAAAAAACTCTCCATACAAAAACATAGAAATGCGGGAGAAAATATAACTACATAAAGAAACTGTAAGTGCAGGCTGAGTTAGCAAGCAAGAAAGGGATATCTCCAGGGGCCAGAACAAAGAGGGAGAAACCAGAGTGGTAATCACCTGATTTGACCTCACAGCTGCCTCAGGGAGGGATGCAATCAGAGCCAGTAACCCAGGGGTCTTGGCTTTGGCCTCCAGATTGGGATGAGATGTGGAGATGGAAGGTAAGATCTTCAGAGGCCAGGAGGTGGAGAGGTGAAACTGACTCCCTGAAAAGCCAGGCTCCTCTGAAGGCTGATCTCTCAGTGAAGGGGTGAAGAGCTAGGAAAACCCTATCCCCTGTCATGAGGAGGTAACAAGAAGCTTGTCTATCACAGCACAGGTGAGAACAGGCAACTTAACAAAAGGATCCTCTGAAAAACCCAAACCTCACCTATGTGCTTTGAATGGGTTTGAGGTCCAAACTGGTATTGTATGCATGGTCTGAGATTCTCATGCCAAAAGAAAAAATTGGTCCCAGGCTGGTAAACCTAGGCCACCTGGCAAAGCAGCTGCAAAGTGGCTTTAGAGGGACACTCTTACAACTCAGCCAGCAAGAAGTTCTCCTGGGAAAAACAAGCTCCTCCAAAGATGAGCTCACGATATCAAATTCCAGCACCGGCGCACCTTGTTTTATTGCGGCTTGCTTTATCGTGCTTCACTGATACCGCATTTTCTACAAATTGAGGGTCTGTGGCAGCCCCGTGCCCAGCGAGTCTTTCAGCACCATTTTCCAACAGTATTTGCTCACTTCACATCTCTGTGCCACATTTTGGTAATTCTCACAATATTTCAAACTTTTTCATTATTTTTATATTTGTTACAGTGATCTGTGATGTTACTATTATGACTTGCTGAAGGCTCAGATGATGGTTAGAATTTTTTAGCAATAACGTATTTTTTAATTAAGGTATGTGCCTTGTTTGTTTTAGACATACTGCTATTGCACACTTCCCAGACTATAGTATAGTGGAAACATAACTTTTATATGCACTGGGAAACCAAAGAATTCGTGTGACTCATTTTATTTTGGTATTCGCTTTACTGTGGTGGTCTGGAAGAAAACCCACAATATCTCCAAGGTATGCCTGTATTCATGAAGAAAGAGGTCATCTTGAACACAGCAGATGCCATAAACAGGAGGATTAGAGCCCTAAGACTCTGAGATAGTACAACAGCAGGGCCAAAAGAGGTTGTGCAATAAGAATGCTTATAATGATTCAAGGCCAAAATGAAAGGTTCAAACGCTCAAGAAAATAGCAATACATCAGGAAAACAAGAATAGGCAGGGCTTCCCTGGTGGCACAGTGGTTGAGAGTCCACCTGCCGATGCAGGGGACACAGGTTCGTGCCCCGATCCGGGAAGATCCCACATGCCGCGGAGTGGCTGGGCCCGTGAGCCATGGCCGCTGAGCCTGCGCGTCCGGAGCCTGTGCTCCGCAACAGTGAGAGGCCCGCGTACCGCAAAAAAAAAAAAAAAAAAAAGAAGAAGAAGAAACACTCCAAATAAGTGTCCAACTCTAGAAGGAAGAAAGAGAATAGAATAAAGCAGCAAAATAAAAGTAGAAGGAAGGAAATTAGGAAATAACAAAGATAAGAACAGAAATTAAAGAAAAAAATAAGAGGATCAACAAAACCGCAGCTGGATCTTTGAGAAGACTGATAAAAGAGGCAGATCTCTGGCAGGATTGGCTGAGAATAGGAAGGAGAAGGGACGAGCCATGTTAGGAATGAACAAAAAGGACGCAGCACAGCTAGAATAGAGATTCAAAGCATAATGATAGCTCACATTTACAAGTCAGTCTTTCATACCTCATTCTATAATGCAATACTTATTTACAGTTTAGGTTGAAATACAAATCTTTTCTACAGAATCTTCTGCCTGGGTATAGTAACAGTGATAGGCTAACACTTATAGAGAACTTACTAGGAGCCCCTGCACCTGCCATAGGCTCTCTTGCCTCCACCCCTTTGGTTAGGCTGTTTCCTCAGCTCAAAATACCCTTTCCCTCTCACGCATCTTGCAAGGTTCGGCTAAAATGCAACTCCTCTGGCTGTTCTTGGAAACCCATCATCCACTCCTCCCTTCTTCCTTACCAACAGAAGGATAATTTTTGTTCAGGATAATAACATGCCCCATTAAAATAACCACGACTACAATACTATAGCCCCAGCTTCCTCTACGTCTCAGGGTGGCACGGGACACCATTGGGTCAATGAGATACAAGTAGGAGTTTGCTAGGTACATTTTTTTTTTTTTAGGTACATTTTTTTGAGGATATTTTTTAAAAATAAGTTTATTTATTTATTTTTGGCTGCATTGGGTCTTCCTTGCTGTGCACGGGCTTCTCATTGCGATGGCTTCTCTTGTTGCGGAGCACGGGCTCTAGGCACGCGGGCTTCAGTAGCTGCGGCTTGAAGGCTCTAGAGCGCCCTCTCAGTAGTTGTGGCGCATGGGCTTAGCTGCTCCACGGCATGTGGGATCTTCCCAGACCAGGGCTCGAACCCGTGTCCCCTGCATTGGCAGGCAGATTCTTAACCACTGCGCCACCAGGGAAGTCCTGAAGATTTTTTTAATCTATCCCCCCATCCATTCATCCACCACCCATCCTTTCACTCATTCATTCACCCATCCACTTGTCCACCTGTCCATTCACCTACCCACCCACACACCTATCCATCCATCCATCCATCCATCCACCCATTTCTGAGGGCCTTTAAAGCGCCAGGCACAATATTTAGGTACTTGACATAGAAAATGAGTGATATCTGTCCCCTGCCTTTAAGTAACTACACTCTATTTGGAAAGACAGATAAGGAAACAATTTCAATACATTTGTGGTAAGTGCTATGCTAGAGGTAAAAGAGAAATAAAAATCTGAATATATTAATATCTTTTCCTTCTCTCATTCATCCAGAGGCACCTGTTTGTCTCAGGGAGGATTGTGATTTTTGTAGT
The DNA here is from genome assembly GCF_026419965.1 of Kogia breviceps. Lineage (NCBI taxonomy): Eukaryota > Metazoa > Chordata > Mammalia > Artiodactyla > Physeteridae > Kogia > Kogia breviceps. Next base: position 96,733,722 of record NC_081321.1, read on the forward strand.
AGAAATGTAACAAGAGAAGAAAAAAAAAAAGACCCTTTAACCATTGAGTGTTAAGACCAACTCTGAGCGCACATAAGATAATAGTCTTGAAACTGGACTTGGTTCAGAGAAGAAAGGGATTTTCTAAATTCAAAGGGCTCCCCTTTAAGAAACAGTGACCAAATCTGGTGGACTTGGACCCAGAAGCAGGATACAAGGTCAAAGGATATGACTTGGGAAAGTTCCTCTCAGGTAGGAAGACACAGGAGATCTGATACAAAGGCCTTGGCTCGCCTCCCCAGGTCAGAACAGCAGCGGAAAGGTGAGCGTGGCTGGAGAACACGGGAGGCCGGGCGGTGGTGTCAGAGGGCTCTGTGGCCAGAGCCCGAGGACCAGGCCGACGGCTGCTCAGTGGCCACAGGACAGGCACTGCCTCAGCCACACGCCTTAGAGGCAGAAGCCGGAGCCAGGATGCCGTCTGGGAAGGCGTGGGGAGAAGGAGCCCTGACAGGAAACCCGAACCCGAATGTACTTGAACTCTTATGTTTTACTATTATTATTTTTTTTTTTGCGGTACGCGGGCCTCTCACTGCTGTGGCCTCTCCCGTCGCGGAGCACAGGCTCCGGACGCGCAGGCCCAGCGGCCATGGCTCGCGGGCCCAGCCGCTCCGCGGCACGTGGGATCCTCCCGGACCGGGGCACGAACCCGCGTCCCCTGCATCGGCAGGCGGACTCTCAGCCACTGCGCCACCAGGGAAGCCCTTGAACTCTTATCTTGATGTGACTGGGTTAACTCAGAAGGAGTTCTTGAAGGCTGAAGAGACTGAGTTAGCTTTGATTAGCAAGTTCACGGTGTTTAAATTTTCTTTTTCATTTTTTTGCCCTTAGCAGGAATGGGGACTTGTGAGCAAGACAGAATCAATTACAGACCATTTTCGGTTGCATTTCTGTGCCCCTTTGCTTTACAGCATGCAGATTTTACCCCATGAGGGAGGCTTGCACGGGGTGCTGAGAAGCCAGAGGGCTGAGAGGGGGTGTCAAAGGGGCCATGGGCTGGCATCAGGGCAGTGACACAGGGCGCCGGGCTCAGGAGGGCCCCGTACTTAAGGATTTCATGCTCCGTGGTCGCGGTCTTGAATGCTTAATAATTCTACCTTTGAATATGTGTTTTGTAAGTGAAGTCTGATGGGGCAGTAGAAGGCTGGGGGCTTGGGGTCCCGCATCCCCCTGCCTCCTGGGACCGGGAACTAGACGGTTCTCAGCGACCTGCTTCCCGGCCTCGCCCTCCCAACCCCAGCCCGCTGCTGCGCTCAGCCCAGGCCAGTGACGGGGTCCTGTCCGTCATGGCGGGGAGTGACAGAGAGGCCAGTGTGTTTCTGGCGCCCTCAGCTCCCAGCGGGAGCCTCTGAGCAGGCAGCCGTCCTCGCCCGGGGCTGGCTGTGCCGTGGCATTTTAGCAGGTCGCTTACAGGAGGCCCACCCCCCATCCAGGCACCAGGTGTGTCTGTGCACGGAAGCTGCTTTCCCTCGGGATTCCCCTCCCACCACGAGCTTCCGAAGCTTCGGAGGCAGGCCCGTGGGAAGGGGAGGTCGACTTCCCACCCCTGCCCGGGCCCTGTAGTCCAGTAGCTGGCGGGAGCGGGATCCTGGCAGCCTCTGAAGGTCTGCACCTTCACTTTGAGTGTCCTCACGCCTGATGGAGCGTGACATTAAGTAGCAAAGAAAAAGCATCATGACAGGCTTAGAAGAAAGGAAAAAGCTGTGTATTGTTAGTATCTTTAAAAGCACCATTTCCTACTTTTCAGACAAGAGGCCTGCATTCTCATTGCACACTGGGTCGCACAAATCATGCAGCCGGTCCTGGCCTCAGGGAAGCTTTTTGTTTGTTTGTTTGTTTGTTTGCTGTACGCGGGCCTCTCACTGCTGTGGCCTCTCCCGTTGCGGAGCCCAGGCTCCGGACGCGCAGGCTCAGCGGCCACGGCTCACGGGCCCAGCCTCTCCGCGGCATGTGGGATCCTCCCGGACCGGGGCACGAACCCGTGTCCCCTGCATCGGCAGGCGGATTCTCAACCACTGCACCACCAGGGAAGCCCCTCAGGGAAGCTTTACCAGAAGGAAGTCGGCTGGGTCTTAGGCCTTCAGCCACGCTGGCCCACCAGGTAGCAGTTTGGACCACCTCGATGGTCAAAACTCAGAAGGCATCACCCTGCTTGGTAGGCCAGCCCAACCACACGATCAAAGCAGGGCTACTGTTTCAGAAACACTGAGGCCACATTCTGGCCTCACCAGCAGCATCTCCAAGGCCCTTTCCACCACATATCTCAGCGTCTCCAGGGACATCGCATTTCTTTTCAAGACTGTTTTCTCAGCTAGCACATGATTTCTGCCACCTTCCTTCTCTCCTTCCTGGGATGGCTGCCCCTGGAGCTGTCTGCAGCTCTCAAAGCCCGAGAGTACATTCCGCCACTGGCCGCCACTGAGTGCCTAGATTTCGGTCCCCGCTGACAGATTAGTGATGAGTAGCTGGGGTGTCTGCTGTGCGTGCCATGCGCCAGGGACCCCCCCGAGCACTTGACTCATTGAATCCTCTCATCAACCCGACCAAGTATGCACTTAGCACTGCTTTCTTCCACATGAGAGAACAGAGGCACAGAGGGCACGGGTTGAGCAGGGGATGGAGTTAGGATTTGAGCTCAGGCAGAAAAAGTGATAATTTAATGATAAAACAAATGATGTCACACCTGAGATGGTGCGCTGGAGACTCGAAAGCAGTAGCCGAACATGTGTTTAAGCTGCCAGAAAGGATTTTACCAGCGAAAAGGAAACACTGACTCCTTAACATGATGCTGACAATGCACCCAGTTTGGAGAGCGTCAGTGCGGTTGGGTGTCCCCTTTGTGATGGAGAAGGGCAGGGAGAACAGTTGGGGTGAGGAACATGGGGTCAGACGGCTGGTGGCACAGATGCATCTGACAGCCCGCATCCAATCCCTCACCCCTGCCCCAGGCCCCAACTCGACAGGACCCAGGGGAGCAGCCTGGGTCTCCACCACCTGACACACCCCAGACCCCAACTCTAGTCTCCCAAGGCCAGTCACAGAAAGTCAATCAAGATGCTCAGTTGGTTGGTTTAGAAGCCAGGGTTAGATTTACATTTTTAATAAAAATGTTACATACTTGGCCATAGCTGATCTATTTGAAGGTTACCTTAATTTCTTTCAGTCCGCAGGGGCCCAATTCAATTTGCAAGGTTGATTAATTCCTCCCTCCCTTCCTCACTGTGACAGGGATCCCACAGAGCCCTCTCCTTCCTCATCTGACCCCAGGGCCCCTCTCTGCGTTTCTCCTCCAGGGATACCTGGAGCCTTTGGTGTTTCTGTCCACCTGTGGTTTTTGGTTGTCACAGCCCTTCCTAGGAACAGATAAAGATCTGCCCTGCCCAGAATCTTCGGCCTCCCCCAGCCTGAAGTTTGCTGGGGGTCTGTCCTAGTCTCACCATCTTCGGGCCAAAGAGGGTCTGGAGGAGGCAGATACTGCCCCTCCTGAGGGCTGGCCACGCATTCTCCAATGCAGCACAGGTTACACTTTTAAGGTAACTCTCTGCAAATTTAGAACCATGACATTTTGGATGCAGTAGTTTCTGGGAAAGTGCCTGCATTTTGTTTAGACACATTTTTACCTAGATATTTGCCAAAGAAATCCTGGAATTAAAATTCAGTCATTTGCCAATTAAAACTAATTTTTAAAAGGATATTTAACTCTGTGCTGCCAGTCTGTGTGTACATACACACGTACATATTTTATGCATACATGCATGTGTATTTAAGTCTCTTTGGTTAACTGTGGAAATAAACGAAGACCAGCCAAATGAGGAAAACAAGGCTATTTGTTCTGAACTTGCTATAGTGAAGGTGTTGGCCAGTGCCGCCTGCGTTTTGGCAAAGACTCAAAGGCAGGCAGAGTTGAAAGCTTTAAAGCGGGGTGGGGGCGGGGGCGGGCTCAGGTGTGCCCTGATTGGAGGCTGTTGGCCCGGGGAAGCTGTAGGCAGGCTGACTACAAGCGGATGTCCTATGTGATTGGTTAAGGATACAGATTTGGCTTTCTCTGATTGGTCCTAAACTGGAAGAGAGGACATAGATTAAGAAAGCTGTTGGTTATTAATCTAGAGCTGGGCATTTGGGTCAATTGTTATAGAATTTGTTGTTTAGTTTCTTGGATTGTCACAGCGATAGGAATCTAGCTTCCTATCTCTGCAAATCTGATTTACAGTGGGCTGGCTTCCTGGGTTGTTTAGTGCAGGGAAGGGGTCAGTTTCCCCGGCAGGTTGCTGCAGGCTGTGGGTAAAATTTCTGTTCTTATATATGGTCTAGCCATTGTCTTTATATATTCAGTCTCTCACGATAATTATGTAAGAATTGGTCACATACGTCCATCCCTTCTCTTTGAAGGGTACAGCAGTCCATTCAGCAAGTTTAAAAGGTGACCTTATTAAAGAGTAGCAATTAATCTGCTTAATTCTGTCAGATCTCAAACAACTTCAGTGAACAAATCCGCAAAAATCACACATGATCAAAATGCAGCTCTCTCACACCGAGGACCAAGCTCGTGTACGGCAATAGCGTGGAAATCGTACATGACCTAGATTGGGAGAGAAAACAGAGGCAGCTCCTCAGAAAGCTTCAGACAGCTCCTTTCTCCCACCTTCCCTGTCCCGGCACCCCTCAGCATCCTGCCAGGCAGTGCTACTGGATGAATTCTGATGGAGGACAGAAAATTAAGGAAAAGAAAAAGTCGCTTGGTAATGCAATTCAGAAGAACGCATGCTTTCCTCCTGAATTATTAGGACAAACAGCTCTGCTTGGCAAGAGCACCCTCCCTTCTGCAGTGAGGATGAAGCGGGTACTTTGGAAGACCCGTCCTCGGTGTCCCGTCAGTCTTGATGGTGGGAACAGAGGTGCTGCTCCTGATTCTTTGGGGGCCAGCCCAGTTCAGTACCCTTTCTCATATCAGGGGCATTCGGAGCTTTTCCTTGTGAAATGAATTCCCGATCATTGGTGTCTCTGCTTTCCAACCTGGGCACTTCCAAGACCCTTACTTCACTATGGTACCAAATATCAAACAAAGGCAAGGAAATGGACCGAGGATGCGAGGCAAGGGGGCCGTGAATCCACAGCTACGTGCTGCGGAGGAGGTGGAGTCGGACGACCTGGATTGATGCACACTTTTGCCCAAGTCAACAATGTTTGGGGCAGACCATTTATTTAGTTTCCTTTGTTTCAGATTTCCCAGTGGTGCAACGAAAATTAAAATGCTATTTCACTCCACTATTTCACTCACGATACGTTGAACGGCTCCTCTGTGACAGACAGTGTATGCTGGGTGCTGAGCAAGACAAAGTCCCCACCCCATGGCGCGTCCATCTACACGGAGGAAGATGGTAAGCACGTAGCAGATCAGAAACTCCCCAACTTGGAGAGTCTCTGAAGATGAACACCCATCATCCTCGGCTTCCCTTTCCCTCACCCCACTTCCCGTCTGAAGACAATCCTCTCAGCTCCATCATCAGACTTGGTCTCCCCAAGTCCACCATGCAGGGGCCCCTGGGGACCCCGGGAGACTTTGCGGGCCTCCTGCCTCTGTCTTCTTGCCCCGAGGGCCAGTTCTCACCACGTCAGCTAGGAAAATCCCTTTAAGACATAAACCCAGTCATAGCTTTCTGCTCAGAACTCTCCCATAATTTCCCACCTCTGCTGGAGTAAAAGCCAGCGTGCTCACGGTGACCTGCAAGGCCGTACCAAACGCGCCCCTCGCCTCTCAGACCTCGTTCCTGCTCCCTCCCTCAGCCACTGTGATCCAGCCGCCCATCCTCGCTGCCGGGGGGGACCCTGCGTTGAGAGGGGCCAGGTTCATGACTGTTGGTCCCGCACGGTTATTGATGGCGCCACTTCCACTCTCAGAGGCCCCGGTTTGGATGATGGATGAGACGGCCGCACTGGCCGCTCACTTGCTCTTATGTTTTCTCTCCTCTGCCCGGCCTGCTCCTTCCCCAGAGAGCTGCTGCCTTCCCTCACCTGCTTCGGGTCTTTGCCCACGTCACGTGTCGTATTCCGTGACCGCGCCATTTACACGGCACGCTCCCCAACCCCAGGACCCCCACCCTCCTCCTCAATCGGCTCTTCCTCCCTAGAACTTCTCACCACACTGTTTATTTTTCTTATTTGTTTGTGTCTCCCTGCCCCCCATGCAGGCTCTGTGAGGGCAGAGATTTTTAATGTCTTGTTCACTGCTGTATCCCTAGTGCAGAAAACACTGCTTAGCACGTGGAGGTGTCTGAGAGAGTAGCTAGATGAGGGTGGGGGGTGCTACTTTGGATACGGTGGTCAGAGGCGACTTATCCGAGGGGTTGGCACTGAAGTTAAGGTCTGTATTAGTTTCCTGTTGCTGCTGTAACAAAGTACTACAAACGTAGTGGCTTAAAACAACACAGATGTATTATCTGACAGTTCTGGGGGTTAGAAGTCCAAGATGTATCTCAATGAACTAAAATCAAGGTGTTGGCAGAGATTCATTCCTTTCTGGAGGCTCCAGGAGAGAATTAGCATCCTTGCCTTTTCTAGCTTCTAGGGGTCACCCACATTCCTTGGCTCCTGGTACCCGCCTCCATCTTCAAAGCCCGATGGTCGGCCAAGTCTTTCTCATGATGCCATCTCTCAGTTCTGAATCCTCTGCCTTTCTCATCCCAATTTAAGGACGCTTAGATTACACTGGGCCCACCCAGATAATCCAGGATAATCTCATTAAATCAGATGATTAGCAAATATCATTCCACCTGCAACCTTAATTCCCCTTTGCATGGAACATACTATATTTACAGGTTCCAGGGATTGGGACAGGGATATCTTTGCGGGGGGGGGGCATTATTCTGCCCTAGTGGGGATGCTTCTTTGGATAAGGGGGTCAGGAAAGGCCTCCCTAAAGAGTTGGCATTGAAGGCAAGATCTGAAGGACAAAGAGGAGCCACCTGTGTGAAGAGCCAGAAGATGTTTTCAGGCAGATGGAGTAGCATGTGCAAAGACCCTGGGGCAGGGAAGAGCTTGGTGTATCAAGCGGCAGAAGGTCGCCCAGAGAGGCTACAGTATATGGAGCAAGGAGGAGAGTGGTCCCAAGTGAGGCTGAGGAGGGAGGCAGGAGTCAGGTAGCACAGATGCCATGGTTTTCTCTCTCCCAGGCTAGGTCACATACGATGCCCATGCCATTGGCTCTGTGTGTGAGGCAGCTGCATATTTTTAAATTAAAAAAATTTTTTTAATTTATTTTTATTTATTTATTTTTGGCTGCGCTGGGTCTTTGTTGCTGCATGTGGGCTTTCTCTAGTTGCAGTGAGCGGGGGCTGCTCTTTGTTTGCTTCTCATTCCAGTGGCTTCTCTTGTTGTGGAGCATGGGCTCTAGAGCGCAGGCTCCGTAGTTGTGGCGCACGGGCTTAGTTGTTCCGTGGCATGTGGGATCTTCCTGGACCAGGGCTCGAACCCGTGTCCCCTGCATTGGCAGCCAGATTCTTAACCACTGCGCCACCAGGGAAGCCCATGGGCAGCTGCATTTGAATAATATGATTCTTGTGGGTTTGCTCTATGAAGTTGTTTGCAATCTGACAGTATAAAGCAGACAATTGCTATTCATTGACAAGGCCACCTTTTAAACTTGATGAACTGACTGATTTACCCTTCAAAGAGAAGAAAAATAATTTATTCTCACACAGCTCTGGACACTAGAAGTCTGAAATCAAGGTTTCAGTAGGACCACGCTCCCTCTGAAGGCTCTAGAGGAGGATCCTTCCTTCCCTCTTCTAGCTTCTAGTGGTTCCCGGCTGTTATGAACTGAATGCCTATGTCCCCCCAAATCCAAATGTTGAAACCCTAACCCCCCAGTGTGATGGTATTAGGACATGAGTCCTTTGGGAAGTAACCAGGTTTAGATTACATCATGGGGGTGGAGCTCCCATAATGGGATTAGTGCCTTTATGAGAAGAAAGACGAGATCTCTCTCTCATCGCTCTCTTCCTCTCTCTGCCATGTGTGAACACAGGAAGAAGGCAGCCATCTACAAACCAAAAGAAGAGCCTTCAGCACACACCAAATCTGTCAGCACCTTGATCTTGAACTTCCCAACCTCCAGAACTATAAGAAATAAATGTCTGTTTAAGCCTCCCAGTCTGTGGTGTTGTATTATAGCAGCCTGGACTGACTAAGACACCAGCAGTCCATGGGGGTCCTTGGCTTGTAGCGGCAGCACTGCAGTCTCTGCCTTCAGCTTCACATGGCCACCTCCCCTTTGTGTCAGTGCCTTTATGTCCAAATTTTCCTCTTCTTTTTTTATTTTATTTATTTATTTATTTATTTTTTGCGTTATGCGGGCCTCTCACTGTTGTGGCCTCTCCCGTCGCGGAGCACAGGCTCCGGACGCGCAGGCTCAGCGGCCACGGCTCACGGGCCCAGCCGCTCCGCGGCACATGGGATCTTCCCGGACCGGGGCACGAACCCGCGTCCCCTGCATCGGCAGGTGGACTCTCAGCCACTGTGCCACCAGGGAAGCCCCTTTTTCCTCTTCTTATAGGCACGTCAGTCACTGGATTTGGGCCCACCCTAATCTAGCGGGACCCCACCTTAACTGGATTACATCTGCAAAGATCCTACTTCCAAATAAGGTCACATTCACAGGTTCCAGGTAGACATGAATATCTGAGGGACACTGTCCAACCCAGGACACCTCCAGTTCCATATGGTCCTCTGTTACTATCTCCCCAGGCCACCCCAATCCACTCTCCTTGAGCTGCCCTGGCCCAGAGCTACCTTATCAGACTGACTTTTCCTGTTTGTGGGTTTGTACACATGTTGCCTCTCCTCTCCATACCCTATCACCCTGCCCCAAATTTTGACGGCAGCAGCAACTATTTTTTTTTTTTATCAGTAAGTCTTTTTACAATGCAGTTGCCTAGCAGACTGAATGCAGTTTAAATCCTCCAGATATCTCCTTTAAGGTCCATGTCTCTCTGTAAAGTGCTTATCTTAGAAAATCTGGGAAGAATCTGAGTTTGATCTTTATATCAACTAATTAGTATACACAGGCTCGCCCTCCTATATGGTTACAGCTCTCCTGAGCTGCTGACTGACTTCAGGCCACAGTACAAAGGAGACTTGTGCCAGAGGCTCAGGGAAGGAGGAGCCGAGTGACACTGTAGTCAGAACGCTGTTCTCCATCATCTCCCAGTGGACACTCACTGCTGCATCCTGTTACTCAGATGGGCTTAGAACCCAAGGAGGCCACTAGCCATCCTCCATTTGGTAAAGGAGGAAATTAGGGTTCTGGAGGTTTACAGGACTTCCTCAAAGCCACAGCAAGTATGTGATAAAAGGAAGGCTCTGGAGTGAAATTGACGAGTGGTTTCTTAATATGATAAAATATATATACTTTGTTGCTAAAGCTAGCATCTAACTTAATGGGTAAATACTCAGGGCATTTCCATAAGATCAGCAATAAACCAAACAGGCCCTCTACTATTCAACATTGTACTGGAGGCATCAGGCAAAGTAGTGAGAGAAGAGAAATCAATATGAGGTACAAGAATTGGGGAGAAAAGGAGTAAATCTATCACTTGCAGGTGATATGATTGTGTACCTGGAAAGCCCTAAAAGTATTTTGTATTTGTCTTCCTTGTTACATTTCTGGAGTTGTTCATTTCTTGGTGTAAATCCAGGTTTTTATCTGGTATCAAATACCTTCTGCCTGAAAAACCTCCCTTAATGTTTTTTATAGCACAAGCCTATATATAGCACAAGCTGGGAATTAATTCTCTTGGCTTTTGTTTTTCTAAAAACATCTGTATTTTTGCCTTAATTTTTGAAAGATATTTTCACTGGGTATAGCCTTTTTAAAAAAATTTATTTAAAAAAAATTTATTTATTTATTTGGCTGCGTCGGGTCTCAGTTGTGGCATGCTGCATCTTCCTTGAGGAACGCGGGATCTTTCGTGGCAGTACTCAGGCTTCTCTGTAGTTGCAGCGCACAGGCTCAGTAGCTGCAGCGCGGGCTTAGTTGCCCCGCACCACGTAGGATCTTAGTTCCCCAAACAGGGATCGAACCCACGTCACCTGCGTTGGAAAGCGGATTCTTAACCACTGGACCACCAGGGAAGTCCCTGGGTATAGCCTTTCTGAGTTGACAATATTTTCTTTCAGCTCTTTAAAGATGCAATTCTTATCTTTGTTCCTCTGAATGTAATGTATCTTTTTCTCTGGCTGCCTTCATGATTCTCACTTTACCTTTGGTTTTCAGAAGTTTTAATATAATATGTCTAGATTAAAAATAATTTAAAAAAGGAAGGCTCTGGCATCATGCCTCCACTTCTCTACCCAATCTCCCACCTGTTGGCATCCAAGCCTTGGAAGGACTTGCCACCAACTGGTCTTGTAAGATGACAGCAGGTACACTTGGTGCTTGTAATAGCCAAGGGTGCCACCTCCAGCTAGCTCAGGTCCTAGAAAATGTGCCAGCTACACTGTGCCACACGGGGCCACAGCCGAAGGGATGTGGGATATTATTGCCTCTGGGGTGGGTAGTGGAAGCTAAGAGGAAGAACTTACCAGCTGTTTAAACCCTGTTGCATCCACCCTTCAAACACTCTGGTGGCTCTGCTTCAGCAGCCCCCCCACGCCGTTAGTTGGTTCCCATCTTTCAGGTTTTCTAAACATGCAAATGAACTGCGCAATAAATCCCCCCACAGGCAAAGCCACGATTGCCTCAGCAGGTGGATGCGGAACGCTCAGAGACCTAGAATAATCGACGCTTTGCAAGAAGCACTTTTTCTGCCTACTCACTATCGCTGCGCTTTAAGAGGAGAAAGGAGTACCCGCTCTCGCACGGTTACAAAGAGACCCTTGGAAACGTGCTGCTGGGGGCCGCTCTCTCACCAGGAAAGACAACAGAATACGTTTTAAATGTCTTTTCCCCTTGCTCTGCCAAGCAAAAGCATCGGAACCCTTGTGGGAATTCACTGCCCCAGGAAAGAGAATGAGGCCCCGCGGAAGGCGCCACTTGCGCGCCCCCGCCCAGCCCCCGCCCAGCCCCCGCCCAAGGTCGGTGGCCGCCGCCCGAGGTCGCAGGGGCGGGGTCGCCAGCGCGGCCCCCCAGCGGTTGTGTGGTTGGGAAGCGCTCGCTAAACGCAGTCGTTCTCTGCGATGGCTCACGGCCCTTTCTGTTTTGAAAGCGCCTCTGTTTATTCCCATTGAACCGCCTTCTGCAGAGGGCGAGCCCCATTGCAAAGTTCCCAAGTGCTGTTTTCCTCTTCTTCTGTCCCCACAGGACAGACCCTGAAGGCTCCGCGTAACTTTGGTGCCCAACAGAGGACCTGGCGCGCGGCGATCCCCGTTAATGCTTGAGGGATGGATCCTTACCCTGTCGCCAATGTGCGATCCCAAAGGAACACCCATTTCTCAGGCTTTAAAAAATCCCTCTGGGGCTTCCCTGGTGGCGCAGTGCTTGAGAGTCCGCCGGCCGATGCAGGGGACGCGGGTTCGTGCCCTGGTCCGGGAGGATCCCACATGCCGTGGAGCGGCTGGGCCCGTGAGCCACGGCCGCTGGGCCTGCGCGTCCGGAGCCTGTGCTCTGCAACGGGAGAGGCCACAACGGTGAGAGGCCCGCGTACCACAAAAGAAAAAAAAAAAAATCCTCTTGAAAAAAAATTTTAAAGTCACCGAAGATTCTAGCCAGCAGGAACGTCAAGGATGGAAAGCTTGGAATTACTTGCTGCGAATGTCTTGCTAAACCAGCAGAGTCCTCCTGATCACTGATCTGCAAACCTGCCGGGTCAGGAATCAATGCTGGTCCTGGTGCTGGTGACAAGGGTGTGTGACAATGTGGCCAATCTGGCCCACTTGAGGGAAAGGCCGATCCGAATCGGTGAAAGTTCTGAGTGAGACGACGTGTAATACAGTTTAAGCATTTTAAATGACTGATTTACAATCTTACTTATAAATTATTCATGCATACTATAAAGAAAGGGCTTATTAAGGTAAATTTGGGGCAGGCCCCTATCAGTCATACTTGAATGAAATAATGTTTTGACTCTTGCTGTAAATACAATTGAGGACCAAAGGAAATCATTTCAACTTTTGTCACTACCAGGAGGAACAAAGATTCAGTATTTATCACCACACAAGACACCCAAGAAAGTTTTTCTTTCGTTAACTAAACTTATAAAACAGTATAATAAAATCAACAATACTTAAATAAAAATAAATAAAAGTATAATAAAATATCTGTGACAAACATGACCAAAGGATCAATTTTTTAAAAAATCAATATTTGCTATTTAGGAGCCAACATATCCTTACCAAGAATATAAGGTTCCTAATACCAGAAAAATCATTTTAACCATGATCTTTGACCATCTCTTACTGAATGTTCTTTGCAGCTAGGACTTTAAGAATGTTTAGATCTGGACCTAACTTGTGTTATTCGGAAGTCCTACAGAAAGGTTCACTAGGCAAAAATCAACTCTGAGTTAATGGGAATTCCCTGGCGGTCCAGTGGTTAAGACTCTGCACTTCCACTGCAGGGGGCACGGGTTCGATCCCTGGTTGGGGAATTAAGATCCCGCATGCCGGGCGGCCAAAATAATTTCAAAAAATAATTTAAATCCTGAATTAAGACCAAGACTGAGCTTGAACTCTCCCCTCAAGTTGCAAAATATTTATTAAATACCTTTAAGGGTAAAAAAATATTTTTTTGGCTGCGCTGCTCAGCTTGTGGAATCTTATTTCCCCCACGAGGGACTGAACCTGGGCCCTCAGCGGTGAAAGCACGGAGCCCTAACCACTAGACCAGCAGGGAATTCCCATAAGGGAAAATCATTAAGTCCACTAAACGATGCATCACAGACAACCTATGTGGGGCATACGTTTCTGTTTTTTTAAATTTGAAACATATTCACACACACACAAAACATTTTGCAGAATCCTTGTGCTTAATAATTGTGTGCTTACAGAAAATGTGGGCCAAATGGCTTAAAATGATTACTTTCAAGAGACATCTCGGGGGACTTCCCTGGTGGTCCAGTGGGTAAGACTCCGCACTCCCAATGCAGGGGGCCTGGCTTCCATCCCTGGTCGGGGTACTAGATCCCGCATGCACGCCGCAACTAAGAGTCCACATGCCACAACTAAGAAGTCCATATGCAGCAAGTAAAGATCCCTCATGCCGCAACTAAGACCCAGAGCAGCCAAAATAAACAAACAAAAGATTTTTTTAAGACATTTTGGATAAAGATTATGGGATAATTCATCCCTCAATACCTAACTTCCCCATGGTGTGTTTTTTGGTCCCTTTTATTTTCTATTTGCAAGCTTCTTTGGTCAACACCCACTTTATAGACAAAAGAACTGGAGCACAGAGGCCACACACTGAACCAGTGACAGAACTGATCACACACACATGAGCTGTCTTCTTCCACCAGAAGCCACGGTCCTCGAGGGCTCCACACCCACCCACTTGTCTACCTGTAGGACTGAGTACTTTAGAGATGCATAGAGTTGAACAATTCAGTAACTAAGTGCAAACTTGTTTTAAAAGGCTGCCTAGGGGCTTCCCTGGTGGCGCAGTGGTTGAGAATCCGCCTGCCGATGCAGGAGACACGGGTTCGTGCCCTGGTCCGGGAAGATCCCACATGCCGCGGAGCAACTAAGCCCGTGAGCCATGGCCGCTAGGCCTGCGCGTCCGGAGCCTGTGCTCCGCAACGGGAGAGGCCACAACAGTGAGAGGCCCACATACCGCAAAAAAAAAAAAAAAAAAAAAAAAAAAAAAAAGGCTGCCTACAGTTCCAATAAGTTTTTAAAATCTGATTTGATGTTTAATATAAAATAAATACTGAATATCAACCATATATTGAGGTTTTAATGAAAAATATAATCCAGAATCCAGAAGTCAGGTTTACAGGTGCCTAAATGACATATAAAGCATTGAGATGATAAATGATACCCATGCGTGAGATGCATACTACAAGATCCAGCATGCAATTCATTTATCAGGTGACCTTTTGTGCTGTTTCTATTTTCTTGCATTTTAGGGTTTGGACCCTAAACCTATAATTTTAGAAAAAAATACTGCTAACAATTTTTTAAATCGGGAATACGTAATAATATCTCAGAGAACTACTATTCCATGAAATACAGTGTGGGAAATGGTGTTTTCATATAAATCCAACCAGTTTTAAGAGGATGAACATTTTTTCCTTTACCTCCAAAGTTTAAAAAATCAAATCAAAACTACAATGGCTGGGCTTCCCTGGTGGCGCAGTGGTTAAGTAATCCATCTGCCAACGCAGGGGACACGGGTTCGATCCCTGGTCCGGGAAGATCCCACATGCCGCGGAGCAACTGAGCCCATGCACCACAGCTACTGAGCCTGCGCTCTAGAGCCCGCGAGCCACAACTACTGAAGCCTGCGCGCCCTAGAGCCCGTGCTCCGCAAAAAGAGAAGCCACCGCAATGAGAAGCCCACGCACTGCAACGAAGAGTAGTCCCCCACCACTCGCCGCAACTAGAGAAAGCCCGCATGCAGCAACGAGGACCCAATGCAGCCAAAAATTAATTAATTAATTTTTTAAAAAAGAATGCGATGGGCATAGTCTAGAAGAAAAACCTACGGGCTGAAGTCAGGAGGTCCTGGGAAAATCATTTCATTTCTCCAGGTCTTAATCTCTTGTTCCCCAAGGTCCAGGGTTCAGCTTACACCAGGCTCTGTGACCTGGACTTACACCTCGTGCCATGGTCCTCCGCAGCTATCAATACAAGGCTGCTCCACAAGGGCTCAACATATTTTTGCTAAGTGAATCAATGACTCTAAAAAAACACACAAATTACGACGGTATGGCGGTGTTGTGAGGAAAATTGAACAGCCATCTTCCTATAAAGCACTGTCATTAAAGAGGACATTTATCGGGCTTTTAAATTAATTCGGCTTTCCTATCTTTTATCTACGCATTAATATATTTTTATAATATCCTATTTGGGGCTCACTTGCAGAGTTTGCCAGGAGAAGAAGAGAGAGGAATAGTGGGAGGTGAAAAATCCATACTGCTTTCTGTGTGCTTCTACTGACACCAAAGGTTTATCGTGAAACTGACACTCTGAGCGCCCAATCTCACTTGCCACAAAGACTGTCGAGTATACATCTGCTCTGGTTATCCAAGAAAGGCACACGAGGAGCTGTCTGTAGTAGGAAAATGAGCTATACCTACTGACTGAGTCTTTTTTTTTTTTTTTTTTTGGCTGCATTGGGTCTTCGTTGCTGTGCGTGGGCTTTCTCTAGTTGTGTCGAGCGGGGGCTACTCTTTGTTGCGGTGTGTGGGCTTCTCATTGCGGTGGCTTCTCTTGTTGCAGAGCACGGGCTCTAGGGTGCTTGGGCTTCAGTAGTTGTGGCTCACAGGGTCTAGTTGCTCTCAGGCTTAGTTGTTCTACGGCATGTGGGATCTTCCCGGACCAGGGCTCGAACCCGTGTCCCCTGCATTGGCAGGAGGATCCTTAACCACTGCGCCACCAGGGAAGCCCCATGCACCATTTTAAAGTGGGCAACCGGAGGCAGACAGGGCCAACAGCAACTCTCACAGGCATCCATGTGGCAGGCAGTCAGCAGCATTCAGCAGACACATATGGGGCTGTACTGAGCCAGGGGCCCCTAACTTTTTGTGGGTCAGGGGTCCCCCAAGACTCCAGTGAGGGCTCTGGCACACTCTACACAAACATGCACAAGATACACACAAAAAAAACTTCACATAGTCCGTGGGATCATCTAAACTGCATGGGATCCCAATTAGGAATACGCCTTGCTCCCCTCCCCAATCCTAAAGGAATTCCTGTTTATCTGAAGTTGTAGAATTTTTGATTTACTAATTCCAATAACTGAAATGTCGGGAAAAATAAATCCCTTTTTTTCTTCAAGACCAAATGTCGGGACTTCCCTGCTGGCACAGACTTCCCTGGTGACACAGCTAAGCCCCTGCGGCGCCACAACTGCTGAGCCTGCGCCCTAGAACCCTCGAGCCACATCTACTGAAGCCCACGCGCCTACAGCCTGTGTTCCGCAACGAAGAGTAGCCCCCGCTCGCCGCAACTAGAAAAAGCCTGTATGCAGCAGCAAAAACCCAACGCAGCCAAAAATAAATAAATTTATTTTTAAAAAAAAAAGGGGGCTTCCCTGGTGGCGCAGTGGTTCAGAGTCCGCCTGCCGATGAGGGGGACACGGGTTCGTGCCCCGGTCCGGGAAGATCCCACGTGCCGCGGAGCGGCTGGGCCCGTGAGCCGTGGCCGCTGAGCCTGTGCGTCCGGAGCCTGTGCTCTGCAACGGGAGAGGCCACAACGGTGAGAGGCCTGCGTACCGCCAAAAAAAAAAAAAAAAAAAAAAGAGAGAGATTTACAAAAATGTAAAACAATGCCACTCGAGTCACTGCATGGCTTTTTTTAAAATAGTTATCTTTCATAAAATATGCTATTTATGTTAACATTTAATGGTGGGCTTATTGTTATTTTCAAATGCATGAATACCCATTTTTTTCAATTTCTCAGCTTTAATATCGTTAGATGTAATCCACATAAACCACAGCTCTTTGGAGTCCTCAGTGTCTACAAGTAAGAAGGGGTCCTGAGACCAAAATGCTTGGGAACCGCTGGTCTAGTGGAAGAGACAAACAAGTGCACAGATAAATAAATAATCAGGAAATGTCCAGCACATGTTGATAGGAAGAGAAGGCCGCTCTAAGAAGTGGAGCCCTGTGGATGGGAAGCAGCCCGCCCGGGAAAGCACGGAGGCCAAGCAGGGGTCACAGGAGGGAGGCTGGCATTTCCTCAGGCCCGATTAAAGAAAAGAAAACAAAACACCTCAAAATCCAACTTCTGTGAAGCTGCATGGTGGTTAAGCAAGAGAGGGCTAGCACAGGAGGAGGGCCAGGTGGTGCAGGGAGGGGCGTGGACCTGACCTATGCTGAGCGAAGGATGCTGGGATTCGCGGGAGCCGGTGGTGGGGAGCCGGGAGGTGCTGGGACCCCGGGGCAGGGGCTCGGGTTAGAGCAGGTGCCTGGGCTTGCGGGGAGGGGCGGGCAAGCGCAGCCCCGTGCTCCTCAGATAAGACTCACCAGGGAGCCTCGTTCTTCCCAGGCTCCCCGTGCACACGTGACGCGAGAGCTCCTTAAGGGTCAGAACTATAGTCTCATCTCTGCGTACCCACCACCTGGAGCCGTCCCAGCACCTGGCAGAAACAGTAGTAACAGCAATACTTGCAAGTTCATGTGCCAGCGCCGTTCTAAGCACTCCACATACGTTAACTTATTTCATCCTCCCAACAAACAGATGAAGGAAATATGACGAACGTGCCCACTTTATAGACCAGGCAGCTGAGGGACAGGAGAATGAAGCGCTTATGAGTTCACACCCCTGGTAGTGGCGGAGGCAGGCTTCAGCCCGGGCTGTCTGGCTCGGCTCTGCCTCTCCACAGCAGGTAATCAACAGCTATTTGCTATGGGAATGAATGTGTTAATAAACGCAACGGGAACATTTTTGAATAGGTCCATGGTTACCGGCAAAGTGACAATGTCAGCCTTCCTAATCACCGTGCGGCAGTGCTCTACTCTCCGTCTGCTGACATCTTCACCCAGCTCTCGCTCTGAATCAGTGCAGCCCATCTGGCACGGTTCCAGGAAACAAATGTCTACCGACCACCCATCTGTGCCAGGCACGGTGCTAGGCACAGAGGATGCAGCAGCGAAAGAGGCGACCAAGTCTCTATGCTTCCATAGAAGCTTCCATTCTAGCAGGGAAACAGATGGTAAACCCTGAAACAAATAAGAAGGGACCTTGCATGCATGTGGTAAGTGGTCAGAGCGGAGATGGGTGAGGGGCTATTTTTATTTATTGATTTTATTTATTTTTGGCTGCATTGGGTCTTCGTTGCTGCACGCGGGCTCTCTCTAGTTGGCGGCGAGCGGGGGCCACTCTTCGTTGCCGTGCGCGGGCTTCTCGCGGCGGTGGCTTCTCTTGTTGCGGAGCGCGGGCTCTAGGCGCGCGGGCTTCAGGAGTTGGGGCTCGCGGCCTCTAGAGCGCAGGCTCTGTAGTCGTGGCTCACGGGCTTAGTTGTTCCGGGGCAGGTGGGATCTTCCGGTACCAGGGCTCGAACCCGTGTCCCCAGAACTGGCAGGCGGATCGTTAACCACCGCACCACCACCGGGGAAGCCTTGGGGGGCTGTTTCGATGGGATGCGTGGTGCAGGAGCCATAAGGGCAAGCGGCCTCAGGGCCCCCCCACCCCACCCCGGAGGTCTCGGTGCGGAGCTGGACTTAATTCTGAGCGGCTGGGAAGCCGGTGAAGGTTTCTGAGGTGAGGCGTGGCCTGGTCTCACTTACATTTTAAAGGGGTCATTCTACTTGCTCTGGGGACTGCTTCCCTAGTGCAGGGGCGGGGGGGGGGGGGTGACATCAGAATGGGCTTTGGGGTGCGGGGGAGGAAGAAACGGACCGACTCTGGATTCATTCTGAAGATAAAGCCAGTGGGATTTGCTGATGAGCTAGAACACTTTTACCCATTTTTAAAATTCCTGCTACCACCTTATCTATCGCGCCAGGTCCTACTGGTTCTACTTCATATGCGTCACTCGAGTCAAGGCCCCTTTTCCTGCCCAAATGTAAGGGGTCAGGGCAGCCCCTGTTGTCTGCACTGGCCTCCTGCCCTAATCCAGCAGCACCGAGCAAACTGTACGGGCAAACCTGAGCCCGAGATTCCACTGCAAGGGCTCACGTGCCTTGGCTGTGTGTGTGCTGTGGCCTTATCTAAAAGCCTAGATGGGTGGCAACGTGAATGCCCACCCACAGATAAATTACGGCACACCCATACTCTGAAAAATGACAAAATTGTTCAAAAGAACGTGGTACATATATACGTGCTGACAGGAAAGATGTCTGCAACATAGATATTTTCAGTGAAAGTAAATTGCATAAAAATGTGTACGCTTTCCATTTTTATTTTAAAAAGACATGATCTGTGTATTTGCATGAGCGTAGAACAGAGAGTTGGCGAGGACACACAGCCCATTGCGAACGGTTACTCGCCCTAGGTGTGGGAGGAGAGAGGTCGAGAGGGAGGACCATATGTATCTCTGTGCTGTTTTACTTTTTTACAATTATTAAGTGTTGTTTTTATAATAAAAAATGAGATCTTTTCCCCAAAGGTCTTGTCCGGCTCCTGCAGGAACTAGGGGACCATCTCTGCCCCTTCCCACACCCTCCATCTCTTGCTCTCATCTCTCCCGATACCTTGCCCCCCTAGTCCTGCCAGGCAGTGCCTGCCAGGCTGTTTCTGGCTCTCAGCTTCTGGCTTCACTCCCTGGACTCCAGTAAAGCCTCTTTTCCATCTGGCAGTGCCCACAACCCACCGTCTGGCGACGGCCCACACTCCCGGATCCTAGCCCGCCCGCCTAACCCGACCACTAAATGCTCCTGGGCCCCCTTCTCTAACCCGGCCCCCATGCCCCGGCCCTGGAATGTCTAAAACACTGATACGCTTTGAATCACTTCTCTGCTGGGAAACTTCCAAGGTTTCCACTGCCTATGAAATAAAATCCAAACGCTCTGGCATGGCAATAAAGGCCCTTCACAAAACTTGGCCCAATTTCTCTGCCCGCTTCGGGCCATTCTCCTGCTTCCTGTTACCCGAGCTCAAGCCACAGCAAACCGGTCAGGATTCCGAATACGCCAGGCCCTGTAGGCCTTGTTGCCCTTATGCCTTTGCTCAAGGAGCCTGGAATCAGCTCCCCACTGGTCCTTATCCTCCACCCCCTTCAACTGACCCCAGGCAAACAAATACTCAAGTGTCAAAGCCTGTGTAAAATTCCCCTCCTCCTGGAAGCATTCTCAATCCTACCTCAGTCCTGCAGAAATAGTTAACCCCTGCCTGCCCCGTATTCTGTAGCATTTTGTACGTACGAGGTCTGTCATAGCCCACTCCGGGAGTCAACGAAACATGGTCCGTGGGCCAAATCTAGCCTGCCACTGATTTTTGTATGGCCTGCAAACTAGGTGTATCTTTTACATTGTTAAGCGGTGAGCAAAAATCAAAAGGAGAATACTTCATGACACATGAAAATTATATGAAATTTAAATTTCAGTCCATAAGTAAATTTGATTGGAACACAGCAGCACTCGTGTACTTAGTTAGCTAGGGTCCATGGGTGCTTTTCACGCTACAGTGACAGAGTTGAATAGACTGTGTGACCACAAAGCCTAAAATATTTACTATCTGGATTTTTATAGAAAAAGTTTGCCAACCCCTGGGCTACTCTTTTTTTTAGTTTGTTTTAATTTTTGGCTGCCTCAGGTCTTAGTTGCGGCATGCAGGATCTTTTGTTGCAGCGCACAGGCTCTTGGGGCGTCTCGTGGGCTTCTCTCTAGTTGAGGTGTGTGGCCTCAGTAGTTGTGGCGTGTGGGCTTAGTTGCCCTGCGGCATGTGGGATCTTAGTTCCCCGACCAGGGATTGAACCCACGTCCTCTGCATTGGAAGGCGGATTCTTTACCACCGGACCACCAGGGAAGTGCCTGGGCTACTCTATCTTTGTATTTATATAGATGTCAATTTTCAACAAGACAGTAAACCCACAAAAACAAGAATTTATTGTGCTTCTCTGTTTATTTGTAGCCCTTAATACTGTATCCAGCATGTAGCAGAATTTCAATATTTAGTGAACAAACGCATTGCTGTGTTCTTGAAAGGGAGATGTACTGGGTTCCTAATTCACAGAGGGAATGTCACCATAAAAGAAAGATCAATGCCAGGTGCCACCGGGATCGGAGGTTAGCATTCTTTTTTTCATGAAGTGGAGACAGAATAAAACGTGTCACAATCTCAATTACACTTACAATTCCTACTGATTAAGGACAAAAACTGAGATGTAAATAAACACTTAAAAGTTGCTTTTCATGAAAAATTCTCAGGTTGTATTGATTCCACTGATCTTATTATCTTAACGCAGGCTCTTTTAGTAGGGGCTGTATTTACCTACGACTTTTGTTTAAAATACACAGGGCTGGGACTTCCCTGGTGGCGCAGTGGTTAAGAATCCCCCTGCCAATGCAGGGGACACAGGCTCGAGCCCTAGTTGGGGAAGAGCCCACATGCCGCGGAACAACTGAGCCCGTGCGCCACAACTCCTGAAGCCCACACACCTAGAGCCCGAGCTCTCTTAATAAGAGAAGCCACCGCAGTGAGAAGCTCGCGCACCACAACGAAGAGTAGCCCCCGCTTGACACAACTAGAGAAAACCCGCGTGCAGCAACGAAGACCCACCGCAGCCAAAAATAAATAAATTAATTTTTTTAAAAAAGAAAAGATACACAGGGCCTCTCCATTTCCTCTCTTATCACATCTAAAGAGCTGATTAGTTAACAAAGTCCACCATAATTTGGTCCCGCCCTACCCATCCAACCCCAAATTGGAATTCTCTCCCCACAGGCAAGGTTGGCTCTCCAATCTCCCCAGGCACCTGTCTCCTGCCAAGGCCACCTATCAAACTCTAAGCATCCTTGAAGACCTACCTCAAGCCCACTCCTCCTTCCTTGAAGATTCTGACTCCTCTAGGTTTCCAGGACATGTATTAAAAACAAAGCAATTACCTCTGCTAGACCTTTTGGCACTTGATAGAGCTTGGAAAGCTAGTAGCCATAATGGAACTGTGTATTCTCTGTGAAAGAGGACTTCATCTCACCCCGTTTGTGTATCCCACATGAGTTGAGACCCTCAGCAAATGCTTAAAGGTTTATTGAGTTGGTGAGGGTCAAAAGATGAGTAGCCAAGATTAGACAAGAACCCCAAAACTGTAATGAATGGAGAGCTAAAGTTGATTCTATAATGGAAAATACACATAGGATGCTAATGGCCAGTCAGTGGTATCAGCAAGGGGTTTAGGGACTAGGTACCTGTGAAATCATCAGTGAACGCTGGAGAAGCTTTTAAGATACAGAAATAGGATAGATATTGCAGACTAAAGGTACAAAAGCAAGCCCCACATGGCATCCTTGGTCCTTCCCAAGACTTCTCTAGGCCTGGGTGTGGGAGGTGAGAAAAAGTTGGATTAAACTAGCTAACAGTTATTAAGGGCTTTACATGGACTCATTAGCTTAAATTTCACAACCCTATGAGATTATTATCCCATTTTACAGATGCAGACAAAGAGACACAGCGTTATCTGGCACCGATAACTTACATGTCACAACCATGTAGCTTATCAGCGTCAGAACCAGGATTTAAACCCAAGCAGCAGGCCATGGCATCTTAGGTAATAAACAGTGCGTCACACACATTTTTACAAGGTTAGTCCTAGGAAAGGGATAATAGTTCAGAATTCTTAAAAAAACAAAAAACAACCCAACCTCGGATTGATTATTATACCATTTCTTTATAGGCTGCATTAATCATTTTTGAAAAACCAATTTCCATTTAATATTTGTTTTCTTGAAAATAGCTTGGGTTTATGAAACCTTCACCACACCGTCCTCAAATGTCCATCATCCATAAAAGGACAGAGGCGGCTCTGCACAGTTGCTACGGAAAGTGACAAAGATTGTCCTCCACCAAACTTTAGTCAGGTTCCTCTGAGTCCTCTTCTCCACTAGACCTCAACCTTGGCCTGTAAGAATTGCAGCTTTTCGCACAATCAATTTCAGCCACCTCCCCACACTAAGAGACGTGAACAAACACTAGCATGTTTCCAGCAGCTCAAGGCTGTCCCTAGCATGAGGACCACAAGCCCCTTAAAATGTCTGCCTGAGAAAGCTCAGGCTGCCGAAAGAATGTACCTGAAGAATATTCAAGAATATTTAAAAACGAGTTATTTATCTCATGGACACTTTTATTTTGACTATTATTTCAGAGGTCCAGCTACTAATAGTGATAACAACAGCAAAGCTGCTATTGAGCACATACCATATCAAAACTGTGCTAAATATTATACATTTTATAAAATTATTTATAGAAAAATAAATGTAAATTAAATATAAGAATTTTCCTTAATCCTACAATAACTTTTAAGTATGTAGCTCAATTTTTAAAAATACTTATGCATTTTAAATCAGTAATGCCAAAATATAAACATTCAGATGAAATGTATGCAGCTTACAATAACTTGACATATTCTTAAACTTAAAATACATCACACCAAGAAGCTTAAAAAGCAGTTAAAATTGCAACCTTTGAACATTATATGTCAGTTTTCACACAGTAAAACAGAAGAGTTTTGACTGCGTACATAAATTCCATTTCCAATAGGCTAAAGAGGCATTAAGAAGTTTTCTATCTATAGTCTCTTTTCTCACTGAATAAATTTTTCATGCTATTTTTATCTACCCATTATTTTGTGTAGGACGCCGAGCCAGGCACCCGACTGGCATTATCTCATTGATTAAATGATTCCGTGCACTAAGACCCGTGCTGGGCATAGCAAGTGCTCCGTAAATGTTGGCCATGACGATCTCACTTAATCTGCACATGCTACATCATTCCTAACGAGGGAAGGAGTATTATGCTGCACCACAAGTCTGGACACTGTGTTCAGTCCAGAGTGACCCATCTAGTACGTGGCAGAGCCCGGCCGAGGTCAGGTTTGTCCCTTCTTGCACTGCCACTTCTCACTGCATACTTGATTTCAGAACATTCTTGGAAAGGATGTGGTGGCTTGTCAAAAAATATAGTCCATTTCGTACACATGGCGTAACGCTGAGTACATGGGGACTGGGGCTACTGACTCGTTCCCTGTGGGAATTGGAGGCGATCCGTGGAAGAGGGAACACAGGGTGCAGAGACTGCCAGAAGACCAGGTAAGACCTGGTCCTACCCTGAACACAGCTTCTGAGAGGGCTCTGCCTCTGTGCCAGGCAGGGGACTGATGCTGAGGTGCTGACTGCCCTCCGAAGCTAACGACTAGCAGCCAAACAGCCCAAAGACAAAGAGAAAATAGCTGCAAACGGGGACGGATGACAAAAGCAAACAGGGTGCTGAGCTGGAGACTAGAGTTACAACTTTAGATGTTCAGGTAGCAGTTTCTTATACTTTTCCTACTAAATGTTTTATAATCAAATGCTATGGACAAGAGAAGCTATATACTCTCCTTCTTTCCTATCCACCTGGCACTTTCCATAATGGTAAACTGAATGGATACGTTTTCTTTTTTCTTTTTCTTTTTTTTTTTTTTTACTTCATAGGACAAAATTCTACTCTTGGGTGAGAAGTGCCAGAGTATCAAGAAAGTTTTGTATGTGCCTTGATAACGAAACATCTAGAACGAATGGGGCGGGGAGGGGGGGAGGGGGCGCTGGCGGCATGGCATTTGCTAGGTTAAATACCTTGGCTTTTTTTTTTTTTTTCTTCATGTTTGCTTTCAGGATCCTCCAACGGCGAGTTTCTGGGGCAAAGGGTAGATGCCCAGACATTCTTCTTTGGAGCTGTCTTCACAGACAGCGATTGATAAGGGGCAAAGGAAAACACAAAGAGCTCAAGGCAGATTTAGACACTGAGTAGGTGTGTGTTGCCCTATGAATTAGTAATGTACTAAAAACCTACCAGGATGAACCGAACAGACGAGGGCTTTTTATTTTTTTTTTTGGTGTTATAAACTTCAGTTACTCTCCAACTATGTATCTAAAGCATAAGGCTCCAAAAAAAAAAAAAAAAAAACAAAGAAAAGCATAAAACTCCCTTGGGTAAAGCCAACAGTATTTGCCTCATTGTCCTAATAAAACCCCAAGTTAGGAAAGCAAAATTTTATTTCAACTGAAGATATTAGTTGACCTGAAAACAGTTTTGAGAAACAGCTATATAAACAATATCCAATCTATTTTCAAGTTGAAGGCAGGGGGTAGCGTAGTAGGTGCTGGGAGTGGTTGGGTGGCTATTTTCACATATACTTGGTCTAAAACTTAGGACTATGAATTCTTCCAATATGAGCTGGTCTCCCACTGTCTCCAAGGATATGAAGTCAGTTGCAATGTATAAAGATGGCATTTGGGATGCTTAATTTACATATTCTTTGTGAGCATTATTATTATATATCATTGTACAGTTTCATGTTTGAAGATGGATGAAAAAAGCTAGAGAGAGAAGAGACAGAAAATACATGATATGAAGATAGGTTAAAGACTTTCATTATTTAACCTGGAGGAAAGAAGGTTGAAACGCATACAATGAATAAATTGTCTTCAATTATTTGGAAATTTATCATGTAGAAGTTTAATGATAAATTGCCCTCCATTTCCAAAAGCAACAAGAGATGGTGCGCTAAAAGTGTAACAGAAAGTGTTTAAGTTAGAACTTCGGAAGAATAAATGTTATGAGACCAAGGAAGAAGGTGAAATCTATTTCCTCCTAGCCCTGTATCGATGGACCAAATAAGTATGGTCTTCTAAATGATGCAGATACGGTGGGTCTTATCACTAAATCGGTTACATTCGGAAGCCCTTTCTGTCTTACATTACTTTGATAAACCGTACTCTATCAACCGCTAGCCCAACGCAGACACAGTTCTAGAATACTCCAAGATCCCAGGATGTCCCTGGTGCCATCAATTCAACCTAAAACAAAGTGACGATCCTTACAATTCCTGCCTGGTGAATCAAAAGTATTCTCCAATACTGGTTCTGAGCTGACCCCGAAGATCCTCCCGGCAGTTTAAGAAGCAACGTTCAAAGAATCAAATCACAAACGAGTCAACAATTTGTACAAACAAACAAAAACATTATTCTGTTTTCTGTACATATCTGAAGCCCCATTCCCAAGTGCCAAATCCAACTTTTCAGTGACCGTCCAATTAAAAGCTTCCTAAGACTTTGTACGGCGGCAGTAGGAGATGTGCTTTAGAATCTTTGACCCCGAAGTGGTCCTTGAACCAAAAACGTCTAGAGAACCCCACCGGAGTGTATGTGTATTCCTCTCCATTTTCTCACACAGGGGTCGGAAGGAAGACCCTTCTTCCCCTTTCTCTTTAAATTAAGGCCAGATCAGTAGCAGCCTAAGCGCGAAGGGACTGCAGGCCTTGGTAGGCAGCCGGGGACGCTCTCGCGACGCCTGCCCGAGTCCCCGCGGGCAAGGGCTGCAGTAAGGAGCGGGGCCGCCAGGGGGGGCTCCAGTCCCGCCGGGGAAGCGCCGCACGGCATCCTGGGGGTTGACGCGCGCCCGAGGTCCTCGCCGCCTGAGGTACGCGCGGCGCTGCGTGTTTGGGGTCCCGCGGCGGCCGGGGCCTCCGTGGACCGTCCACCGCCCCCTCATGCGTCTCCCTCTTTCTGCTCGCGTTCACCCTAAACCCCGCAGCGCCCACCTGTGTCCTCGCACCGGGCGGCTGCCGGCGCGGCCCGAGCCGCTCTCGAGGGGCCGAATTCCGGGCCTGCAGGAGGCGGGTCTTCTTCGAACTCGATGTCCCGGGTAGGATGAAATGCCTCCCTCCCCTTCCATTTGGCCTGTCACCCCACTGCCCTCAATTCTGGAAGCTCTCTTTCTCCAAAAAAGTGTCGCGTAAGTCGCGGCCAGGATGGAGCCTCGCCCCGCCCCCGAAGGGGTTCTAGAAGGAAGGAGAACGGGGGTTGCGGGTGGGGCGGTGAGGACCACACACAAACACACACTCGCTCTCTCCCTCCCTCCTCCACCCCTTCACCCCACCTCCCCACCTCCCAGCCACGCAAGCAGCCCCTGGCCCCAGAGCGGCTCCTCTAGCCCCCACCCGCCCCCGCTCCCCTCCCGCCCCTCCCCCACGGTACCCGCCCGCACCCCGCCTTCCCCGCGCCCCTTGCGCACCTTGCGCACCTGGAAGCAAATTCGTGCCTGGAAACCTCCCAAAGGGCGGGAGGCGGCTGGTGCTGGGTGGTGAGAGAATCAAATTGAAACGAACCTCTCAGTCGTTGGAAAAGCATTTCCCCACCGGCCTGTCCCGGCCTGCAGGATTGGTTAAAATACTTCTGTTTCCTTAGTGGCAATACGAGAGGTTTGGATGAAATTTTTTTCTGGAGCCCATCTGAGGGCCTCTGAGCGTCTATACCACCTTCAGCCTGCAGACTTTTCCAGATTCTAAATGGGGACTGAGCTGCTGTCTCACCAGAGGAGGAAATTCCTTGAGACCAGGAACAGGAACCCAAGGGAAGGCACCACGGTAAAAATGCAGCTGGTGGGAATTAATGCACGTGTGTGTCGCCTACTTTAGGGATCAGAGATGGGACCTGGTCCAGGGCACTGTGATGGCGAGATGGGTAAGGGAAGGAGCCCTGCACCTTGTGGGCCCTCAGGCCTTGTTGAAAGAGAGAAGCCCCGGCTGGGCTGGGTGAAGTACCTCACGTCTCCTCCCTAGGACGGGGCGGCGGGGGGTGGGGGGGAGACCCTGATGGGCTGTGTGAGGGAGGTTCAGAAAAAGGATGAAGTGCCAGGGCCAAGCTTTACCTCCCTTGCAAAGTTTTCCCCCTGCTATGCTGGAGGCTGAAATGATTACCACCCCGACCTCCCTCAAACTATGTTTCATTTAGTAAACATTAATCTAGGAAGAGCCAGCACTAGAGCCAGCAAGGAAGCAGAGATGCTTATTAGGAGGAACTACTGCATCGTCATAGCAACCATCAGTTATACCACCAGTCCCTTTCAACTATAAGCCTCTTATCTTAGGTTGGGTGCCCTGGGAAACAAAGCTGGAGTCTCTTATTGGTGCATGCAGAAAGCTTATTGGGCAGCCTCTCAGGAACCGGCCTTTGAGTAAATCAGAGAAGCTGCACTGGACAAAAGTTGAACTTCGATGCAGCTGGAAGCCTGACCCGATTCCATAGGGAGCTCAGGAGCTGGGATGGTCCTTCAGAGTTGTCCTGAATCCAGGTAGGGGGCCAGCCCTTTGTACCCCTGCATGGACCAGTCATTGGTGGTGGACTGCCCTAGGGAGGTCACATCCTTGGTCATGGCTGGTCCCTTCAGGAAAGGGCAGGTCTCAGGGAAGAACTCAGCTGTGAGCTGGCACAGCCGACGGCTGGAGGAATGGCACCTCAGCCCTCGGAGGATCTGGCTGGCACGCCACAGCACCCCCTCCTCTCCTTGGGGTCACCCTGTTTCATTCTCCGCTGCTCTATGCACATCTGATTTTTTTTCTCCCCCACCGCTTAGGTTGCAGGGATAGATGACAGTCATACTACAGCTGCTAATTTTTTAAAAAAATGTGTTCCATTCTGAAGACAGGCCTAGAGTAACGCTGGAATATCAAACCCAGTTCCAGATTTGTGGGACAACTTGGCCCAACTTGGATCAGGTTGCCCACCCCAGTAACTGGTTATGGCCTAGGGACAGAATCCAAGATACAAACATGGCTATCCTGGTGACTGTGTGGATGGGAGGGGGACAGATCTCCCCAAAGGATAATTCTTGTGAGTTAGGCACGCAGCCAGAGGTAACCACCGCAATGAGCAGGAGCTTCTAGACTGGAGTAAAACATATGCCAAGGCACGGGAGAGTGAAAAGTACGACATTGCAGAGAATTCATGCATTTATTCATTTGACAAACATTTACTGAGCACCTGCTATGTACCAGATGCAACTTCAGGCTAGAAATACAACTGCTAAGAAACTGGGAAACTGACAACAGAGATGTTAAGCAGCCTGCCCCGGGGCACTTCCCAGCAGTGCTGAATGTAGAACCTACCTTAATAATTCCCTGAGATGTTTTGGTGAGATGTTGATGTATAAAGTCGTGTAGGCAGGGACTTCCCTGGTGGTCCAGTGATTTAAGAATCCGCCTTCCAACGCAGGGACACGGGTTCCATCCCTGGTCGGGGAACTAAGATCCCACATGCCGCGGGGCAACTGAGCCCGCGCGCCATGACTACTGAGCCCGTGCACTCTGGAGCTCTCACGCCACAACTAGAGAGAAGCCCGTGCATTGCAACAAAAGATCCCATGTGCCGCAACTAAGACCTGACGCAGCCAAATAAATAAATAGATATCTTTAAAAAAATAAAATAATATGGTGTAGTCAGAGTTGACCCTTGTCACAGTCATTGAACAAAAAGAAAGAAAGAAAACCCCACTTATTCTGTTATATGGTAGGAGTTGAAGGATTCTAGTCTGTGTTGCTCTGGTTGCTTCATAAACCATGAAGAACCTACCGCCTTTTACGGTGGAGACGGTGGCGGTGGCGGGCGGGATGCAGGATTCAGGGCAAGGACGTGCCCTGACGGTGACTGGGGGCGGTGCTAACACATTAGAAGCAGGAGACACGGAGACCATACACTGCTTAATTTTCCGGCAAGAAAACGTGTCGCATACATGACTTGGAGTCAGAAGAGCTAAACGCAGTTGGGCTCCCTGTTCTGTGTTCCTTTCATAACTCAGGGAAGATTTGGGTCCTGGGCTCCTCTGTCCGACTCTGGCAATAACTACATTGACAGTCTGTCAGCCCTTCTCACTCCTGTCCCTCTCCCCGAGCTCGCCCCTGTCGCTTGAGGATAATGATTTGCCTATTATTATTGAATGCTGACCGAGTGCCATGTTTTGGGCTAGGAGCTTTCTCTGCGTTATCTAGTCTACCCTATGAATCAGGTGTTAGGGATCTACTGAATTGCTTATCTTCTCTTCCCCTGCCTCTTATAAGACAATCGATTTAATAAAAGATAATCCATACTATGTGAATTTTTATAAAAATGATTTATTCATGTTGTGATTAAAAAGGTAAAGCAGTTATCCATATGTGTGACCACATGTGAGCCCAAGCTGTAATGACATTTTAAGGAAGCAAGGACAACCTAGAATGCAGTTCCCTTAATAGTAACCTTTGAAAAAAAAGAGAAGCCCAAAGTGAGAGAATCTCTGACTGCCTGTCAGGATTGTATTTCCTGGGCATGGCTAATGCCCAGGTGGCAGCAAGAGTCTCTGGGTAATGCCCGGGTGGCAGCAAGGGTCTCTGGGTAATGCCCGGGTGGTAGCAAGGGTCTATGTGTAATGCCCGGGTGGCAGCAAGGGTCTCTGGGTAACGCCCAGGTGGCAGCAAGGGTCTATAGGTAATGCCTGGGTGGTAGCAAGGGTCTATGGGTAATGCCTGGGTCGCAGCAAGGGTCTCTGTGTCGTTTAGTCCTGAAAAGTGCAAGGTTTCTTTGGGGCATGTGTTTCTGGGTAACAGCCAGTGTCTATAGGTAGTGCAGTCCGTCGCTGGTACGTGACATGAATGACATGGTTTTACTTAAACACCCAGAACATGTTTCTGGTGCATTTGGCTACACCCCCTCTTCCTCATGGAAGGACTCTGGGTCAGCCCCTCGCCCACTCTGCACTTGTTCGTTGTCAGGATGGGTAACGGGCAGCCCTTCTGGAGGCTCACACCATGTGGACTTCACTGTAGAGGCCCACGCGGCTATCATCCTATCCCAAAATATCCGTGACCAGGCTCCAAAACAAGAGATGCCTATGCATTGCGTTGTGTGTAATTTTTGGTTATTAATTTACTTTTAAAAATTCAGTAATTCTCATCCCAGCATTCCTTCTCTGCTGCCTTTGTTTCATTTATGGGGTACCGTGTTCTTGTGCCAGCCAGGGCCTCACGTCAGAAATCTGAATCTCAGCCTTGTGGAGCCTCTTGCCCTAAGCTTCTCAATCCTTCCTTATTCACTTTTACCTCAGCCCCAGAGGTGCTCGCCTCTGCTGGGTTGCTACCTCAGTTACACCTTAGTTCTCTTTTATTCCATCCAGTAAGTTAACCATCTTTTACCTCGTTAGTAATTCTTTGTATTGAAATTTTCCCTGTTCAGATTACTTGTATGATTTTTGCCCCCTGCCTGGACCCTGACAGAAAGATACTGGTAGAAATAAAAGCCTGTTTGACTCATAGACTTAGAGAACAAACTTACGGTTACCAGAGGGGAAGGGATAGTCAGGGAGTTTGGGATTGACATGTATACACCGCTTTATTTATTTATTTATTTATTTATTTATTTATTTATTTATTCTTGGTTGCATTGGGTCTTCGTTGCTGTGCACGGGCTTTCTCTAGTTGTGGCGAGCGAGGGCTACTCTTCATTGCAGTGTGCGGGCTTCTCATTGCAGCGGCTTCTCTTGTTGCAGAGCATAGGCTCTAGGCGCATGGGCTTCAGTAGTTGCGGCACGTGGGCTCAGTAGTTGTGGCTCGCGGGCTCTGGCGCTCAGGCTCAGTAGTTGTAGCGCACGGGCTTAGTTGCTCTGCAGCATGTGGGATCTTCCCGGACCAGGGCTCGCACCCGTGTCCCCTGCATTAGCAGGCAGATTCTTAACCACTGCACCACCAGGGAAGTCCCTACATGCTGTATTTAAAACGGATAACCAACAAGGACGTACTGTACAGCACAGGGAACTCTGCTCAATGTTATGTGGCAGCCTGGATGGGAGGGGAGTTGGGGAGAGAATGGATACGTGTATATGTATGGCCGAGTCCCTTTGCTGTGCACCTGAAACTATCACGACATTGCTAATCAGCTATACTCCAATATAAAATAATTTTTTTAAAAAAAGCCTGTTTGAAGTAGGTTCAAGACAGCTGGGCAGAGAGGGGGCAAGTCAGTGAGAGGAGACATCTCTGAAGGAATTTTGATATGAAGCTGAATTGAGAAATGGGGCCAAAGTTGAAAGGGGATTTGGGGGGGTTGTTTTGTTTTGTTTTGCTTGTTTAGCATTTTATTATGGAAAATTTCAAACATACAAAAGTAGAGAGCATACACCCCATATATAAAGAGTATAACAAACCCCCATATACCCATGTTATGGGTTGAAATGTGTCCCTCCCCCCCAAAAAAAATATGTTGGCTTCCTAATCCTCCGTACCTGTGAATGTGACCTTATTTGGAAATAGGGCCTTTACAGAGATAATCAAGCTAAAATGGGGTGCTAAGTGTGGGTCCTAATCCAATATGACAGGTGTCCTCATCAAAAGGGGAAATCTGGACACAGAGCCAGACACACACAGAAGAAAGAAGATGTGAAGACACAGAAATCACCATGTGAAGGTGGAGGCAGAGATCGGAGTGATGTGTCTACAAGCCCAGGAGCACCAAAGATCTCCAGCAACCCCCAAAGGTGAGAGAGAGGCCTGAAGAGATTCTCCCTCAGAAGCAGCCTCGCTGACACCTTGATCTTGGACTTCTAGCCTATAGCACTGAGACAATAAATGTCTGTTGTCTAAGTCCCCCAGTTTGTGGTACTTTGTCCTGGTGGTACTTTTGTACCCAGGTGGGTTGGGTACAACCCATCACCACATTTCATCTCCACCCACACACACTTCTCCTACTCAGATGCTTTAAAGGCAACAGCGAGGAGGAGGAGCCATTCCAAATGGAAGGCCGTCCTGGGCCAGGGCCCATGCTGGGGTGGGGATGGGTGCCATGGTGGTCCCCGGAGCCCTCTGGTAGGAACATGCAGAGGAACTGGAAGCGTTCAGTTGTTTCAGTGATAGGGAGACAGGCTTGGACGGGCCTCTCCTTGTGCAGAGGCCAGGCCGAGCCTTATTAACTTTTCCCCGAGCCTTTGCACTCACTCCAGACAGGTGGCCGGGATATGTATGAATACATAATTGTAACACAAGTATACACATTAAACAAAGATGCTTCCTCTTCCTTCTCCATTCCAATCTCTAGACAAACCATAATCAGTTTCAGTTGGCAGGAATGGGACCTCACCCTTTTTTCTGACCCTTGTCTTTCCTCTTCTACTCTTTTGATTTGAGCTTTATTATACTTTTCTTTCACATACTCCCAGGTGCCTATGTACCTTGCCCTGCCCTTGAGACGGAGCCCCTGGAAACCGAGCCTGGCCTTGGTGCCTTCCCCCCTCACCTTCTGTTCACTCCTCAATGCGCTGTGTCAGGATACTGACCCCATCTCACCAGTGAACCGAGTGATAACCATCCCCCAACCCTACCCTCCCATTAGCACAGCTCCAGCTTCAGCTTGTGCCGTTCTCTCTGCAGTGCTCGACCACTCCCTTCTTCTTCTTCTTTTTTTGGCTCTGTACGTTAGACCACTCCCTTCTTGACAGTCTCCTTTGGCTTCCCGGAGATCGCACGCTTCCATGGGTGGGAGACCACTTCTTCCCCCAGGGGTCTGACTGCACTGCGTAAGGCTTCCTTTGTGGGCTCCCCTCCCCTTGCCTGTCCAGGAAATGCCAGGGCTCCTCAGGATCTCCCAGACCTTTCCCCTTCCTGCACCACACCAAGTAGAACTCATTCATCTCCATGGCATCACCTGCCACCTGTATGCCCGTGGTTCCAATTCTATATCTCCGTCCTTAAAGACACTAAACATTGTATTTTAAATTGTATGTCATATATAGAAGAGTATGTAAGATATCTGTAACACTTTGAAGATTTATAAAAATAAGGCAAAGACTTATATAACCACCAAACAGTTTTGGAGCTAGAACATTGCCATCATTTTAGATGGTCCTTATGTGTCTCTCCCTGATCACATTCCCAAGACTAATATTCCTCCCCTTGTTATACCTTACAGTTTGCCACTATGTATTAATCTGTAAGCTATATTTTTTAGATATTCCACTTCTGTTGAACCAAATGGCTTCTATTGAACCAAACTTCCACAGATAACAATTGTAAATTCTGGGAAAAATATAACAAACAATGACCGGAAGGCACCAGAAAGCAACCAAAACAAGGCAGATACTGGATGGGGGTTGATACTTGGAAAAGAAAGGAACTGAGTGAGTTTCCCACTTCTTAAAATGGATTTAGGCTAAAATCAGGCCCCAATCCTCACAGCTAAAATCGGCATACAGGCAGCTCAAACCTGAACAGAACCCTACAGTCTTCCTAGTTTGAAAACTGAAAAACAGAGATTGTGGCAAAAGCACAAAAGCTGGAAAGTTAAGTAGGGGAGTTCCGAAGGAGAGAACCAGAGATGAGGAGCCCCAAAATCTGTATATATATCCTGTCCAAATCTCTGATTGACCACTGAATTATGTAGGCATGGGGTAGACTCCAAGAAGCCCAGCTGAGACTAAAAGAACAAAACTGAAATTTGAGCTGCTTTTTACTAAAAGGAAGACCAAATGTGCAGAAGGAGTTCAGCCAAGTTAATTGCTAAAATAGATAAATCAATATTCTGTGGAAGAGCTGTATCCAGACTCCATATCATGTATTATTCACAATAACCAGAACAGAATCCAAATTACTCAACATATAAACAGGAAAATATGACCAAGAGAAAAAAAAAAAAAAAAGCAATGGAAACTGACCCCAAGAGAACCCAGAGGTTGGAATTCGCAAAGTTATTTAAAGTAGTTGTTATAACTATGCTTAAGGACATAAAAGAAAATACACTAATAACTATTGAAAAGACAGTAAAGTTTAGCAGAGTAATGGAAGCTATAAAGAAGACCCAAATGGAAATTCTAGAACTGAAAAGTACAATATCTGAAATTTAAAATTCATTGAATGGGCTTAGCAACAGATTGAAGATGACAGAAGAAATAAAGAAACTGAAGACAGATCAATAAAAATTATCCAATCTGAAAAACAGAAGATTGAACAATATATATGTATCAGTTTTCTATCACTGCTGTAACAAACTTAGTGGCTTAAAAACAACACAAATGTATTATCTCACAGTTCTGTAGGTCAGAAGCCTGACACAGGTCTCACTGAGCTGAAAATCGATGTGTCCACAGAGCTGTGTTTCTTTCTGAGGCTCTAGAGGAGAATCCATTTCTGGCCCTTTCCAGCTTCTGGAGGCCACCCACATAGCTCGGCTCATGACCCCTTCCTTCATCTTCTAAGCCAGCGACATTTCACATCTCCGTGCCTTTCTTCTGCAATCACATGTTCCGCTCTGACTTTTCTATTTTGCCCCCTTTTCTGCTTTCAAGGACCTTTGTGATTACTTTAAGCCCACTTAGATAATCCACATTAATCTCTCCGTCTCAAGGTCCTTATTATTGCATCTGCAAGGTCTCTTTTGCCATGTAAAGTAACATATTCACAGGTTCCATGTATTAGGACACAAGCGTCTTTGGGAGGCTTTTTTCTGCCTACTACAATGTACTTTATAGTTTTTCTCCTTTTTGAACTCCTTGTAAAGCATATTACACTGTCATTCTCTCTCTTTTTTTTAAAAAAAATGTTTGTTTATTTATTTATTTATTTTTGGCTGCGTTGGGTCTTCGTTGCTGCGTGCGGGCTTTCTCTAGTTGTGTCGAGCGTGCGCTACTCTTCATTGCGGTGCATGGGCTTCTCATTGCAGTGGCTTCTCTTGTTGCAGAGCACGGGCTGTAGGCGCACAGGCTTCAGTCGTTGCAGCATGCGGGCTCAGTGGTTGTGGCATACAGGCTTAGTTGCTCTGCGGCATGTGGGATCTTCCCGGACCAGGGCTCGAATCCGTGTCCCCTGCATTGGCAGGCGGATTCTTAACCATTGCGCCACCAGGGAAGTCCCTGTCATTCTCTTATGTGTACTGCTTCTTTCACTCACCATAATGTTTGTAACTTTCATCTCTGGTAATGTGTGTAGCACTCATTCATTTTTTTGTCATTGCTATATTGTAATCCATCAAATTCATATACCACAATTTATTCATCTTTGTTGATGGACATTTAGATCATTCATCTTTTGGCTTTCACAAGCAATACTACTTGTATATACATCTTAATGCATATGTGCACCATTTTCTTTAGGTTTTATACCTAAAAGATAAACTGTTGGGTCATAGAGTATCAATCTTCAACTTTAATATCTGATGTCTAACTGTTTTTCAAAGTGCCTCAATTTACACACGTACACACACACACACACCCCACCCCTGCCACCAGCAGCTTCAGTTGCTCTACATCCTACCCAATACTTGGTATTATCAAACTTTAAAAATGTTGCCGGACTTCCCTGGTGGTGCAGTGGTTAAGAATACGTCTGCCAATGCAGGGGACACGGGTTCGAGCCCTGGTCCGGGAAGATCCCACATGCCACGGAGCAACTAAGCCCGTGCGCCACAACTACTGAGCCTGTGCTCTAGAGCCCACGAGCCACAGCTACTGAGCCCACGTGCCACAACGACTGAAGCCCGCACGCCTAGAGCCCGTGCTCCACAATAAGAGAAGCCACCTCAATGAGAAGCACGCACACCGCAACGAAGAGTAGCCCCCGCTCGCCACTACTAGAGGAAGCCTGCGTGCAGCAACAGACGCAACGCAGCCAAAAATAAATTTATAAAATTAAAAAAATATTTTTTGCTGATCTGGTGGGTATGTAATCACAGCAACCAGTGTCTAGTTAAGTAAACAGAAAAACTCTAGGTATTTCAACAGAGGGAATTTAATGAGGGAAATTGTTTACAAAAATGTTGCTACAGAAGGAAGGGCAAAGTAAGAAAGATTGCAAGATTAGTCATTGCAAGAAGCTGACACAGCTCCTAGGGCTGATGCAACAGAAGAGAGGAAGGTTGACATATCCTCCAACACTGGCTGCTCAGAACTGATAGAGGCGCACTTGACATTCTCTGGGAACACAGAAGGGGCTCCTCCCATGATGCTGTTCCTGCAGTTCTGCAGGGACATTCACTATTTCTGGTACATTCCCTGTAGCTTGTGAGAGCACCTCTTTGTAGCCGATGGCTCAATCCCAGTATCCACCCGGTCACCCTGGTCAGAATCCTTGGAGTCATCCTGATGCCCTCCCTTCCAGTCTCTTCCCCACTCTTCAGCCACCCCCATCCCGGCCTGTTCTACCTTCCAAATCTCTCTAACCTGGGCTCTCTCCTCCCTCCTGACATCGCGGACTGTCAGGGACTCCTGACACATCTCTCTACTCCAGCTCCCAGCACTGGGTCTGGCGAAAACTGCCTGCCCACAAAATGCTTCTTTGATGACCTGAAAACAGAGGTGTTGGGGGCAGATGAACCATAAGATCCCCTCCAGTGAGACATTCTGGGATGGAGAGAAAGCGGCTTCCCTTTCTTTTTTTTTTTTTTTTTGTTATATTTTATTTTTATTTCTGATTGAGTTATAATAAACATATCAATACAATATTAGTTTCAAGTGTACAACAGTGATTTTATATTTTTATGCTCTATGAAATGATCACCAAAGTTGTTAAAATTGTTTTTGACTATCCCCTTACGTGTACATTACATTCCCATGACTTATTTACCTTACTTGGAAGTTTGTACCTCATAATCCCCTTCCCCTATGGCAACCACCAGTTTGTTCACTGTATCTGAGAGTCTCTTTCTGTTTTTTTTTTTTTTTAAACATCTTGATTGGAGTATAACTGCTTTACAATGGTGTGTTAGTTTCTGCTTTAGAACAAAGTGAGTCAGCTATACATATATCCCCATATCTCCTCCCTCTTGCCTCTCCCTCCCACCCTCCCTATCCCAGCCCTCTAGGTGGTCACAGAGCGCCGAGCTGATCTCCCTGTGCGGCTTCCCTTTCTGACCTGAGGCAACAGGAGGCCAGTGGTGGGCACGCCACTGAGACGTCCTCCCACCTGACGCTGAGGAGCCTCCGCGAGCCCCTCTGGGGACGCCCTGCAGGCCTCCCCGGCACTGAGGGGTTAAGGTGGACCCCAGCCTGGCGAGCGGTTGCACATCTGGATATCACTCCGGAAGGGTGAGTCTGGGAGGAGAGTTAGTTTCACTGAGCCAAGATCTGTTGGTTTGGGTGAACTCTATTTTGTGACTTTTAAAATTAATGAATTGATTGATTAATGAATTAATTAATTATACAGTAGGTCCTTGGTTATCTATTTTAAATATAGCAGTGTGTCTTTTGTGACTTTTTGTTTCGTTTTGTTTTAATAGAGGTATAATTGACATTCGATACTGTTTTTAGTTTCAGGTATAGAACATAGTGATTCAACGTGTGTACACATTGTGAAGTGGTCACTACAATAAGCTTAGTTACCATGTGTCACCTTACAAAGTTAATACAATAGTATTGACTATATTCCCCATGCTGTACATTGTATCCCTGTGACTTATTTTATTTTATTAACATCTTTATTGGAGTATAACTGCTTTACAATGGTGTGTTAGTTTCTGCTGTGTAACAAAGTGAATCAGCTATACATATACATATGTCCCCATATCTCCTCCCTCTCGCGTCTCCCTCGCACCCTCCCTATCCCACCCCTCTAGGTGGTCACAGAGCACCGAGCTGATCTCCCTGGGCTATGCGGCTGCTTCCCACTAGCTCTCTATTTCACATTTGGTAGTGGATAGATGTCATTTTGTGACTTTTAAGGTCTAAATGAAATGAGGTGAAAACCCAGATTCCCTGGGCAAAAGGGAAGCTGTGGGTATTCTCAGAAGGGGCTTGCTATTCAGCCCCTCAAAGAAGGGGTTTTGTTTGTGGCAAGGAAACCGAGGGCAGAGTCAATTCCCTCCATGTCATCAGTCACCTTAGGGCTCTAAGGAAACAGGTCAGGCCCTGCCTCAGGGCAGGAAGGGGAGGGGAGGAGAGAACAGCTGGCTTGGCAGAGGCTGCCTGGGCCTCTGTGCTGTAGGCCAGTAGCATAGGGCAGGCTGGCAGCCAGCTCAGCCGAAGGACAGCAGGGCAGACGCAGCTCTTATGCACGTAGTGGAGTGACAGAGGGTATGGCCAGCCCCGGGTTCGGGTTTCAGCAAAGGCTTTTAATAGCTCCAGAGGGTTTGCCAAGCTGCCATGGACTATGTCACTTACTCTGAAGCTACTGGCCCAGGGCCAGGCACACCACAGGGACCCAGCATTTCTGTCCAGCCCCACCTTCAGGCATTCAAGTACCCCTCGCCGAGACCCCGAGCACACCCGCCCCTCAGTCCGACCAGGCTGGGCCAACACCCGTCACTGTTTCAGTTGGCTCTGGCTATACCCTGTGTCCCCTAAGTTACAACCAGCATCCCTGAACCCGTGCCCAAAGCAAAGAGGATCTGCTGTCTTGAAGCCTCAGGAGCGTGCGGGCACTCACTCCTGCCCTCCGCGCAGAGCCCCGTCTTCAGGGGGTGGAGGGGGGAACGGCCCTGAGCCCGTGAGGGTCACCCTCTGTCAGCGCACCCGTGACCGGGTGTGTATTTGTGTAGAGTAGGGAACTCTCTAACGGTTTTCTCTAACAGTGTGAAACTGCCTGACCCACAGGGGACTGAAAATGAGATATGCACGATGTCCCGCACAGAGACTGACCCACAAAACTGGAGACCAGAGGCCCCAGAACATCCTAGAGCACTCTCCAGGCACTCCAAGGAACTAAAAAGAAAAATACAATTTTTTTTTTTTTTTTTTTTTTGTGGTACGCGGGCCTCTCACCGCTGCGGCCTCTCCCATTGCGGAGCACAGGCTCCGGACACGCAGGCTCAGCGGCCACGGTTCACGGGCCCAGCCGCTCCGCGGCACATGGGATCCTCCCGGACCGGGGCACGAACCCGCGTCCCCTGCATTGGCAGGCGGACTCTCAACCACTGCGCCACCAGGGCGCATACATACATACATACATATGTATGTATGTATTATGTATTTTTCCTTATTCTTTCATTTATTAATTCATTTAACAAACAAATTTCCAAGCTCCTTTCATGTGCCATAGCTGTTCCAGTAACCTACTGCTGTGTAACCATCCACTCAAAAAAGACTTAATGACAAAGGCCTTTCTGCGGATGACTCAAATCTACAAGTGAAATAAGAAAAGATGGCTGATTTGACTACATAAAAATTTAAAAACTTCTGTGTGGCAATAGATTCAAAAGTCAAATGACAAGCATTTAGGAAAAAAATATGCAACTCATATCACAGAGAAAGAACTAATCTCTCTAATAATTAAGAGTTCTAAAATGATGGGGGGGGGAAATAGCAAAAATAGAGACAGCACATTCTAAAAACACAAATGGCCCTTAAGTTCATAAAGAGATCAAGCCCACTTAATCCAAAAAGAGAACTTCTAATTATAAGTGCCCTGGGATACAATTTCTCGTCTATCAGACTGACATAAATTCAAAAGCTGGATACTGGCCCCCTCTGTCAAGGCCGCAGGGGAGTAGGCAGGCTTGTCCAGCCCAGGTAGAGGGCAGGATGAGACAGTCTGGCGATGTGGAAGCATCCAGCAACATCACAGATGTGTTAGCCTTTGCGCTAGCTCTCTCTCCTCTGGGAGATTATCTTACGGTGATCCCTGACCGTGGTATATACTACGCAGTATTGCTGTGAAGCGAAAAATGGGAAACTTTTTTTTTGAGAGTCAATTTTCTCTCCGTAAGGGACAGATAAATAAAGCTGTGGCTTATTCACACAGTTGAAGACTACATAAGTATAAAAAAAGCATAAGGAAACATTTTTTTAATGAATATGGACAAAGCTCAAGGATATACTGCTAAGGCACAGAATAGTGAGTATAGCGAGCTACTCCTAGTGCCAGAAAAGTGGGAAGATTTGCCCGCACGTACATTACAAACAAAAAACCCACGAAGAATACTAAGAAATTAATAGAAGTTTCCTGAAGTGAGTGGTGGGAGTGGGTTGGCCAGGGATGGGGTGAAAACAAGATACCCCACTGCACACCTTCTTGTGTGTTTCTTCTTTGAACTACATGAGTGCATTATCTCTTTAAAAAATTAAATATGCATAACTCAATGAGAAGGAAATACACCATGTCGAGTTATACAGGACACAGCTAAAATCGTCTTTAGAAGTTTAAAGCTTTAAATACATTGAATAGGATACAAGGGGGAAAAATTTTTTTAGTTAAAGTTGGAACAGAGCAAAACAGGCTTGTTAATAATGGCTGTACATTTCACAGTGCAACACACAGGCTAGTCCCTCACGTATTATATTTAATCAAATCTAAATTATAAGTCAAGTTTCTTGTCAGGGTTTTTTTTAAAAAATGAAACTCTTAAGTTTTGGCATAATTTTAACTCACAGAAAAAGTTTCAGAGGTACTACAGAATTTCCTCTATGCCCTTCACCTAGTTTCCTGTGATGTTAATGCCTTGCATAACCATGATACAAAGCTAGAAATTAACATTGGTACATTACTGTGAACTTAACTCTAGATTTTAGATTTTCCCAAGAATGTCCCTTTCCTGTTCCAGGATCCAATCCAGAATACCACACTGCATTTAGTATCAAGGATTGCTTTTATTTCATAAACGTAACCGAGGGACTTTCCTCTTGCTGATGAAGGAGGAACTCCTGGGCACTTTTCTGTCTCTCACTTATTAATACCTTCCCACCTCTCTGGATGTGGTCACTATTTTAACCTGAGGAACATAACCAAGGTAGTAAGGACATAAGACCTTAAGAATTACTCCCTGACTTCCCTCACTGTGTGCTGCTGCTTTTGTGAGCCCAGAGGGACAGGCTGGGAGGGAATGTTCTTTGTAATTCTCAGCCAATTCAATCGGCAGAAGTTGATTGAGCCTCTACTGTGTGCAAGGTACTCTGGTAGATGCTAAGGGGGAAAAACAGAGTTGAGTAAGACCTCTTCCTAATTTTAGGAGCTGACCCACCCAGGGAGTGGACCCAGTTGAATACAACACCCGACAGGGGGTGAGAGGCAGCATACCAGCAGCAAAAACAAAAGATGGAGAGATGCATCCCACCTGAGAGGACTGAAGAGGGCTTCCTGGAGCAGGTGACTTTCGAACCATGCCTTGAAAGAAGGGTGGGGTTTCAGTGGTTAGGCAAAGGGGAACAGAATTCTGGACCGAAGAAATGGTATAAGCAAAGGTGCAGCAGCATGAAAATGTGGGCACATGCAGAGAACCGGTAGCCCAGGATTCCTGGTGCTGGATATGTGTGTTAAAAGGAGGGAGACTGGGCTTCCCTGGTGGCACGGTGGTTGGGAGCCCGCCTGCCGATGCAGGGGACGCGGGTTCGTGCCCCGGTCCGGGAGGATCCCACGTGCCGCAGAGCGGCAGGGCCCGTGAGCCATAGCCGCTGGGCCTTGCACGTCCGGAGCCTGTGCTCCGCAGCGGGAGAGGCCACAGCGGTGAGAGGCCCGCGTACCGCAAAAAAAAAAGCAGGGAGACTGACCTCAGGGAGGACCTCCAGTGCTGGGCGGGAGATCTACCTCCCTCCAGCGGGTAGTGAAGCCAAAGGTCAGAGCTGCAGCCATGCTGGAGGGCGAGCTGGTGGCAACGGGATACGTAGGGTGGAGCAGCGGGCCTGGGGGAAGGGATTTCTCTTGTATTCCTGGGGTGATGGGCACCCAGCCCCGGGGTGGGGGGAACTGGAATGGAAGGGGGCAGAGGCAGGCAGGGAAAGGCTGTGGTGGGATCACAGTCAAGATGCGACTGTGAGGATGAGGAAGGAGGCGGAGGTGGGTGACTGAGGCGAGCCTGAGGGACGGAGACGAGGCCGCGGATATGGTCTGTGCTGAAGGGGCCGGCTGGGCTGAGGGAACTGGAAGTCAGATGTGCTAGAAGTCCCCACTCAGAGGTCAGGCTGGAGCCTGGTGCCAGGTATAAAGGTGGCATCACCCATGAAGAGGTGGCAGTGTGTCCCCAGGGCAGAGGAGGAAGGAGCCTCTTCACAGGGGTCATGTCCCCATTGCTCCCGTCAGCTAAAAAAATATATTCACAACCTAAAAGTTGAGAGTTATGATTTATTCAGCACAGATTTTTAGGACTTCAAGCCTGCGAGGCAGCATCTCAAGTAACCCTGAGAGAACTGCTCCGAGGAGGTGGGGGTGGGGGGAGCCAGGATATATGGGAGTTTTGCAACAAAGGGCAGGTAGTCTGAACATCAAAAGATTATTGTTAATTAAAGAAAACCAGGAAAAAAAAAAAGAAAGAAAACCAGGGACTTCCCTGGTGGTCCAGTGGCTAGGGCTCCGCGCTCCCAGTGCAGGGGGCCAGGGTTTGATCCCAGGTCGGGGAACTAGATCCCGCATGCTGCAAGGAAGATCCCTCGTGCTGCAACTAAGACGCAGCGCAGCCAAATAAATACATAAATATTTTTAAAATAAAATTAAAAATATAGAAAACCAGATATCTCAAGTTAAGGAATTCAGTGCTTTTCTGTGTATGTGAAGATGGGAGAGTCTGGGCTCACTGAAATTATTCCTTTTTTTTTTTTTTTTTTTTTTTTTTTTTTTTTTTTTTTTTTTTGCGGTATGCGGGCCTCTCACTGTTGTGGCCTCTCCCGTTGCGGAGCACAGGCTCCGGACGCACAGGCTCAGCGGCCATGGCTCACGGGCTTAGTTGCTCCGCGGCATGTGGGATCTTCCCGGACCAGGGCACGAACCCGTGTCTCCTGCATCGGCAGGCGGATTCTCAACCACTGCGCCACCAGGGAAGCCCTGAAATTATTCCTTTGATACACAACCTCAGCTGTCTGGGGCCAGTATCCTGTGTCTTCACATCCTGAGTTCCCTCAGGGCTCACCCTCAGCAGTGGCTGCAGTCTGATGGCTGCTAGATGGCAGGTATTCTTTCCTTCCTGAGTTCCCTCGGCTCACCAGCTCACCACTGGCTGTGGCTGCAACTGCGGAGGAACTGTGACATCCTTTGTTTACTGATATGGCAGTCAATATTCCATTGATCACTTCTGTCACCTCAGGATCTGTGACCCCCTGCATAACTTGTCCAGGAAGCCAAAGCATTTCTGGAACTAA
Organism: Kogia breviceps; assembly: GCF_026419965.1. Taxonomy (NCBI): domain Eukaryota; kingdom Metazoa; phylum Chordata; class Mammalia; order Artiodactyla; family Physeteridae; genus Kogia; species Kogia breviceps. The sequence goes on from NC_081321.1 coordinate 96,777,336, forward strand.
CGGACACCACTGTGCGTGTAATCACCTAGAGACGGTCTTGTCAACCCCAGCTCCCAGACTCCCCAGACCCCCACCACTCAGTAAGGTCCAAACTCCTTAGCGCCACACTCAGACCCATCCTCACCCTTATCCACATTTTCCAGCCACCAACTTTCCCCGCATTGTGACCCACCCCCCACAGCATGGCCACCACCCCTGTCTTCAGGACCAGGGTCTCTGATCACCTCTGCCCCCACCCACACACACCCCAGGGAGAATTCACTACACAGCTCTCTCTCCAGCCCTCAGCCGGCTGGATTCTGGCTCCAGTTAGGAGCTCTGCTGGACTGTGACCCCCTCAGGGACCACATGGATTCTCTCCTAGGCCTTCCAACTAGCAAATGGTGCTGAGTGAATAGGAAATATTTTCCCTTATTTGTCCTAGACTAGCGACTTTCAGAGACTCAAAGGATGCACACTAAAGTGCCTTTATTATAGGATTTAGTACCCCAAACATCCCCTTGGGGTACCTGATCCTCTCCAGGCTCAATGTCATTGTCCATAACCCCTCCTCACCTGGGGGGCCTCTCATGTTCCCAGTTTATACATTCATTCCTTCACCCGTACAACAACTATTAAGGCTGGCTCATGCCAGGCAGGGTGAGGACCCCAGGACACAGTGAGAAAACGGTGGACGCAGCCCCTCCTTCCAGGAGGACATTAAACCACTAAATAAAGTCACCCCGCCTTTAGCCCTACGGTGCTGGTCAGTGAGGACCCACGGGGTGCCCCGCTCGCTGGGGCAGCTCCTGGGCCTTCGCCAGCTCCTGGTCCCGCACAGGGGCAGGGGTGGCCATGTGGACAGTCCAAGGATCGCAGTTCCACCACCCACGTGTCAAGCAGGGCCGGCTCCGCTCCCTGCGACGCGACCCCGGGTGTAGCCCGAGATTTTGAAGGTCGTTTGGCCACAGCCCGCGGGTTCCCCAGCCACTCGGCTCACAGCCTGCGCCGGGCGCGCGCTGACGGCTTTCCCCGTGCAGGCGGCGGGCGGGAGCTGAGGGTCAGGTCCCACCACCATCGAGATGCAGCCAGCCCGCCGGAAGTCCTGCGGGCGGGGCGGGGCGGGGCGGGGCTGGCCGCTGAAGGGCGGAACCCGGAACTCTGGCGGCCTTAGGCTCCGGCGCGACTTAGCTGGATGGAGAGACGGCCGCCTTGAGAACGCGGGACACGAGCGATGGGTGAAGGTCCCCAGTCCGGGGCCCCTTAGGCCGGAGTGTGTTGGGGGAGGACCCGTGTGCGCTTCCATCCGCCCACCCACTTACTTGGGACCGCGGAGGGGTGGGGGGGCTCGCCGCCCTCCTGGCGGTAGCAAGTTCTGCGTCAGCAGCCTGTGGAGCAGGCCGAGCCACACCGGCTGGGGGGCGGGGGGTCGGGGACCTGGCCGCACTTGACCTCCCAGGGTTCCGGGAGCCCCCGGTGAGAGAAGCGAGCTTGCGGGCGTCGGGGGGGCAGGCAGGTCTCAGGCCGGCCGGGAGAGCCTGAAGGGTGAAAAGGTCAGCCCTGGCCGACGGAAGACGCAGCCCTGACTCGAGCAGGCCGGAGACAGTGTAGTGCCCGGTGGTCAGGACTGGGGCCTGGGGTCGTGCCGCCCGCGCTCCGTCCTCGCTCCACCTCATTCTCTCTGTGTGACCTGGAGAATGGCCTGCACCTCCCGGTGCCTCAGTTTCTGGGTTTGCGAAGGGACAGAAAAGGAAACTGAGGGTTGAGAGGTTTTAGTAACTTGCTCAAGGTCACACAGCCAGCAAGTGGCAGAGCCCAGGCCTAGCTAACCCCCCTACCTATTCTAGAAAGTTCTGCTGTGAAGCCCTCCCAAGGTTTTCCTCCCCCAGTGGACCCAGCTTAGCTTTCCTCATCTGGCTCTCTCCCATAACCCCCGGGGGCAGCGCAGGCAGCTGAGCCCCCTGGGTAGCGCCCATGCTCTGGACACATTGGGCGTGGATGAGGGCTCCGAAAGTGCAGGCTCCATGAATGGTCGCTCTGTGTTTCAGGTCTCATCTCAGAGCTGAAGCTCGCTATGCCCTGGGGCCACATTGCTGCCAAAGCCTGGGGCTCCCATCAGAGCCCCCCAGTTCTCTGCCTTCACGGGTGGCTGGACAATGCCAACTCCTTCGACAGACTCATTCCTCTTCTCCCCAAAGGTGGGCGTGAGGCTGAATGGAAGCCAAGGGGTGAGGCAGTGGGACTGCACGAGAATCAGGAAGGGGAGGTGGCTGACCTAGACGCCTTCCCCTACCCTCTTCCTCTGTCTCAGACTTTTATTACGTTGCCATGGATTTCGGCGGTCACGGGCTGTCATCCCATTATAGCCCAGGTTTCCTGTATGACCACCAAAACTTTGTGAGTGAGGTCCGAAGGGTCGCGGCAGGTGAGTAAGAGACAGAGCCTGTGTGTTCGTCTCGCTTCCCCCTGCGAGTTCCAACCCTGCTGTGGAACTGGGGCCCCTTTAAGTGGGTTTTCTGAGTGGGGCGTCCCAGATGCTGGGGAGGGATTTCCCGAGCACACTGACTGCAGGACAGAGGGTGCGGGGAGGCTGGGCCCATCCAGACCTGGCTCCGTCTGTTTTCAGCCCTGAAATGGAACCGTTTTTCCCTCCTGGGCCACAGTTTTGGTGAGTACACTTTGGCCAACACCTGAGTGGTCTTGGGTTGTGGGGCTGTGAGGAAGGGAGGGGAGTTGGTACCCAGGTACCTTTCCCTTGCACTTCTGAAACTGCAAGGAGAGATGGAGGGGGTTCATCAGACATTGACCCTTGGGCACCATGCCCTCTGGCCTCAGGTAGCTCCCCAAGAGACACGTGGCCCCGTAGATAGCAGTCTCCGGATCTTATGAGGGAAACAGGGTCAGGTCTGATGCAGGGACCCCGTGGCCCCAGAGAGGGAGCCTCAAGTTTCATAGTGAATGCAGAGCCCGGCCTGCTGGTGGGAGACAGGAGCCTGGTCCCTGGCTCCGGGGTGGCTCGACCCCTGGGAAGGAGTTTTAGAAGGACTTTGAGAGCTGGGGAATATCAGCCAACTACTCTTTTGTCCCCCCAGGTGGCACTGTGGGTGGAATGGTGAGTAGATTGCAGTGACCATCTCTGCTCCTGCTCCGGGTGGGGTGGGGAGAGTTGGAGGACGAAGGGCAAGTTACCTGGAAAGGGAAGCGCCTCCTCACATCGGGAGTTTCCGGCAGCGTTTTAGTGACTGTGCCAGCTTCCTTTGTAGGTCCCGTGATAATCACTGTTGTGAGGACATTCCTGGGGGAGTTAAGTGTTCCAACATTGCCCATCTCCTGTGTCACAGAGAACCCTGGAGTCCAGCCATCACCAGGGCCAGGAGCTTGATGCTGGATGCAGACTGGGAGTAGGGGAGAGGAAGGTGCCCTGAAGGGATAGGAGATTCTTGCTGGCCTCTTGGGCAGCACCCTTTCCCCAGCCTAAAACACCGGAGTCCCCACAGGAAAACGTGGGTCCCTCTCCCTGCCTCCTCTCCCCTTCATCTTCCCCTTTTGTGTCACATTATAGTTTTCCTGTATCTTCCCCGAGATGGTGGATAAACTTGTCTTGCTGGAATCCTTCCCATTTGTCCTGGAAACTAACGTAAGGACAGGGCTTTCATGCATGCTGTTGCTGGGGGAGACCTGCGTCCGGTCCTAGGTAGTGCCCTCAGCCCTGCCTCCCTCAGTGGGGCTGGAGGAGGTGGCAGAGGGTAGACAGGGGGCCTCAGGGGCCCCCCGGAGGATAGGGTTATGCTACTTACACCCTAGGAGTGGGCAAGGAACAGGGCGTGCGGGCCTGGGTCATCCTTGGGAACCCTGTGTGCGGCCTGGAGTCTGCAGAATGCCAGGTGGGTCACGAGGCGGCAGGAGTGAGAGAGGGTAGAAGCGGCGGGTTGAGGAAGCGCCGGGAGCGCATGGCTGGGCGGGCCCACCGGCACTTGTGCTCAGCAAGTACCTTTGAGCTGTGTACACACCGCCCAACTACACACAGTAGACCTGAGTGTGGACCCGTGGGAAGAGCGCTGACCCCTCTCGCCACCACCACCACCAGCGACAACAACCAGTGCTGTCTCTGCATCTGAGCGCTGGCTGTGCCGTTGCCCTGCTCTGTGACCCTAGGCAGGTCCCTTTGCCTCTCTGGGCCTCAGTTTCCTCACCTGTAAAATGAGGAGGTTGGAGTAGAGGATTGTGGAGGTGCCCTCCAGCTCTGACAGGTGGTCATTCTGTTCCCGAGGGCTCATCCTCACACGGGTCCTTCATCAGTTTCAGTTTTCTTGTCCGTAAAATGACCACAAATTCCATAAGGGCAAGGACCATAGCTGTCTCTTTACCACCACCTGCCCAGTCCTGGCACATAGTAAGTGCTCAATAAACGTGCGTTGCACGAACAGAGAGCTCGTAGGTTGCTGTGAGGATTCACCGAGACATCGGAGGCTGCCACTCTTACTTCTTTACCAGTTTCACCCACTGAGTTGACACACACGGTGCCCCCGGGGGCTTCCTCCTGGGTGGTTCTGGTGACTGGTCCTCCCTGTCTCCTGTACTCTCAGGGGGTGGATGGAAGTGTCACTTTCCACTGCTGCTCCAGGCAGTGGACCGTGGACAAGGCCAGGCCGTTGTGAGGGTGAGCTGGGCTGGAAATGGTACACTGCAAGCCCCCCGAACTATACCCCCTCTGCCATCTCCTCGCCATCACGTGGAGTGATAGTGTTAATTAAAACAGGTGAAGTTTCCATCCCTGGATGGTCCGTGACCTATGGACCCCGAAAGCGCACCTTTGCAGAGCACTTGGCAGAGATGTCCTTTCCCCTCCATCTTCAACCTGATCTGTTCAGCTGTCCCGGGCCGCAGGCAGGGCTGGGCTGGCTGTGACCAAGGCAGTCACAGGGCTAACAGGCAAGGACTGATCCCGTGCCCCCGCCCGCGGGGTCAGGATGCATCTTGGGCCAGGCAGGTGTGCAGCTGAGGGGCTGCTGCGGGTGGAGGGCGGGGCTGGGCGAGGGAGCAGCCCCCTTTGTGTGCGTGCAGCTGGGAGCCCACCCAGCAGAACCCACGAATCCTTAGGAGCTGGAGAACATGCAGACCTACAAGCGGAGAGCCATAGAGCACATGCTGCAGGTGGAGGCCTCCAAGAAGCCCTCGCAAGTGGTCAGCCCGGAGGAGATGCTGCAGGGGTGGGTGCCGGCGGGTGAGACCGGTAGCGTCAGAGGCCTGGGGCAGCTCTGGACCACGGAGGGAGGAAATCTCTGGGGCACGGAGGAAGCTTCCTTCTCCTACTCGCAAATCCACGGCAAGCCTGCTCCTCTGTGTGCTCACCTGGCGCTCCTTAGCCGCCCAGCTGGGGCTTTATCTGCATTCTCCCCACTCTGTGGCCATGCCCTTCACCCCACCCCTCCGCATGCTCTCTACCCCCCTCTCCACACGCCCCCCAGTGATGCAGACATCCCCATCGGTACAGGCCTGTGTCCTAGGGGTAGCCTTTTCCCTGCCCTCCTCTCTTTTCATCTGGCCTCCCCTGCCTCAAGGCATCCAGTGTCCCCCTTGTCTCCCCCAGGTTCCTGAAGAACAACAGTCATGTGGGAGACGAGTGTGGGAAACTCCTCCTGCAGAGAGGAACCACACAGGTGGCCACAGGTAAGGAACTCGCCGTCCAAGGCCGTTGCTTATTGGCACTGTTCTTACTGAGGAATGATGGTGGCTAAGCTTTACGGCTGCTGGCATGAGACTTGGTGCTTTACAAAAAGTATCTCATTTAGTGCTCCTCCTGCCCTATTTTCATCCCATTTCAGGCAGGAGAAACTGAGGCTCAGAAGGGCCACGCGCCTTGTCCCAGGTCAGACGGCTGCTGCCTATCCTGGAAAGCCGCGTCCTGTGGGGAGCTTGTCAGGGCTCTTGGGACTAAATGTTGGGGTACAGCACAGCCCTGCTCTGCTGATGCTGTGTGGTGGGTGCCTGGTGTCCGAGGCTAGGCTTGAGGACTCCCATGGGGCGAGCGACTTTGAAGTTGGTTTTCGGAATGGAGAAGTGGAGTTGGGGGCACCTTGGCTTCAGGGCAGCATCAGGCCTGTGTTTTCTACACTTTATTTCCCGACATATTCGTTCAGGAAACCTTTTACTCGGAGTCCGCTCTGTGCCCAGCCCCTTGCGAGGCTGCAGGATCATGGTGAACCAGGACAGACACCCGCCCTCTCCTGGTGGCCCAGTACCCAGCTAGCACAACTCCAGGGGGCGCCATCCACAAGTGCCCTTGCTGGCAGTGACTGCCCCAGGAACTCAGAGATTGTGGGCAATCAGACTCCCTGGTCTTCTTAGGTGACTTCAGTTTATAAAGAGCCAAACGAGGCAGGGGTCAAAACCCCAAATGCCTGTGGGAGCTGAACAAGTTCTGAAATTATCCCGGCTGCTGGGAGTGGGGCTGTGAGAAGTGGTGGGGATCGTGGCACTGAGACCGCGTGCCCTGCAGGGGGGCGGCTCCCACGTGGGAACTCGGGTCTCCTGTGGCCGGAATTTCTAGCTGCTCCAGAGAAGCCAGAGGTCTGCTGTGCTGTAATATTTTTTTTTTTGGCCGCACCACGTGGCATGCGGGACCTTAGTTCCCCAACCAGGGATTGAACTCGTGCCCCCTGCAGTGGCAGCGTGGAGTCTTAACCACTGGACCGCCAGGGAAGTCCCTGCTGTGTCGTAATTTTTCTCAGAAGTTGCCAACACACCGTTAGGTCAAGTGGAATATACCTAAGTGGGTCGGAGACCCGTTCCTGTCTTGGTTACCGGTCTCTGAGCGTTTGTCTGCCCCTCCCTGCAAATCCGTCACGGAGGAGGGAGGTCGAGGGCAGAGGGCCGTGCGCCCCAGCCTCCCTGACGTGCTGGCACAGATGGCGGGCCAGAGGGGCCCCCGTGCAGAAGTGGGCTAATCCAGAATTAGATGTGCACCTGGCCCGGGAAGCCGATTTGGCCAGCCCAGGGTCACATGAAACAGTGAGCAGACGTCTGTCCGCTGAGCCACTCGTCGGGGGTGGGGAGAGGAGGTGGGAGGGGTGGGCAGCGCGCGGGCGGCTGGATCGTTGTGTGGGGCCCAGCCCCTCCGCAGCCGTGTGGCCCTTGGAGGCCCGGGGTTAACCTAAAAGAAGACCAAGCAGCCTTCCAGACCCAAGTGGGCGGGGTGACAGTGGGGGCGCTGGCGTTCCAGGCTCCTCCTGAGCCCTTCCCCTCAGGCCCCAGAGCCTCTGACAGCCCCCATTCCGTTCTGGAGCAGCACACACCTCCATCTTCCAACCCCATAGCCCCCCAACTCTGAATTCCTTCCCTAGGGCTGCCGTTACAAAGTCCCACAGATGGGGCAGCTTCAACAGCAGACGTTTACTGTCTCACAGTTTTAGAGGCCAGAAGCCAAGGCCAGAGCGCTGGCAGGGCTGTGGCAGGCTGTCCGTGCCTGTCTCCTGGCTTCTGGTGGCCTCAGGTGCTCCTTGGCTCGTGTGTGACTCTCTCCCCACGTCTTCACAGAGTGTGAGGTGAGAGGGCTTTGGAAGAAACAGCGGGTAGGGGGCTCAGGATGTTCGGTAGAAGGGCCTGGGTTGGCCTTGCGGAGAAGGTGACCTCTGAACCCCACGATGCAGGTGAGCCGCCGGCAAGGGCTTGGCGCTCGAGCTCGATCAGGCTTGTGGGAGCAACGGGAGGCGGTCGGCTCCTATTTTATTGACCTCTTATCTGCGTTCCCATCACAGCCCTGGCCCAGGCCTTCGAGAAATGAGGTCAGCGTGTTAGCGTGAAGGAGGGGAGGTCCAGCTCCGGGTGGGGTTAATGACAAGGACTGTCCGTTGTCAGTATCCGCCCCGTGCAGCCGCCCCACCGTGGGGGTGCTCAGACCGTGTCACAGGCTGGGCCGCCCTGGGGCCGCGGGCGTGATTTCTTTTGACTTGCGCGGGTTAAACACAGAAATTTGGCACGAGGGGGATTTTGAATAGGTTGCTCATATTTAGAATAGAGAGAGTTGATGTAAAAGTGGAGATTTCTGGTTTCTTTTGAAAAATGGCAACACCTGGCAGCACGTTCTGCTTTCCGCTCGCTCAGCAAGAACAGCTGCGCGGAGACCCTGCCGTGTGCGGGCGGGCGCTGCATCCACTCTGCCCAGCCTATGCGGGTGAGTCCATGACCTTGGCAGGTCCCCGCAGAGGAAGCGGGTGGTGCAGCCACCATCCTGATACCTCCTGGTATCCACCAACACAGAGGCTTTCCAAACTCAGAGATTTTTATGGGGGCTTTATCACGTAGGCGTGAATGATGGTTGACCCAGGCTCTAGCCGCTCTCCCTTCCCCGAAGGGCCGGGCTGGGGCTGGAAGTTCCATGTTCCTAATCGTGGCTTGATCTTTCTGGGGACCAGCCCCCATCCTGAAGCCATCAAGAACCCACCAAGGGTCACCTCATTAGAACAAAAGACACTCCTATCGCCCAGGAAATGCCAAGGGATTTAGGAGCTCTGTGTCAGAGACCAAATGTTCAGACAAAAGATGCTCCTTGCACTTTCACCACTTTAGGAAATTATGAAGTTTTTAGGAGCTCTGGTCAGGAGCCAAGGACCAGGACTAAAATATATGTTTTGTTATATCACAGTGTCACAGTCCGTAACTGTTGGCAGGGACGCAGGGAGTCTATGGTCCTGATAATATCTCCTGCATTCAAAACCATTTCATTTTTTAAAATTATTTAATTATTTGTTTAATTATTTATTTAGTAATTTTTGGTTGCATTGGGTCTTCGTTGCTGCGCACGGGCTTTCTCTAGTTGCGGCCAGCGGGGGCTACTCTTCGTTGCGGCGCGTGGGTTTCTCATTGCCGTAGCTTCTGTTGTCGTGGAGCACGGGCTCTAGGCACGCAGGCTTCAGTAGTTGTGACACGAGGGCTCAGTAGTTGTGGCTCGCAGGCTCTAGAGTGCAGGCTCAGTAGTTGTGGCACACAGGCTTAGTTGCTCCGCGGCATGTGGGATCTTCCGGGACCAGGGCTCCAACCCGTGTCCCCTGCGTTGGCAGGCAGATTCTTAACCACTGTGCCACCAGGGAAGCCCCTGGCCTCCTTATTTAAGTGACATCTGCGCTGGCCCACTGGTGTGAGAAACACCATTCCTGCCCTCACAAAGGTCATTGTCACAGGAGAGGCAGACAGAAAAGCAGCTGGCTGCGGGAGTGCCTGGGGTACGTCAGGATGTGTCAGGTGGAAGCGAGGCTTGAAAAGAGCTGGAGGACTTGACCACAGGGAGGAGCAATTCTCAGGGCAGAGAAAACAGCACGATGGGGGTCCCCAGTACCTTGGGGGTCACTCCACCCCCAAGAAAACCCCCTTTTTAAGTCTTTTCACATCCTCTCAGCACCTGAAACCCAGGCCTGGAGGAAGGAGGAGGGCAGTGAGCCTGGGGGTGGGGGACCCAGGGCTCACCCCTGGTCCTGCACATGCAGCAGGGCCAGTCATCTGTGCAGGGAGGTCGTGGCCAGAGCTGAAGGCAGCCCAGAAGCCTCAGCCTTGGTTTGATCAGGCTGAGATGATCTAGTAGAGCGGAAACCAGAAAACCTTCCAATGGCGTGGTCCTTCTAAGTATTTTGAATCACAGATGCCTAAGAACCTCTATCAACAATTAGCTGTGGGGCTTCCCTGGTGGCGCAGTGGTTGAGAGTCCGCCTGCCAATGCAGGGGACACGGGTTCGTGCCCTGGTCTGGGAAGATCCCACATGCCACGGAGCAACTAAGCCCGTGCACCATAACTACTGAGCCTGAGCTCTAGAGCCTGCAAGCCATAACTACTAAGCCCGCGCACCTGGAGCCTGTGCTCCACAACAAGAGAAGCAACCAAAACAACAAAGAGTAGCCCCCGCTCGCTGCAGCTAGCGAAAGCCCTCACACAGCAACGAAGACCCAACGCAGCCAAAAATAAATAAATAAAATAAATTAAAGGGCTTCCCTGGTGGCGCAGTGGTTGAGAGTCCGCCTGCTGATGCAGGGGATGCGGGTTTGTGTCCCGGTCCGGGAGGCTGGGCCTGTGAGCCATGGCCACTGAGCCTGCGCTCCGCAACGGGAGAGGGCTGCATACAGCAAAAAAAAAAAAAAAAAAAAAAAAACAGCTGTGAATTAAAAAGAGACCAAACGCCTTGTTTTCCTGGAAGCTATGATCTAGCAGAGGGTAAACGATAGAGTGCATTAGAAAGTGCCGGGAGGGACTTCCCTGGTGGTCTAGTGGTTAAGAATCCACCTTCCAATGCTGGGGATGCGGGTGTGATCCCTCGTTGGGGAACTAATATCCTACATGCCACGGGGCAGCTCAGCCTGCGCCACAACTACTGAGTCCACATGCTCTGGAGCCTGGGAGTCACAACTAGAGAGAAGCCTGCACGCCACAATGAAGATCCCAGGTGCAGCAACTGAGACCCGAGGTAGCCAAATAAATAAATATTAAAGAAAGAAAGAAAGAGCTGGGAGTTATGGAGAGAAATAAATCAGTGGGGGATGGAGGGGCTCTGGTAAGATGTTTATGGGTGTAAAGGGGAGGTCCAGGAGGCCTGGCTGGGATGGTGGCATTTGAGCAAAGGCGTGTAGGGAGGAGGGAGCAGCCTTGCTTCTCCTGGCCGGCATGTTCTCCTGGGGTGACCCACGTCACCGTATTGTCTCCCCTTCTGACTCCCTGAGCTGCTCACATCAGGCAGCCTCCAGGGTCTGAGATTCTGTGACCTCCCCCTGAGACCCTGCAGCCCTTTTTTTTTTTTTTAGTATTTATGCATGCATGCATGCTGCGCCAGGTCTTAGTTGTGGCACGTGGGAGTTTCGTCGTGGCACACGGGCTTCTTAGTTGCCGTATGTGGACCCTTAGTTGCGGTATGTGGACTCTTAGTTGCAGCATGCAGACTCTTGGTTGTGGCAGGCATGCGGGATCTAGTTCTCCGACCAGGGATCGAACCCGGGCCCCCTGCATTGGGAGCACGAAGCCTCATCCACTAAACCCCCAGGGAAGTCCCCCGGCAGCCCTGTCTTGAGGAGACATTGCCCAGGCGGGAATTGCTGGGTGTCCATCCTCCCTAGGTGAGGCCAAGTTGCCCCCACTGGGACCGTGGCAGAGAAGCCAGCTGGAGCTGGGACCACCCAGGCCTCTCAACCCCTCCAGCCTTTCTTTTTTGGCTCGATTTCTCTCCACCAAGTGATGATGCGATCCTTGGCTCTTGGACACTTCCTGGCGCTTAAAGATCCGAGTGACCATTTTAAGGTTCTCAGAGATGAGACTGCGATACCGGGCGGGTAATTGTCCCACCACCGCCATTGTGTGCCACCCTCCAGGGTGGCCGGGGAGGCACCTGCACGGGCGTTCCTGTCCGTGGCAGGGTAGCTGTGGGCAAGCCTCTGCTCTGGCTGGATCCCAAGAGGATGTTGGGGGTGGTCCCTGCAGGTCCAGGCTGAAGAAATGAGCCCCGGCTACAGGGGCCCAGGGGCCCAGGGGAGCCGAGCTGAGTCCCCCCCACCCTGACAGCTGGCGCTGACGCCGTGTCTCCATGCTTCCCCCCAGGGCTGTTGCTGAACAGAGACCGGAGGATCACTAGGGTGAGTACTGCTGTCGCCGGCGCGCCCGCCGGCTGCTTGCTGCTTCTTCCTTTGTGGTAGTAAAATATGCATAGCGTGATATTTATGCTACACGTAAATTCTGTGCCCAGTAATCCCAATCCTAGATATATACCCGGCAACAATGTGTGCTGTGTGCTCCAAAAGGCATGTATGAGAACGTTCCTGGCAGCTTTATTCATCACAGCCCCAAAGTAGAAATCACCCAAATGTCCGTCAGCAATAGAATGCGTAAATTGTTATACATTCATACAATGGAACACCACACAGGAATGAATGAAAACACATTTACAGAGCAAAAGAAGCCCAGACCACAAAAGAACACAACGATTCTATGTATATGAAGTTCAAAAGTGGCAAAACTGATCTGGGGGGGGTGCCCTTGGAGGAAACCCCTGAAGGGAGCCCGCTGGGCACTGAGGGTTCCAGGCCTTTCTCCGGGTCATGGTTGTACGGCCGCATCTGTACGTCAAAGGCCATGATGGGCTGACACCCAGGTCTGTGGACTTTGCTGTAAGTTATACTTGAATTACAAAAGAAAAATACAGATCAGAGGATGGAAGTGGACTAGGAAAAGGAGGTCAAAGGAGAGATGGAGAGGAAGAGAAAAAAGCCAGAGGGACTTCCCTGGTGGCGCAGTGGTTGAGTCCGCCTGCCAATGCAGGGGACACGGGTTCGAGCCCTGGTCCGGGAAGATCCCACATGCCACGGAGCAACTAAGCCCGTGCGCCACAACGACTGAGCCTGCGCTCTAGAGCCCGCGAGCCACAACTACTGAGCCCACGTGCCACAACAGCTGAAGCCTGCATGCCTAGAGCCCGTGCTCTGCAGCGAGAGAAGCCACCACAATGAGGAGCCCGCGCTCGCTGCAACTAGAGAAAGCCCCTGCGCGCAGCAACGAAGACCCAATGCAGCCAAAAATAAATAAACACATTAATTTTTTTAAGAAATGAGGCTGAGAAGCTGGGGTAGGAGGGGGTGAGGGGCAGTTCATGCCTGAGCTGGCTGGGCAGCGGTGGACCAGGAAAGGAGATGTGGAGGGGCGACGCCTCAGTCCCCAAACCTAAGCCCAGCGGTAGCCCAGGTCACTTGTCTGCATTTAGTTGCATGGCCACACCTGGCTGAGGGGAGTCTGGGACATGTTGTCCAGCTGGGCAGCCATGAGCCCAGGAAGAGGGAGAACAGATTTGGAGGTGGAGGGGGGAAGTCTCTGGCCTGAGGGACTTAAAGCCCCCTGTTGAGGCAGTGATACGTTTGGGCAGTGGGTTTGGTCCTGGTTAGGTGGGCGAAGGGGCCCCCACTGCTCCCAAGAGAGACCCGTTTCTGCCCCCGGCAGTGCCAGGGCCTCGTGGTGAGAATTCACTGGGGTTTTGTCTCTGCAGCCAGAGTATTACTTCAATTTCATCAGCAGAGAGCTGTTTGTGCATTCCATCAGGAAGCTGCAGGCCCGCGTCCTGCTCATCAAGTAAGTCTGAACCAAGTGCCCCAGACAGACGTAGTGCCAGGAATCTCCAGGTCTCCTGGTGTGAGACCTCTCTGCCATCTTTCTTGGGCAGCCCCCCGGCCGCTGGTGTGTGGAAGGCAGGCAAGGCAGTGGGAGGGCTGGGCCGCTGGGGATGGGAAAGGACTGCACTTCTCAGCAGGTGTCTGTGTCTGTGGGGGGCACACCCAGGTAAGGCACAGAGACCGGCAGACACTGGAGTCTGGCCCTCGCCCTCCCCAGTCCTCCAGCCACCCCGGGCCCCTGACATCCCCAGGCCTACGTGGCTCCTCTGTCTGCTGTCCTCCCCTCCCCCACCCGCTAGCCAGAAGCCATCCACTGCCTCTGGGTGCCACGGCACAGTGAACATCCTTTGGTGTGGCTTAGGTGCCACCACCCACTCCCGTGCAGCCATCCTGGACTGGCAGGAACTGTGACTTCCAGGGACACATCTGCCGAGCACAGGGGTTTAGAAGGCATGGACTCGATAGGGGCAAATCCAGGCCCGACTCTCAAAGTGAGATAACAAGTGTTGGTGAGGAGGCGGAGAAACTGGAACCCTTGCACGCTGCTGTAGGATTGTAAACTTTGTTTTCTTTTTTTAACGGCTGCATTGGGTCTTGGTTGCTGCGTGTAGGCTTCCTGTAGTTGCGGCGAGCGGGGGCTACTCTTCGTTGCGGTGCGCGGGCTTTTCATTGCGGTGGCTTCTCTTGTTGCGGAGCACGGGCTCTAGGTGCGCGGGCTTCAGTAGTTGTGGCTCGCGGGCTCAGTAGTTGTAGCTTGCGGGCTCTAGAGCGCAGGCTCAGTAGTTGTGGCGCACGGGCTTCGTTGCTCTGCGGCATGTGGGATCTTCCCGGACCAGGGCTCGAACCTGTGTTCCCTGCATTGGCAGGCGGATTCTTAACCACTGCGCCACCAGGGAAGTGCCTGGTATTGTAAAATGGTGCAGCCACTTTGGATAAGTCTGGCAGTTTCTCAAGCCATGAAATTACAATGACCCAGCAGTTCCACTCCTAGGTGTGTTTCCAGCATCTGTGCACACAGCAGCATCCTTCGAAATAGAACGGATAGAGTGTTGGAGGCAACCCATTAAATGTCCATGAATGGACGGATAAGCAAAATATGCTCCATCCATACAATGGGCTGTTTTTCAGTGACAAACGGAATAAAGCACTGATACACACCATGACATGGGTGGACCTTGAAAACATTAAGCTAATGGAAAGCAGCCAGTCACAGAAGTCCAGGTAGCATATGATTCCATGCACGTGCAAGTCCAAATAGGGAAACATACATAGAGACAAGGCCGGTCAGTGGTTGTGTAAGACCCGGAGCTCTATGTGGAAACCGTGGGTGCAGGGTTTTTTGTTGTTGTTGAGGTGATCAGTGATGTTCTGAAATTGACGGTGGTGATGGTTGCACAACTCTGGATATACCAAAATCCACGGAATTGAACACTTTAAATGGGTGAAATTATCTCCATAAAGCTGCTAACAAAGAGGAAGAGAACGCGCCGACCCTGAGCCCGTTCAGACCCCAGCGCTGCCGTTCAGTGGCTGTGACCACGGCCAGGTCCCCTGGGATAAACCGGAATTGCTTCACTGTGCAGGCCTCAGTGAGCTGTGCGCGCCTGCGGGGCCTGAGTAACTCAGTCCTGAACTAAGCCTGGGCTCGACGGCACCCAGCTGGGGGACGGTCAGAGGGGTGCCCGGGCTGGTCTGGGTCGCAGAGCCGGGAGCCCAGGGCCAGAGGGGAGACCAGGGCCGGAGGGGAGCATGCGAGGAGGTGGTCCCAGACGAACCTTTCTTCTCGTTTCCCAGAGCAACCCAAGGGTTTTATGATGTGAGGAGAGAGAACGACGCCAACAAGGAGCTTATGCTATTTGTGACCGACTCACTGAGATCCGTCCTGAAAGAGGTGGGTACACAGGGCTCAGGGCAGCTGGGCTGCAGGAGGCGCTGCCAGCCGCCCCAGGCTCCAGCTCACCCATCTCTTTTCTTGCACTGGGACCCCTGGTCTGGCCGCAGGTCTAACAGGTGACCCCCAGGAGCTACCAGGCCTCACTCCCTGCTGCGGTCCCTGGAGGCCTGGGGTCACATATAAATCAGCACAGAAAGCAGACTTCTCACCGGCAGGATCTCCCGGTTTTATTGTCCTCATGTGTCCCCCGGGCCACACCCAACTCAGCGCTGATTGTCCTCATGTGTTCCCCGGGCCACACCCAACTCAGCGCTGCCACAATTTCCTAGGGTTCCACACGGGAACAGGTGACCAGTCCCATCGGTGGGTGCTAGCCTCCAAGTTGGAGGGCTGGGACGTGTGCTGTGACTTTGCCCTTTGCCTGGTTCCTGGGAGCACCTGGCATTTTATGACCATCATCCACCGCGAACACCTGACCCTGGGGCCCACGCAGACGAAGCCCGTGGCTGGCTGGCCAACTGCAGTGCCTTCCTGCCTTGTCGGCCTTTCTCCCAGGCAAGGGCAAGTTTGAAAGGCTGATGGTCTATTGTTTTTGCAAGTGGACCTTATACGATGGTCAGACCCAGCAGCAGCCCCGACTACCAGCCCCCTTCCCAGCCTAGCTCACTTCAGCTCAGAATGGCCCAGAACCCCAGGGCTGGGGCGCTTCCCTCCCAGACAGGCCTTTCTCACTGGCTCGAGCCAGGCCCCGACTCCCCCCAGGGGTGCTGTGACTGGGGGGCCCGCGAAGCCACGGGTCAGTCCCTGCCAAGACGGTGGACACTCGGAACCACTGGGAGGCAGCGGGCCATGGGAGAGACCCAATGCGCCAGAGGGGCCCGCGGAGCCCTCCACTGGGTCACCTCACCACGTGTCCCCTCCCTTCCCCAGAGGTTCCAGTACGTGCAAGTCCCCGGCAACCACTACGTCCACATGAACCAACCCCAGCACATGGCTGGTGTCGTCAGCGCGTTTCTACAGAGCAAGGAGAGGATCCCAGCCCAGCTGTAGCTCTGGGCCCGGGGCTACAGGTGCCTGCTCAGCCCGACCCCCGACCCCCAGCTCCCAAGCCGAGGCCAGGCGTGGTGGGGACAGGGCCCCCTGGTCCCAAAGGCCAGCGTGGCCGGAAGAGAATCCTGCGGCAGAGCTGGGGTGGGGGGCGCGGAGGGGATATGAGACTCTGACATCTGTGAGTTCAAGGGGGAGACGGCATCTGGCTGTGGGAGTCGCCCGTCCTGTGACCGGCCCAGCGGCCCTTTGTAGCCTTCCTTGCCGCCCAGCTACACGGAAAATAAATGGTCTCGTAGCCTCCCTGCTTCTCAGGCTGTCTCACCGCCCACGGGGGCTTCTTCGTTAGGAGGAAGGAGAGAACACAGCAGACACTCAGCCCTGAGAGGAGAGTCCAGAGACAGGCTGGGGACGGAGCCACTTCCTGGGCCAGTGGCTTCCGGAGTCCGAGTCCTTGCGCCGAGCCCCAGGACTGCCGAAGCACGGGAACCAAGGGGTGACACCGTCCTGCACCCCACATCACGGGGGCTCAGATCTCTGGGGGTGACGCGTGGCTCCTCAGCCTGAGCACGACCTCTGAGATGTGCCACAGGCCCCGTGTCCTCGCTGGCCACGCACTGCCACCCAGTCACCACCCCTCTCCACGGGGCCCACGGGCGGGAGAGGCTCAGTAGGGTCGGAACTTGCGCTGGGCCCGCATCAGCTCGATCCTCTGCTTGTCCTCCTGGAACTTCTTGCGCAGCTGCGCGAGATCTGGGGCGACAGGGAAGAGGAGACAAGGCCCCGGGTCAGACGGGCCGCGCGGGAGCTGCCCCTGCTGCCCCCCACTCGCGAGGGCAGCAGCCCCTCCCTCAGCCCCCACTCCCCGCTGGGGGCGCTCAGCACGGAACCCCGTCGCCTGTGCGGGGGGAGCTGGAACCGGACTGCAGCCCGGGCGGAGGGGGCGGAGGGCAGAGGCTGAGGTGGAGCAGGAGGCACGCCGGGGCTTCAGGCGGAAAATTCAGGTCAGAGAGAAAGCAGAGAGCAAAACGGCCTCGCCCCTTACCAGCCCGCCTCCAACACGCCCCCCACGGTGAAGGAAGGCGGCTCTGGGGCTGCTGGGAGACCCCCGGGACGCCTCTCCCAGCCCCTCCTCACGGCAGCTATCAGGCCGGGGCGCGTGTCAGGGATAAGTAAGGGGCCTCCACCCCGAGACCGCCAGCGAATTCGCGCGACGACTCTAGTCACCGAGTGACCGGGTCGGGGCGCCGGGTGTGGGGTTGTGAGCCCAAAGGACGGGGTGCTGGTGGAGGCCCCCGTCAGGCGGGTCCAGAGCAGCGCAGAGCCAACGAGCGGAAGGAGGGGTGGGCAGGAGCAGTGAGGCGGGTGGTAGCACGGTGTGACCCGGCGGTGGGGTCAGGGCCTCCCCCGTGCGAGGCCAGGACCCTCTCCCGGGTCCACGGGGAAGCCGTCCTGCCAGCAGGAGACCAGGCGGCCCGGGCCGCGAGCTCGGCGTCATTGCCACCGAGAGCAGCCACACGTGGTCAGGGGCCCCCCGCCCCGCCCCAACACAGCCCCACCGTGAGCTCCTGAAAGCCATGCTCTGCATGTGGCTCCTTGCCGGACGCTGACAGGGGCCTGGAGGTGGGGCCTACATCCCAGGCGCCTGTGCAGCCTCAATACCCAGAGGCACCCACAGCTGCCTCGGGAGCAACGGGGAGCCCATGACACGGGGCCGCTGCCGGGCTGGGACCCTAACCCCAGAGCCTGTTGGGAAGTCTGCGCCCAAGAACGCCCTACCCGCCCGCAGGCCTAGCGCCTGCCGTCAGCAACTCCGTGTCCGGCCAGGGATGGCAGCGCGGCCACAAGACCGCGTCCACAGCCCGGGCGCGCAGGGCAGGGGGCCGGAGGACAGAGGCCCGGGGCGCGTCCTTACGCTCCATCTTGGTCTCGCGGTGCTGCCAGGCGTAGAAGTTGAGCAGCTCCTTGCGCGCACGCTTCCGCTTCTCCCTCTCCAGCACCCGCAGGCTGGCCGCCTCCGTCCTCGGGAGCACCGGCCGCCGGCCGCGGCGGGTCACCTTCACCCAGCCCTCCTCATCAGGGACCCCTTCCTCCTCCTTGTCCTTGGCCTCCTCCTGCAAAGAACGTGGCCCTGTGATGGGCAGGTGCCCGGGAGCCGCCCTGCAGCCCCAGGAGCACCTCACCTCCTCCTCTCCGCTCTCCCTCCCGTGCCCAGGACCACCCTGGCACCGCGGCGCCGGCTGCGCCCTCTGCACCCGGCACAGTGTGAGCGGCTGAGTGCGGGGGAAGGGCGGAGGGCAGACGTGCCAACGCTGCCTCCTCCTCCACCCTCGACGGTCCGTTCCCTAGACCATTCCGGGACTACGTGTTAGACCCAGCCAGGAGGCCCAGGACTCAGCAGAGAGAGAGGAGCCTGCACTCCACCAGCCGCCCGTGCGGAAGCCCCACCTCGGCCATCTTCTCGTCGTACGTCTCCATGAACGTGTCCACCTCGACCCTCAGGGCCTCGGGGTCCGGCACCGAGTCTGCGTAGTCTCTGATCCACTCTGCGGGAGGAGGGAGCGAGAGAGACGGGATTCCAGGCCCGGCCCTCGGGGCCCCGCCCAGGACCTGGCAGGCCAGTCGGGATCTTCTCACACAGGCCGCAGCGACGGAGGCTCGCGGGCCAGAGTTCGGGGGTGAGGAAGAGCCTAGTGGTGGCAAGCTGGGCCCTCACCTATGCCCACCCCGAGTGCCAAGCTCAGGCCTCCCACACCTGCTCTGAGGGCGAGGGGACACGGCAGATGCCAGCCCTCAAAGCTACCCTCCCCGACCCGGGCCCAGGAAGGAGGCGCCAGCTGGCACCCAAGCTACTGACTGTGAATCCCGCTCTTCACGGGGTGACTCTCTGTCGAGACCAGCAGAGGGCCCTTCAGGGCCAAGGCAGCTGCCACCCCACGTGGCTTCTGGAACACCACGTAGGCCACCTGGAACCCCTGGGAGGAGGAGAGACGTCAGTGCCGGGAGCCTTCCCATCCTCCCAGGCGTCCCAGGCCTGGCCCAGGGGCTCCCCACTGCCCTCAGCCTGGCGTGTCGCGGGGCTGGGGGAGGCGTGCTGGGCTGTTGCTGAACGTGAAGGTAACCAGGAGGTTGTTCTAATCCAGGGCTGGGGCGGCCACACTCCTAGTGATGTACCTTCTGCTAAAAAATGACCCGATCCCACCTGCTCACCAGGGAGAGGGGAGACACTCCGGGACTTTGTTCCAGGTGTGGGAGGGACTCAGTGAAGAGCGTGTCTCCCTGGGCCAGGAGTGGACAGACAGATGGGGCGCTCATTAGTTCAGACTCCACTAAACAGCAGGAGGTGTGGACTCAAGGCACACAGGGAAACGAGGCCCAGGCCACCAAGCCTAAGGAAGCATCGACCTCAATGCGGACGCAGCGGGTGGCTCAGGGAGGCCCCTCGGGCAGCGAGCAGAGACGCCTCTGAGCTTTCACCCAGGACGATGGAAAGAGCCGGACAGGAAGCTAAAGGACACGGCAAATCTGGGCAAGGCGTGGAAGCTGTTTACCTGACGGCCCTCCGAGACCACAGAGGCCAGGGCTGGCCTGAGCACAGGCGACGCTTGAAAATCCCACTGCCACCCCCGACGCCACCTTCCCCTGACACACTGGGGACGCTGCCCCAGCCCAACCCACACCATCATTCAAGCAGACCCCAGTAGTGGAGGCTTACAGGAACTGGCTTGGGGTGAAAGAACTTGGACTTTGGCTCCTTAGGGCTCTCAGCAAGATCCGGCTTCTCCTGTAACTCCACCGACTGCACAGGGCCGCAGGGGGACAGGAGGCGGGACAGGCACTCCTGCCGTGGCCGGAGAGAAGCACAATATGAGCGGCTACAGGGCCTTTCTGGAGCCTCCCTCCGCCCTGGGCAGCACTGCCGGGGGACTGGGGCCCAGAAGGTCTCAGAGTCCAACCTAGGGGCGTGCACAGAGGGCCTGGGCAAGCCACCACACAGAGGTCACAACCCCGGCCCCCCACGGCCCCAGACAGCAACCTTGTGAATTTTCATGTTCAAAGCTGTGGGTAAAAAGTCCACTGGCCGGGGACTCGGGAGGCAGGAGACAGAGGTGAGACAAAATTCAGGTATAAGGTTTTTGGCTTTATGACAGGACTCTGTAGAAGCATGTGCCCAGAGTACGCTTGGTCTGTTCCTGAAAGGCATTTCTCCATTTGAAAGTGAATGATCCGGGACTTCCCTGGTGGTGCAGTGGTTAAGAATCCGCCTGCCAATGCAGGGGACACGGGTTCGAGCCCTGGTCTGGGAAGATCCCACATGCCGCGGAGCAACTAAGCCTGTGCACCACAACGACTGAGCCTGCGCTCTAGAGCCCGCGTGCCACAACTACTGAAGCCCGCGTGCCTAGAGCCCGTGCTCCACAAAAAGAGAAGCCACTGCAATGAGAAGCGCGCGCACCGCAAGGAACAGTAACGCCTGCTCGCCGCAACTAGAGAAAAGCCCCCACACAGCAACGAAGACCCAATGCAGCCAAAAATAAATAAATAATAAAATAAATAATTTTTTTTTTTTTTAAGTGAATGATTCATAAAGTAGGAGAGGGTTCTCAACTTTTTAAAAACATTATTACAAGAACAGGTGGGGACATTTTTAGTTTTATTCTGAGTAGTCTGATTTTATAAGACAACCAACTAAGTTTTACTACCTGAATCAGCCATTT
The DNA here is from genome assembly GCF_026419965.1 of Kogia breviceps. Classification (NCBI taxonomy): domain Eukaryota; kingdom Metazoa; phylum Chordata; class Mammalia; order Artiodactyla; family Physeteridae; genus Kogia; species Kogia breviceps. The sequence goes on from NC_081321.1 coordinate 96,798,105, forward strand.
AAGAAGAGTTAAATCTGGGAATTCCCTGGCTGTCTAGTGATTAGGGCTCCATGCTTCCACTGCAGAGGGAACGGGTTCAATCCCTGGTTGGGGAACTAAGATCCCACATGCCGCGAGGCACAGCCAAAAAAAAAAAAGTTAAATCTACTCTGCTGGAATTAGGATGCTGGTGGGGGGAGGGGCAGGACGGGATTTCTGGGGGTGCGGGTGATGTTCTGTTTCTCGACCTGGGTACCAATGACACAGGTTTGCTCAGTTTGTGAAATGCAGTGAGTGCTACACTTGGGTCCAGGCCCTTCTCCATACATACACTAGTCTTCAGTAAAGGTTAAAAATGACACCCTCTCCTCTCATTGTTTCTTTTTCTCTTTAACTGTAGAGGAATCTTTTATTTTATTTTTTATTTTTTTTATTTTTTTAGAGGAATCTTTTAGAAATTAGTATTTCTTTTCTGAAAAAAAAACATCGAAAATCCAGCAATTCCCTTAGTTTCTCTTCTGTAAATTAATGAAATACTAAATTTAACAGCTTTTGTGAAAAAAAAATTAACAGACATGTCTGCATAGTAGACTCAGAGGTAATTTTATTTTCTTCTACTTTTCCTATTTTTTACTATGGACGTGTATCAGATTTTTTTTTTTTTTAACATTTATTTATTTATTTGGCTGTGCTGGGTCTTAGCTGCAGCACAAGGGATCTTCGTTGTGGCATGCAGACTCTTAGCTGTGGCATGCGGGATCTAGTTCCCCAACCAGAGATCGAACCTGGGCCCCCTGCATTGGGAGCACGGAGTCTTAACCACTGGACCACCAGGGAAATCCCGTCCCTCAATTTTTTTTAAAGAAGACAATGATTATGTTGTCAGACGTCACACAAGTAGTTGGCACAACTTTCACAATACTCAAGAGAAATGTCTGAGAACACGTGTCTGTCTTCATATAGAATTATGGTAGACAGAGACAGTTATGCATCGATCGATCGCTATAAGCAACAGAACATTTCAGCTGTATTATTAACAGTACCTGCAATGGACGTGTATCAATTTTATAATCAGGGGAAAAAAACCACATAACTCAAACAATTCTGGGTAACACATAAAAAGCTCTGGGTTCCCTAGAGAATTATATTTTTTACAACACCCTTTAAAAGGCCAATCTCCTGTCACGAGAGAGGCAGCCTTACAGATACCAGCCCTCAGGGCCTCCGTCAGCTGTTTCCACTGCACCACTAAGGACTTGGTGGCGGGCCTGTAGGAGCCCAGCTCCGCCTGGAGACCCTGCCCCAGGCTCAGGTTCCCTCCCAGACACCAGCTTACCTCTGTGCAGTATGGGGGCACATTGAGGACAAAAAGGGTCCGTTTCTGAGGCCAGGAAGACTTGGTGCCTTCTCGAACTTTGTGCTCTCTCACATAGAGGTAATGAGAAGACTGCTGCTTTTCAGAGAATTTGATGGGAATGGCTGGAAGGAAAACGGGGGCGGGGGGGACAGCATGAAAGTCAGGTTCAGGCTGTCCCTTTCGAGTCCTGTGTGTCTCTGTCTATCCACCCTTCACTGAGCCCTTCCCCTAGGCAAGGCCTGCGCAGGGTATTATGCAGGCTGGGAGGGTGAACAGATAATCTGCCCAGAAAGGGCTCCCAAGCTTGCGGGAGACAGAATGTGAACAGGATGCGAAAGGAGAGGAGTTCAAACTCCGCTGCTCTTGGGGTAAACAGCCAACTCCTTACCGTGGCCACCTCTGCAGCCTCTTCTCACCCCACCCTCTCCCCTCCACACCACATGCTGGCCCCTCTGGCCTCCTCTCTGTTCCTCCGATAAGCCAGGGCCTCACACATGCTCTCCCCTTCCTGAAACATCAACTCTGGTCCTTCCACCCATTCTTCAGGTTTTCACTTCACTTCCTCAGGAAAGCCTTACACGCCGGGTTAGACCCACATGCTCTGTGCCTTCTTAACTTCTCTCATGGTCTCTGTGTCTCTATTTGTGTGATTTTTTTTTTGGCCACACCGTGGCATGCGGGATCTTAGTTCCCCGACCAGGGATCGAACCCGTGCCCCCTGAAGTGGAAGCACGTTGTCCTGACCACCGGACCGCCAGGGACGTCCCTTGTGCGACGATCAGGATCACAGCTGGCATTCCCATAAACTTTACTCCTCCTCAAGCTAAGGACTGTTCTGCTTTTCTCACCACCTTCTTCAGAGCACAGTGAGGATACAGTTGCCATCCCTGCACTCAGGAAGCTCACATAGTGAAGGGAGAAAAGGACAACAAGTAAACCTGTAACAAGGTCGTATCAAACAGGACGGAAACACACAGAGTGAAGTAGTGCAGGGTGATGGGTGGCAGAAGCCTTAGGAGAGGCATCGATCGGGACCAACTCTTGAGGAAGAAACATTAAAGCTCAGGCCAGAATGACAGGAAGCCATGTAACGGCGCAGAGCTGTCTGAGGAAGGAGACCCAGTAAGTTCAAAAATGCTGAGGGTGTAAAGAGCTTGTTGCCTCAGAGGAACAGAAAGACAGAGCTGTAGCTTAGCTGGAGCGAGGCTATGCGGGGCCGCGCAGGTCAATGGTGGGATGTCTCGATTTTGTTTTAGGTGCTAACTTTAGCCACTGGAGGGAGTTCAGTGGGTATGGGCGTGTGAGGCAAGATCTGATTTAAATCTGACTTTAGAAAGAACATTCTGGCTCCTGGGTGGAAAACGAAAGGCAGGAGAACCAGTGCGGAGGGCACAGGCCAGGTGAGCGCTGAGGCGGCTGGACTAGGAACCGCAAAGGGGAGCTGGTAAGCGGATGGTCGCACCTCAGGGGGAGAGTGTAGACGGACGCGGGTTCGCCCTGGGAGAGTGTAGACAGAGGTGGCTTCACTCAAGGGAAGCGCTGGCCAAACTAGGCTCGTCCCGGGCGAGTGGAGCCAGATGGGAACAGGGCGCCGCGTGGGTCTTAGCGGGCCCCGGGCCTCACAACCTTCCGGGGCTCGTGTCCAACCGTGTGGCTGCTCCTGGGGGCCCCGAGCCACTGCCGACCCCGAGCCTCCTCTCGACGAAGCCTGGCCGTCCCCCGGCCCCGCGTCCCGTAGCCCCTCACCTGAGTAGCCCGGCGGGCTCTGAATCCCCTTCTCAGAGTCCTGCGCCACACGCTTCCTCCCGCGCGCCACCATCTTGCCAACCGGAAGCCGCGGGGGCTGCTGGGAGTTGTAGTTCGGCGCAGGGAGCCGTTCCGTGACGACGGCGCCGCCTGGGGGCCCCGCCCCTCGATTCCAGGCCTGCTTATCCCAGCACCTACTCCCCGCCCCACCCCGCCCGCTCCCTCCCAACGTCCTCCCAGGGCGCCACCTTCATTTGCTCGGAATAAAGTCTGCGCGTGAATGTAGGGGTAAATGGCGTAGAGCTGGGCCGCTGACGGATGCGACCTCTACTTTCCGTTCATTCATTCATCCATTCCACAAATAGAAGTGAATATTCCTGGCACTGTCCTCAGCGCTAGAGATACAGGGGTGAAATAAAATAGAGCCTTCCCAGAGTTTATTTTCTAACGAGGGAAAGAAACTATGACCACAGGGACTTCTGTGGTGGTTCAGTGAGTAAAACTCTGCGCCCCCAATTCAGTAGGCCCAGGTTCAATCCCTGGTCGGGGAACCAGATCCCGCATGCATGTCACAACTAAAGATCCCGCATGCCGCAACGAAGACCCGGTGCAGCCAAAAATAAACAAATAATTTGAAAAATAATAATAATAAAAAAGAAACCAGTAAACATCTAAAGAAGCAACATATAAAGCACACGCATCAGTGCAAAGTGCGGGGAGTGTGGTGAGGGAAGGTGGTGTCATTTTAAGTAAGACGATGCCCTCACTGAAGTGACATTTGAACAAAATACTGAAGGAGGTGGGGGAGCAGGGCGTGCAGGGGAAGAGATTCTGGGCAGAGGGCGCTGGCGAGGGGCCCTGAGGCTGGAACCTGCCTGGTGTGGTGGAGAAATAGCATCCAGTGAGCCAGAGGAAGAACGGGGCAGGGGGCTTGGTGGGCCAGGCAGGATCAGGTAGGCCACTGGAAGCACTTTAACTGTTACTCTGAGTGTGATGGGGGCCACTGTGGGATTTTGAGCAGAGAGGAGTCACCGTATTACAGTTGGGGCAAGGGCAGCAGCGGGGTTGTTTAGGACACCATCGCAATAATCTGGGGGAAAGATGATGGCTTGGTCACCAAGGAAGTAGTAGTGGAGGTGGTGAGAAGTAGTTGGATTCTGGGTATGTTCTGAATAATTCCAATGGGATTTGCTGACCGATCGGGTATGCAGTGTGAGAAGAAAAGAGAGATCCAGGACTACTGCCAGGTTTCAGTGTCTGAGCAACTAGAAGAATGGTGTTGTCATTTACTGAGATGGGAAGACTGCAGGAGAGGTGAGCTTGGAGCAGGAAAGGGTGGGCAGATCTAGACTTCGCTGCGGACCACGTTGACATGCCCATTAGACATCCCAGGGGAGAGGTCAGGTGGGCAGAGAGATATGAAACTGAAGATCACAGAGGAGGTCTGATTGGGAAATACACATGGCAGCTGGTGATGTACAGATGTTATTGAAAGCTTGCTCTGGCATTACAGCATTCTTCTCAAGGGGACCCAGCCTCCCTTTCAATCAGTGACCTCTGGGTCTGAGGACTGACTTGGGCCCGGAAACTGGATGAGGGGTTGAGATTTTTCCATTAGCAGCTGGCGTTAGCCTCCTGTTTACTTGTTTTCCATCTTTCTTTGATGATAAAAGTCCAGAAATATCATGGTTGCCATAGTCCCTGGGAATACCGTGGTCTGCGAGCCATCGGCACAGAACCCTGCAGGCCCAAGCTCCCTGGCCGCCACTTGGGCTTGCTCCCGTTCTGGTAGTGACATCAAACCAAGCTCTGCTCTCTGGAATCCTGTCATCCCCACTGACCTCTGGGAGCCCAGCCCCAAGGTACTGCCCGCCCCTCTGGCCTCAGAGGCAGCCCCCCGAGCCCCCTGTGGTATCAGCGCTCCTCACCTGTGCATTCTTTGTGCTTGAGTGAAGGCAGCTCCTGTGGGCCCTCTGAGCATGCAGCCGGCTGGGTTCTCTGGTCTTACGTACACCTCCGAGCCTTTTGGTCCCTTCTCAGTACCCTGCCAAGGTCGTTCTGTTACCTCCCTCTTATTTAGTGGGGCCACCATTTCTTCCACACTTCAAGGAGCCATCTCAGTGGCGTATCAGGACTGGCTCCAGGGGTCTTGCCAGAGCACATCCTGAGCCTCGGGAGAGTGGCTCCACGGCTGTAAACTCTCCCTCACCCAACCTAATATTCTGCCCTCTTCCCACCAGAACCCTCAGGACCCACCTTGGACATGTTCTTGTTCCTGCCGGCACATCCTGGCCAGTTTCTGCAGCCAGTGTGGGGAATCTTCTCGATTCTCTCATGGCAGGGACAGGACTTGCCGGGCTGGGCAAGTGGGGAGACTCGATCATAATTATTGGTCCAGAAGCAGAGAGGGAATTTAGGGGAGCAGATTGTGAGGAGGGAAAGCATTGCTTTGAGGCTTCTACCTTAGGGGGTGTATTAGTCAGCGTTCTCCAGAGAAACAGAACCAGTAGGATATAGAGACAGATAGATAGATAGAAAGAAAGAAGAGATTTATTATAAAAATTGGCTCATGTGATTATGGAGGCCACGAAGCTCCACGATCGGCTGTCTGCAAGCTGGAGAACCAGGAAAGCCGGTGGTTTGGTTAAGTCTGTGTGTGGAGGTCTGAGAACCAGGAGCGCGGATGTCCGAGGGCAGAAGATGGATGTCCCCGCTCAATTTACCCTTCCTTTGCCTTTTTGTTCTGTTTGGGCCCCCAACAGATTAGGTGAGGCCCACCCACACTGGTGAGGGCCACGTCTTATCCGGGCTACCAATTCAAATGCTGATCTCTACTGGACACACCCTCACAGACACACCCAGAAAGAATCTGTCTACCAGTTATCTATCTGGGCTCCCTTATCCCTGTCAAGCTGACAAACAGAATTACCATTACAGGGAGCTCCCTGCTGGCCTAGTGGTTGGGATTCTGGGCTTTCATTGCTGGGGTCCAGGTTTGGTCCCAGGTCAGGGAACTGAGGTCCCTCAAACCTCACGGTGGGGGGGGGGAACAATTAACCATCACGGGGGGGGGGGGGGACTTTGCGTGGTCTCCAGGTAAGAGGCTGCTATTCTTAAGCAAGAGGGAATGGGCCACTTCTGCTGGCTCAGGGGATTAATGGGAATCTGGGGTTCAAGATCCTTAAGCCCATCTACCAGATGTCCCCGTGTTAGGTTTCGGTGTCCCACTCCTTCCCTTCTGTGACCACGACTGGAGCACAGGCTTTAGCAGAGTCATCTTTCTGGCCTGCTGCAGAGCTCCACTCTTCTCAGGCAGGTTCTGGGCCTTCACCAGTACAGGCTGCAGTAGACAAGAGTCTTTCAACACTGATATTGAAGGCTCCTGGCTTTCACACTGGGCCACGGATTGATAAATGCCTGTCCTGAGCCTGTTATTTTCCTCCTCAGCACATCATTGCCACTTAACAATAATCAAGTTCACTTTCCATATAAATGACCATTGCCCCATGTATCTCAAATGTTAGAGACATTGCCTAAGCCAGTGTACCCCCTTCCCCAATGTGCCCCATCCCAGGGCAGAAGAGATGAGTCTTAGTAATTATGAGATTCAGCATGCCAAGTGTTATCACAACAAGTTTCAGCTAGCTGTTGCTGCATAACAAATTTCCCCACAGCTTAACTGCTCAAAACAATAGCTGTTTTATTATCTCTCATGATTTTGTGGGTTAGGAATATGGGCCAGGTGATTCCTTTGCTCCATACGGCATTGACTGGGGTCACTCTGTGGTATTCAGTTCGCATATGGTCTGGTCTGAAGGGTCCAGGTCAGGTTCACACACACGTCTGGCATCTTAGCAGCGATGGATGGAAGGCTGGGCTCACGTGGGACTGTCAGCTAGAGCACCTACCCATAGCTTTCCCAATAATATGGTCTCAGTAGTGAGTCTTCACACGTGGCGGCTCAAGGCTGCCAGAGGGTGTTCCAGGGGTAGGAAGTGGGGGAGTGGCCAACGTTTCGAAGTCTGGGGCCAGAAGCTGGCTGCGTCATGTCTGGTCAAAACAGTGACAGAGCCTACTCAGATTCAGGAGGGGCACAGACCCCACCTCTTGAAGGGAAGAGCGTCATGTAATTTGCAGCTATCTTTAGTCCACCATAATACCTACTCCAGTTACTGTCACCAGCTGGATCTTTGTTGCCATCTAGCTGTTGAGTCTTCCGATTCCAGAATCTAATTCTGAGTATCTATTTCTTAGACTCCCTTCTGGTACCAATTGTTCTAGAGTGGGTTCTCCCAGAAGCAGACCTTGGGACAAGGATTCAGGCGCAAGTAGTTTATTTGGTAGGTGATCCCAGGAGACACCACTAGGGAATTTAGTTAGTGCATGGCTCTAAGTTCCAACACTCCACCTTGAGTAGACTGATAGCTTTGTCTCCTCTTCCCTCTTTAGCCTTTGAAATCCAGTATTTAAGTCCTTGTATCAACAAATACCTGTAGGGTAGCTATAGCTTCACTGCTAACTTAACACTCCAATATCTAGATTCTTCATTTTTGTGCCTGGAGATATTCCTTATTTTCACAGGTGTACAGCAATGAAAGGAAGGTGGTTATGAAGAGTTTCTAGGTGTTTTGTAAGGAGAGGGTTTTCCATATACCTTAGTTCTGCTTATTGCTAGAAGCAAAGGTCCTATTTTTTCAGCTTCAAATGATCTCTGGGAGATTTTTTCTAAATACGGCTGCCGATAATTCCTCCCATCAATGTAAATACCTGCCAATCCTTTCATCAGGCACTGGAGGCCATGTCCCCACTTGAATCTGGCCAGTCTTGTGACTTGCTTTGACCAACAGATTGTGACAGAAGTCATATACTGGGGTTTTCAAGCCCAGGATTTAAGCTTATAGCCTCCATCCTCCTGGGATCTGGCCATATAAAGAAACTTGACCTAGACTTCTGAGAGAGAGAGACCACATGGAGAGCGGGAGGCTGCCAGCCGAGTCGTGGGAATTAAGTTGTATCAGTGGCTCTAGCCCCAGCTGTACCGATGGAATGAAGCTGTAGGAGTGAACCCCACTAACACCATGTGGCGGAGAGACGAGTTTTCCCTGCTAAGCCCTGCCCAAGTAGCAGAATTCTGAGAACATAAATTATTCTTGCTGCTTTAAGTCACTAAGTTTTTCATAACAGCTTTGTTGAGATATAATTCACATACCATAAAACCCGCTGTTTCAAAGTATGTAATTCGGTGGGTTTTAGTATATTCACAAGGTTGGGCCACCATCACTGCTATCTAATTCTAGAACATTCTGAGAATCCTAAGAAGAAACCCCACACCCGTTACCAGCCACCCAGTCTTCTCCTCTGCCTTCAGCCCCCGGTAACCGCTAGTCGCTATGGACTTGTCTATTCTGGACATTTCATATATATGGAATCGTACAATATGTGGTCTTTTTGTGACTGGCTTCCTTCGCTGAGCATAATTTTTTCAAGGTTCATCCATGTTGCAGCATGTATCAGTACTTCATTCCTTTTTAAAAAATTGTGGTAAAATAAACATAAAACTTACCATTTTAATCATTTTTAAATGTACAATGTAGTGGCATTTGGTACATTCACATTGTCGTGCAACTGTCCCCATTATCCACCTCCAGAACTTTCTCACTGTCCCAAATTTAAAGTCTGTGCCCGCTTTCCCCTCTTCCCAGCCCCCGTTAACCACTATTCTACTTTCTGTTTCTATGAGTTTGACTACATTAGGTACTTCGTATAAGGTCCTCTTGCATCTTATTTCACTTACCATGTTTTCAAGGTTAATTAATGTTGTAGCATGTATCAGAACTTCCTGTCTTTTTAAGGCTGAATAATATTTCATTGTATGTATATACCACATTTTCTTTATCCATTCATCTGTCAATGGACATATGGGTGTTCCTACTTTTGGCTGTTATGAATAATGTTGCTATGAATATTCATGTACAAGTTTTGTGCAGACATGTTTTAATTTCTGTTGGATATAGATCTAGGAGTGGAATTTCTTGGTTATATGGTAACTCTATGTTTAACTTTTTGAGGAACAGCCCAACTGTTTTCCAAAGTGGCTGTCCCATTTTAAAATCCCACCAGCAATGTATGAGGTTTCCAAGCTCTCCACATCCTTACTATGACTTGTTATTATCTATCGTTGATTAGAAGTATCTTACTGGAAGGTACTGTACTGAAGTGGTATCTTACTGGATTTTGATTTAATTTCCCTAATGACTAATGAGGTTGAGCATCTTTTCATGTGCTTGTTTGCCATCTGTGTACCTTTTTTTCTTTTGAGAAATGTCTATTCAAATCCTTTGCTCATTTTGGGAGGTTATTTGTCCTTTTATTTTTATTTTTTAAAACTATATATTTATTTATTTGGCTGTGCTGGGTCTTGGCTGCAGCACGCGGGATCTAGTTCCCTGACCAGGGATCAAACCTGGGCCCCCTGCATTGGGAGCACAGAGTCTTAACCACTGGACCACCAGGGAAGTCCCAGTCCTTTTATTGCTGAGTTTTGTTTTTCATCTTTTCTGAATACAATTCCCTCATCAGACATATGATTTGCAAACATCTTCTCCTATCTCCTGTGAGTTGTCTTTTCACTTTGTCAAAGGTGTCCTTTAAAGCACAAATTTTAAAATTTTGATGAAATTTATTTTTTGTGGATATCCAGTTGTCTGCACCATTGTTGAAAAGACTATTCTTTTTCCTCACTGAATTGCCTTGGCACCCTTGTCAAACATTGATTGACCATGGGAATTCCCTGGTGGTCCAGTGGTTAGGACTCCAAGCTTCCACTACGTGGGGCACAGGTTTGACCCCTGGTTGGGGAACTAAAATCCTGCAAGCCACCGGACGCAGCCAAAAAAAAAAAAATTAATTGACCGGATATGTGAGGCTTACTTTTGGACTCTCCACTGCATTCCATTGATCTATATGCCTATCCTTATGTTAGTACCATACTTTTTTTTTTCCTAAGAATTTTCTCTTGGGCTTCCCTGGTGGCTCAGTGGTTAAGAATCCGCCTGCCAATGCAAGGGACACGGGTTCGAGCCCTGGTCCAGGAAGATCCCACATGCCACAGAGCAACTAAGCCTGTATGCCACAACTACTGAAGCCCGTGTGCCTAGAGCCCACGAGCCACAACTACTGAAGTCCATGCGCCTAGAGCCCGTGCTCCACAACAAGAGAAGCCACCGCAATGAGAAGCCCATGCACCACAACGAAGACCCAACACAGCCAAAAATAAATTTTTTTAAAAAAGAATTTTCTCTCGTTTTCAAGACTTTCTGTACTTTAATAGTTGGGGGTTTTTTGGGGGGTTTTTTTGGCCATGCCACACGGCACGTGGGATCTTAGTTCCCCGACTAGGGATCGAACCTGTGCCCCCTGCATTGGTAATGTGGAGTCTTAACCACTGGACAACCAGGGAAGTCTCATTACCACACTGTCTTGATAACTTTGTACTTAAATTTTGGAATCAGGAAGTGTGAGTCCTTCAATTCTTTTTCAAGACTGTTTTGGCTACTCAGGGTCCCTTTAAATCCTTTAAAAATATGTTTTATAGTTTTCAGACTGTGAGTTTAACCCTTGTTATATTTATGTATAAGTATTCTAACACTTGTTACATTTATGTATAAGTAGTTTATTCTTTTTGATTCTATGCCAAGTGGAATTATTTTCTTAATGTGATTTTTAGATTTTTCATTGCAAGTGTATCGATATCCTGCAACCTTGCTGTGTTTATTAGTTCTAGTTGTCTTTTAGTGGATTACTTAGCATTTTCTATATACAAGACAATGCCATCTACAAATAGAGATGAATTTACTTCTTTCTTTTCAATCTGATACTCCCCCCCCCCCCGCACTGAACCCCCTGGCTAGAACCTCCAGTACAAAGTTAAATTGAAGTGGTGAAAGTGGACATCCTTGTCTTGCCTTTGATCTTAGAGGGAAAGCTTTCAATCTTTAACCCAGGGATTATCGATTCCACTGTGACCAAGGAGCTTGTATGGTCTCAATTCTTGCACATTTGTTGACTTTTGTTTTATGGGCCAGGATATGGACTATCTTTGTATACATTCCATGGATATTTGAAAAGAATGTGTCTTTTGTTGGGTGAGGTATTCTATATTGATTGGATCAGGTTGGCTGATAGTGTTGTTAAGTTCTTCTACATCCTTACTGGTTTTCTGTCCAGTTGTTCTACCTATTGCTAAGAGAGAGGTGTTGAAGTCTCCAGTGGAAGTGTGGATTTGCTATTCTTCTTTCAGTTCTATCAGTTTTTGTATCAGTTTTGCAGCTCTGTTGTTGCGTAAATACATATTTAGGATTGTACCTTCTTGGTGGGTTGACCCTTTTTTCATTATATAATGTCCCTCTCTGTCCCTGGTAACTTTTCTTTGCTCTGAAGTCTAATCTATCTGATATTAATATACCTACTTCTTTTTTGATTGTTTGCATGATATATTTTTCTATCCTTTTACTTTCAACCTTATAGTTATATTTGAAGTGAGTTTCTTGTAGATAGCATGTAATTAAGTCACACTGTTTCATCCACTTTGCCAATCTCTGGCTTTCAATAGATATATTTAGACCACTTGCACCTAACAGAACTAGTGATGTTAGGGCTTGAGTCTCCCATCTTTTTTTTCTGTTCTTTTCTTTTGTCTGCCTTCCTGTGGGTTACTTGAATTTTTTTTTTTTTTTTTTGAATTCCATTTTGATTTATCTAGTGTTTTGGGGTGTATTATCTTTTTTTAGAAGTTGTTCTAAGAATTACATTAAATACACATAAGTTACCACAGTATACTGTTGACATTTTATCAATGTTGTTGACATTTCTAAGTGTAGAAACCTTCCTTCTCTTGATATCCCTTAGTCCTTTCCCATTTATAAAGTAATTGTTTTAAATATTTCCTTTACATACACTGGGAACATCGATGTTATAATTTTTGCTTCAACCATAATTTAGAAAACACAAAAGAAGGAAAATATTTACCCAAGTTTCACTATTTCTGCTGTTCCTTCTTCTTTCCTTTTTGATGCTCCAAGTTTTCTTCTTTTATTTTCTCCTTTATGTTCAGAGCTCTTCTTTAGCCATTTTTAATAAATTTATTTATTTATCTACTTTTGGCTGTGTTGGGTCTTCGTTGCTGCACACGGGCTTTCTCTAGTTGTCGCGAGCGGGGGCTACTCTTTGTTGCGGTGCACGGGCTTCTCATTGCAGTGGCTTCTCCCGTTGCGGAGCACGGGCTCTAAGCATGCAGGCTTCAGCAATTGTGGTTCGTGGGCTCAGTAGTTGTGGCTCATGGGCTTCAGTAGTTGAGGCGTGGGCTCTAGAACACAGGCTCAGCAGTTGTGGTGCACGGGCTTAGCTGCTCCACGGCATGTGGGATCCTCCCGGACCAGGGCTCGAACCCGTGTCCCCTGCATCGGCAGGCGGATTCTCAACCACCGCGCCACCAGGGAAGCCCTAGCCATTCTTTTAGGGTAGGACTGCTGGCAACAAATTCTCCTAGTTTTCCTACATCTAAGAATGTCTAAGTCCCCTCTACGTTCTGAAGGATATTTTTCACTTGATATAGAATTCTCAGTTGACAATAATTTTCCTTCACTACTTGAAGTATGCTGCTTCCTTCTGGCCTCATGGTTTCTGATGAGGAATCTCCTGTCCCTTTATAGGTAAGAGATCATTTCTCTTTTGCTGCTTTTGAGATTCTCTTTTCTTTAGTTCTCAGTTTAGCTGTGATTTGTCTTGGTGTGAACTTCGTTAGGTTTATCTTGTTCAGGCGTCTCTGAATTTGCAGGGGTATTTTTTCTTTTTTAAATCTTTTGGCCATGCTGTGCGACACGTGGGATCTTATTCCCTGACCAGAAATCGAACCCGTGCCCCCTGCGTTGGAAGCGTGGGGTCTTAATCACTGCCAGGGACGTCCCATGCAGGTTTTCTTCTTTTGCCATCTCTGGGAAGCTTAGAGCCATGCTTTCTTTCTGGTTTGGTTTTGTTTTGTTTTTTTGCCATGCCACATGGCTTGTGAGATCTTAGCTCCCCAACCAGGAACTGAACCCAGACCACGGCAGTGAAAGCCCAGAATCCTAACCACGAGGCCACCAGGGAAGCCCTGACAGCCATTATTTCAACTACTTTTCGGCCCCACCCTTACTTTTCTCCTTCTGGGGCTCTCTGCTGACACAGATTTTAGACTTTTTGTTTTAGTA